>NC_091393.1:87684481-88353647 GCF_032191515.1 Phaenicophaeus curvirostris | reverse complement strand
CAAGCAAAGAAGAAAATCATGGCAAACCTCCAGGGTAGTGCACGCGAAGAACCAAATGCAGGGCTCCTCCAAGCTGCAGGAGGGGAAACAAATCACAGGACTCCTCCAGGGCAGTTCAGGCCAAGAATAAATCCACAGGACTCCTCCAAAGAGGTGCAGGCTAGGCAAAAAACCACAGGACTTCTCCAAAGGGAGGCAAAAGTAGAACTGATGTGCTGGACTTCTCCATGAATCTGGATGAGAATGCAGGACAACTCCGAGCGCAGCTCAGGAAAAACAAAACTACAGGACTCCTCCAAGGTGGTGCAGCCAAGAATGCAGAGTGCTAGACTCCGCTTGGATATCACGGTGAAGAAGCCCGAAGCAGAGATCCTGCAGAGCATCATGGTAAAAAGCCAAGCGCAGGACTTCACCAGGCTGGTGCAGCAAAGAAGCAAAGCGCAGGACTTCTCCGAGGTGTTGCAGAGGAAGAAACGAACCTCTGGACTCCTGAAGGATTCTGCGGAAATGCAGCCAAGTGCAGGGATAGAAGCAAGCGCACAACTCCACGAGGCAGCGTGGGGAAGAACCGAAGCACAGAAATCCTCCCAGGCAACACGAGCAACGATGAAGTGCTGGACTCCTCAAGGGCAGGATGGTAAAAAAGCCCAAACATGCAGGACTCCACCTGGGCAGCGCAGGGGATGAATCCAAGAGCAGGATGCCACGGGGCTCTCAAGGTGACAAAGGCTGCCTCCCGAGACCTGCTCGCTGGGCTTGACTCCCGAGCAGGACTGTGCACAGGACCCTGCTCCCAATTGCTGTCACAGAGCGTCTGACCTGCTCTTGGGGGCGTCTAGCACTGTGCAAAACATCGTCCTAGGCAGCAGCACAGTAGAAAACAAGCCACGGTGCAGGAAAACCCATACCTTACAAAATAGTCCTAAGATAACAGGCCATGCAATAAACAATACAAAGTACAAAACTACCAATGCAATACAAGCTTCGACACAGACAATACCAGGAAATACAATCTTCAATACAAAATACAAAAGCAAATAATATACAAAATAACTAGTAAACTTCAAAGCAAGGCGTAGTACTTACAGGCAGTGTGGAGAGGAAGCAAAGCACGGCTCACCTCCGCTGAAGCGCAGCAAAGAAGCACATGGTGGCAATCATCAGGGGCGTGATGGCAAAACAGCAAAGCACAGGGTGCCTCTAGGGCACCAGACAGCAACAAGCGAGGAACAAGACGCCTCCAAGGCCATGCCGTCAAAAAGCAAAGCACAGCAAACCTCCAGGAAAGCAGGAAGCAAAAGGCAAACGCAGCATTCCTCATGGGTGGTGAAGAAAGAAGCAGAGCACAACATTCCTCTGGGCCATCACAGCAAACAAGCAAAGCGCAGGATTCCTCCAGGGTAGCACAGGCAAAAAAGCAAAACTCAGAACTCCTCCAAAGAGGTGCAAGCAAAGAAGAAAATCATGGGAAACCTCCAGGGTAGTGCACGTGAAGAACCAAATGCAGGGCTCCTCCAAGCTGCAGGAGGGGAAACAAATCACAGGACTCCTCCAGGGCAGTTCAGGCCAAGAATAAATCCACAGGACTCCTCCAAAGAGGTGCAGGCTAGGCAAAAAACCACAGGACTTCTCCAAAGGGAGGCAAAAGTAGAACTGATGTGCTGGACTTCTCCATGAATCTGGATGAGAATGCAGGACAACTCCGAGCGCAGCTCAGGAAAAACAAAACTACAGGACTCCTCCAAGGTGGTGCAGCCAAGAATGCAGAGTGCTAGACTCCGCTTGGATATCACGGTGAAGAAGCCCGAAGCAGAGATCCTGCAGAGCATCATGGTAAAAAGCCAAGCGCAGGACTTCACCAGGCTGGCGCAGCAAAGAAGCAAAGCGCAGGACTTCTCCGAGGCGTTGCAGAGGAAGAAACGAACCTCTGGACTCCTGAAGGATTCTGCAGAAATGCAGCCAAGTGCAGGGATAGAAGCAAGCGCACAACTCCACGAGGCAGCGTGGGGAAGAACCGAAGCACAGAAATCCTCCCAGGCAACACGAGCAACGATGAAGTGCTGGACTCCTCAAGGGCAGGATGGTAAAAAAGCCCAAACATGCAGGACTCCTCCTGGGCAGCGCAGGGGATGAATCCAAGAGCAGGATGCCACGGGGCTCTCAAGGTGACAAAGGCTGCCTCCCGAGACCTGCTCGCTGGGCTTGACTCCCGAGCAGGACTGTGCACAGGACCCTGCTCCCAATTGCTGTCACAGAGCGTCTGACCTGCTCTTGGGGGCGTCTAGAACTGTGCAGAAAAAATCGTCCTGGGCAGCACCACAGTAGAAAACAAGCCACGGTGCAGGAAAACCCATACCTTACAAAATACTCCTAAGATAACAGGCAATGCAATAAACAATACAAAGTACAAAACTACCAATGCAATACAAGCTTCGACACAGACAATACCAGGAAATACAATCTTCAATACAAAATACAAAAGCAAATAATATACAAAATAACTAGTAAACTTCAAAGCAAGGCGTAGTACTTACAGGCAGTGTGGAGAGGAAGCAAAGCACGGCTCACCTCCGCTGAAGCGCAGCAAAGAAGCACATGGTGGCAATCATCAGGGGCGTGATGGCAAAACAGCAAAGCACAGGATGCCTCTAGGGCACCAGACAGCAACAAGCGAGGAACAAGACGCCTCCAAGGCCATGCCGTCAAAAAGCAAAGCACAGCAAACCTCCAGGAAAGCAGGAAGCAAAAGGCAAACGCAGCATTCCTCATGGGCGGTGAAGAAAGAAGCAGAGCACAACATTCCTCTGGGCCATCACAGCAAACAAGCAAAGCGCAGGATTCCTCCAGGGTAGCACAGGCAAAAAAGCAAAACTCAGAACTCCTCCAAAGAGGTGCAAGCAAAGAAGAAAATCATGGCAAACCTCCAGGGTAGTGCACGCGAAGAACCAAATGCAGGGCTCCTCCAAGCTGCAGGAGGGGAAACAAATCACAGGACTCCTCCAGGGCAGTTCAGGCCAAGAATAAATCCACAGGACTCCTCCAAAGAGGTGCAGGCTAGGCAAAAAACCACAGGACTTCTCCAAAGGGAGGCAAAAGTAGAACTGATGTGCTGGACTTCTCCATGAATCTGGATGAGAATGCAGGACAACTCCGAGCGCAGCTCAGGAAAAACAAAACTACAGGACTCCTCCAAGGTGGTGCAGCCAAGAATGCAGAGTGCTAGACTCCGCTTGGATATCACGGTGAAGAAGCCCGAAGCAGAGATCCTGCAGAGCATCATGGTAAAAAGCCAAGCGCAGGACTTCACCAGGCTGGTGCAGCAAAGAAGCAAAGCGCAGGACTTCTCCGAGGTGTTGCAGAGGAAGAAACGAACCTCTGGACTCCTGAAGGATTCTGCGGAAATGCAGCCAAGTGCAGGGATAGAAGCAAGCGCACAACTCCACGAGGCAGCGTGGGGAAGAACCGAAGCACAGAAATCCTCCCAGGCAACACGAGCAACGATGAAGTGCTGGACTCCTCAAGGGCAGGATGGTAAAAAAGCCCAAACATGCAGGACTCCACCTGGGCAGCGCAGGGGATGAATCCAAGAGCAGGATGCCACGGGGCTCTCAAGGTGACAAAGGCTGCCTCCCGAGACCTGCTCGCTGGGCTTGACTCCCGAGCAGGACTGTGCACAGGACCCTGCTCCCAATTGCTGTCACAGAGCGTCTGACCTGCTCTTGGGGGCGTCTAGCACTGTGCAAAACATCGTCCTAGGCAGCAGCACAGTAGAAAACAAGCCACGGTGCAGGAAAACCCATACCTTACAAAATAGTCCTAAGATAACAGGCCATGCAATAAACAATACAAAGTACAAAACTACCAATGCAATACAAGCTTCGACACAGACAATACCAGGAAATACAATCTTCAATACAAAATACAAAAGCAAATAATATACAAAATAACTAGTAAACTTCAAAGCAAGGCGTAGTACTTACAGGCAGTGTGGAGAGGAAGCAAAGCACGGCTCACCTCCGCTGAAGCGCAGCAAAGAAGCACATGGTGGCAATCATCAGGGGCGTGATGGCAAAACAGCAAAGCACAGGGTGCCTCTAGGGCACCAGACAGCAACAAGCGAGGAACAAGACGCCTCCAAGGCCATGCCGTCAAAAAGCAAAGCACAGCAAACCTCCAGGAAAGCAGGAAGCAAAAGGCAAACGCAGCATTCCTCATGGGTGGTGAAGAAAGAAGCAGAGCACAACATTCCTCTGGGCCATCACAGCAAACAAGCAAAGCGCAGGATTCCTCCAGGGTAGCACAGGCAAAAAAGCAAAACTCAGAACTCCTCCAAAGAGGTGCAAGCAAAGAAGAAAATCATGGGAAACCTCCAGGGTAGTGCACGTGAAGAACCAAATGCAGGGCTCCTCCAAGCTGCAGGAGGGGAAACAAATCACAGGACTCCTCCAGGGCAGTTCAGGCCAAGAATAAATCCACAGGACTCCTCCAAAGAGGTGCAGGCTAGGCAAAAAACCACAGGACTTCTCCAAAGGGAGGCAAAAGTAGAACTGATGTGCTGGACTTCTCCATGAATCTGGATGAGAATGCAGGACAACTCCGAGCGCAGCTCAGGAAAAACAAAACTACAGGACTCCTCCAAGGTGGTGCAGCCAAGAATGCAGAGTGCTAGACTCCGCTTGGATATCACGGTGAAGAAGCCCGAAGCAGAGATCCTGCAGAGCATCATGGTAAAAAGCCAAGCGCAGGACTTCACCAGGCTGGCGCAGCAAAGAAGCAAAGCGCAGGACTTCTCCGAGGCGTTGCAGAGGAAGAAACGAACCTCTGGACTCCTGAAGGATTCTGCAGAAATGCAGCCAAGTGCAGGGATAGAAGCAAGCGCACAACTCCACGAGGCAGCGTGGGGAAGAACCGAAGCACAGAAATCCTCCCAGGCAACACGAGCAACGATGAAGTGCTGGACTCCTCAAGGGCAGGATGGTAAAAAAGCCCAAACATGCAGGACTCCACCTGGGCAGCGCAGGGGATGAATCCAAGAGCAGGATGCCACGGGGCTCTCAAGGTGACAAAGGCTGCCTCCCGAGACCTGCTCGCTGGGCTTGACTCCCGAGCAGGACTGTGCACAGGACCCTGCTCCCAATTGCTGTCACAGAGCGTGTGACCTGCTCTTGGGGGCGTCTAGAACTGTGCAAAAAAATCGTCCTGGGCAGCACCACAGTAGAAAACAAGCCACGGTGCAGGAAAACCCATACCTTATAAAATACTCCTAAGATAACAGGCAATGCAATAAACAATACAAAGTACAAAACTACCAATGCAATACAAGCTTCGACACAGACAATACCAGGAAATACAATCTTCAATACAAAATACAAAAGCAAATAATATACAAAATAACTAGTAAACTTCAAAGCAAGGCGTAGTACTTACAGGCAGTGTGGAGAGGAAGCAAAGCACGGCTCACCTCCGCTGAAGCGCAGCAAAGAAGCACATGGTGGCAATCATCAGGGGCGTGATGGCAAAACAGCAAAGCACAGGGTGCCTCTAGGGCACCAGACAGCAACAAGCGAGGAACAAGACGCCTCCAAGGCCATGCCGTCAAAAAGCAAAGCACAGCAAACCTCCAGGAAAGCAGGAAGCAAAAGGCAAACGCAGCATTCCTCATGGGTGGTGAAGAAAGAAGCAGAGCACAACATTCCTCTGGGCCATCACAGCAAACAAGCAAAGCGCAGGATTCCTCCAGGGTAGCACAGGCAAAAAAGCAAAACTCAGAACTCCTCCAAAGAGGTGCAAGCAAAGAAGAAAATCATGGGAAACCTCCAGGGTAGTGCACGTGAAGAACCAAATGCAGGGCTCCTCCAAGCTGCAGGAGGGGAAACAAATCACAGGACTCCTCCAGGGCAGTTCAGGCCAAGAATAAATCCACAGGACTCCTCCAAAGAGGTGCAGGCTAGGCAAAAAACCACAGGACTTCTCCAAAGGGAGGCAAAAGTAGAACTGATGTGCTGGACTTCTCCATGAATCTGGATGAGAATGCAGGACAACTCCGAGCGCAGCTCAGGAAAAACAAAACTACAGGACTCCTCCAAGGTGGTGCAGCCAAGAATGCAGAGTGCTAGACTCCGCTTGGATATCACGGTGAAGAAGCCCGAAGCAGAGATCCTGCAGAGCATCATGGTAAAAAGCCAAGCGCAGGACTTCACCAGGCTGGCGCAGCAAAGAAGCAAAGCGCAGGACTTCTCCGAGGCGTTGCAGAGGAAGAAACGAACCTCTGGACTCCTGAAGGATTCTGCAGAAATGCAGCCAAGTGCAGGGATAGAAGCAAGCGCACAACTCCACGAGGCAGCGTGGGGAAGAACCGAAGCACAGAAATCCTCCCAGGCAACACGAGCAACGATGAAGTGCTGGACTCCTCAAGGGCAGGATGGTAAAAAAGCCCAAACATGCAGGACTCCTCCTGGGCAGCGCAGGGGATGAATCCAAGAGCAGGATGCCACGGGGCTCTCAAGGTGACAAAGGCTGCCTCCCGAGACCTGCTCGCTGGGCTTGACTCCCGAGCAGGACTGTGCACAGGACCCTGCTCCCAATTGCTGTCACAGAGCGTCTGACCTGCTCTTGGGGGCGTCTAGAACTGTGCAGAAAAAATCGTCCTGGGCAGCACCACAGTAGAAAACAAGCCACGGTGCAGGAAAACCCATACCTTATAAAATACTCCTAAGATAACAGGCAATGCAATAAACAATACAAAGTACAAAACTACCAATGCAATACAAGCTTCGACACAGACAATACCAGGAAATACAATCTTCAATACAAAATACAAAAGCAAATAATATACAAAATAACTAGTAAACTTCAAAGCAAGGCGTAGTACTTACAGGCAGTGCGGAGAGGAAGCAAAGCACGGCTCACCTCCGCTGAAGCGCAGCAAAGAAGCACATGGTGGCAATTATCAGGGGCGTGATGGCAAAACAGCAAAGCACAGGGTGCCTCTAGGGCACCAGACAGCAACAAGCGAGGAACAAGACGCCTCCAAGGCCATGCCCTCAAAAAGCAAAGCACAGCAAACCTCCAGGAAAGCAGGAAGCAAAAGGCAAACGCAGCATTCCTCATGGGTGGTGAAGAAAGAAGCAGAGCACAACATTCCTCTGGGCCATCACAGCAAACAAGCAAAGCGCAGGATTCCTCCAGGGAGGCACAGGCAAAAAAGCAAAAATCAGAACTCCTCCAAAGAGGTGCAAGCAAAGAAGAAAATCATGGGAAACCTCCAGGGTAGTGCACGCGAAGAACCACATGCAGGGCTCCTCCAAGCTGCAGGAGGGGAAACAAATCACAGGACTCCTCCAGGGCAGTTCAGGCCAAGAATAAATCCACAGGACTCCTCCAAAGAGGTGCAGGCTAGGCAAAAAACCACAGGACTTCTCCAAAGGGAGGCAAAAGTAGAACTGATGTGCTGGACTTCTCCATGAATCTGGATGAGAATGCAGGACAACTCCGAGCGCAGCTCAGGAAAAACAAAACTACAGGACTCCTCCAAGGTGGTGCAGCCAAGAATGCAGAGTGCTAGACTCCGCTTGGATATCACGGTGAAGAAGCCCGAAGCAGAGATCCTGCAGAGCATCATGGTAAAAAGCCAAGCGCAGGACTTCACCAGGCTGGTGCAGCAAAGAAGCAAAGCGCAGGACTTCTCCGAGGCGTTGCAGAGGAAGAAACGAACCTCTGGACTCCTGAAGGATTCTGCGGAAATGCAGCCAAGTGCAGGGATAGAAGCAAGCGCACAACTCCACGAGGCAGCGTGGGGAAGAACCGAAGCACAGAAATCCTCCCAGGCAACACGAGCAACGATGAAGTGCTGGACTCCTCAAGGGCAGGATGGTAAAAAAGCCCAAACATGCAGGACTCCACCTGGGCAGCGCAGGGGATGAATCGAAGAGCAGGATGCCACGGGGCTCTCAGGGTGACAAAGGCTGCCTCCTGATACCTGCTCGCTGGGCTTGACTCCCGAGCAGGACTGCGCACAGGACCCTGCTCCCAATTGCTGTCACAGAGCATGTGACCTGCTCTTGGGGGCGTCTAGCACTGTGCAAAACATCGTCCTAGGCAGCAGCACAGTAGAAAACAAGCCACGGTGCAGGAAAACCCATACCTTACAAAATAGTCCTAAGGTAACAGGCCATGCAATAAACAATACAAAGTACAAAACTACCAATGCAATACAAGCTTCGACACAGACAATACCAGGAAATACAATCTTCAATGCAAAATACAAAAGTAAATAATATTCAAAAGAATCAAAGCTCTGAAATCCTCCCAGGCAACACGAGCAACGACGAAGTGCTGCACTCCTCAAGGGTAGCATGGTAAGAAAGCCCAAACATGCAGGACTCCACCTGGGCAGCGCAGGGGATGAATCGAAGAGCAGGATGCAACGGGGCTCTCAAGGTGACAAAGGCTGCCTCCCGAGACCTGCTCGCTGGGCTTGACTCCCGAGCAGGACTGTGCACAGGACCCTGCTCCCAATTGCTGTCACAGAGCATGTGACCTGCTCTTGGGGGCGTCTAGCACTGTGCAAAACATCGTCCTAGGCAGCAGCACAGTAGAAAACAAGCCACGGTGCAGGAAAACCCATACCTTACAAAATAGTCCTAAGATAACAGGCCATGCAATAAACAATACAAAGTACAAAACTACCAATGCAATACAAGCTTCGACACAGACAATACCAGGAAATACAATCTTCAATACAAAATACAAAAGCAAATAATATACAAAATAACTAGTAAACTTCAAAGCAAGGCGTAGTACTTACAGGCAGTGTGGAGAGGAAGCAAAGCACGGCTCACCTCCGCTGAAGCGCAGCAAAGAAGCACATGGTGGCAATCATCAGGGGCGTGATGGCAAAACAGCAAAGCACAGGATGCCTCTAGGGCACCAGACAGCAACAAGCGAGGAACAAGACGCCTCCAAGGCCATGCCGTCAAAAAGCAAAGCACAGCAAACCTCCAGGAAAGCAGGAAGCAAAAGGCAAACGCAGCATTCCTCATGGGTGGTGAAGAAAGAAGCAGAGCACAACATTCCTCTGGGCCATCACAGCAAACAAGCAAAGCGCAGGATTCCTCCAGGGTAGCACAGGCAAAAAAGCAAAACTCAGAACTCCTCCAAAGAGGTGCAAGCAAAGAAGAAAATCATGGCAAACCTCCAGGGTAGTGCACGCGAAGAACCAAATGCAGGGCTCCTCCAAGCTGCAGGAGGGGAAACAAATCACAGGACTCCTCCAGGGCAGTTCAGGCCAAGAATAAATCCACAGGACTCCTCCAAAGAGGTGCAGGCTAGGCAAAAAACCACAGGACTTCTCCAAAGGGAGGCAAAAGTAGAACTGATGTGCTGGACTTCTCCATGAATCTGGATGAGAATGCAGGACAACTCCGAGCGCAGCTCAGGAAAAACAAAACTACAGGACTCCTCCAAGGTGGTGCAGCCAAGAATGCAGAGTGCTAGACTCCGCTTGGATATCACGGTGAAGAAGCCCGAAGCAGAGATCCTGCAGAGCATCATGGTAAAAAGCCAAGCGCAGGACTTCACCAGGCTGGTGCAGCAAAGAAGCAAAGCGCAGGACTTCTCCGAGGTGTTGCAGAGGAAGAAACGAACCTCTGGACTCCTGAAGGATTCTGCGGAAATGCAGCCAAGTGCAGGGATAGAAGCAAGCGCACAACTCCACGAGGCAGCGTGGGGACGAACCGAAGCACAGAAATCCTCCCAGGCAACACGAGCAACGATGAAGTGCTGGACTCCTCAAGGGCAGGATGGTAAAAAAGCCCAAACATGCAGGACTCCACTTGGGCAGCGCAGGGGATGAATCCAAGAGCAGGATGCCACGGGGCTCTCAAGGTGACAAAGGCTGCCTCCCGAGACCTGCTCGTTGGGCTTGACTCCAGAGCAGGACTGTGCACAGGACCCTGCTCCCAATTGCTGTCACAGAGCATGTGACCTGCTCTTGAGGGCGTCTAGAACTGTGCAAAACATCTTCCTAGGCAGCAGCACAGTAGAAAACAAGCCACGGTACAGGAAAACCCATACCTTACAAAATAGTCCTAAGGTAACAGGCCATGTAATAAACAATACAAAGTACAAAACTACCAATGCAATACAAGCTTCGACACAGACAATACCAGGAAATACAATCTTCAATGCAAAATACAAAAGTAAATAATATTCAAAAGAATCAAATCTCTCAAATCCTCCCAGGCAACACGAGCAACGACGAAGTGCTGCACTCCTCAAGGGTAGCATGGTAAGAAAGCCCAAACATGCAGGACTCCTCCTGGGCAGCGCAGGGGAATAATCCAAGAGCAGGATGCCACGGGGCTCTCAAGGTGACAAAGGCTGCCTCCCGAGACCTGCTCGCTGGGCTTGACTCCCGAGCAGGACTGTGCACAGGACCCTGCTCCCAATTGCTGTCACAGAGCGTGTGACCTGCTCTTGGGGGCGTCTAGAACTGTGCAAAAAAATCGTCCTGGGCAGCAGCACAGTAGAAAACAAGCCACGGTGCAGGAAAACCCATACCTTACAAAATAGTCCTAAGATAACAGGCCATGCAATAAACAATACAAAGTACAAAACTACCAATGCAATACAAGCTTCGACACAGACAATACCAGGAAATACAATCTTCAATACAAAATACAAAAGCAAATAATATACAAAATAACTAGTAAACTTCAAAGCAAGGCGTAGTACTTACAGGCAGTGTGGAGAGGAAGCAAAGCACGGCTCACCTCCGCTGAAGCGCAGCAAAGAAGCACATGGTGGCAATCATCAGGGGCGTGATGGCAAAACAGCAAAGCACAGGATGCCTCTAGGGCACCAGACAGCAACAAGTGAGGAACAAGACGCCTCCAAGGCCATGCCGTCAAAAAGCAAAGCACAGCAAACCTCCAGGAAAGCAGGAAGCAAAAGGCAAACGCAGCATTCCTCATGGGTGGTGAAGAAAGAAGCAGAGCACAACATTCCTCTGGGCCATCACAGCAAACAAGCAAAGCGCAGGATTCCTCCAGGGTAGCACAGGCAAAAAAGCAAAACTCAGAACTCCTCCAAAGAGGTGCAAGCAAAGAAGAAAATCATGGCAAACCTCCAGGGTAGTGCACGCGAAGAACCAAATGCAGGGCTCCTCCAAGCTGCAGGAGGGGAAACAAATCACAGGACTCCTCCAGGGCAGTTCAGGCCAAGAATAAATCCACAGGACTCCTCCAAAGAGGTGCAGGCTAGGCAAAAAACCACAGGACTTCTCCAAAGGGAGGCAAAAGTAGAACTGATGTGCTGGACTTCTCCATGAATCTGGATGAGAATGCAGGACAACTCCGAGCGCAGCTCAGGAAAAACAAAACTACAGGACTCCTCCAAGGTGGTGCAGCCAAGAATGCAGAGTGCTAGACTCCGCTTGGATATCACGGTGAAGAAGCCCGAAGCAGAGATCCTGCAGAGCATCATGGTAAAAAGCCAAGCGCAGGACTTCACCAGGCTGGTGCAGCAAAGAAGCAAAGCGCAGGACTTCTCCGAGGTGTTGCAGAGGAAGAAACGAACCTCTGGACTCCTGAAGGATTCTGCGGAAATGCAGCCATGTGCAGGGATAGAAGCAAGCGCACAACTCCACGAGGCAGCGTGGGGAAGAACCGAAGCACAGAAATCCTCCCAGGCAACACGAGCAACGATGAAGTGCTGGACTCCTCAAGGGCAGGATGGTAAAAAAGCCCAAACATGCAGGACTCCATCTGGGCAGCGCAGGGGATGAATCGAAGAGCAGGATGCAACGGGGCTCTCAAGGTGACAAAGGCTGCCTCCCGAGACCTGCTCGCTGGGCTTGACTCCCGAGCAGGACTGTGCACAGGACCCTGCTCCCAATTGCTGTCACAGAGCATGTGACCTGCTCTTGGGGGCGTCTAGCACTGTGCAAAACATCGTCCTAGGCAGCAGCACAGTAGAAAACAAGCCACGGTGCAGGAAAACCCATACCTTACAAAATAGTCCTAAGATAACAGGCCATGCAATAAACAATACAAAGTACAAAACTACCAATGCAATACAAGCTTCGACACAGACAATACCAGGAAATACAATCTTCAATACAAAATACAAAAGCAAATAATATACAAAATAACTAGTAAACTTCAAAGCAAGGCGTAGTACTTACAGGCAGTGTGGAGAGGAAGCAAAGCACGGCTCACCTCCGCTGAAGCGCAGCAAAGAAGCACATGGTGGCAATCATCAGGGGCGTGATGGCAAAACAGCAAAGCACAGGATGCCTCTAGGGCACCAGACAGCAACGAGCGAGGAACAAGACGCCTCCAAGGCCATGCCGTCAAAAAGCAAAGCACAGCAAACCTCCAGGAAAGCAGGAAGCAAAAGGCAAACGCAGCATTCCTCATGGGTGGTGAAGAAAGAAGCAGAGCACAACATTCCTCTGGGCCATCACAGCAAACAAGCAAAGCGCAGGATTCCTCCAGGGTAGCACAGGCAAAAAAGCAAAACTCAGAACTCCTCCAAAGAGGTGCAAGCAAAGAAGAAAATCATGGCAAACCTCCAGGGTAGTGCACGCGAAGAACCAAATGCAGGGCTCCTCCAAGCTGCAGGAGGGGAAACAAATCACAGGACTCCTCCAGGGCAGTTCAGGCCAAGAATAAATCCACAGGACTCCTCCAAAGAGGTGCAGGCTAGGCAAAAAACCACAGGACTTCTCCAAAGGGAGGCAAAAGTAGAACTGATGTGCTGGACTTCTCCATGAATCTGGATGAGAATGCAGGACAACTCCGAGCGCAGCTCAGGAAAAACAAAACTACAGGACTCCTCCAAGGTGGTGCAGCCAAGAATGCAGAGTGCTAGACTCCGCTTGGATATCACGGTGAAGAAGCCCGAAGCAGAGATCCTGCAGAGCATCATGGTAAAAAGCCAAGCGCAGGACTTCACCAGGCTGGTGCAGCAAAGAAGCAAAGCACAGGACTTCTCCGAGGTGTTGCAGAGGAAGAAACGAACCTCTGGACTCCTGAAGGATTCTGCGGAAATGCAGCCAAGTGCAGGGATAGAAGCAAGCGCACAACTCCACGAGGCAGCGTGGGGAAGAACCGAAGCACAGAAATCCTCCCAGGCAACACGGGCAACGATGAAGTGCTGGACTCCTCAAGGGCAGGATGGTAAAAAAGCCCAAAAATGCAGGACTCCACCTGGGCAGCGCAGGGGATGAATCCAAGAGCAGGATGCCACGGGGCTCTCAAGGTGACAAAGGCTGCCTCCCGAGACCTGCTCGTTGGGCTTGACTCCAGAGCAGGACTGTGCACAGGACCCTGCTCCCAATTGCTGTCACAGAGCATGTGACCTGCTCTTGGGGGCGTCTAGAACTGTGCAAAACATCTTCCTAGGCAGCAGCACAGTAGAAAACAAGCCACGGTACAGGAAAACCCATACCTTACAAAATAGTCCTAAGGTAACAGGCCATGCAATAAACAATACAAAGTACAAAACTACCAATGCAATACAAGCTTCGACACAGACAATACCAGGAAATACAATCTTCAATGCAAAATACAAAAGTAAATAATATTCAAAAGAATCAAAGCACAGAAACCCTCCCAGGCAACACGAGCAACGACGAAGTGCTGCACTCCTCAAGGGTAGCATGGTAAGTAAGCCCAAACATGCAGGACTCCTCCTGGGCAGCGCAGGGGATGAATCGAAGAGCAGGATGCCACGGGGCTCTCAAGGTGACAAAGGCTGCCTCCCGAGACCTGCTCGCTGGGCTTGACTCCCGAGCAGGACTGTGCACAGGACCCTGCTCCCAATTGCTGTCACAGAGCGTCTGACCTGCTCTTGGGGCCGTCTAGAACTGTGCAAAAAAAATCGTCCTGGGCAGCAGCACAGTAGAAAACAAGCCACGGTGCAGGAAAACCCATACCTTACAAAATACTCCTAAGATAACAGGCCATGCAATAAACAATACAAAGTACAAAACTACCAATGCAATACAAGCTTCGACACAGACAATACCAGGAAATACAATCTTCAATACAAAATACAAAAGCAAATAATATACAAAATAACTAGTAAACGTCAAAGCAAGGCGTAGTACTTACAGGCAGTGTGGAGAGGAAGCAAAGCACGGCTCACCTCCGCTGAAGCGCAGCAAAGAAGCACATGGTGGCAATCATCAGGGGCGTGATGGCAAAACAGCAAAGCACAGGATGCCTCTAGGGCACCAGACAGCAACAAGCGAGGAACAAGACGCCTCCAAGGCCATGCCCTCAAAAAGCAAAGCACAGCAAACCTCCAGGAAAGCAGGAAGCAAAAGGCAAACGCAGCATTCCTCATGGGTGGTGAAGAAAGAAGCAGAGCACAACATTCCTCTGGGCCATCACAGCAAACAAGCAAAGCGCAGGATTCCTCCAGGGTAGCACAGGCAAAAAAGCAAAAATCAGAACTCCTCCAAAGAGGTGCAAGCAAAGAAGAAAATCATGGGAAACCTCCAGGGTAGTGCACGCGAAGAACCAAATGCAGGGCTCCTCCAAGCTGCAGGAGGGGAAACAAATCACAGGACTCCTCCAGGGCAGTTCAGGTCAAGAATAAATCCACAGGACTCCTCCAAAGAGGTGCAGGCTAGGCAAAAAACCACAGGACTTCTCCAAAGGGAGGCAAAAGTAGAACTGATGTGCTGGACTTCTCCATGAATCTGGATGAGAATGCAGGACAACTCCGAGCGCAGCTCAGGAAAAACAAAACTACAGGACTCCTCCAAGGTGGTGCAGCCAAGAATGCAGAGTGCTAGACTCCGCTTGGATATCACGGTGAAGAAGCCCGAAGCAGAGATCCTGCAGAGCATCATGGTAAAAAGCCAAGCGCAGGACTTCACCAGGCTGGTGCAGCAAAGAAGCAAAGCGCAGGACTTCTCCGAGGCGTTGCAGAGGAAGAAACGAACCTCTGGACTCCTGAAGGATTCTGCGGAAATGCAGCCAAGTGCAGGGATAGAAGCAAGCGCACAACTCCACGAGGCAGCGTGGGGAAGAACCGAAGCACAGAAATCCTCCCAGGCAACACGAGCAACGATGAAGTGCTGGACTCCTCAAGGGCAGGATGGTAAAAAAGCCCAAACATGCAGGACTCCACCTGGGCAGCGCAGGGGATGAATCCAAGAGCAGGATGCCACGGGGCTCTCAGGGTGACAAAGGCTGCCTCCTGATACCTGCTCGCTGGGCTTGACGCCCGAGCAGGACTGCGCACAGGACCCTGCTCCCAATTGCTGTCACAGAGCATGTGACCTGCTCTTGGGGGCGTCTAGCACTGTGCAAAACATCGTCCTAGGCAGCAGCACAGTAGAAAACAAGCCACGGTGCAGGAAAACCCATACCTTACAAAATAGTCCTAAGATAACAGGCCATGCAATAAACAATACAAAGTACAAAACTACCAATGCAATACAAGCTTCGACACAGACAATACCAGGAAATACAATCTTCAATGCAAAATACAAAAGTAAATAATATTCAAAAGAATCAAAGCACAGAAACCCTCCCAGGCAACACGAGCAACGACGAAGTGCTGCACTCCTCAAGGGTAGCATGGTAAGTAAGCCCAAACATGCAGGACTCCTCCTGGGCAGCGCAGGGGATGAATCCATGAGCAGGATGCCACGGGGCTCTCAAGGTGACAAAGGCTGCCTCCCGAGACCTGCTCGCTGGGCTTGACTCCCGAGCAGGACTGTGCACAGGACCCTGCTCCCAATTGCTGTCACAGAGCGTCTGACCTGCTCTTGGGGCCGTCTAGAACTGTGCAAAAAAAATCGTCCTGGGCAGCAGCACAGTAGAAAACAAGCCACGGTGCAGGAAAACCCATACCTTACAAAATAGTCCTAAGATAACAGGCCATGCAATAAACAATACAAAGTACAAAACTACCAATGCAATACAAGCTTCGACACAGACAATACCAGGAAATACAATCTTCAATACAAAATACAAAAGCAAATAATATACAAAATAACTAGTAAACGTCAAAGCAAGGCGTAGTACTTACAGGCAGTGTGGAGAGGAAGCAAAGCACGGCTCACCTCCGCTGAAGCGCAGCAAAGAAGCACATGGTGGCAATCATCAGGGGCGTGATGGCAAAACAGCAAAGCACAGGGTGCCTCTAGGGCACCAGACAGCAACAAGCGAGGAACAAGACGCCTCCAAGGCCATGCCGTCAAAAAGCAAAGCACAGCAAACCTCCAGGAAAGCAGGAAGCAAAAGGCAAACGCAGCATTCCTCATGGGTGGTGAAGAAAGAAGCAGAGCACAACATTCCTCTGGGCCATCACAGCAAACAAGCAAAGCGCAGGATTCCTCCAGGGTAGCACAGGCAAAAAAGCAAAACTCAGAACTCCTCCAAAGAGGTGCAAGCAAAGAAGAAAATCATGGGAAACCTCCAGGGTAGTGCACGCGAAGAACCAAATGCAGGGCTCCTCCAAGCTGCAGGAGGGGAAACAAATCACAGGACTCCTCCAGGGCAGTTCAGGCCAAGAATAAATCCACAGGACTCCTCCAAAGAGGTGCAGGCTAGGCAAAAAACCACAGGACTTCTCCAAAGGGAGGCAAAAGTAGAACTGATGTGCTGGACTTCTCCATGAATCTGGATGAGAATGCAGGACAACTCCGAGCGCAGCTCAGGAAAAACAAAACTACAGGACTCCTCCAAGGTGGTGCAGCCAAGAATGCAGAGTGCTAGACTCCGCTTGGATATCACGGTGAAGAAGCCCGAAGCAGAGATCCTGCAGAGCATCATGGTAAAAAGCCAAGCGCAGGACTTCACCAGGCTGGTGCAGCAAAGAAGCAAAGCGCAGGACTTCTCCGAGGCGTTGCAGAGGAAGAAACGAACCTCTGGACTCCTGAAGGATTCTGCGGAAATGCAGCCAAGTGCAGGGATAGAAGCAAGCGCACAACTCCACGAGGCAGCGTGGGGAAGAACCGAAGCACAGAAATCCTCCCAGGCAACACGAGCAACGATGAAGTGCTGGACTCCTCAAGGGCAGGATGGTAAAAAAGCCCAAACATGCAGGACTCCACCTGGGCAGCGCAGGGGATGAATCGAAGAGCAGGATGCCACGGGGCTCTCAGGGTGACAAAGGCTGCCTCCTGATACCTGCTCGCTGGGCTTGACGCCCGAGCAGGACTGCGCACAGGACCCTGCTCCCAATTGCTGTCACAGAGCATGTGACCTGCTCTTGGGGGCGTCTAGCACTGTGCAAAACATCGTCCTAGGCAGCAGCACAGTAGAAAACAAGCCACGGTGCAGGAAAACCCATACCTTACAAAATACTCCTAAGATAACAGGCCATGCAATAAACAATACAAAGTACAAAACTACCAATGCAATACAAGCTTCGACACAGACAATACCAGGAAATACAATCTTCAATGCAAAATACAAAAGTAAATAATATTCAAAAGAATCAAAGCACAGAAACCCTCCCAGGCAACACGAGCAACGACGAAGTGCTGCACTCCTCAAGGGTAGCATGGTAAGTAAGCCCAAACATGCAGGACTCCTCCTGGGCAGCGCAGGGGATGAATCGAAGAGCAGGATGCCACGGGGCTCTCAAGGTGACAAAGGCTGCCTCCCGAGACCTGCTCGCTGGGCTTGACTCCCGAGCAGGACTGTGCACAGGACCCTGCTCCCAATTGCTGTCACAGAGCGTCTGACCTGCTCTTGGGGCCGTCTAGAACTGTGCAAAAAAAATCGTCCTGGGCAGCAGCACAGTAGAAAACAAGCCACGGTGCAGGAAAACCCATACCTTACAAAATACTCCTAAGATAACAGGCCATGCAATAAACAATACAAAGTACAAAACTACCAATGCAATACAAGCTTCGACACAGACAATACCAGGAAATACAATCTTCAATACAAAATACAAAAGCAAATAATATACAAAATAACTAGTAAACGTCAAAGCAAGGCGTAGTACTTACAGGCAGTGTGGAGAGGAAGCAAAGCACGGCTCACCTCCGCTGAAGCGCAGCAAAGAAGCACATGGTGGCAATCATCAGGGGCGTGATGGCAAAACAGCAAAGCACAGGATGCCTCTAGGGCACCAGACAGCAACAAGCGAGGAACAAGACGCCTCCAAGGCCATGCCCTCAAAAAGCAAAGCACAGCAAACCTCCAGGAAAGCAGGAAGCAAAAGGCAAACGCAGCATTCCTCATGGGTGGTGAAGAAAGAAGCAGAGCACAACATTCCTCTGGGCCATCACAGCAAACAAGCAAAGCGCAGGATTCCTCCAGGGTAGCACAGGCAAAAAAGCAAAACTCAGAACTCCTCCAAAGAGGTGCAAGCAAAGAAGAAAATCATGGGAAACCTCCAGGGTAGTGCACGCGAAGAACCAAATGCAGGGCTCCTCCAAGCTGCAGGAGGGGAAACAAATCACAGGACTCCTCCAGGGCAGTTCAGGTCAAGAATAAATCCACAGGACTCCTCCAAAGAGGTGCAGGCTAGGCAAAAAACCACAGGACTTCTCCAAAGGGAGGCAAAAGTAGAACTGATGTGCTGGACTTCTCCATGAATCTGGATGAGAATGCAGGACAACTCCGAGCGCAGCTCAGGAAAAACAAAACTACAGGACTCCTCCAAGGTGGTGCAGCCAAGAATGCAGAGTGCTAGACTCCGCTTGGATATCACGGTGAAGAAGCCCGAAGCAGAGATCCTGCAGAGCATCATGGTAAAAAGCCAAGCGCAGGACTTCACCAGGCTGGTGCAGCAAAGAAGCAAAGCGCAGGACTTCTCCGAGGCGTTGCAGAGGAAGAAACGAACCTCTGGACTCCTGAAGGATTCTGCGGAAATGCAGCCAAGTGCAGGGATAGAAGCAAGCGCACAACTCCACGAGGCAGCGTGGGGAAGAACCGAAGCACAGAAATCCTCCCAGGCAACACGAGCAACGATGAAGTGCTGGACTCCTCAAGGGCAGGATGGTAAAAAAGCCCAAACATGCAGGACTCCACCTGGGCAGCGCAGGGGATGAATCGAAGAGCAGGATGCCACGGGGCTCTCAGGGTGACAAAGGCTGCCTCCTGATACCTGCTCGCTGGGCTTGACGCCCGAGCAGGACTGCGCACAGGACCCTGCTCCCAATTGCTGTCACAGAGCATGTGACCTGCTCTTGGGGGCGTCTAGCACTGTGCAAAACATCGTCCTAGGCAGCAGCACAGTAGAAAACAAGCCACGGTGCAGGAAAACCCATACCTTACAAAATAGTCCTAAGATAACAGGCCATGCAATAAACAATACAAAGTACAAAACTACCAATGCAATACAAGCTTCGACACAGACAATACCAGGAAATACAATCTTCAATGCAAAATACAAAAGTAAATAATATTCAAAAGAATCAAAGCACAGAAACCCTCCCAGGCAACACGAGCAACGACGAAGTGCTGCACTCCTCAAGGGTAGCATGGTAAGTAAGCCCAAACATGCAGGACTCCTCCTGGGCAGCGCAGGGGATGAATCCATGAGCAGGATGCCACGGGGCTCTCAAGGTGACAAAGGCTGCCTCCCGAGACCTGCTCGCTGGGCTTGACTCCCGAGCAGGACTGTGCACAGGACCCTGCTCCCAATTGCTGTCACAGAGCGTCTGACCTGCTCTTGGGGCCGTCTAGAACTGTGCAAAAAAAATCGTCCTGGGCAGCAGCACAGTAGAAAACAAGCCACGGTGCAGGAAAACCCATACCTTACAAAATAGTCCTAAGATAACAGGCCATGCAATAAACAATACAAAGTACAAAACTACCAATGCAATACAAGCTTCGACACAGACAATACCAGGAAATACAATCTTCAATACAAAATACAAAAGCAAATAATATACAAAATAACTAGTAAACGTCAAAGCAAGGCGTAGTACTTACAGGCAGTGTGGAGAGGAAGCAAAGCACGGCTCACCTCCGCTGAAGCGCAGCAAAGAAGCACATGGTGGCAATCATCAGGGGCGTGATGGCAAAACAGCAAAGCACAGGGTGCCTCTAGGGCACCAGACAGCAACAAGCGAGGAACAAGACGCCTCCAAGGCCATGCCGTCAAAAAGCAAAGCACAGCAAACCTCCAGGAAAGCAGGAAGCAAAAGGCAAACGCAGCATTCCTCATGGGTGGTGAAGAAAGAAGCAGAGCACAACATTCCTCTGGGCCATCACAGCAAACAAGCAAAGCGCAGGATTCCTCCAGGGTAGCACAGGCAAAAAAGCAAAACTCAGAACTCCTCCAAAGAGGTGCAAGCAAAGAAGAAAATCATGGGAAACCTCCAGGGTAGTGCACGCGAAGAACCAAATGCAGGGCTCCTCCAAGCTGCAGGAGGGGAAACAAATCACAGGACTCCTCCAGGGCAGTTCAGGCCAAGAATAAATCCACAGGACTCCTCCAAAGAGGTGCAGGCTAGGCAAAAAACCACAGGACTTCTCCAAAGGGAGGCAAAAGTAGAACTGATGTGCTGGACTTCTCCATGAATCTGGATGAGAATGCAGGACAACTCCGAGCGCAGCTCAGGAAAAACAAAACTACAGGACTCCTCCAAGGTGGTGCAGCCAAGAATGCAGAGTGCTAGACTCCGCTTGGATATCACGGTGAAGAAGCCCGAAGCAGAGATCCTGCAGAGCATCATGGTAAAAAGCCAAGCGCAGGACTTCACCAGGCTGGTGCAGCAAAGAAGCAAAGCGCAGGACTTCTCCGAGGCGTTGCAGAGGAAGAAACGAACCTCTGGACTCCTGAAGGATTCTGCGGAAATGCAGCCAAGTGCAGGGATAGAAGCAAGCGCACAACTCCACGAGGCAGCGTGGGGAAGAACCGAAGCACAGAAATCCTCCCAGGCAACACGAGCAACGATGAAGTGCTGGACTCCTCAAGGGCAGGATGGTAAAAAAGCCCAAACATGCAGGACTCCACCTGGGCAGCGCAGGGGATGAATCCAAGAGCAGGATGCCACGGGGCTCTCAAGGTGACAAAGGCTGCCTCCCGAGACCTGCTCGCTGGGCTTGACTCCCGAGCAGGACTGTGCACAGGACCCTGCTCCCAATTGCTGTCACAGAGCGTCTGACCTGCTCTTGGGGCCGTCTAGAACTGTGCAAAAAAAATCGTCCTGGGCAGCAGCACAGTAGAAAACAAGCCACGGTGCAGGAAAACCCATACCTTACAAAATAGTCCTAAGATAACAGGCCATGCAATAAACAATACAAAGTACAAAACTACCAATGCAATACAAGCTTCGACACAGACAATACCAGGAAATACAATCTTCAATGCAAAATACAAAAGTAAATAATATTCAAAAGAATCAAAGCACAGAAACCCTCCCAGGCAACACGAGCAACGACGAAGTGCTGCACTCCTCAAGGGTAGCATGGTAAGTAAGCCCAAACATGCAGGACTCCTCCTGGGCAGCGCAGGGGATGAATCCATGAGCAGGATGCCACGGGGCTCTCAAGGTGACAAAGGCTGCCTCCCGAGACCTGCTCGCTGGGCTTGACTCCCGAGCAGGACTGTGCACAGGACCCTGCTCCCAATTGCTGTCACAGAGCGTCTGACCTGCTCTTGGGGCCGTCTAGAACTGTGCAAAAAAAATCGTCCTGGGCAGCAGCACAGTAGAAAACAAGCCACGGTGCAGGAAAACCCATACCTTACAAAATAGTCCTAAGATAACAGGCCATGCAATAAACAATACAAAGTACAAAACTACCAATGCAATACAAGCTTCGACACAGACAATACCAGGAAATACAATCTTCAATACAAAATACAAAAGCAAATAATATACAAAATAACTAGTAAACGTCAAAGCAAGGCGTAGTACTTACAGGCAGTGTGGAGAGGAAGCAAAGCACGGCTCACCTCCGCTGAAGCGCAGCAAAGAAGCACATGGTGGCAATCATCAGGGGCGTGATGGCAAAACAGCAAAGCACAGGGTGCCTCTAGGGCACCAGACAGCAACAAGCGAGGAACAAGACGCCTCCAAGGCCATGCCGTCAAAAAGCAAAGCACAGCAAACCTCCAGGAAAGCAGGAAGCAAAAGGCAAACGCAGCATTCCTCATGGGTGGTGAAGAAAGAAGCAGAGCACAACATTCCTCTGGGCCATCACAGCAAACAAGCAAAGCGCAGGATTCCTCCAGGGTAGCACAGGCAAAAAAGCAAAACTCAGAACTCCTCCAAAGAGGTGCAAGCAAAGAAGAAAATCATGGCAAACCTCCAGGGTAGTGCACGCGAAGAACCAAATGCAGGGCTCCTCCAAGCTGCAGGAGGGGAAACAAATCACAGGACTCCTCCAGGGCAGTTCAGGCCAAGAATAAATCCACAGGACTCCTCCAAAGAGGTGCAGGCTAGGCAAAAAACCACAGGACTTCTCCAAAGGGAGGCAGAAGTAGAACTGATGTGCTGGACTTCTCCATGAATCTGGATGAGAATGCAGGACAACTCCGAGCGCAGCTCAGGAAAAACAAAACTACAGGACTCCTCCAAGGTGGTGCAGCCAAGAATGCAGAGTGCTAGACTCCGCTTGGATATCACGGTGAAGAAGCCCGAAGCAGAGATCCTGCAGAGCATCATGGTAAAAAGCCAAGCGCAGGACTTCACCAGGCTGGTGCAGCAAAGAAGCAAAGCGCAGGACTTCTCCGAGGCGTTGCAGAGGAAGAAACGAACCTCTGGACTCCTGAAGGATTCTGCGGAAATGCAGCCAAGTGCAGGGATAGAAGCAAGCGCACAACTCCACGAGGCAGCGTGGGGAAGAACCGAAGCACAGAAATCCTCCCAGGCAACACGAGCAACGATGAAGTGCTGGACTCCTCAAGGGCAGGATGGTAAAAAAGCCCAAACATGCAGGACTCCACCTGGGCAGCGCAGGGGATGAATCCAAGAGCAGGATGCCACGGGGATCTCAAGGTGACAAAGGCTGCCTCCCGAGACCTGCTCGCTGGGCTTGACTCCCGAGCAGGACTGTGCACAGGACCCTGCTCCCAATTGCTGTCACAGAGCATGTGACCTGCTCTTGGGGGCGTCTAGCACTGTGCAAAACATCGTCCTAGGCAGCAGCACAGTAGAAAACAAGCCACGGTACAGGAAAACCCATACCTTACAAAATAGTCCTAAGATAACAGGCCATGCAATAAACAATACAAAGTACAAAACTACCAATGCAATACAAGCTTCGACACAGACAATACCAGGAAATACAATCTTCAATACAAAATACAAAAGCAAATAATATACAAAATAACTAGTAAACTTCAAAGCAAGGCGTAGTACTTACAGGCAGTGTGGAGAGGAAGCAAAGCACGGCTCACCTCCGCTGAAGCGCAGCAAAGAAGCACATGGTGGCAATCATCAGGGGCGTGATGGCAAAACAGCAAAGCACAGGATGCCTCTAGGGCACCAGACAGCAACAAGCGAGGAACAAGACGCCTCCAAGGCCATGCCGTCAAAAAGCAAAGCACAGCAAACCTCCAGGAAAGCAGGAAGCAAAAGGCAAACGCAGCATTCCTCATGGGTGGTGAAGAAAGAAGCAGAGCACAACATTCCTCTAGGCCATCACAGCAAACAAGCAAAGCGCAGGATTCCTCCAGGGTAGCACAGGCAAAAAAGCAAAACTCAGAACTCCTCCAAAGAGGTGCAAGCAAAGAAGAAAATCATGGGAAACCTCCAGGGTAGTGCACGCGAAGAACCAAATGCAGGGCTCCTCCAAGCTGCAGGAGGGGAAACAAATCACAGGACTCCTCCAGGGCAGTTCAGGCCAAGAATAAATCCACAGGACTCCTCCAAAGAGGTGCAGGCTAGGCAAAAAACCACAGGACTTCTCCAAAGGGAGGCAAAAGTAGAACTGATGTGCTGGACTTCTCCATGAATCTGGATGAGAATGCAGGACAACTCCGAGCGCAGCTCAGGAAAAACAAAACTACAGGACTCCTCCAAGGTGGTGCAGCCAAGAATGCAGAGTGCTAGACTCCGCTTGGATATCACGGTGAAGAAGCCCGAAGCAGAGATCCTGCAGAGCATCATGGTAAAAAGCCAAGCGCAGGACTTCACCAGGCTGGTGCAGCAAAGAAGCAAAGCGCAGGACTTCTCCGAGGCGTTGCAGAGGAAGAAACGAACCTCTGGACTCCTGAAGGATTCTGCGGAAATGCAGCCAAGTGCAGGGATAGAAGCAAGCGCACAACTCCACGAGGCAGCGTGGGGAAGAACCGAAGCACAGAAATCCTCCCAGGCAACACGAGCAACGATGAAGTGCTGGACTCCTCAAGGGCAGGATGGTAAAAAAGCCCAAACATGCAGGACTCCACCTGGGCAGCGCAGGGGATGAATCCAAGAGCAGGATGCAACGGGGCTCTCAAGGTGACAAAGGCTGCCTCCCGAGACCTGCTCGCTGGGCTTGACTCCCGAGCAGGACTGTGCACAGGACCCTGCTCCCAATTGCTGTCACAGAGCGTCTGACCTGCTCTTGGGGTCATCTAGCACTGTGCAAAAAAATCGTCCTAGGCAGCAGCACAGTAGAAAACAAGCCACGGTGCAGGAAAACCCATACCTTACAAAATAGTCCTAAGATAACAGGCCATGCAATAAACAATACAAAGTACAAAACTACCAATGCAATACAAGCTTCGACACAGACAATACCAGGAAATACAATCTTCAATGCAAAATACAAAAGTAAATAATATTCAAAAGAATCAAAGCACAGAATCCCTCCCAGGCAACACGAGCAACGACGAAGTGCTGCACTCCTCAAGGGTAGCATGGTAAGTAAGCCCAAACATGCAGGACTCCTCCTGGGCAGCGCAGGGGATGAATCTAAGAGCAGGATGCCACGGGGCTCTCAAGGTGACAAAGGCTGCCTCCCGAGACCTGCTCGCTGGGCTTGACTCCCGAGCAGGACTGTGCACAGGACCCTGCTCCCAATTGCTGTCACAGAGCGTCTGACCTGCTCTTGGGGCCGTCTAGAACTGTGCAAAAAAAATCGTCCTGGGCAGCAGCACAGTAGAAAACAAGCCACGGTGCAGGAAAACCCATACCTTACAAAATAGTCCTAAGATAACAGGCCATGCAATAAACAATACAAAGTACAAAACTACCAATGCAATACAAGCTTCGACACAGACAATACCAGGAAATACAATCTTCAATACAAAATACAAAAGCAAATAATATACAAAATAACTAGTAAACGTCAAAGCAAGGCGTAGTACTTACAGGCAGTGTGGAGAGGAAGCAAAGCACGGCTCACCTCCGCTGAAGCGCAGCAAAGAAGCACATGGTGGCAATCATCAGGGGCGTGATGGCAAAACAGCAAAGCACAGGATGCCTCTAGGGCACCAGACAGCAACAAGCGAGGAACAAGACGCCTCCAAGGCCATGCCCTCAAAAAGCAAAGCACAGCAAACCTCCAGGAAAGCAGGAAGCAAAAGGCAAACGCAGCATTCCTCATGGGTGGTGAAGAAAGAAGCAGAGCACAACATTCCTCTGGGCCATCACAGCAAACAAGCAAAGCGCAGGATTCCTCCAGGGTAGCACAGGCAAAAAAGCAAAACTCAGAACTCCTCCAAAGAGGTGCAAGCAAAGAAGAAAATCATGGGAAACCTCCAGGGTAGTGCACGCGAAGAACCAAATGCAGGGCTCCTCCAAGCTGCAGGAGGGAAAACAAATCACAGGACTCCTCCAGGGCAGTTCAGGCCAAGAATAAATCCACAGGACTCCTCCAAAGAGGTGCAGGCTAGGCAAAAAACCACAGGACTTCTCCAAAGGGAGGCAAAAGTAGAACTGATGTGCTGGACTTCTCCATGAATCTGGATGAGAATGCAGGACAACTCCGAGCGCAGCTCAGGAAAAACAAAACTACAGGACTCCTCCAAGGTGGTGCAGCCAAGAATGCAGAGTGCTAGACTCCGCTTGGATATCACGGTGAAGAAGCCCGAAGCAGAGATCCTGCAGAGCATCATGGTAAAAAGCCAAGCGCAGGACTTCACCAGGCTGGTGCAGCAAAGAAGCAAAGCGCAGGACTTCTCCGAGGCGTTGCAGAGGAAGAAACGAACCTCTGGACTCCTGAAGGATTCTGCGGAAATGCAGCCAAGTGCAGGGATAGAAGCAAGCGCACAACTCCACGAGGCAGCGTGGGGAAGAACCGAAGCACAGAAATCCTCCCAGGCAACACGAGCAACGATGAAGTGCTGGACTCCTCAAGGGCAGGATGGTAAAAAAGCCCAAACATGCAGGACTCCACCTGGGCAGCGCAGGGGATGAATCGAAGAGCAGGATGCCACGGGGCTCTCAGGGTGACAAAGGCTGCCTCCTGATACCTGCTCGCTGGGCTTGACGCCCGAGCAGGACTGCGCACAGGACCCTGCTCCCAATTGCTGTCACAGAGCATGTGACCTGCTCTTGGGGGCGTCTAGCACTGTGCAAAACATCGTCCTAGGCAGCAGCACAGTAGAAAACAAGCCACGGTGCAGGAAAACCCATACCTTACAAAATACTCCTAAGATAACAGGCCATGCAATAAACAATACAAAGTACAAAACTACCAATGCAATACAAGCTTCGACACAGACAATACCAGGAAATACAATCTTCAATGCAAAATACAAAAGTAAATAATATTCAAAAGAATCAAAGCACAGAAACCCTCCCAGGCAACACGAGCAACGACGAAGTGCTGCACTCCTCAAGGGTAGCATGGTAAGTAAGCCCAAACATGCAGGACTCCTCCTGGGCAGCGCAGGGGATGAATCCATGAGCAGGATGCCACGGGGCTCTCAAGGTGACAAAGGCTGCCTCCCGAGACCTGCTCGCTGGGCTTGACTCCCGAGCAGGACTGTGCACAGGACCCTGCTCCCAATTGCTGTCACAGAGCGTCTGACCTGCTCTTGGGGCCGTCTAGAACTGTGCAAAAAAAATCGTCCTGGGCAGCAGCACAGTAGAAAACAAGCCACGGTGCAGGAAAACCCATACCTTACAAAATAGTCCTAAGATAACAGGCCATGCAATAAACAATACAAAGTACAAAACTACCAATGCAATACAAGCTTCGACACAGACAATACCAGGAAATACAATCTTCAATACAAAATACAAAAGCAAATAATATACAAAATAACTAGTAAACGTCAAAGCAAGGCGTAGTACTTACAGGCAGTGTGGAGAGGAAGCAAAGCACGGCTCACCTCCGCTGAAGCGCAGCAAAGAAGCACATGGTGGCAATCATCAGGGGCGTGATGGCAAAACAGCAAAGCACAGGGTGCCTCTAGGGCACCAGACAGCAACAAGCGAGGAACAAGACGCCTCCAAGGCCATGCCCTCAAAAAGCAAAGCACAGCAAACCTCCAGGAAAGCAGGAAGCAAAAGGCAAACGCAGCATTCCTCATGGGTGGTGAAGAAAGAAGCAGAGCACAACATTCCTCTGGGCCATCACAGCAAACAAGCAAAGCGCAGGATTCCTCCAGGGTAGCACAGGCAAAAAAGCAAAACTCAGAACTCCTCCAAAGAGGTGCAAGCAAAGAAGAAAATCATGGGAAACCTCCAGGGTAGTGCACGTGAAGAACCAAATGCAGGGCTCCTCCAAGCTGCAGGAGGGGAAACAAATCACAGGACTCCTCCAGGGCAGTTCAGGCCAAGAATAAATCCACAGGACTCCTCCAAAGAGGTGCAGGCTAGGCAAAAAACCACAGGACTTCTCCAAAGGGAGGCAAAAGTAGAACTGATGTGCTGGACTTCTCCATGAATCTGGATGAGAATGCAGGACAACTCCGAGCGCAGCTCAGGAAAAACAAAACTACAGGACTCCTCCAAGGTGGTGCAGCCAAGAATGCAGAGTGCTAGACTCCGCTTGGATATCACGGTGAAGAAGCCCGAAGCAGAGATCCTGCAGAGCATCATGGTAAAAAGCCAAGCGCAGGACTTCACCAGGCTGGTGCAGCAAAGAAGCAAAGCGCAGGACTTCTCCGAGGCGTTGCAGAGGAAGAAACGAACCTCTGGACTCCTGAAGGATTCTGCGGAAATGCAGCCAAGTGCAGGGATAGAAGCAAGCGCACAACTCCACGAGGCAGCGTGGGGAAGAACCGAAGCACAGAAATCCTCCCAGGCAACACGAGCAACGATGAAGTGCTGCACTCCTCAAGGGCAGGATGGTAAAAAAGCCCAAACATGCAGGACTCCTCCTGGGCAGCGCAGGGGATGAATCCAAGAGCAGGATGCCACGGGGCTCTCAAGGTGACAAAGGCTGCCTCCCGAGACCTGCTCGCTGGGCTTGACTCCCGAGCAGGACTGTGCACAGGACCCTGCTCCCAATTGCTGTCACAGAGCGTCTGACCTGCTCTTGGGGCCGTCTAGAACTGTGCAAAAAAAATCGTCCTGGGCAGCAGCACAGTAGAAAACAAGCCACGGTGCAGGAAAACCCATACCTTACAAAATAGTCCTAAGATAACAGGCCATGCAATAAACAATACAAAGTACAAAACTACCAATGCAATACAAGCTTCGACACAGACAATACCAGGAAATACAATCTTCAATACAAAATACAAAAGCAAATAATATACAAAATAACTAGTAAACTTCAAAGCAAGGCGTAGTACTTACAGGCAGTGTGGAGAGGAAGCAAAGCACGGCTCACCTCCGCTGAAGCGCAGCAAAGAAGCACATGGTGGCAATCATCAGGGGCGTGATGGCAAAACAGCAAAGCACAGGATGCCTCTAGGGCACCAGACAGCAACAAGCGAGGAACAAGACGCCTCCAAGGCCATGCCCTCAAAAAGCAAAGCACAGCAAACCTCCAGGAAAGCAGGAAGCAAAAGGCAAACGCAGCATTCCTCATGGGTGGTGAAGAAAGAAGCAGAGCACAACATTCCTCTGGGCCATCACAGCAAACAAGCAAAGCGCAGGATTCCTCCAGGGTAGCACAGGCAAAAAAGCAAAACTCAGAACTCCTCCAAAGAGGTGCAAGCAAAGAAGAAAATCATGGGAAACCTCCAGGGTAGTGCACGTGAAGAACCAAATGCAGGGCTCCTCCAAGCTGCAGGAGGGGAAACAAATCACAGGACTCCTCCAGGGCAGTTCAGGTCAAGAATAAATCCACAGGACTCCTCCAAAGAGGTGCAGGCTAGGCAAAAAACCACAGGACTTCTCCAAAGGGAGGCAAAAGTAGAACTGATGTGCTGGACTTCTCCATGAATCTGGATGAGAATGCAGGACAACTCCGAGCGCAGCTCAGGAAAAACAAAACTACAGGACTCCTCCAAGGTGGTGCAGCCAAGAATGCAGAGTGCTAGACTCCGCTTGGATATCACGGTGAAGAAGCCCGAAGCAGAGATCCTGCAGAGCATCATGGTAAAAAGCCAAGCGCAGGACTTCACCAGGCTGGTGCAGCAAAGAAGCAAAGTGCAGGACTTCTCCGAGGCGTTGCAGAGGAAGAAACGAACCTCTGGACTCCTGAAGGATTCTGCGGAAATGCAGCCAAGTGCAGGGATAGAAGCAAGCGCACAACTCCACGAGGCAGCGTGGGGAAGAACCGAAGCACAGAAATCCTCCCAGGCAACACGAGCAACGATGAAGTGCTGGACTCCTCAAGGGCAGGATGGTAAAAAAGCCCAAACATGCAGGACTCCACCTGGGCAGCGCAGGGGATGAATCTAAGAGCAGGATGCCACGGGGCTCTCAAGGTGACAAAGGCTGCCTCCCGAGACCTGCTCGCTGGGCTTGACTCCCGAGCAGGACTGTGCACAGGACCCTGCTCCCAATTGCTGTCACAGAGCATGTGACCTGCTCTTGGGGGCGTCTAGCACTGTGCAAAACATCGTCCTAGGCAGCAGCACAGTAGAAAACAAGCCACGGTGCAGGAAAACCCATACCTTACAAAATACTCCTAAGATAACAGGCCATGCAATAAACAATACAAAGTACAAAACTACCAATGCAATACAAGCTTCGACACAGACAATACCAGGAAATACAATCTTCAATGCAAAATACAAAAGTAAATAATATTCAAAAGAATCAAAGCACAGAAACCCTCCCAGGCAACACGAGCAACGACGAAGTGCTGCACTCCTCAAGGGTAGCATGGTAAGTAAGCCCAAACATGCAGGACTCCTCCTGGGCAGCGCAGGGGATGAATCCATGAGCAGGATGCCACGGGGCTCTCAAGGTGACAAAGGCTGCCTCCCGAGACCTGCTCGCTGGGCTTGACTCCCGAGCAGGACTGTGCACAGGACCCTGCTCCCAATTGCTGTCACAGAGCGTCTGACCTGCTCTTGGGGCCGTCTAGAACTGTGCAAAAAAAATCGTCCTGGGCAGCAGCACAGTAGAAAACAAGCCACGGTGCAGGAAAACCCATACCTTACAAAATAGTCCTAAGATAACAGGCCATGCAATAAACAATACAAAGTACAAAACTACCAATGCAATACAAGCTTCGACACAGACAATACCAGGAAATACAATCTTCAATACAAAATACAAAAGCAAATAATATACAAAATAACTAGTAAACTTCAAAGCAAGGCGTAGTACTTACAGGCAGTGTGGAGAGGAAGCAAAGCACGGCTCACCTCCGCTGAAGCGCAGCAAAGAAGCACATGGTGGCAATCATCAGGGGCGTGATGGCAAAACAGCAAAGCACAGGGTGCCTCTAGGGCACCAGACAGCAACAAGCGAGGAACAAGACGCCTCCAAGGCCATGCCGTCAAAAAGCAAAGCACAGCAAACCTCCAGGAAAGCAGGAAGCAAAAGGCAAACGCAGCATTCCTCATGGGTGGTGAAGAAAGAAGCAGAGCACAACATTCCTCTGGGCCATCACAGCAAACAAGCAAAGCGCAGGATTCCTCCAGGGTAGCACAGGCAAAAAAGCAAAACTCAGAACTCCTCCAAAGAGGTGCAAGCAAAGAAGAAAATCATGGGAAACCTCCAGGGTAGTGCACGTGAAGAACCAAATGCAGGGCTCCTCCAAGCTGCAGGAGGGGAAACAAATCACAGGACTCCTCCAGGGCAGTTCAGGCCAAGAATAAATCCACAGGACTCCTCCAAAGAGGTGCAGGCTAGGCAAAAAACCACAGGACTTCTCCAAAGGGAGGCAAAAGTAGAACTGATGTGCTGGACTTCTCCATGAATCTGGATGAGAATGCAGGACAACTCCGAGCGCAGCTCAGGAAAAACAAAACTACAGGACTCCTCCAAGGTGGTGCAGCCAAGAATGCAGAGTGCTAGACTCCGCTTGGATATCACGGTGAAGAAGCCCGAAGCAGAGATCCTGCAGAGCATCATGGTAAAAAGCCAAGCGCAGGACTTCACCAGGCTGGTGCAGCAAAGAAGCAAAGCGCAGGACTTCTCCGAGGCGTTGCAGAGGAAGAAACGAACCTCTGGACTCCTGAAGGATTCTGCGGAAATGCAGCCAAGTGCAGGGATAGAAGCAAGCGCACAACTCCACGAGGCAGCGTGGGGAAGAACCGAAGCACAGAAATCCTCCCAGGCAACACGAGCAACGATGAAGTGCTGGACTCCTCAAGGGCAGGATGGTAAAAAAGCCCAAACATGCAGGACTCCTCCTGGGCAGCGCAGGGGATGAATCCAAGAGCAGGATGCCACGGGGCTCTCAAGGTGACAAAGGCTGCCTCCCGAGACCTGCTCGCTGGGCTTGACTCCCGAGCAGGACTGTGCACAGGACCCTGCTCCCAATTGCTGTCACAGAGCGTCTGACCTGCTCTTGGGGGCGTCTAGAACTGTGCAGAAAAAATCGTCCTGGGCAGCAGCACAGTAGAAAACAAGCCACGGTGCAGGAAAACCCATACCTTACAAAATAGTCCTAAGATAACAGGCCATGCAATAAACAATACAAAGTACAAAACTACCAATGCAATACAAGCTTCGACACAGACAATACCAGGAAATACAATCTTCAATACAAAATACAAAAGCAAATAATATACAAAATAACTAGTAAACTTCAAAGCAAGGCGTAGTACTTACAGGCAGTGTGGAGAGGAAGCAAAGCACGGCTCACCTCCGCTGAAGCGCAGCAAAGAAGCACATGGTGGCAATCATCAGGGGCGTGATGGCAAAACAGCAAAGCACAGGGTGCCTCTAGGGCACCAGACAGCAACAAGCGAGGAACAAGACGCCTCCAAGGCCATGCCCTCAAAAAGCAAAGCACAGCAAACCTCCAGGAAAGCAGGAAGCAAAAGGCAAACACAGCATTCCTCATGGGTGGTGAAGAAAGAAGCAGAGCACAACATTCCTCTGGGCCATCACAGCAAACAAGCAAAGCGCAGGATTCCTCCAGGGTAGCACAGGCAAAAAAGCAAAAATCAGAACTCCTCCAAAGAGGTGCAAGCAAAGAAGAAAATCATGGGAAACCTCCAGGGTAGTGCACGCGAAGAACCAAATGCAGGGCTCCTCCAAGCTGCAGGAGGGGAAACAAATCACAGGACTCCTCCAGGGCAGTTCAGGCCAAGAATAAATCCACAGGACTCCTCCAAAGAGGTGCAGGCTAGGCAAAAAACCACAGGACTTCTCCAAAGGGAGGCAAAAGTAGAACTGATGTGCTGGACTTCTCCATGAATCTGGATGAGAATGCAGGACAACTCCGAGCGCAGCTCAGGAAAAACAAAACTACAGGACTCCTCCAAGGTGGTGCAGCCAAGAATGCAGAGTGCTAGACTCCGCTTGGATATCACGGTGAAGAAGCCCGAAGCAGAGATCCTGCAGAGCATCATGGTAAAAAGCCAAGCGCAGGACTTCACCAGGCTGGTGCAGCAAAGAAGCAAAGCGCAGGTCTTCTCCGAGGTGTTGCAGAGGAAGAAAGGAACCTCTGGACTCCTGAAGGATTCTGCGGAAATGCAGCCAAGTGCAGGGATAGAAGCAAGCGCACAACTCCACGAGGCAGCGTGGGGAAGAACCGAAGCACAGAAATCCTCCCAGGCAACACGAGCAACGATGAAGTGCTGGACTCCTCAAGGGCAGGATGGTAAAAAAGCCCAAACATGCAGGACTCCTCCTGGGCAGCGCAGGGGATGAATCCAAGAGCAGGATGCCACGGGGCTCTCAAGGTGACAAAGGCTGCCTCCCGAGACCTGCTCGCTGGGCTTGACTCCCGAGCAGGACTGTGCACAGGACCCTGCTCCCAATTGCTGTCACAGAGCGTCTGACCTGCTCTTGGGGCCGTCTAGAACTGTGCAAAAAAAATCGTCCTGGGCAGCAGCACAGTAGAAAACAAGCCACGGTGCAGGAAAACCCATACCTTACAAAATAGTCCTAAGATAACAGGCCATGCAATAAACAATACAAAGTACAAAACTACCAATGCAATACAAGCTTCGACACAGACAATACCAGGAAATACAATCTTCAATACAAAATACAAAAGCAAATAATATACAAAATAACTAGTAAACGTCAAAGCAAGGCGTAGTACTTACAGGCAGTGTGGAGAGGAAGCAAAGCACGGCTCACCTCCGCTGAAGCGCAGCAAAGAAGCACATGGTGGCAATCATCAGGGGCGTGATGGCAAAACAGCAAAGCACAGGGTGCCTCTAGGGCACCAGACAGCAACAAGCGAGGAACAAGACGCCTCCAAGGCCATGCCGTCAAAAAGCAAAGCACAGCAAACCTCCAGGAAAGCAGGAAGCAAAAGGCAAACGCAGCATTCCTCATGGGTGGTGAAGAAAGAAGCAGAGCACAACATTCCTCTGGGCCATCACAGCAAACAAGCAAAGCGCAGGATTCCTCCAGGGTAGCACAGGCAAAAAAGCAAAACTCAGAACTCCTCCAAAGAGGTGCAAGCAAAGAAGAAAATCATGGGAAACCTCCAGGGTAGTGCACGCGAAGAACCAAATGCAGGGCTCCTCCAAGCTGCAGGAGGGGAAACAAATCACAGGACTCCTCCAGGGCAGTTCAGGCCAAGAATAAATCCACAGGACTCCTCCAAAGAGGTGCAGGCTAGGCAAAAAACCACAGGACTTCTCCAAAGGGAGGCAAAAGTAGAACTGATGTGCTGGACTTCTCCATGAATCTGGATGAGAATGCAGGACAACTCCGAGCGCAGCTCAGGAAAAACAAAACTACAGGACTCCTCCAAGGTGGTGCAGCCAAGAATGCAGAGTGCTAGACTCCGCTTGGATATCACGGTGAAGAAGCCCGAAGCAGAGATCCTGCAGAGCATCATGGTAAAAAGCCAAGCGCAGGACTTCACCAGGCTGGTGCAGCAAAGAAGCAAAGCGCAGGACTTCTCCGAGGCGTTGCAGAGGAAGAAACGAACCTCTGGACTCCTGAAGGATTCTGCGGAAATGCAGCCAAGTGCAGGGATAGAAGCAAGCGCACAACTCCACGAGGCAGCGTGGGGAAGAACCGAAGCACAGAAATCCTCCCAGGCAACACGAGCAACGATGAAGTGCTGGACTCCTCAAGGGCAGGATGGTAAAAAAGTCCAAACATGCAGGACTCCACCTGGGCAGCGCAGGGGATGAATCCAAGAGCAGGATGCAACGGGGCTCTCAGGGTGACAAAGGCTGCCTCCCGAGACCTGCTCGCTGGGCTTGACGCCCAAGCAGGACTGCGCACAGGACCCTGCTCCCAATTGCTGTCACAGAGCATGTGACCTGCTCTTGGAGGCGTCTAGCACTGTGCAAAACATCGTCCTAGGCAGCAGCACAGTAGAAAACAAGCCACAGTACAGGAAAACCCATACCTTACAAAATAGTCCTAAGATAACAGGCCATGCAATAAACAATACAAAGTACAAAACTACCAATGCAATACAAGCTTCGACACAGACAATACCAGGAAATACAATCTTCAATACAAAATACAAAAGCAAATAATATACAAAATAACTAGTAAACGTCAAAGCAAGGCGTAGTACTTACAGGCAGTGTGGAGAGGAAGCAAAGCACGGCTCACCTCCGCTGAAGCGCAGCAAAGAAGCACATGGTGGCAATCATCAGGGGCGTGATGGCAAAACAGCAAAGCACAGGGTGCCTCTAGGGCACCAGACAGCAACAAGCGAGGAACAAGACGCCTCCAAGGCCATGCCCTCAAAAAGCAAAGCACAGCAAACCTCCAGGAAAGCAGGAAGCAAAAGGCAAACGCAGCATTCCTCATGGGTGGTGAAGAAAGAAGCAGAGCACAACATTCCTCTGGGCCATCACAGCAAACAAGCAAAGCGCAGGATTCCTCCAGGGTAGCACAGGCAAAAAAGCAAAACTCAGAACTCCTCCAAAGAGGTGCAAGCAAAGAAGAAAATCATGGGAAACCTCCAGGGTAGTGCACGTGAAGAACCAAATGCAGGGCTCCTCCAAGCTGCAGGAGGGGAAACAAATCACAGGACTCCTCCAGGGCAGTTCAGGCCAAGAATAAATCCACAGGACTCCTCCAAAGAGGTGCAGGCTAGGCAAAAAACCACAGGACTTCTCCAAAGGGAGGCAAAAGTAGAACTGATGTGCTGGACTTCTCCATGAATCTGGATGAGAATGCAGGACAACTCCGAGCGCAGCTCAGGAAAAACAAAACTACAGGACTCCGCCAAGGTGGTGCAGCCAAGAATGCAGAGTGCTAGACTCCGCTTGGATATCACGGTGAAGAAGCCCGAAGCAGAGATCCTGCAGAGCATCATGGTAAAAAGCCAAGCGCAGGACTTCACCAGGCTGGTGCAGCAAAGAAGCAAAGCGCAGGACTTCTCCGAGGCGTTGCAGAGGAAGAAACGAACCTCTGGACTCCTGAAGGATTCTGCGGAAATGCAGCCAAGTGCAGGGATAGAAGCAAGCGCACAACTCCACGAGGCAGCGTGGGGAAGAACCGAAGCACAGAAATCCTCCCAGGCAACACGAGCAACGATGAAGTGCTGGACTCCTCAAGGGCAGGATGGTAAAAAAGCCCAAACATGCAGGACTCCACCTGGGCAGCGCAGGGGATGAATCGAAGAGCAGGATGCAACGGGGCTCTCAGGGTGACAAAGGCTGCCTCCCGAGACCTGCTCGCTGGGCTTGACGCCCGAGCAGGACTGCGCACAGGACCCTGCTCCCAATTGCTGTCACAGAGCATGTGACCTGCTCTTGGGGGCGTCTAGCACTGTGCAAAACATCGTCCTAGGCAGCAGCACAGTAGAAAACAAGCCACAGTACAGGAAAACCCATACCTTACAAAATAGTCCTAAGATAACAGGCCATGCAATAAACAATACAAAGTACAAAACTACCAATGCAATACAAGCTTCGACACAGACAATACCAGGAAATACAATCTTCAATGCAAAATACAAAAGTAAATAATATTCAAAAGAATCAAAGCACAGAAACCCTCCCAGGCAACACGAGCAACGACAAAGTGCTGCACTCCTCAAGGGTAGCATGGTAAGTAAGCCCAAACATGCAGGACTCCTCCTGGACAGCGCAGGGGATGAATCTAAGAGCAGGATGCCACGGGGCTCTCAAGGTGACAAAGGCTGCCTCCCGAGACCTGCTCGCTGGGCTTGACTCCCGAGCAGGACTGTGCACAGGACCCTTCTCCCAATTGCTGTCACAGACCGTCTGACCTGCTCTTGGGGCCGTCTAGAACTGTGCAAAAAAAATCGTCCTGGGCAGCAGCACAGTAGAAAACAAGCCACGGTGCAGGAAAACCCATACCTTACAAAATAGTCCTAAGATAACAGGCCATGCAATAAACAATACAAAGTACAAAACTACCAATGCAATACAAGCTTCGACACAGACAATACCAGGAAATACAATCTTCAATACAAAATACAAAAGCAAATAATATACAAAATAACTAGTAAACTTCAAAGCAAGGTGTAGTACTTACAGGCAGTGTGGAGAGGAAGCAAAGCACGGCTCACCTCCGCTGAAGCGCAGCAAAGAAGCACATGGTGGCAATCATCAGGGGCGTGATGGCAAAACAGCAAAGCACAGGATGCCTCTAGGGCACCAGACAGCAACAAGCGAGGAACAAGACGCCTCCAAGGCCATGCCCTCAAAAAGCAAAGCACAGCAAACCTCCAGGAAAGCAGGAAGCAAAAGGCAAACGCAGCATTCCTCATGGGTGGTGAAGAAAGAAGCAGAGCACAACATTCCTCTGGGCCATCACAGCAAACAAGCAAAGCGCAGGATTCCTCCAGGGTAGCACAGGCAAAAAAGCAAAACTCAGAACTCCTCCAAAGAGGTCCAAGCAAAGAAGAAAATCATGGCAAACCTCCAGGGTAGTGCACGCGAAGAACCAAATGCAGGGCTCCTCCAAGCTGCAGGAGGGGAAACAAATCACAGGACTCCTCCAGGGCAGTTCAGGCCAAGAATAAATCCACAGGACTCCTCCAAAGAGGTGCAGGCTAGGCAAAAAACCACAGGACTTCTCCAAAGGGAGGCAAAAGTAGAACTGATGTGCTGGACTTCTCCATGAATCTGGATGAGAATGCAGGACAACTCCGAGCGCAGCTCAGGAAAAACAAAACTACAGGACTCCGCCAAGGTGGTGCAGCCAAGAATGCAGAGTGCTAGACTCCGCTTGGATATCACGGTGAAGAAGCCCGAAGCAGAGATCCTGCAGAGCATCATGGTAAAAAGCCAAGCGCAGGACTTCACCAGGCTGGTGCAGCAAAGAAGCAAAGCGCAGGACTTCTCCGAGGCATTGCAGAGGAAGAAACGAACCTCTGGACTCCTGAAGGATTCTGCGGAAATGCAGCCAAGTGCAGGGATAGAAGCAAGCGCACAACTCCACGAGGCAGCGTGGGGAAGAACCGAAGCACAGAAATCCTCCCAGGCAACACGAGCAACGATGAAGTGCTGGACTCCTCAAGGGCAGGATGGTAAAAAAGCCCAAACATGCAGGACTCCACCTGGGCAGCGCAGGGGATGAATCCAAGAGCAGGATGCAACGGGGCTCTCAAGGTGACAAAGGCTGCCTCCCGAGACCTGCTCGCTGGGCTTGACTCCCGAGCAGGACTGTGCACAGGACCCTGCTCCCAAATGCTGTCACAGAGCATGTGACCTGCTCTTGGGGGCGTCTAGCACTGTGCAAAACATCGTCCTAGGCAGCAGCACAGTAGAAAAAAAGCCACGGTGCAGGAAAACCCATACCTTACAAAATAGTCCTAAGATAACAGGCCATGCAATAAACAATACAAAGTACAAAACTACCAATGCAATACAAGCTTCGACACAGACAATACCAGGAAATACAATCTTCAATACAAAATACAAAAGCAAATAATATACAAAATAACTAGTAAACTTCAAAGCAAGGCATAGTACTTACAGGCAGTGTGGAGAGGAAGCAAAGCACGGCTCACCTCCGCTGAAGCGCAGCAAAGAAGCACATGGTGGCAATCATCAGGGGCGTGATGGCAAAACAGCAAAGCACAGGATGCCTCTAGGGCACCAGACAGCAACAAGCGAGGAACAGACGCCTCCAAGGCCATGCCCTCAAAAAGCAAAGCACAGCAAACCTCCAGGAAAGCAGGAAGCAAAAGGCAAACGCAGCATTCCTCATGGGTGGTGAAGAAAGAAGCAGAGCACAACATTCCTCTTGGCCATCACAGCAAACAAGCAAAGCGCAGGATTCCTCCAGGGTAGCACAGGCAAAAAAGCAAAACTCAGAACTCCTCCAAAGAGGTGCAAGCAAAGAAGAAAATCATGGGAAACCTCCAGGGTAGTGGACGCGAAGAACCAAATGCAGGGCTCCTCCAAGCTGCAGGAGGGGAAACAAATCACAGGACTCCTCCAGGGCAGTTCAGGCCAAGAATAAATCCACAGGACTCCTCCAAAGAGGTGCAGGCTAGGCAAAAAACCACAGGACTTCTCCAAAGGGAGGCAAAAGTAGAACTGATGTGCTGGACTTCTCCATGAATCTGGATGAGAATGCAGGACAACTCCGAGCGCAGCTCAGGAAAAACAAAACTACAGGACTCCGCCAAGGTGGTGCAGCCAAGAATGCAGAGTGCTAGACTCCGCTTGGATATCACGGTGAAGAAGCCCGAAGCAGAGATCCTGCAGAGCATCATGGTAAAAAGCCAAGCGCAGGACTTCACCAGGCTGGTGCAGCAAAGAAGCAAAGCGCAGGACTTCTCCGAGGCGTTGCAGAGGAAGAAACGAACCTCTGGACTCCTGAAGGATTCTGCGGAAATGCAGCCAAGTGCAGGGATAGAAGCAAGCGCACAACTCCACGAGGCAGCGTGGGGAAGAACCGAAGCACAGAAATCCTCCCAGGCAACACGAGCAACGATGAAGTGCTGGACTCCTCAAGGGCAGGATGGTAAAAAAGCCCAAACATGCAGGACTCCACCTGGGCAGCGCAGGGGATGAATCGAAGAGCAGGATGCAACGGGGCTCTCAGGGTGACAAAGGCTGCCTCCCGAGACCTGCTCGCTGGGCTTGACGCCCGAGCAGGACTGCGCACAGGACCCTGCTCCCAATTGCTGTCACAGAGCATGTGACCTGCTCTTGGGGGCGTCTAGCACTGTGCAAAACATCGTCCTAGGCAGCAGCACAGTAGAAAACAAGCCACAGTACAGGAAAACCCATACCTTACAAAATAGTCCTAAGATAACAGGCCATGCAATAAACAATACAAAGTACAAAACTACCAATGCAATACAAGCTTCGACACAGACAATACCAGGAAATACAATCTTCAATGCAAAATACAAAAGTAAATAATATTCAAAAGAATCAAAGCACAGAAACCCTCCCAGGCAACACGAGCAACGACAAAGTGCTGCACTCCTCAAGGGTAGCATGGTAAGTAAGCCCAAACATGCAGGACTCCTCCTGGACAGCGCAGGGGATGAATCTAAGAGCAGGATGCCACGGGGCTCTCAAGGTGACAAAGGCTGCCTCCCGAGACCTGCTCGCTGGGCTTGACTCCCGAGCAGGACTGTGCACAGGACCCTTCTCCCAATTGCTGTCACAGACCGTCTGACCTGCTCTTGGGGCCGTCTAGAACTGTGCAAAAAAAATCGTCCTGGGCAGCAGCACAGTAGAAAACAAGCCACGGTGCAGGAAAACCCATACCTTACAAAATAGTCCTAAGATAACAGGCCATGCAATAAACAATACAAAGTACAAAACTACCAATGCAATACAAGCTTCGACACAGACAATACCAGGAAATACAATCTTCAATACAAAATACAAAAGCAAATAATATACAAAATAACTAGTAAACTTCAAAGCAAGGTGTAGTACTTACAGGCAGTGTGGAGAGGAAGCAAAGCACGGCTCACCTCCGCTGAAGCGCAGCAAAGAAGCACATGGTGGCAATCATCAGGGGCGTGATGGCAAAACAGCAAAGCACAGGATGCCTCTAGGGCACCAGACAGCAACAAGCGAGGAACAAGACGCCTCCAAGGCCATGCCCTCAAAAAGCAAAGCACAGCAAACCTCCAGGAAAGCAGGAAGCAAAAGGCAAACGCAGCATTCCTCATGGGTGGTGAAGAAAGAAGCAGAGCACAACATTCCTCTGGGCCATCACAGCAAACAAGCAAAGCGCAGGATTCCTCCAGGGTAGCACAGGCAAAAAAGCAAAACTCAGAACTCCTCCAAAGAGGTCCAAGCAAAGAAGAAAATCATGGCAAACCTCCAGGGTAGTGCACGCGAAGAACCAAATGCAGGGCTCCTCCAAGCTGCAGGAGGGGAAACAAATCACAGGACTCCTCCAGGGCAGTTCAGGCCAAGAATAAATCCACAGGACTCCTCCAAAGAGGTGCAGGCTAGGCAAAAAACCACAGGACTTCTCCAAAGGGAGGCAAAAGTAGAACTGATGTGCTGGACTTCTCCATGAATCTGGATGAGAATGCAGGACAACTCCGAGCGCAGCTCAGGAAAAACAAAACTACAGGACTCCGCCAAGGTGGTGCAGCCAAGAATGCAGAGTGCTAGACTCCGCTTGGATATCACGGTGAAGAAGCCCGAAGCAGAGATCCTGCAGAGCATCATGGTAAAAAGCCAAGCGCAGGACTTCACCAGGCTGGTGCAGCAAAGAAGCAAAGCGCAGGACTTCTCCGAGGCATTGCAGAGGAAGAAACGAACCTCTGGACTCCTGAAGGATTCTGCGGAAATGCAGCCAAGTGCAGGGATAGAAGCAAGCGCACAACTCCACGAGGCAGCGTGGGGAAGAACCGAAGCACAGAAATCCTCCCAGGCAACACGAGCAACGATGAAGTGCTGGACTCCTCAAGGGCAGGATGGTAAAAAAGCCCAAACATGCAGGACTCCACCTGGGCAGCGCAGGGGATGAATCCAAGAGCAGGATGCAACGGGGCTCTCAAGGTGACAAAGGCTGCCTCCCGAGACCTGCTCGCTGGGCTTGACTCCCGAGCAGGACTGTGCACAGGACCCTGCTCCCAAATGCTGTCACAGAGCATGTGACCTGCTCTTGGGGGCGTCTAGCACTGTGCAAAACATCGTCCTAGGCAGCAGCACAGTAGAAAAAAAGCCACGGTGCAGGAAAACCCATACCTTACAAAATAGTCCTAAGATAACAGGCCATGCAATAAACAATACAAAGTACAAAACTACCAATGCAATACAAGCTTCGACACAGACAATACCAGGAAATACAATCTTCAATACAAAATACAAAAGCAAATAATATACAAAATAACTAGTAAACTTCAAAGCAAGGCATAGTACTTACAGGCAGTGTGGAGAGGAAGCAAAGCACGGCTCACCTCCGCTGAAGCGCAGCAAAGAAGCACATGGTGGCAATCATCAGGGGCGTGATGGCAAAACAGCAAAGCACAGGATGCCTCTAGGGCACCAGACAGCAACAAGCGAGGAACAGACGCCTCCAAGGCCATGCCCTCAAAAAGCAAAGCACAGCAAACCTCCAGGAAAGCAGGAAGCAAAAGGCAAACGCAGCATTCCTCATGGGTGGTGAAGAAAGAAGCAGAGCACAACATTCCTCTTGGCCATCACAGCAAACAAGCAAAGCGCAGGATTCCTCCAGGGTAGCACAGGCAAAAAAGCAAAAATCAGAACTCCTCCAAAGAGGTGCAAGCAAAGAAGAAAATCATGGGAAACCTCCAGGGTAGTGGACGCGAAGAACCAAATGCAGGGCTCCTCCAAGCTGCAGGAGGGGAAACAAATCACAGGACTCCTCCAGGGCAGTTCAGGCCAAGAATAAATCCACAGGACTCCTCCAAAGAGGTGCAGGCTAGGCAAAAAACCACAGGACTTCTCCAAAGGGAGGCAAAAGTAGAACTGATGTGCTGGACTTCTCCATGAATCTGGATGAGAATGCAGGACAACTCCGAGCGCAGCTCAGGAAAAACAAAACTACAGGACTCCGCCAAGGTGGTGCAGCCAAGAATGCAGAGTGCTAGACTCCGCTTGGATATCACGGTGAAGAAGCCCGAAGCAGAGATCCTGCAGAGCATCATGGTAAAAAGCCAAGCGCAGGACTTCACCAGGCTGGTGCAGCAAAGAAGCAAAGCGCAGGACTTCTCCGAGGCGTTGCAGAGGAAGAAACGAACCTCTGGACTCCTGAAGGATTCTGCGGAAATGCAGCCAAGTGCAGGGATAGAAGCAAGCGCACAACTCCACGAGGCAGCGTGGGGAAGAACCGAAGCACAGAAATCCTCCCAGGCAACACGAGCAACGATGAAGTGCTGCACTCCTCAAGGGTAGCATGGTAAAAAAGCCCAAACATGCAGGACTCCACCTGGGCAGCGCAGGGGATGAATCGAAGAGCAGGATGCAACGGGGCTCTCAAGGTGACAAAGGCTGCCTCCCGAGACCTGCTCGCTGGGCTTGACTCCCGAGCAGGACTGTGCACAGGACCCTGCTCCCAAATGCTGTCACAGAGCATGTGACCTGCTCTTGGGGGCGTCTAGCACTGTGCAAAACATCGTCCTAGGCAGCAGCACAGTAGAAAACAAGCCACGGTGCAGGAAAACCCATACCTTACAAAATAGTCCTAAGATAACAGGCCATGCAATAAACAATACAAAGTACAAAACTACCTATGCAATACAAGCTTCGACACAGACAATACCAGGAAATACAATCTTCAATACAAAATACAAAAGCAAATAATATACAAAATAACTAGTAAACTTCAAAGCAAGGTGTAGTACTTACAGGCAGTGTGGAGAGGAAGCAAAGCACGGCTCACCTCCGCTGAAGCGCAGCAAAGAAGCACATGGTGGCAATCATCAGGGGCGTGATGGCAAAACAGCAAAGCACAGGATGCCTCTAGGGCACCAGACAGCAACAAGCGAGGAACAAGACGCCTCCAAGGCCATGCCCTCAAAAAGCAAAGCACAGCAAACCTCCAGGAAAGCAGGAAGCAAAAGGCAAACGCAGCATTCCTCATGGGTGGTGAAGAAAGAAGCAGAGCACAACATTCCTCTGGGCCATCACAGCAAACAAGCAAAGCGCAGGATTCCTCCAGGGTAGCACAGGCAAAAAAGCAAAACTCAGAACTCCTCCAAAGAGGTGCAAGCAAAGAAGAAAATCATGGCAAACCTCCAGGGTAGTGCACGCGAAGAACCAAATGCAGGGCTCCTCCAAGCTGCAGGAGGGGAAACAAATCACAGGACTCCTCCAGGGCAGTTCAGGCCAAGAATAAATCCACAGGACTCCTCCAAAGAGGTGCAGGCTAGGCAAAAAACCACAGGACTTCTCCAAAGGGAGGCAAAAGTAGAACTGATGTGCTGGACTTCTCCATGAATCTGGATGAGAATGCAGGACAACTCCGAGCGCAGCTCAGGAAAAACAAAACTACAGGACTCCGCCAAGGTGGTGCAGCCAAGAATGCAGAGTGCTAGACTCCGCTTGGATATCACGGTGAAGAAGCCCGAAGCAGAGATCCTGCAGAGCATCATGGTAAAAAGCCAAGCGCAGGACTTCACCAGGCTGGTGCAGCAAAGAAGCAAAGCGCAGGACTTCTCCGAGGCATTGCAGAGGAAGAAACGAACCTCTGGACTCCTGAAGGATTCTGCGGAAATGCAGCCAAGTGCAGGGATAGAAGCAAGCGCACAACTCCACGAGGCAGCGTGGGGAAGAACCGAAGCACAGAAATCCTCCCAGGCAACACGAGCAACGATGAAGTGCTGCACTCCTCAAGGGCAGGATGGTAAAAAAGCCCAAACATGCAGGACTCCACCTGGTCAGCGCAGGGGATGAATCGAAGAGCAGGATGCAACGGGGCTCTCAAGGTGACAAAGGCTGCCTCCCGAGACCTGCTCGCTGGGCTTGACTCCCGAGCAGGACTGTGCACAGGACCCTGCTCCCAAATGCTGTCACAGAGCATGTGACCTGCTCTTGGGGGCGTCTAGCACTGTGCAAAACATCGTCCTAGGCAGCAGCACAGTAGAAAAAAAGCCACGGTGCAGGAAAACCCATACCTTACAAAATAGTCCTAAGATAACAGGCCATGCAATAAACAATACAAAGTACAAAACTACCAATGCAATACAAGCTTCGACACAGACAATACCAGGAAATACAATCTTCAATACAAAATACAAAAGCAAATAATATACAAAATAACTAGTAAACTTCAAAGCAAGGTGTAGTACTTACAGGCAGTGTGGAGAGGAAGCAAAGCACGGCTCACCTCCGCTGAAGCGCAGCAAAGAAGCACATGGTGGCAATCATCAGGGGCGTGATGGCAAAACAGCAAAGCACAGGATGCCTCTAGGGCACCAGACAGCAACAAGCGAGGAACAAGACGCCTCCAAGGCCATGCCGTCAAAAAGCAAAGCACAGCAAACCTCCAGGAAAGCAGGAAGCAAAAGGCAAACGCAGCATTCCTCATGGGTGGTGAAGAAAGAAGCAGAGCACAACATTCCTCTGGGCCATCACAGCAAACAAGCAAAGCGCAGGATTCCTCCAGGGTAGCACAGGCAAAAAAGCAAAAATCAGAACTCCTCCAAAGAGGTGCAAGCAAAGAAGAAAATCATGGGAAACCTCCAGGGTAGTGCACGCGAAGAACCAAATGCAGGGCTCCTCCAAGCTGCAGGAGGGGAAACAAATCACAGGACTCCTCCAGGGCAGTTCAGGCCAAGAATAAATCCACAGGACTCCTCCAAAGAGGTGCAGGCTAGGCAAAAAACCACAGGACTTCTCCAAAGGGAGGCAAAAGTAGAACTGATGTGCTGGACTTCTCCATGAATCTGGATGAGAATGCAGGACAACTCCGAGCGCAGCTCAGGAAAAACAAAACTACAGGACTCCGCCAAGGTGGTGCAGCCAAGAATGCAGAGTGCTAGACTCCGCTTGGATATCACGGTGAAGAAGCCCGAAGCAGAGATCCTGCAGAGCATCAAGGTAAAAAGCCAAGCGCAGGACTTCACCAGGCTGGTGCAGCAAAGAAGCAAAGCGCAGGACTTCTCCGAGGCGTTGCAGAGGAAGAAACGAACCTCTGGACTCCTGAAGGATTCTGCGGAAATGCAGCCAAGTGCAGGGATAGAAGCAAGCGCACAACTCCACGAGGCAGCGTGGGGAAGAACCGAAGCACAGAAATCCTCCCAGGCAACACGAGCAACGATGAAGTGCTGCACTCCTCAAGGGCAGGATGGTAAAAAAGCCCAAACGTGCAGGACTCCACCTGGGCAGCGCAGGGGATGAATCCAAGAGCAGGATGCAACGGGGCTCTCAAGGTGACAAAGGCTGCCTCCCGAGACCTGCTCGCTGGGCTTGACTCCCGAGCAGGACTGTCCACAGGACCCTGCTCCCAAATGCTGTCACAGAGCATGTGACCTGCTCTTGGGGGCGTCTAGCACTGTGCAAAACATCGTCCTAGGCAGCAGCACAGTAGAAAACAAGCCACGGTACAGGAAAACCCATACCTTACAAAATAGTCCTAAGATAACAGGCCATGCAATAAACAATACAAAGTACAAAACTACCAATGCAATACAAGCTTCGACACAGACAATACCAGGAAATACAATCTTCAATACAAAATACAAAAGCAAATAATATACAAAATAACTAGTAAACTTCAAAGCAAGGCGTAGTACTTACAGGCAGTGTGGAGAGGAAGCAAAGCACGGCTCACCTCCGCTGAAGCGCAGCAAAGAAGCACATGGTGGCAATCATCAGGGGCGTGATGGCAAAACAGCAAAGCACAGGATGCCTCTAGGGCACCAGACAGCAACAAGCGAGGAACAAGACGCCTCCAAGGCCATGCCCTCAAAATGCAAAGCACAGCAAACCTCCAGGAAAGCAGGAAGCAAAAGGCAAACGCAGCATTCCTCATGGGTGGTGAAGAAAGAAGCAGAGCACAACATTCCTCTTGGCCATCACAGCAAACAAGCAAAGCGCAGGATTCCTCCAGGGTAGCACAGGCAAAAAAGCAAAAATCAGAACTCCTCCAAAGAGGTGCAAGCAAAGAAGAAAATCATGGGAAACCTCCAGGGTAGTGCACGCGAAGAACCAAATGCAGGGCTCCTCCAAGCTGCAGGAGGGGAAACAAATCACAGGACTCCTCCAGGGCAGTTCAGGCCAAGAATAAATCCACAGGACTCCTCCAAAGAGGTGCAGGCTAGGCAAAAAACCACAGGACTTCTCCAAAGGGAGGCAAAAGTAGAACTGATGTGCTGGACTTCTCCATGAATCTGGATGAGAATGCAGGACAACTCCGAGCGCAGCTCAGGAAAAACAAAACTACAGGACTCCTCCAAGGTGGTGCAGCCAAGAATGCAGAGTGCTAGACTCCGCTTGGATATCATGGTGAAGAAGCCCGAAGCAGAGATCCTGCAGAGCATCATGGTAAAAAGCCAAGCGCAGGACTTCACCAGGCTGGTGCAGCAAAGAAGCAAAGCGCAGGACTTCTCCGAGGCATTGCAGAGGAAGAAACGAACCTCTGGACTCCTGAAGGATTCTGCGGAAATGCAGCCAAGTGCAGGGATAGAAGCAAGCGCACAACTCCACGAGGCAGCGTGGGGAAGAACCGAAGCACAGAAATCCTCCCAGGCAACACGAGCAACGATGAAGTGCTGGACTCCTCAAGGGCAGGATGGTAAAAAAGCCCAAACATGCAGGACTCCACCTGGTCAGCGCAGGGGATGAATCGAAGAGCAGGATGCAACGGGGCTCTCAAGGTGACAAAGGCTGCCTCCCGAGACCTGCTCACTGGGCTTGACTCCCGAGCAGGACTGTCCACAGGACCCTGCTCCCAATTGCTGTCACAGAGCATGTGACCTGCTCTTGGGGGCGTCTAGCACTGTGCAAAACATCGTCCTAGGCAGCAGCACAGTAGAAAACAAGCCACGGTACAGGAAAACCCATACCTTACAAAATAGTCCTAAGATAACAGGCCATGCAATAAACAATACAAAGTACAAAACTACCAATGCAATACAAGCTTCGACACAGACAATACCAGGAAATACAATCTTCAATACAAAATACAAAAGCAAATAATATACAAAATAACTAGTAAACTTCAAAGCAAGGCGTAGTACTTACAGGCAGTGTGGAGAGGAAGCAAAGCACGGCTCACCTCCGCTGAAGCGCAGCAAAGAAGCACATGGTGGCAATCATCAGGGGCGTGATGGCAAAACAGCAAAGCACAGGATGCCTCTAGGGCACCAGACAGCAACAAGCGAGGAACAAGACGCCTCCAAGGCCATGCCGTCAAAAAGCAAAGCACAGCAAACCTCCAGGAAAGCAGGAAGCAAAAGGCAAACGCAGCATTCCTCATGGGTGGTGAAGAAAGAAGCAGAGCACAACATTCCTCTGGGCCATCACAGCAAACAAGCAAAGCGCAGGATTCCTCCAGGGTAGCACAGGCAAAAAAGCAAAACTCAGAACTCCTCCAAAGAGGTGCAAGCAAAGAAGAAAATCATGGGAAACCTCCAGGGTAGTGCACGCGAAGAACCAAATGCAGGGCTCCTCCAAGCTGCAGGAGGGGAAACAAATCACAGGACTCCTCCAGGGCAGTTCAGGCCAAGAATAAATCCACAGGACTCCTCCAAAGAGGTGCAGGCTAGGCAAAAAACCACAGGACTTCTCCAAAGGGAGGCAAAAGTAGAACTGATGTGCTGGACTTCTCCATGAATCTGGATGAGAATGCAGGACAACTCCGAGCGCAGCTCAGGAAAAACAAAACTACAGGACTCCGCCAAGGTGGTGCAGCCAAGAATGCAGAGTGCTAGACTCCGCTTGGATATCACGGTGAAGAAGCCCGAAGCAGAGATCCTGCAGAGCATCATGGTAAAAAGCCAAGCGCAGGACTTCACCAGGCTGGTGCAGCAAAGAAGCAAAGCGCAGGACTTCTCCGAGGCATTGCAGAGGAAGAAACGAACCTCTGGACTCCTGAAGGATTCTGCGGAAATGCAGCCAAGTGCAGGGATAGAAGCAAGCGCACAACTCCACGAGGCAGCGTGGGGAAGAACCGAAGCACAGAAATCCTCCCAGGCAACACGAGCAACGATGAAGTGCTGCACTCCTCAAGGGCAGGATGGTAAAAAAGCCCAAACGTGCAGGACTCCACCTGGGCAGCGCAGGGGATGAATCGAAGAGCAGGATGCAACGGGGCTCTCAAGGTGACAAAGGCTGCCTCCCAAGACCTGCTCGCTGGGCTTGACTCCCGAGCAGGACTGTCCACAGGACCCTGCTCCCAATTGCTGTCACAGAGCATGTGACCTGCTCTTGGGGGCGTCTAGCACTGTGCAAAACATCGTCCTAGGCAGCAGCACAGTAGAAAACAAGCCACGGTACAGGAAAACCCATACCTTACAAAATAGTCCTAAGATAACAGGCCATGCAATAATCAATACAAAGTACAAAACTACCAATGCAATACAAGCTTCGACACAGACAATACCAGGAAATACAATCTTCAATACAAAATACAAAAGCAAATAATATACAAAATAACTAGTAAACTTCAAAGCAAGGCGTAGTACTTACAGGCAGTGTGGAGAGGAAGCAAAGCACGGCTCACCTCCGCTGAAGCGCAGCAAAGAAGCACATGGTGGCAATCATCAGGGGCGTGATGGCAAAACAGCAAAGCACAGGATGCCTCTAGGGCACCAGACAGCAACAAGCGAGGAACAAGACGCCTCCAAGGCCAAGCCCTCAAAAAGCAAAGCACAGCAAACCTCCAGGAAAGCAGGAAGCAAAAGGCAAACGCAGCATTCCTCATGGGTGGTGAAGAAAGAAGCAGAGCACAACATTCCTCTGGGCCATCACAGCAAACAAGCAAAGCGCAGGATTCCTCCAGGGTAGCACAGGCAAAAAAGCAAAAATCAGAACTCCTCCAAAGAGGTGCAAGCAAAGAAGAAAATCATGGGAAACCTCCAGGGTAGTGGACGCGAAGAACCAAATGCAGGGCTCCTCCAAGCTGCAGGAGGGGAAACAAATCACAGGACTCCTCCAGGGCAGTTCAGGCCAAGAATAAATCCACAGGACTCCTCCAAAGAGGTGCAGGCTAGGCAAAAAACCACAGGACTTCTCCAAAGGGAGGCAAAAGTAGAACTGATGTGCTGGACTTCTCCATGAATCTGGATGAGAATGCAGGACAACTCCGAGCGCAGCTCAGGAAAAACAAAACTACAGGACTCCTCCAAGGTGGTGCAGCCAAGAATGCAGAGTGCTAGACTCCGCTTGGATATCACGGTGAAGAAGCCCGAAGCAGAGATCCTGCAGAGCATCATGGTAAAAAGCCAAGCGCAGGACTTCACCAGGCTGGTGCAGCAAAGAAGCAAAGCGCAGGACTTCTCCGAGGCGTTGCAGAGGAAGAAACGAACCTCTGGACTCCTGAAGGATTCTGCGGAAATGCAGCCAAGTGCAGGGATAGAAGCAAGCGCACAACTCCACGAGGCAGCGTGGGGAAGAACCGAAGCACAGAAATCCTCCCAGGCAACACGAGCAACGATGAAGTGCTGCACTCCTCAAGGGCAGGATGGTAAAAAAGCCCAAACATGCAGGACTCCACCTGGGCAGCGCAGGGGATGAATCCAAGAGCAGGATGCAACGGGGCTCTCAGGGTGACAAAGGCTGCCTCCCGAGACCTGCTCGCTGGGCTTGACTCCCGAGCAGGACTGTCCACAGGACCCTGCTCCCAAATGCTGTCACAGAGCATGTGACCTGCTCTTGGGGGCGTCTAGCACTGTGCAAAACATCGTCCTAGGCAGCAGCACAGTAGAAAACAAGCCACGGTGCAGGAAAACCCATACCTTACAAAATAGTCCTAAGATAACAGGCCATGCAATAAACAATACAAAGTACAAAACTACCAATGCAATACAAGCTTCGACACAGACAATACCAGGAAATACAATCTTCAATACAAAATACAAAAGCAAATAATATACAAAATAACTAGTAAACGTCAAAGCAAGGCATAGTACTTACAGGCAGTGTGGAGAGGAAGCAAAGCACGGCTCACCTCCGCTGAAGCGCAGCAAAGAAGCACATGGTGGCAATCATCAGGGGCGTGATGGCAAAACAGCAAAGCACAGGATGCCTCTAGGGCACCAGACAGCAACAAGCGAGGAACAAGACGCCTCCAAGGCCATGCCCTCAAAAAGCAAAGCACAGCAAACCTCCAGGAAAGCAGGAAGCAAAAGGCAAACGCAGCATTCCTCATGGGTGGTGAAGAAAGAAGCAGAGCACAACATTCCTCTGGGCCATCACAGCAAACAAGCAAAGCGCAGGATTCCTCCAGGGTAGCACAGGCAAAAAAGCAAAACTCAGAACTCCTCCAAAGAGGTGCAAGCAAAGAAGAAAATCATGGGAAACCTCCAGGGTAGTGCACGCGAAGAACCAAATGCAGGGCTCCTCCAAGCTGCAGGAGGGGAAACAAATCACAGGACTCCTCCAGGGCAGTTCAGGCCAAGAATAAATCCACAGGACTCCTCCAAAGAGGTGCAGGCTAGGCAAAAAACCACAGGACTTCTCCAAAGGGAGGCAAAAGTAGAACTGATGTGCTGGACTTCTCCATGAATCTGGATGAGAATGCAGGACAACTCCGAGCGCAGCTCAGGAAAAACAAAACTACAGGACTCCGCCAAGGTGGTGCAGCCAAGAATGCAGAGTGCTAGACTCCGCTTGGATATCACGGTGAAGAAGCCCGAAGCAGAGATCCTGCAGAGCATCATGGTAAAAAGCCAAGCGCAGGACTTCACCAGGCTGGTGCAGCAAAGAAGCAAAGCGCAGGACTTCTCCGAGGCGTTGCAGAGGAAGAAACGAACCTCTGGACTCCTGAAGGATTCTGCGGAAATGCAGCCAAGTGCAGGGATAGAAGCAAGCGCACAACTCCACGAGGCAGCGTGGGGAAGAACCGAAGCACAGAAATCCTCCCAGGCAACACGAGCAACGATGAAGTGCTGCACTCCTCAAGGGCAGGATGGTAAAAAAGCCCAAACGTGCAGGACTCCACCTGGGCAGCGCAGGGAATGAATCGAAGAGCAGGATGCAACGGGGCTCTCAAGGTGACAAAGGCTGCCTCCCAAGACCTGCTCGCTGGGCTTGACTCCCGAGCAGGACTGTCCACAGGACCCTGCTCCCAATTGCTGTCACAGAGCATGTGACCTGCTCTTGGGGGCGTCTAGCACTGTGCAAAACATCGTCCTAGGCAGCAGCACAGTAGAAAACAAGCCACGGTACAGGAAAACCCATACCTTACAAAATAGTCCTAAGATAACAGGCCATGCAATAAACAATACAAAGTACAAAACTACCAATGCAATACAAGCTTCGACACAGACAATACCAGGAAATACAATCTTCAATACAAAATACAAAAGCAAATAATATACAAAATAACTAGTAAACGTCAAAGCAAGGCGTAGTACTTACAGGCAGTGTGGAGAGGAAGCAAAGCACGGCTCACCTCCGCTGAAGCGCAGCAAAGAAGCACATGGTGGCAATCATCAGGGGCGTGATGGCAAAACAGCAAAGCACAGGATGCCTCTAGGGCACCAGACAGCAACAAGCGAGGAACAAGACGCCTCCAAGGCCAAGCCCTCAAAAAGCAAAGCACAGCAAACCTCCAGGAAAGCAGGAAGCAAAAGGCAAACGCAGCATTCCTCATGGGTGGTGAAGAAAGAAGCAGAGCACAACATTCCTCTGGGCCATCACAGCAAACAAGCAAAGCGCAGGATTCCTCCAGGGTAGCACAGGCAAAAAAGCAAAAATCAGAACTCCTCCAAAGAGGTGCAAGCAAAGAAGAAAATCATGGGAAACCTCCAGGGTAGTGGACGCGAAGAACCAAATGCAGGGCTCCTCCAAGCTGCAGGAGGGGAAACAAATCACAGGACTCCTCCAGGGCAGTTCAGGCCAAGAATAAATCCACAGGACTCCTCCAAAGAGGTGCAGGCTAGGCAAAAAACCACAGGACTTCTCCAAAGGGAGGCAAAAGTAGAACTGATGTGCTGGACTTCTCCATGAATCTGGATGAGAATGCAGGACAACTCCGAGCGCAGCTCAGGAAAAACAAAACTACAGGACTCCTCCAAGGTGGTGCAGCCAAGAATGCAGAGTGCTAGACTCCGCTTGGATATCACGGTGAAGAAGCCCGAAGCAGAGATCCTGCAGAGCATCATGGTAAAAAGCCAAGCGCAGGACTTCACCAGGCTGGTGCAGCAAAGAAGCAAAGCGCAGGACTTCTCCGAGGCATTGCAGAGGAAGAAACGAACCTCTGGACTCCTGAAGGATTCTGCGGAAATGCAGCCAAGTGCAGGGATAGAAGCAAGCGCACAACTCCACGAGGCAGCGTGGGGAAGAACCGAAGCACAGAAATCCTCCCAGGCAACACGAGCAACGATGAAGTGCTGCACTCCTCAAGGGCAGGATGGTAAAAAAGCCCAAACATGCAGGACTCCACCTGGGCAGCGCAGGGGATGAATCCAAGAGCAGGATGCAACGGGGCTCTCAGGGTGACAAAGGCTGCCTCCCGAGACCTGCTCGCTGGGCTTGACTCCCGAGCAGGACTGTCCACAGGACCCTGCTCCCAATTGCTGTCACAGAGCATGTGACCTGCTCTTGGGGGCGTCTAGCACTGTGCAAAATATCGTCCTAGGCAGCAGCACAGTAGAAAACAAGCCACGGTGCAGGAAAACCCATACCTTACAAAATAGTCCTAAGATAACAGGCCATGCAATAAACAATACAAAGTACAAAACTACCAATGCAATACAAGCTTCGACACAGACAATACCAGGAAATACAATCTTCAATACAAAATACAAAAGCAAATAATATACAAAATAACTAGTAAACGTCAAAGCAAGGCATAGTACTTACAGGCAGTGTGGAGAGGAAGCAAAGCACGGCTCACCTCCGCTGAAGCGCAGCAAAGAAGCACATGGTGGCAATCATCAGGGGCGTGATGGCAAAACAGCAAAGCACAGGATGCCTCTAGGGCACCAGACAGCAACAAGCGAGGAACAAGACGCCTCCAAGGCCATGCCGTCAAAAAGCAAAGCACAGCAAACCTCCAGGAAAGCAGGAAGCAAAAGGCAAACGCAGCATTCCTCATGGGTGGTGAAGAAAGAAGCAGAGCACAACATTCCTCTGGGCCATCACAGCAAACAAGCAAAGCGCAGGATTCCTCCAGGGTAGCACAGGCAAAAAAGCAAAACTCAGAACTCCTCCAAAGAGGTGCAAGCAAAGAAGAAAATCATGGGAAACCTCCAGGGTAGTGCACGCGAAGAACCAAATGCAGGGCTCCTCCAAGCTGCAGGAGGGGAAACAAATCACAGGACTCCTCCAGGGCAGTTCAGGCCAAGAATAAATCCACAGGACTCCTCCAAAGAGGTGCAGGCTAGGCAAACAACCACAGGACTTCTCCAAAGGGAGGCAAAAGTAGAACTGATGTGCTGGACTTCTCCATGAATCTGGATGAGAATGCAGGACAACTCCGAGCGCAGCTCAGGAAAAACAAAACTACAGGACTCCGCCAAGGTGGTGCAGCCAAGAATGCAGAGTGCTAGACTCCGCTTGGATATCACGGTGAAGAAGCCCGAAGCAGAGATCCTGCAGAGCATCATGGTAAAAAGCCAAGCGCAGGACTTCACCAGGCTGGTGCAGCAAAGAAGCAAAGCGCAGGACTTCTCCGAGGCGTTGCAGAGGAAGAAACGAACCTCTGGACTCCTGAAGGATTCTGCGGAAATGCAGCCAAGTGCAGGGATAGAAGCAAGCGCACAACTCCACGAGGCAGCGTGGGGAAGAACCGAAGCACAGAAATCCTCCCAGGCAACACGAGCAACGATGAAGTGCTGCACTCCTCAAGGGCAGGATGGTAAAAAAGCCCAAACATGCAGGACTCCACCTGGGCAGCGCAGGGGATGAATCCAAGAGCAGGATGCAACGGGGCTCTCAAGGTGACAAAGGCTGCCTCCCGAGACCTGCTCGCTGGGCTTGACTCCCGAGCAGGACTGTCCACAGGACCCTGCTCCCAATTGCTGTCACAGAGCATGTGACCTGCTCTTGGGGGCGTCTAGCACTGTGCAAAACATCGTCCTAGGCAGCAGCACAGTAGAAAACAAGCCACGGTGCAGGAAAACCCATACCTTACAAAATAGTCCTAAGATAACAGACCATGCAATAAACAATACAAAGTACAAAACTACCAATGCAATACAAGCTTCGACACAGACAATACCAGGAAATACAATCTTCAATACAAAATACAAAAGCAAATAATATACAAAATAACTAGTAAACGTCAAAGCAAGGCGTAGTACTTACAGGCAGTGTGGAGAGGAAGCAAAGCACGGCTCACCTCCGCTGAAGCGCAGCAAAGAAGCACATGGTGGCAATCATCAGGGGCGTGATGGCAAAACAGCAAAGCACAGGATGCCTCTAGGGCACCAGACAGCAACAAGCGAGGAACAAGACGCCTCCAAGGCCAAGCCCTCAAAAAGCAAAGCACAGCAAACCTCCAGGAAAGCAGGAAGCAAAAGGCAAACGCAGCATTCCTCATGGGTGGTGAAGAAAGAAGCAGAGCACAACATTCCTCTGGGCCATCACAGCAAACAAGCAAAGCGCAGGATTCCTCCAGGGTAGCACAGGCAAAAAAGCAAAACTCAGAACTCCTCCAAAGAGGTGCAAGCAAAGAAGAAAATCATGGGAAACCTCCAGGGTAGTGGACGCGAAGAACCAAATGCAGGGCTCCTCCAAGCTGCAGGAGGGGAAACAAATCACAGGACTCCTCCAGGGCAGTTCAGGCCAAGAATAAATCCACAGGACTCCTCCAAAGAGGTGCAGGCTAGGCAAAAAACCACAGGACTTCTCCAAAGGGAGGCAAAAGTAGAACTGATGTGCTGGACTTCTCCATGAATCTGGATGAGAATGCAGGACAACTCCGAGCGCAGCTCAGGAAAAACAAAACTACAGGACTCCTCCAAGGTGGTGCAGCCAAGAATGCAGAGTGCTAGACTCCGCTTGGATATCACGGTGAAGAAGCCCGAAGCAGAGATCCTGCAGAGCATCATGGTAAAAAGCCAAGCGCAGGACTTCACCAGGCTGGTGCAGCAAAGAAGCAAAGCGCAGGACTTCTCCGAGGCATTGCAGAGGAAGAAACGAACCTCTGGACTCCTGAAGGATTCTGCGGAAATGCAGCCAAGTGCAGGGATAGAAGCAAGCGCACAACTCCACGAGGCAGCGTGGGGAAGAACCGAAGCACAGAAATCCTCCCAGGCAACACGAGCAACGATGAAGTGCTGCACTCCTCAAGGGCAGGATGGTAAAAAAGCCCAAACATGCAGGACTCCACCTGGGCAGCGCAGGGGATGAATCCAAGAGCAGGATGCAACGGGGCTCTCAGGGTGACAAAGGCTGCCTCCCGAGACCTGCTCGCTGGGCTTGACTCCCGAGCAGGACTGTCCACAGGACCCTGCTCCCAATTGCTGTCACAGAGCATGTGACCTGCTCTTGGGGGCGTCTAGCACTGTGCAAAATATCGTCCTAGGCAGCAGCACAGTAGAAAACAAGCCACGGTGCAGGAAAACCCATACCTTACAAAATAGTCCTAAGATAACAGGCCATGCAATAAACAATACAAAGTACAAAACTACCAATGCAATACAAGCTTCGACACAGACAATACCAGGAAATACAATCTTCAATACAAAATACAAAAGCAAATAATATACAAAATAACTAGTAAACGTCAAAGCAAGGCATAGTACTTACAGGCAGTGTGGAGAGGAAGCAAAGCACGGCTCACCTCCGCTGAAGCGCAGCAAAGAAGCACATGGTGGCAATCATCAGGGGCGTGATGGCAAAACAGCAAAGCACAGGATGCCTCTAGGGCACCAGACAGCAACAAGCGAGGAACAAGACGCCTCCAAGGCCATGCCGTCAAAAAGCAAAGCACAGCAAACCTCCAGGAAAGCAGGAAGCAAAAGGCAAACGCAGCATTCCTCATGGGTGGTGAAGAAAGAAGCAGAGCACAACATTCCTCTGGGCCATCACAGCAAACAAGCAAAGCGCAGGATTCCTCCAGGGTAGCACAGGCAAAAAAGCAAAACTCAGAACTCCTCCAAAGAGGTGCAAGCAAAGAAGAAAATCATGGGAAACCTCCAGGGTAGTGCACGCGAAGAACCAAATGCAGGGCTCCTCCAAGCTGCAGGAGGGGAAACAAATCACAGGACTCCTCCAGGGCAGTTCAGGCCAAGAATAAATCCACAGGACTCCTCCAAAGAGGTGCAGGCTAGGCAAACAACCACAGGACTTCTCCAAAGGGAGGCAAAAGTAGAACTGATGTGCTGGACTTCTCCATGAATCTGGATGAGAATGCAGGACAACTCCGAGCGCAGCTCAGGAAAAACAAAACTACAGGACTCCGCCAAGGTGGTGCAGCCAAGAATGCAGAGTGCTAGACTCCGCTTGGATATCACGGTGAAGAAGCCCGAAGCAGAGATCCTGCAGAGCATCATGGTAAAAAGCCAAGCGCAGGACTTCACCAGGCTGGTGCAGCAAAGAAGCAAAGCGCAGGACTTCTCCGAGGCGTTGCAGAGGAAGAAACGAACCTCTGGACTCCTGAAGGATTCTGCGGAAATGCAGCCAAGTGCAGGGATAGAAGCAAGCGCACAACTCCACGAGGCAGCGTGGGGAAGAACCGAAGCACAGAAATCCTCCCAGGCAACACGAGCAACGATGAAGTGCTGCACTCCTCAAGGGCAGGATGGTAAAAAAGCCCAAACATGCAGGACTCCACCTGGGCAGCGCAGGGGATGAATCCAAGAGCAGGATGCAACGGGGCTCTCAAGGTGACAAAGGCTGCCTCCCGAGACCTGCTCGCTGGGCTTGACTCCCGAGCAGGACTGTCCACAGGACCCTGCTCCCAATTGCTGTCACAGAGCATGTGACCTGCTCTTGGGGGCGTCTAGCACTGTGCAAAACATCGTCCTAGGCAGCAGCACAGTAGAAAACAAGCCACGGTGCAGGAAAACCCATACCTTACAAAATAGTCCTAAGATAACAGACCATGCAATAAACAATACAAAGTACAAAACTACCAATGCAATACAAGCTTCGACACAGACAATACCAGGAAATACAATCTTCAATACAAAATACAAAAGCAAATAATATACAAAATAACTAGTAAACGTCAAAGCAAGGCGTAGTACTTACAGGCAGTGTGGAGAGGAAGCAAAGCACGGCTCACCTCCGCTGAAGCGCAGCAAAGAAGCACATGGTGGCAATCATCAGGGGCGTGATGGCAAAACAGCAAAGCACAGGATGCCTCTAGGGCACCAGACAGCAACAAGCGAGGAACAAGACGCCTCCAAGGCCATGCCCTCAAAAAGCAAAGCACAGCAAACCTCCAGGAAAGCAGGAAGCAAAAGGCAAACGCAGCATTCCTCATGGGTGGTGAAGAAAGAAGCAGAGCACAACATTCCTCTGGGCCATCACAGCAAACAAGCAAAGCGCAGGATTCCTCCAGGGTAGCACAGGCAAAAAAGCAAAACTCAGAACCCCTCCAAAGAGGTGCAAGCAAAGAAGAAAATCATGGGAAACCTCCAGGGTAGTGCACGCGAAGAACCAAATGCAGGGCTCCTCCAAGCTGCAGGAGGGGAAACAAATCACAGGACTCCTCCAGGGCAGTTCAGGCCAAGAATAAATCCACAGGACTCCTCCAAAAAGGTGCAGGCTAGGCAAAAAACCACAGGACTTCTCCAAAGGGAGGCAAAAGTAGAACTGATGTGCTGGACTTCTCCATGAATCTGGATGAGAATGCAGGACAACTCCGAGCGCAGCTCAGGAAAAACAAAACTACAGGACTCCTCCAAGGTGGTGCAGCCAAGAATGCAGAGTGCTAGACTCCGCTTGGATATCACGGTGAAGAAGCCCGAAGCAGAGATCCTGCAGAGCATCATGGTAAAAAGCCAAGCGCAGGACTTCACCAGGCTGGTGCAGCAAAGAAGCAAAGCGCAGGACTTCTCCGAGGCATTGCAGAGGAAGAAACGAACCTCTGGACTCCTGAAGGATTCTGCGGAAATGCAGCCAAGTGCAGGGATAGAAGCAAGCGCACAACTCCACGAGGCAGCGTGGGGAAGAACCGAAGCACAGAAATCCTCCCAGGCAACACGAGCAACGATGAAGTGCTGCACTCCTCAAGGGCAGGATGGTAAAAAAGCCCAAACATGCAGGACTCCACCTGGGCAGCGCAGGGGATGAATCCAAGAGCAGGATGCAACGGGGCTCTCAAGGTGACAAAGGCTGCCTCCCGAGACCTGCTCGCTGGGCTTGACTCCCGAGCAGGACTGTGCACAGGACCCTGCTCCCAATTGCTGTCACAGAGCATGTGACCTGCTCTTGGGGGCGTCTAGCACTGTGCAAAACATCGTCCTAGGCAGCAGCACAGTAGAAAACAAGCCACGGTACAGGAAAACCCATACCTTACAAAATAGTCCTAAGATAACAGGCCATGCAATAAACAATACAAAGTACAAAACTACCAATGCAATACAAGCTTCGACACAGACAATACCAGGAAATACAATCTTCAATACAAAATACAAAAGCAAATAATATACAAAATAACTAGTAAACTTCAAAGCAAGGCGTAGTACTTACAGGCAGTGTGGAGAGGAAGCAAAGCACGGCTCACCTCCGCTGAAGCGCAGCAAAGAAGCACATGGTGGCAATCATCAGGGGCGTGATGGCAAAACAGCAAAGCACAGGATGCCTCTAGGGCACCAGACAGCAACAAGCGAGGAACAAGACGCCTCCAAGGCCATGCCGTCAAAATGCAAAGCACAGCAAACCTCCAGGAAAGCAGGAAGCAAAAGGCAAACGCAGCATTCCTCATGGGTGGTGAAGAAAGAAGCAGAGCACAACATTCCTCTGGGCCATCACAGCAAACAAGCAAAGCGCAGGATTCCTCCAGGGTAGCACAGGCAAAAAAGCAAAACTCAGAACTCCTCCAAAGAGGTGCAAGCAAAGAAGAAAATCATGGGAAACCTCCAGGGTAGTGCACGCGAAGAACCAAATGCAGGGCTCCTCCAAGCTGCAGGAGGGGAAACAAATCACAGGACTCCTCCAGGGCAGTTCAGGCCAAGAATAAATCCACAGGACTCCTCCAAAGAGGTGCAGGCTAGGCAAAAAACCACAGGACTTCTCCAAAGGGAGGCAAAAGTAGAACTGATGTGCTGGACTTCTCCATGAATCTGGATGAGAATGCAGGACAACTCCGAGCGCAGCTCAGGAAAAAAAAAACTACAGGACTCCTCCAAGGTGGTGCAGCCAAGAATGCAGAGTGCTAGACTCCGCTTGGATATCACGGTGAAGAAGCCCGAAGCAGAGATCCTGCAGAGCATCATGGTAAAAAGCCAAGCGCAGGACTTCACCAGGCTGGTGCAGCAAAGAAGCAAAGCGCAGGACTTCTCCGAGGTGTTGCAGAGGAAGAAACGAACCTCTGGACTCCTGAAGGATTCTGCGGAAATGCAGCCAAGTGCAGGGATAGAAGCAAGCGCACAACTCCACAAGGCAGCGTGGGGAAGAACCGAAGCACAGAAATCCTCCCAGGCAACACGAGCAACGATGAAGTGCTGCACTCCTCAAGGGCAGGATGGTAAAAAAGCCCAAACATGCAGGACTCCACCTGGGCAGCGCAGGGGATGAATCGAAGAGCAGGATGCAATGGGGCTCTCAAGGTGACAAAGGCTGCCTCCCGAGACCTGCTTGCTGGGCTTGACTCCCGAGCAGGACTGTGCACAGGACCCTGCTCCCAAATGCTGTCACAGAGCATGTGACCTGCTCTTGGGGGCGTCTAGCACTGTGCAAAACATCGTCCTAGGCAGCAGCACAGTAGAAAACAAGCCACGGTGCAGGAAAACCCATACCTTACAAAATAGTCCTAAGATAACAGGCCATGCAATAAACAATACAAAGTACAAAACTACCAATGCAATACAAGCTTCGACACAGACAATACCAGGAAATACAATCTTCAATACAAAATACAAAAGCAAATAATATACAAAATAACTAGTAAACTTCAAAGCAAGGCGTAGTACTTACGGGCAGTGTGGAGAGGAAGCAAAGCACGGCTCACCTCCGCTGAAGCGCAGCAAAGAAGCACATGGTGGCAATCATCAGGGGCGTGATGGCAAAACAGCAAAGCACAGGATGCCTCTAGGGCACCAGACAGCAACAAGCGAGGAACAAGACGCCTCCAAGGCCATGCCCTCAAAAAGCAAAGCACAGCAAACCTCCAGGAAAGCAGGAAGCAAAAGGCAAACGCAGCATTCCTCATGGGTGGTGAAGAAAGAAGCAGAGCACAACATTCCTCTGGGCCATCACAGCAAACAAGCAAAGCGCAGGATTCCTCCAGGGTAGCACAGGCAAAAAAGCAAAACTCAGAACTCCTCCAAAGAGGTGCAAGCAAAGAAGAAAATCATGGGAAACCTCCAGGGTAGTGCACGCGAAGAACCAAATGCAGGGCTCCTCCAAGCTGCAGGAGGGGAAACAAATCACAGGACTCCTCCAGGGCAGTTCAGGCCAAGAATAAATCCACAGGACTCCTCCAAAGAGGTGCAGGCTAGGCAAAAAACCACAGGACTTCTCCAAAGGGAGGCAAAAGTAGAACTGATGTGCTGGACTTCTCCATGAATCTGGATGAGAATGCAGGACAACTCCGAGCGCAGCTCAGGAAAAACAAAACTACAGGACTCCTCCAAGGTGGTGCAGCCAAGAATGCAGAGTGCTAGACTCCGCTTGGATATCACGGTGAAGAAGCCCAAAGCAGAGATCCTGCAGAGCATCATGGTAAAAAGCCAAGCGCAGGACTTCACCAGGCTGGTGCAGCAAAGAAGCAAAGCGCAGGACTTCTCCGAGGCGTTGCAGAGGAAGAAACGAACCTCTGGACTCCTGAAGGATTCTGCAGAAATGCAGCCAAGTGCAGGGATAGAAGCAAGCGCACAACTCCACGAGGCAGCGTGGGGAAGAACCGAAGCACAGAAATCCTCCCAGGCAACACGAGCAACGATGAAGTGCTGCACTCCTCAAGGGCAGGATGGTAAAAAAGCCCAAACATGCAGGACTCCACCTGGGCAGCGCAGGGGATGAATCCAAGAGCAGGATGCCACGGGGCTCTCAAGGTGACAAAGGCTGCCTCCCGAGACCTGCTCGCTGGGCTTGACTCCCGAGCAGGACTGTGCACAGGACCCTGCTCCCAATTGCTGTCACAGAGCATGTGACCTGCTCTTGGGGGCGTCTAGCACTGTGCAAAACATCGTCCTAGGCAGCAGCACAGTAGAAAACAAGCCACGGTACAGGAAAACCCATACCTTACAAAATAGTCCTAAGATAACAGGCCATGCAATAAACAATACAAAGTACAAAACTACCAATGCAATACAAGCTTCGACACAGACAATACCAGGAAATACAATCTTCAATGCAAAATACAAAAGTAAATAATATTCAAAAGAACCAAAGCACAGAAATCCTCCCAGGCAACACGAGCAACGATGAAGTGCTGCATTCCTCAAGGGTAGCATGGTAAGAAAGCCCAAACATGCAGGACTCCTCCTGGGCAGCGCAGGGGATGAATCCAAGAGCAGGTTGCCACGGGGCTCTCAGGGTGACAAAGGCTGCCTCCCGAGACCTGCTCGCTGGGCTTGACTCCCGAGCAGGACTGTGCACAGGACCCTGCTCCCAATTGCTGTCACAGAGCGTCTGACCTGCTCTTGGGGCCGTCTAGAACTGTGCAAAAAAATCATCCTGGGCAGCAGCACAGTAGAAAACAAGCCACGGTGCAGGAAAACCCATACCTTACAAAATAGTCCTAAGATAACAGGCCATGCAATAAACAATACAAAGTACAAACCTACCAATGCAATACAAGCTTCGACACAGACAATACCAGGAAATACAATCTTCAATACAAAATACAAAAGCAAATAATATACAAAATAACTAGTAAACTTCAAAGCAAGGCGTAGTACTTACAGGCAGTGTGGAGAGGAAGCAAAGCACGGCTCACCTCCGCTGAAGCGCAGCAAAGAAGCACATGGTGGCAATCATCAGGGGCGTGATGGCAAAACAGCAAAGCACAGGATGCCTCTAGGGCACCAGACAGCAACAAGCGAGGAACAAGACGCCTCCAAGGCCATGCCTTCAAAAGGCAAAGCACAGCAAACCTCCAGGAAAGCAGGAAGCAAAAGGCAAACGCAGCATTCCTCATGGGTGGTGAAGAAAGAAGCAGAGCACAACATTCCTCTGGGCCATCACAGCAAACAAGCAAAGCGCAGGATTCCTCCAGGGTAGCACAGGCAAAAAAGCAAAACTCAGAACTCCTCCAAAGAGGTGCAAGCAAAGAAGAAAATCATGGCAAACCTCCAGGGTAGTGCACGCGAAGAACCAAATGCAGGGCTCCTCCAAGCTGCAGGAGGGGAAACAAATCACAGGACTCCTCCAGGGTGGCTTAATGTTAGAAGAAAACCACAGGACTTCTACAGTGTTAGACCGGGGATGAAGTGATGCACGGTACTCCTCTAAATATCTTGATGAGAAGGAAGGCGCTGGACACCTCCAGGCATTGCTGAGAAGCAAATATAGCCCTGGGTAACTCCAGAGTCTTGGAGGCGAATAAGTAAAGCATTGGTACAAGCTTCAAGGTTGTGCAGGTGGTGATCCACAGGAGAGGATGACTCAAAGATGTTTTAGATGGAGAAAAGCACTGGACTCCTCCAGGCAGAACAGGTGAAGAAGGAAAGCACTGGACTCCTCCAATGTCCTGTAGGAGAAGTGAAGCATTGGAAACCTCTAGGGTGGCACAGGTGAAGAAGTGAAGTGAGGGAGTCCTCCAAGTTACGACAGCAGGTATGCAAAGCCTGCACTCTTTTGAGGTTGTGTGGTGAAAAATAAAGTGAAGCAAACCACTAGCACAGCAGTGCGTACAAGCTAAACGCCGCACACCTTTGAGCACTGAAGTGAGGAAGCGAAGCACTGTACTTCTCCACAGCATCGTGACAAAAATGCCAAGCACAGCATTCCTCCAGGGTGTTTCAGCCAGGAAGCAAGCTGATGCACTCAGAAAGGTGAAAAAATGATGCCCTCCGAAACAGCCTGGCGGTGATGTCCTCCTCCAGAGCCATACAGGTATATATATGATCCTCACATGCTTCAAAACTTGTGTGGGCAATCCTTGATTGTGGGAACCCTGCAACACAGGAGTGGAATAGCTACTTCTATTCCTATTTAGAAATTCCTAGGCATCAACTATACACCAATCCTTACAGTCTCATAAAATCAGTCAGTCCAAGCAACTATTGTCAAAGTCCTTGAGCTCATCTTTATTCATCATCCTCTGGGAGTTCCCGTGTACGTCCTCATTTCTCCCTCATTTTCCTGTGCCTATAAATCCCACTGCACTTTCCCGAAATGGAATCACTGCCTTCGTGTAGCTTGACTAGATGGGGACTGATGGGGACCCAAATGCCACACCAAATTCCTGGACCCCTGCTATTTATTGCACATAGACTACTCAGCTCTGCAGCTGACCACTTAATGCTGCCTAAAGAGCTTTCATCCGAAATAGGTGGCACCTGTGCAGGGGCACAACCAACTTCTCTGCCTTTGAAGAAACTTGCAACTCACAGAAGGCCCTGTCTGGCCAAGAAACAAGTTGGCTCTCTAAACATTCCCCTCAGCCCCTTCAAATGGCTGCCTGGAGAGAGAGCTCCTCTCTCACTCAGGAGCCACTTCCCTACTCGTCACCCTCACCTCACCCTTGCTGCTTGCCTGCTACCCAAGAGATACACAAGCAGCACAAAAAGCACAAAGCAGCACATCTGTGGCAATGCAGGAGGGTCAGCGGAGCTCCTCATGCTGATGCCAAAAGACATTCAGACAGCAGAGAATGGGCAAATGGACAAAATAGTTTGGACTATGTCCTTGCTGTCCATCTATAGTCTGAACAGAGCTCAACAGTCTGCTTACTGCCCACACTCAGAAGAGTCTGGATGAGGTTTCTGCATCTGTGAATGGGGTATAAAAAACTGGGAAACAGAAAAGCCTCACATCGCTTAGCTGAAGCTTTCTTAATTTCAGTTACATTAACTGCAGGTCTTGTGTATTACACACATAGAACAAGACCCACATTGCCTGAGTAAGGCAGTTGCTGTCCAGATACAAAATACACACAGCTAGGACACCATCAACAATATCTTCGTACGCAAAGAACATACAAAGAAAACATGCAGCAAGTGTAGACAGAATATATATGGCTGGGCATACAGAGGACATGCATGTTAACATACATCTTTTGAGAATATAGATACACACCCACACACATTCTTTATAAAACATCCACAGAAGCTATATACTCGATCACCAGGAAAGAAGAGACATTCAGAAGAGACATTCTCTGTGCATAAAAAACTACACACATAGGAAGCATAAGCACACTGTTCTCTCTATACGTACGCTCTTTACACAGAACACCACATACAGAGAATATCCATTAGAGACATACAACTTGTCAGTTGTGTACATACTGCACAAAACAGATAGGTGAGAGGAAGCTATGCTTCATGTCTTTATGTTCAACAGATGCTGTCTTTTCATGGAACACAGGCAAGGGAGGAAGGGCATTTCTGTGTGTGGAGTGTAGGCTGTCCTGACTTGGGACACATGCACGTGCATACACATACTTTACACATAGACAGAGACAGCAGAAAAGCACATGTTTTTCTGTCTGTATAGAGCTCATGGATTGCTGTTGCATAGGATGTGTAGTAGCTGCATGTAGGGATCATAGAAAGAGTAAGGCTTTTCAGTCTTCTCTTTAAAATACAGGCAAGGTGATAAGAGGTTTTCCATCTGCATAGAGAAGACATGGGCTATATGTAACACACTTACATAGAAAGGCAGTGCCTCACCTGACTCTACACCTACTGTCTACCACCTGTGCACACACATAACACCCACAACAATGGGAGGCTTTTCTGTTGCTACACGGAATACGTACTGTCCTCCTTGAGACTACGCATGGACAGGCAAAGCTAGACTTGCTTTCTCAGTATGGAGCACAGACCAGGATATACTCTGCCTAACAGAAAAGAGATGGTGAGGATTTTCTCTCCGCATACAGACTGTATGGCAGCTATAGACAGACCGTATGCAGGCAAAGCATTTCTAGTTATAGACCAGACACTGCCTAGGCCAAACCAGGGCTTTTTGCTCGGCTCACACGGTGTATGCTGGCTGTATAGAGAACAGAAAAACAACAGAAAGATGAGCTGGGGCAATACTTTTCTGTCACCACACAAACTATAAAGTACCTGCATGGAGAATACACATGGAAAGCACTCCATATCACTTTTCTATCAGGACACAGAAAGAATTCTAGTTAGAGTAGAAACAGGCTAGGTGAAGCAGGGCTTTCAGACCTATCCCCATGGGAAGTGTTGGGAGGCTATGGGGAGGACAGGGTGGTCTCTCTGTACATCAGGCACACTCTGCCTAGAGGAGCACATGAACATGGCAGGCAAGGCTTTTCCCCTTGAAAAGCAAAGACGTGCTGCAGGCAGGTAGCAAAGATGGGATTCTACTGCCTGTATGGGGAATACAGGCTGTCTAGAGAGCAGAGAGAAGTCTCTGTTCTTAGAACATGTCCTGCTGGTCTGCACAACAGATCCAGAGGGTCAAGAGAAGGTGGAGTGCTCCGGTCTGTGGCAATACGGGAGGGTGAGGTATGGCAAGGCTGCTGGGAGGGTAACAGTTATCAGAGACTTCCTCTGGCAGCTGGGGAGAGGCACCCTTCTGCCAACTGAGCCTGAAGTGTCAAGTGGCTTGAAGCTCACAGGATGATTGTGCACACAATGCTTCAAGAAAGCTGATGAAGCTCATACATCCCCCATCCCACAGGTGTGGCATTGGGACAAGCCCTGTCACGCTCTCTCCCACCCCCAGATCACGACTAGGACACTCTGGCCAGGACACTCTGGCCAGATGGGTGGGAGTGGCTGAAACTTCCAGCCTCCTGAGACACCCTGGTCTGGCTCTCTCTTGGAGGGGTTTAGAGCACCAGCATCCCAGCAGGAAGACTCAATATGCATCACCTTCCTCTCTCCCTTCTCCCCATCTGCTGGAGGTGATTTTCCAGCACACTGCCCTGCACACAACTGTGAGGCCACCTGAAATCTGAGAGGCTGCCTCTGATATCAGGCCTTCGTTGCATGCCTCATCATCACAAAGGGAGAGGGGACCAGTTTGCTAACCAGGACCCTCACTAAACACAGGCACCACAAAAGCTGGCACAGGCACCAAAGCACAGCTCCACCAGGCAAAAGCTGGCCATGTTCAGCTACAGTTCCTCCCTGGGCCTTTCCCTCCCACAGAAACAAGCAACCACCGTCAGCTAAACGTATTTTCACCCTGTTGGTCAGGATACCCAGGACCTCAATGAGCTGGTCTGACTCTTGGACACTCTCTGATTCACAGACAGCCCCATTCATGTCAAAGAGGAAAATCTTTCTATAAACTTTACAGAAATCTACACACAGAGATCAGTATTTACAGGTTATATAACACGCCAAGACTTTTACACAAGTGCCATTCATAAAAGCAGCCCCATTGAAATACAACTGCAGACAGAACTGCACTGCAAGCACAGAGAGCCCCATAGAGTAAAGGGAAAGCACATTTACCCAGGACAAATGTCTTTGGGTGACTCGAGTGTGATGTTGCTCTGCAAACATCCACAACAACTAAAAAACTGGCCACAGGCCTCCCCACCCAAAACAAATGCTCCTCCTTTGCTTTTCTTGAATTCAGAAAACTACCACAACACCTTTTCCATCAAGCTCGAGAAACTGGGCAGTGCTAGAATTGAGCCTGCTCAGGACACTCCTGCTTGGCTCCTGGGTGCCATACAAGGCCACGTGGATTTCCCAAGACAGGACCCTTCTAACCATGCCCAGCCTAAGAAGACTGGGGCTCCCCGACTAAAAAGCCCTTGCTGATTTCTCCATCCACTACAGCCAGTTGACTGCATGAACCGTGCTTCATTTATTCCACACAAAGAAGCGTGTGTGAAAGACACCTTTGGAATGTGCATTTATGAACCTTGTTACCTGCCACTTGTGTCAATTCGAAAGCCATAACTACCCCCTCAGGGTCCCAATGGTAAGGGCGGGCAGCCAAGAGCTCTCTAGAGCTGGAATCAGGCAGCACCCAAGGTCACCAGCCGCTCCAGAGCTCAACATCTCACCTGCTGGCACCTCACCCTTCAAACACCCACCGGGACACCCGCCGGGACACCCACCAGGACACGGACCTTCCACACATACCTTCCACACTCCAGCACAGCAGCGTGGACGCTGGGCCTCGAGGCAGCCGCTCACCAACTGCTCCCTGCAACTGCCCGCGGCCCCGGCAACCACCATGCACTCGCTCGCTGTCGCACGGCCCCGCCCCATTGGCCACGGCCTCAACGCCTCTGGGCACAGCCAATGCGAGCGCCCCGGCACCCGGTGCAGGCCGACAGTGCTGCAGCCCCGCTGGCCCCGCGCCTCCTGCCTGCCCTGGCCCTGCCCGGCCCGACACAGCCCCGAGGTGACACAGGATGGGACAGGACGAGCCACCTGCCCAGCAGGACACAGCCCACACACGGGCGAGCAGGAGGGCTCGGGCTGCACAAAGCTCAGAGCATGAGGTCCCAGGCCATGACACTTTTCCTTCCCCTCAGCTTTCCCCGCCCCCTCCAGAGGAGCCTCATCCCAACAACAAGATGGCTGCAGGGGCCCTGCAAACACATGGCATGGGCATTGCAGAAGGCACCATGGCCACAAAGTCCTCCTCTCAAAGGAGGACTGTCAACAAAGTGACAATCACAGCGTGTCTCTCCTTTAGAAGGTGCACCCATCGCTTGTGATGAATCATGCTACAATCAGGGATCTGGTGCCTGGAAGAGATGAGTGGGGGTGGCTATACTTATTTTCACCCTGTTGGTGAGGGCACCCAGGACCTCAATGAGCTGCTCTGACTCTTGAACACTCCTTAATCCACAGACAGCCCCCTTCCAGGTCAAACCAAAAAATCTTCCTGTAAATTTTACAGAAATCTCAGGCTTACATCCTGCAGCCTTGGTGTCCATTTCTGATGATTCCTATTTAATAAGGACTGTTTGTTTATCATCAGGAATAAAGAAAAAATGGAAGAGATCCGTGTAATTGTCTTTAAAAATCTAAAATGATGCGGCAAAGAAATATACAGTCGTTTAATAGATTGGGTTGGAAGGGACCTTAAAGATCATAGCATCATAGAATAACCAGGTTGGAAGAGACCCACCGGATCATCGAGTCCAACCATTCCTATCAAACACTAAGCCATGCCCCTTAGCACCTCGTCCACCCGTCCCTTAGACTCCTCCTGGGAAGGTGACTCAACCACCTCCCTGGGCAGCCTCTGCCAGGGACCAATGACCCTTTCTGTGAAAAATTTTTGCCTAATGTCCAGTCTAAATCTCCCCTGGTGGAGCTTGAGGCCATTCCCTCTCGTCCTGTCCCCTGTCACTTGGGAGAAGAGGCCAGCTCCCTCCTCTCTACAACCTCGTTTCAGGTAGTTGTAGAGAGCAATGAGGTCTCCCCTCAGCCTCCTCTTCTCCAGGCTAAACAACCCCAGCTCTCTCAGCCGTTCCTCATAAGGCCTGTTCTCCAGCCCCTTCACCTGCTTCGTTGCTCTTCTCTGGACTCGCTCCAGAGCCTCAACATCCTTCTTGTGGTGAGGGGCGCAGAACTGAACACAGTATTCAAGAAGCGGTCTCGCCAGTGCCGAGTACAGAGGGAGAATAACCTCCCTGGACCTGCTGGTCACGCCGTTTCTGATACAAGCCAAGATGCCATTGGCCTTCTTGGCCACCTGGGCACACTGCTGGCTCATGTTCAGTCGGCTGTCAACTACACCCCCAGGTCCCTCTCCTCCAGGCAGCTTTCTAGACAGACTTCCCCTAGTCTGTAGCACTGCATAGGGTTGTTGTGCCCCAAGTGCAGGACCCGGCACTTGGCCTTGTTAAACCTCATGCCATTGGACTCTGCCCAGCGGTCCAGCCTCTTCAGATCCCTTTGCAGGGCCTCCCTACCCTCCAGCAGATCAACACATCCACCCAGCTTAGTGTCATCTGCAAACTTGCTAAGGGTGCACTCGATGCCTTCATCCAGGTCATTGATAAAGACATTGAATGGGGCTGGACCCAGCACTGAGCCCTGGGGAACCCCACTTGTAACTGGCCTCCAGCTGGATTTCACACCATTTCCCACCACTCTCTGGGCCCGGCCATCCAACCAGTTTTCCACCCAGGAGAGTGTGCGTCTGTCCAGGCCAGAGGCTGACCGTTTCTCAAGCAGAATGCTGTGAGAAACTCTGTCAAAGGCTTTACTGAAGTCCAGGAAGACCACATCCACAGCCTTTCCCTCATCCAGCAGCCGAGTCACTTGGTCATAGAAGGCGATCAGGTTAGTTTGGCAAGACCTGCCTTTCATGAACCTGTGTTTACAGGGCCTGATCACCCAGTTCTCTTGCATGTGCTTCATGATAGCACTCAAGATCACCTGCTCCATGACTTTCCCTGGCACTGAGGTCAGACTGACAGGCCTGTAGTTTTCTGGGTCCTCCCTGCGACCCTTCTTGTAGATGGGCACAACATCAGCCAACCTCCAGTCCAGTGGAACTTCCCCAGTCTTCCAGGACTGTTGGAAGATGATGGAAAGGGGTTTGGCCAGCACATCCGCCAGCTCCTTCAATACCCTTGGATGAATCCCATCCGGCCCCATAGACTTGTGGGTGTCTAGCTGGGCTAGCAAGGCTCTGACCACCTCCTCTTGGATCACGGGAGCCTCATTTTGCTCCTCTAGCTCCTGGGTTTGTACACAGATGGAACGACTTTCTTTACAATTAAAGACTGAGGCAAAGAAGGCATTAAGTACCTCAGCCTTTTCCTCATCCCCTGTCACTGTTGTTCCTTCTGCGTCCAATAGGGACCGTATGGTCTCCCTAGTCCTCCTTTTATTATTTATATATTTATAGAAAGATTTTTTGTTATCTTTCACAGACTTTGCCAATCTGATTTCTAGTTGAACCTTAGCCCTTCTGATTTTTTCTCTACACAATCTCACTTCCCTCCTGTAGTCCACCCAAGAGGCCTGTCCCCTCTTCCAGAGCCCATAAACATTTCTCTTCTTCTTGATACCCCTCAAGATCTCTCTGTTCAACCAAGCTGGTTTTCTCCCCTGCCGGCTTTTTTTACGGAACATGGGGATGGCTTTCTCCTGAGCTGCTAGGATTTCCTTTCTGAAGAGCTCCCAGCCCTCCTGGGCTCCCTTGCCCTTAAGTACTGTCTCCCATGAGACTTTGCCAACCAGCCTTCTGAAGAGTTCAAAGTCTGCCCTCCGGAAATTTAATGCTGCTGTCCTACTAACCACCCTCTTCACTTCACCTAGAACACAAAACCCTATCATCTCATGATCACTTTGTCCTAGGCGTCCACCTACTGCCACATCTCCCACAAGGCCTTCTTTGTTCACAAACAGCAGGTCCAGGAGGGCACCCTGCCTTGTTGATTCATTCACCAGCTGCGCAAGGAAGTTGTCTTCCACGCACTCCAGGAACCTCCTAGACTACTTCCTTTCTGCTCTATTGTACTTCCAGCAGATATCAGGAAGATTGAAGTCTCCCACAGGAATGAGAGGCATTGATCTAGAAATTAACCCCAGCTGTTTATGGAAGAGCTCATCAGCTGCTTCTCCTTGGCTGGGTGGTCTGTAACAGACTCCCATCACAAAATCTACCTTCTGGTGGGCTCCTCTGATTTTAACCCACAGGCACTCAATCTCCTCATCGCCACAATCTATCTCAACCGTGTCCAAGTCCTCCCTTACAAAGAGGGCTACCCCACCTCCTCTCCTACCCTTCCTATCCCGCCTGAAGAGTTTGTACCCCACCACAGCTGCACTCCAGTTCTATAAGTCGTCCCACCACGTTTCCGTGATGGCAACGACATCATAGGCTCCTTGCCCTACGACAGCTTCCAGCTCTTCCTTCTTATTCCCCATGCTGCATGCATTGGTGTAAATGCACTTCGGCTCAGCTGCTGAGCCTTCAGCCCTCTTAGAGGGAACAGAGTTCGTTCCCAATTGCCTGGTAACTGGAGTAGCTAGCACCAGAGTGCCCGTATCTCCCTTAGCACCACCAGGTGTGTTCTCCCCCACTTTTTGTATGGTGATGTACTGGTGGTCCTCACCAGCACACCCTCTCTGAATCACCATTGCCCCACGTCCAGGTTTGTTCCTGTCTAGCCTGGTCTTAACCCCCTCCCCCTTCACATCTAGTTTAAAGCTCGATTTATGAGCTTAGCTAGGTTTTTAGCAAGGGCTTTAGCCCCCCTAGGAGACACACGTGTCCCATCCTTAGCAACAAAGCCTGGGGGTGCGTGAGCCACCCCATGATCAAAGAAGCCAAAGCCCCTCTCCTCACACCAGGCTCGGAGCCAGGCATTAATCGAATTCTTCTTCCTGACTTCCAGCTCCTCTCTATTTAGCCTTGGGATGGAGCAGAAGACTGTTTGTGCCCCAGAGCCCTCCATCACTTTCCCAATGGCCCTGAAGTCTTTCTTGATGGTTTTGGTCTTTCTGTTTACTAGATCATCGTTACCATTTTGGACTACTGTCAGAGGATAGTAGTCTGTCTCGTGGACCAGGGAAGGAAGTTTTCTAGCTACCTCCTTCCCTGATGCCCCCGGTAAGCAGCAGAGCTCTCTGTGGAGCGGGTCCGGTCTGCAAATGGGTCCCTCCGTTCCTTTTAGGAGGGAGTCCCCTACAACAATCACCCTCCTCTTCTTCTTAATGGAGGATGTTTTTATCTTTTTCTGAGGATGGTGCTGCCTAGGGAAGGATTCTAGGCTGTGGGAGCCATCATCCTCATCCTCAGGGTTGGATTCCACCTGCAGCACCTGGTACGTGTTCACCAGGGGGATCTGGGGTTTTGCTGTCTGGGTGAGGGGAGCAGGTTTCCTTCGTCTGGCAGGAACTTGCTGCCATTCCCCATCTCTTGTTCCCCCAACCTTGCAGTTTGCAGGTGGATGGTGTTTGGACACACCAGCTCCAGCAGGCTGCTGAGTTAGCGAGAGGGCACTACTCCACTGGTCTATCTCCCTCTCACACTCCCTGATGGTCCTCAGCCTCTTTACCTCCTCCCTTAACTCCTCCACCATGCGAAGGAGTTCCCTGACTCGAGCGCAGCTTTCACAAGTGGAGCCAGTAACAGAGGCACAAGCTGGTGTGGGAGCGGGGCACTGCCTGCAGCCCAGGGTCTGGGTTGCTGCATTCACCCCCTGTAATCATCCAGTTCCAACCCCCATGCCATGGTCAGGGATACCTCTCACCAGATCAGGCTGCCCAAGGCCCCGTCCAATCTGGCCTTGAACACCTCCAGGGATAGGGCTTCCGCAACTCCCCTGGGCAGCCTCTTCTAGTGTTCCACCACTCCCACGGTGAAGAAATTCTTCCTCATGTCTAGCCCAAATCTGCACCTCTCCAGTTCATACCCCTCGTCCTATCATTACAAGCCTTTGTGTACAGTCTCTCCCCAGCTTTCCTGTAGCCCCTTTCAGGTACTGGAAGGCCTCTATGAAGTCTTCTTGAGACTTCTCTCCTCCAGGCTGAACAACCTCAACTCTCTCAGCATGTACTCATAGCAGAGGCGTTCCAGCCCTCTGATCATCCTTGTAGCCCTCCTCTGGACCCTTTTCAGCAGTTCCATATCCTTCTTATGCTGGGGATTCCAGAACTGGACACGCTACTCCAGATGAGGTTTCACAAGAGAGGAAGAGAAAGGCAGAATCACCTCCCTCGACCTGCTGGCCACGCTTCTTTTGATGCAGCCCAGGATACGGTTGGCCTTCTGGGCCGTAAGCACACACTGCCAGCTCATATTGAGCTTCTCATCAATCAGCACCTCCAAGTCCTCTGCAGGGCTGTTCTCAATCACATCATCCCTCATCTTATATTGAAACTGCAAGTTGCCCTGACCCAGGTGTAACACCTTGCACTTGGCCTTGTTGAACCTCATGAGGTTCACACGGCCCCGCTTCTTCAGCTTGTACGAAAACCCACGTAATGGGTTACTCCCCATGGATTGTGTTGAGGACAAGGAGGGATGGGCTTGAAATGAAGCAAAGGAAATGCAGTTGAGGTGTTATGCAAGGAGAATTCAGAGGCAATTTGAGAGATATCAATGCTATCATGACTTAAAAGAAGGAGAGAAGGAATTATGGTTTGCACCTTATAATGCAAGGAAAAGAAAGCTTGAAAGGAAGTTCTCAGTTGGCAAATAGAAAACAAAGGGATGTAGTTCTTCACACCTCATACAGTTGAGCTCTGGAATGGTCTGCAGTCCTTGTAGGTGCCAAACAGATACGTTTGCTTTTGCAGTTAGGTATCTGACTGGGCCCACCAGTGATTAAAAGCTGTTTGAACTTTCAATGTAAAGGCTAGTAGCTCCTAAGAGTAGCTTAAAGAGCCATTCACAGGACACCACTACAGGATACAGAGTGTTTCTGCTTGAGGAAGGTTGTGGCCACAGAAAGCATCAGACCTTGTGGAATACACCAACTGGATTCTTTCTGTATGAAATAGCTTTGTTAGCCACCGGCCAACAGAAACTGATATTCTCCAAATGCAGAACAGCTGCCTATTGTGAATGTTTAGATTTTCAACATACACAATCTTTGAGAGAAACTTAAGACACACAATTGGCAAAAGATTATCCTGCAGCCAAAAGCAGCCCAATGCCACTTTGCAGAAATATCCATTTTATTTTAAGCACGCAACATTTTGCCACCCAACTGAAACCCCTGAGTGTCCAAAAACCTGCCAAACTCCCATGACTCTAGTCATCTGCTTACAAACATAATAAAACATTTCAACTCAAGGCAGACCAAATGTCTTTCTAGAAAGGTCAGTTAAGTGCTGAATATGCTGAAGGCAACATCTTTCAACAAAGTCTTTCAAAATCAGAGATGCCCTTACATGTTTTTCCCACAGTATACTACAAGTTTAACTGCACAAAAATACACTTATAAGCTGTATTTCAGTTCTATTTCAGTTTTGTCGTGAACTGAACGCATTTCCCATGACGTACGTGCAAAGAAAGAGGTACTGCTGCAATTAGAGAAAATATACCTGTGACTCAGCACATGGAGATACTGTTCTCAAGTGATTTAGACAACCTGTATTTAACTACTGTACGTCAAGAGAATCAAAGAAATGACACCTAAAAGGAAAGCTGGTAGCAGACTAATGAAGTCTGAGACTGCATTAACTCAGAAGAACATTCATAAACAGTTTAGACAAATGATTCCCCAGCGATGGCCAAGAATTAGTCCTTCCCTTTATTCCAACTACCAGAAGTTGAAACATTAAAAACCTTTAAAAGTGTAATTCAAACTAGGAACCACCAGTGGTGCCTGAAAGAAGTAGCTGAAAAAAAAAGTTCCAGAGGTTCATCCTCTGGCTCCACCACTTAAGACAACAAACAAAAAACCCCCACCAAATAATGCATATGGACAAAAAAGGTGTGGGTGAATCCTCTCACCCCCATTGCAATCTTCCTGCAGTGCCTACATCGCTGAGGGAAAAACAGTTTTCAAAGCAGTTCCTCTCCTTGTGCATCTATGTTTCATCACAGCCAGATTGGACCTTCCTGGTGTTGTTCCATACAGCTCCTTTTCAGTCTTTGCAAATCTACACGCTCCTTGCAAAAGCTTTTCAACATCCTCATTATCCTTGTTTTCTGAACTTGATTCCCAGTCAGTCTTCATCTTTCAGCTCGCACTCCTCTTCCTCATCATCTAGGAAGCTGTTGTTAGGGTTATATTCATTTGGTTCATCATCATCATCATCGTTGTCACCATTTTATTCCACAGCCCTTTTTCCTGTAGGGACAAAAATGACGTTTATTCACGGATCATAAATATAGAATGAAAGAGATCTCCCAGAAACCACTGAATTGGTCTGTCTCCTCAAGAAGAGAGAGAATCATCTAAAGCATCCTCCCCAGTGCTAACAATCTGGGGGCTGATATTCCAGACTCACGAAAAGCTGGGCCAGCTCTGACCACTACACTGCAGCGCTCATTGGTCTGATGGTTCACAAAGTTTTCCTTCCTGGTCTTAAACCCAGCCTCTTGTTACAGAGGACTCAGGGGGTTAAAATCCTCCTTTTAACACACCGCTATAGCACATTTCAGCATAACTCAAGAGCTTTTAACTCAGAAGCCAAAGCTACTGTCTAAAATGTTGAATATAGAGACGAAGCTCATATTTATCAATTGTTGCAACTCCAAACCACTTCTCAAATATGGCTGTTAATAGATTTCAAATATAACACAACAAATTCAAAAAAAACCTGGCCAAGTTATTACCAAAGAAAACAAATGTTAAGTTTCTCCCAACACATCAGCATACTGGTGACCTATCCATTTGGTTCTTTTTCACCAGAAATCTGATATTCACATCTATTTTATTGAACTGAAAGCAAATTTCAAACCACAAGCTGCAAAAATTAATGTGACAGCAGACTGTCCGCTGTTCATGGTGTATTACTGATGGCTTGCTGTATCTTTTAAACAAAGACAAACCTTTAAACACACAAACACTGAAGAGCAAACAAGAAATTATTTTCACATGTGAACAGGTGTCTCTGTGACATGACATGATTCCTCCAGTATTTGACCAGTGTTTCCATTGCATCCAAAATGTTAAAGTAGCAGAATCGGTAAAGTATGTGCCTAAATATTATGAACCCTTAGTCTTCCTTGGGCAGCCTGATCTAGTGGGATATCCCTGCCCATGGCAGGGGGGTTGGAACTACATGATCTTTAAGGCCTCTTCTTCCCCAAACTATTCTATGATTCCATGATTCTTCATACCCTCCTTGATCTGCAAAACTTGCAAAGTAAACCAGTGCCACGCTTCTGGAATATGGATACAACCCATCTGAAGCTGGGAGTCAAGCCTCTACCGCAACAACTACAGAGAGAAACTGAGTTCGCTGAGCAAGCTGCAGGTAGCTAAAGGACATGCCCTGTGCACCACTCAGGTGTTCAAAGGCTGCCAAAAATACCTGATTCACCTGCAAGATGTCTCTCATGTTGTCCTCATTAGCACAACATGAGAGCAAGTTACCTGAGCTGCCCTGCAGCCCCAGGCTCTGTCCACAGCTCAGAGAATGCACTCAGCATGATTCTCTGAGTCCTACTAAAACACCACCCATTTTAAAGGTTAACATCATCCGAGCCTGCTGAGTTGTATGGTTTTTCTTCCCCACTACGCCAGACTCCTTCCCTGTTTTATCTTTAAAGCTCCACAGGGAGACAAAAGCACAGCTGCTCGACTTAGCTGCACTGGTAACCCATGTTGTCTTGCACAGCCAAGTTCTCCAGCAATAGGAACTCAGATAAAAAGCCAAAGCAAGAGAACTAGACAAGATAACCTGAGACTGCAACTTTGAGGATGAATAAAAGAAGTGTGATAAGCATATACTTTTGGAACTACATGGTAACATACTGTACTGTCTTGATTTTGAAATGTCCATGCACTTCATAAACACAGTATTTCTAATCACTCCCAGAACAGTAAAGGGAAAAAAAAACAGAAGAACTTCCTTCTCTTCTTGCCTGCATAGATCTTAAGGATCAAATCAGGTAATAGTTACAATTTATTTCCAGCCCCCAAATTAAATCTTAGAAAGGGAACGCCAACAGGTACAAGGTAAACAAATCATCTGGACATTTTACTCCTCACGTTACTGTGCTCTACACTCTAGTTCAATAAGTTTAAATAGGAAAGCACTGATCAGGCCATAATTATCCCATTTTTCAATAAGAGGACTCAATTTCTTTTCAGCTAAGAAACACCTACCTGGTTCTAGTTTTATTACTTTAACTGCTGCTAGCTCAACTCTACCTTCTCTGACAACACGGAGTCAAAAAGCAGCTGAGATACACAAGGATCTAGGACAATGAAACTACTTGTTTAGGGTTCTTTTAGAAGAAAAAAATAAACAACACATGAGGAGCCAATAAATTAAAACATCTTAAGCATAAATGACTCATGCAAAGTTTCCTTTCTGAAATACACTGAACTCTTATTTTTTGTTGGGCTTACAGCACGCATTTTCACTAAATAAGCATTCTGTTCAGTTAGATCTAACACACTAATTTAAAATCCATGCTGTGCTTGATAACAGTGAAACAAACAGCAAGAATTCTGCAGCTAGCATGCTCTTTGCTCAGCACACATCCGTAGGAAGCATTATTTCAACAATGCTTCTCATCCTGGACTTCTTTGTTAGCAACAAGGCAAGCTATTTCAAAAAAACCCTACTAGGCAGCTAATTTGTACCGAGATCTGAAGTTTAAAAATGCTCAAGAAACCTTGCACAGCCACACAAGTCTGAAACTACTGATGTACTTTGCTGTTAAAACCCGTAAGCAAGTAAACCACTGAGATACCCACTGCGAAGCCGTTGTAACATACACAGCTCTCACAGCAGACAAGCAGGGCCCATGGAGCATCAAGGGCTGCACCCTGCAGCATATGTGACTGCTTCCAAGACTCCCACGAGAGCCACCCAATACCTCACGCTCATTGCACTACATGTCCCTCGGTCCTTACTCTGCACCAGCAGCAGCAGCCTCTCCTTGCTGCAAGGGTGCAAACCAAACAAGCCTGCAACAGAGGAGTCTGAAAGAATTCCCCGTGGATACACAGAAGCCCTGTGGCCAGCTTCAGCAGCAGTTACTTAGCAGCTTAAATGCGTTTTGTATAGGTCCTTGTCATGCTGCAGACAACATTCTATGAGCAACCAAGGATGATTTTTTATTTTAAAGCCATTAAGGAGCGACATAAATGATGATAATAAAGAATCCTCTTCCAGAACTGTTGTGTTTGACTGCTAATTGAAATCCGTGGAGCCATTTGCCCAGTTCCTTCCCGACAGTTCCATGCACCCGCACCCAGCAGCAAAGCTGCTCCCCAGCGCAGAAGCAGCAGTTCCTGCTACAGCATCTGCGCTCCCCATAGGAGTTTTGGTACTGGAACACCCCTGCACTGAATGCTGTGTCCACTCCAGCCCCTACACAGTGCACAGAAGATGAGTTCGGTCCTAAAAACACAAGAGACTTCAGAAAGGAGAGTTTACTGATCGGCTTAACCCTTTAGGTGACAATTTCACAAGGACAAAAATATGTTGTCCGGCTTGCCAGAGCACGGTACACTGAGCAGTCACGTGAGAGCAATTAATATTTGTCCAGCATGCACTACACACCATCTCACTCAGGAGCTTATCAGCAGCCTTGCAAAGACAATCAGTCTTGTCTAGCTTGCTGAGTTTGAGTCAGAAGCTCCCTTTAAATCCCTCTTAACAGTTAGTAAGATGCCCAAGACTTGTAGATGTGCAAACAAGTCAATTTTATTGAGAACAATTGATTATAGCAACTCAATGACTAAATAAGGGTTAGGTGGTGACTGGGCCTAAGATACTGTTTGCAAAAATACATTGAAAGTCAAGCACCTGAGCACAGATTGGAGCGATATGCAAGTAAGAAATAGGTAGTTAAAGTCAAAGTAGAGAGAGATACTAGTAATTAGTTTGATGGAAAGATATACATAACACCACTGTCTTCCTCCAGATGACTTTCTAGTAGGGGAAGGCAAGATGAAGTCCTGCCTACCGGCTGATCCCAGAAGTTTAGATAACATTTTCCCCTCACAACTTTCCCCTTTGTTTACATTTTTATAGCAATTTTCACCTTTGGGATGCAACCCTGCTGACTGGTTGAAAAGTTGTTCTCACTTTGCTTGCCAAACTTAACTGTGAATGCTGAGTAGGAGAGGCTGTGGGAATGGTTTGTCGAGGAGGAAGGTAGCCTTAAGTGAAGGGGTGTATTTTAGTATGATAGTGATATAACAATGATGTTATAATGAGCACAGGTCAACTGGAGGGCTGGATTGTCAGAGCAGCAGCTGCAATTAATCTTGGAAAATAACTGGGCATTTGAACCACAGCCCTTGCAAGGGAATCACAGTCCTTGCTGACAACAGGAATTGGCTATGCCTGTCCCCAGACATCCCATCCCCCACTTCACAGAGTGAGATACCCTTGCTGCCTTCTTTTCTGATGAACAGTGTGCTGTCCCCAGCTGTGATGCATCTCCACTAACTTAGTTTTTAAAGCCTTGTACTCAGCCTGCTGGGGGGGTTGGTATTCAGTCCCATTTCTCCTCACATTTAGCTTTATTTCCACAAGCCTCTCCTCTACCCAGGGGAGTTTTGGAACTGAAACACCCCTGCGCTGAAGGCCATGTCCACTCTACTCCCTTCACATGGCACATAAGACCAGTTCTGCTTTTGCTTTTTCCTTCATCCAGTTTCAAATTGAAAAAGGACAGAATTACAGAATTTAATGATGCAGATACATACCCACCTTTTAAGCTGCTAATATTCTCATCTAAGTCACTTAAGGTGCTCAAGGGCTCATACCTTTTATTGACTGATCTCACCCAATGCTGCAAGGTATTGGTTCTTAACACGGCAGCTTCAGAGCTGGATGTGGAATCACAAGTGGAAGGCAAAAACCCCTAACACTATAAAAAGTAGCCAGCAATGAAGTCTGGAAATAAATGCCGTGTGGATTCCTGTGTTCAGAGATCAAGCCAGCTCACTCCTGGCACACCTGATCTCAAACCTCCCCCTGTACGTTTCTGTGGCAATAATCTTCTGCAATGCTGGGAGTTTGGCATTTGCAAATAATTTGCAGGCAGATGGTTGTGGAAAGATCCCGAGACCAGTGGGAATCCTACAAAAATCAACAAGTCCAAACTTGGTAGGTTGTGGAAAGAACAGTAAAAAAAGGAATTTTCTCCAGCAGTTCTCCCTGAAAGTCATTTGCCCACTCCACCGATGGCAGCAGGGTCTCCACTCAGTGCTCATCCCCATGGTGGAACAAAGATGCAAAGACATTAAGAAGAGCAAAAACAGAAGTTCCTTTTATCTGTATCAGAGAATAGAGGCAACACATGAGAAAGTGGCACCAATGAAGCAGGAGCTAAGGTTTTGATGTATTTCTTTTCCCAAAATATTTGCGAGACACAAACTGAGACAAGATGTTCAGGAATCAAAGGTCAGCTGGCCATTCTCTAGACCAGTATTGCCAGGGCTCATAAAATCCAGAAAGGAAGAAAAAATCTGATTTATTACAGGCCACCAGTGCCTTTGGGAACAGCAGGCTACCAACTGCTTAAGGGCATAAATTGACACAGGAATCAAAGCCATGTAAATGAAAATGTTGTTGGCAACATTGAAGAATACTCAGCTCAACCCCCCCCAACTATTTGCACATCACCTCTGTTTTGTTACAGGCACGACTTTGTAAGATGCTTGATGTAACTCAAACTCACTGTGAACTTCCAGCAGTCTTCAGATGAGGCAGCTCTGGACAATGGAACAGATTTTAAGCCCTGTATTTTACATAACTTCGGATGAGCATTTTGCCACACTAACATTTTCACTATCGTGGCCACACAACTTCACGTGAAAAAAATTTAAAAACCCAAATATCACCTCTCTTTCTGCCCCTCGCTGAAAAGTGTTATAGCCACTCTTTATGGCCCCAGGCCACATTGAGAACTAAACCCAGGTGAAGCTTCACCTCCTACAACAAACTTGCACAGGTGCCAGTTAGAAGATCCATAATTGACCGCATGTATTTGATAGAGCACTAATGGCACAAACAAGTTATCCATTACCTTTCTTGGGACACATTCATTATAGTCTTCGCTAAAACTTCTTTGAAAGCTGACTTGGGGAGGGGGGCGTATAATTAGAAATATATTGGTTTAAGCCAGAAATCCATACTAGCAGACTTGCAGTGCACTAGAATGTTTCCAGGTACCAGCTCACCAGCAGAAGTCACTGCAGCAGGATCTTACCAATCTGGCCCATATCCTCCTGCCCTCTGGGTCTCCGTAGTGCAGTCTGCACCACAGGCTCTTACTTCAAATTCTAACATCTTCAGACTGGAGCCTGTGTGTTGTGGAAAGCACCTGCATAAAAAAATGCTTCCAACTGGCTCCAACAATGAACTTCAAATAAAGAAAAAGAAAAAAAGCCCATACCAACTCAGACAGTTCTGATTGCTATCTCCATGCTAATCACAGCAGAGGAACACAATTCATGAGTCCATCTCAGTTTGCCAAGTTGCAAAGGCTTGTTCAAAATAGCAGCTGAAAGCAATCGTAGTCCTTCTCCATACCAATACTTCCCTGTCAGCTCAGCAGGCATGGGGAAGCCTTGGATTAGATTCTTCCCTCCAACAAACCTTTTGCAGAGACTACAAGAATTGCTGAGACCTCTCTCTCTTCAGGAGAATTTTTCCACATGCTGCTTTGCTCACAGAAGTCACTTTGAACTTGGCAAGTTTCTCCATCTTCCACAGTGCTTTTGGACTAACGTTACTGAGTGAGGAAAATCATTCTTTTTGATAGAACTAAGTCTCTTCACCCTAAAAAGCCAAAGCACACCCGTCACACACATACAAACACTGCAAAGAATTAACACAGAAAATAGTTTATTTTCTACTCCAAGGGATCTGAATAACAACATTTCAAACTCATCAGAAACAAGCTTTCAAGTAATACTGCAAGGGACACACAATAAAAGTACACATCCAGACCTCAAAAAGAGCTGGAGACTCCTGCAGACAAGATGTACTTCCTAAAAACACTGCTGAAGGTGAAAATCCAGTCACAGTTAATAGCAGCTCATTTGGGTTTGCAGTTCTGCAAATGAAGTCTCTGTCACAAAGAAACTCCTCCCAATACTGAGAGGTTTTGTCTAAGTAAGGATTTCAGGACTCTACCTCATTACAATATCTTACAGTAAAAATACTTGATGCATTATAAGGCATCTTCCACCTCTCCAAAAGAAGGAGAGAAAAGCAGAACCTTCCGATATCCAAAGAAAGTGAGCTGGACTAACAGATGGCACAGGCTTTGTTCCGATCAACAAGGCTCCACCAGATCACTGCCATGCTACTCTTGAAGCGTATCAGGATTCAAGTTCACTTTGACACAGTGCAAGAAAGCTACCGATTCCCAGCAGTAGAGATCTTCTTGTATTTGTGTATGAAAGCATCCGTCTTTCCAAGACTAACTCCATAGACACCATCTGGCACCAGAGACCCAAACCGTGTCTGTCTGCTGCTGACGGAAGCTTCTTCAACACCGTTCACTGAGGAGGAAGCGTTCCCATCAACATTCAGGGCTTTTGCAATGGCAGCTTCCCTTGCGCCATCAGCAAAGACAATAGGAGAGTCACTTTTGGCATGCTTGGCAACGCCATCAATGCGCTTATGGAGATCTTGGCTCAGTAGCAATACAATAGTGCCTCCAACACGCAGTACTCTGGAAAAAAAAAAGGAAAAAAAATAGGTTAGGTGTTCATTCTGCCTGACATGCATTCATCTGTGCAGAACTCAACACTGCTGACGCTTCAGATGGCACTTGCATTCAACAAAACACTAGGCCTGTTAATGCTCATGGCTCAACTCGATAAACTACACTTCCAAATGGAGTTTAAATTCCCTATCTTTATAACTCTTTCTAAATGGGAGAACAAGGTCCTATCCTAACTCCCAAACATTTCTGGCCTCAGGAGTTCTTTCCACTGCATCAGCAGGGAAGGTAGATTCTGTTTTCCCCCTCTTGGTATTATTTCAAGGACTGAGGGGAGTATCAATTTCAAACACTGGTTTTCGGTTGCATAAGCCTCCACCACTCTGCAAAGGAACAGCTTCCCAGGGCAACAGAAGATTGGTAAGGCAATTCTGAAGCTGACCTTTCCATTTGGAAACTTTAAAAGGTCTGTTCTTTCTCTGTTCCACTGATCCTTAATGGTTTGCAAACTCAGGAAGCAGAGGAAAATTCATCACTGTGTGTAATCCATTTTTCACAGTACATGACCAGACGTGACACTTGGCTTTGAAAGAGAGGAGAAAATAGGACTATCCTTGCTCTGTTCACAGCAAGTGGATTGAACAGTCTTACTCGTGGGGCTCTCACAGTAACGGTCCCTTCCTCATTTCCACATTCCCAGGGAAATATTTTGCTTAGAGTGGCCCAGCAGAGCAAATAAGACCAGACTACAAGCAGAGTCAAAGGGAGGGCTGGTCACTGTAAGCTGACACAAGGTTGCCCTGCTGTTCTGTGGAGCTACCACACCTTCTTCACCACCTTCCCACTGCATTCTTGCATTGGGTGAGCAAAATGAACACTGCTGAAGACCAGTCCTACAGAAAGGACTGTCAGCCTTTCAGCCAAGAAAAGAAATAAAGAAGCACATGGTTTGAACTGCCTGATAGAAGCAGCCTGCTATTAGTTTGGCTGAACTCTGCTACAAAACAACAGGGTGAAAGATGAAAGGAGGCATCTAAAAGCAGACCAGGTGGCCAACTGGATATACACTAACAGAAAGGAAAATTGATACCACCATTTTCTGGTCTGACATCTTTCTTCCCAACAATATAGGCTAGTAAAAGCTTGATTGTCAACCCAAAAGGAAAGCCTATGATTTTATACAAGCTGACCTCAACGGAGACGCTTTATCCACCTGGCCGTGCGTTAAGTTCATCTAGGTCATCCTCTCCTCTTTCTCCTTTCTGCCTTAAGGGTATTTGTGAGTGTGACTCAAACATTTAACCATCGTGCCTTGGAAAGAATATTCGCGAATGTAGCCCACACAACAAGCTCATTCCTTGTCAGCTTGTGCTGCCGCCAGCATTTCCACAGCTTGCAAGACAAGCCACAACAGCCTTCAAGGGACAATTAAAGGACTCGGACTTTCACTGGCTGCACGGGATCCGACTAAAAAACTGGAGTGTGTTTGGAATAAAGAAAACCTGAAGCTGGCTGAACACTTAGGATCACAAACCATCATGACATTTACACCAAACACGTATACCATGTCAAGGGCCACACGTACCTCTCCATTTCCTGGAGAATATCTGGAAGGAGCTGAAAGACTTTTGTTATCTTGAACTTCTTCCCAAACGGAATATCCGCAATCACAGCATCAAAGCTTTCTGAAGGCAACGGCAATGCTGCAGAATAAAGGCAGGTCTTTAAATCGTCCTGTGTGGAAAACGAGCAGCAGCTATGCCCTCAAGCACCTTACAAAACTGCCTGCCAACGCTTTTGCGGGTTATGCACCCAGACTCATGGCTCCTTCTGTACCTTTCCTCACAAATGGCATCACAAAGCCACCAACCCAATGCAGACCGAGAAGAGACAAATGCATGAGTGTGTGGGTTAGCTCACAGACTCCTAGTTAGTGGGGATATGTTTGCTCCATAACAAGACTCTACAAACAAGGGACTGCATGGGTCCAAATCAGCTGCTGCTTCTCAACACAAGGGAATCTTTACAAGCAAAAACACAAAAGAAGAACTAAGCTTGCAAGCATTTTACACTAAGTACATGTATGAATGGCAACGAACCACATTTTAAATTCTTCTCTATCCCCGTTTTCTCCAATCAGAATCGCCTAGGTTCTGTTGGAGCTTGAGTCATTGAAGTACCTTCCCAGAGTTTCTGCATCCTACAACAGTCCGTTGTTGTGACCATGAGGCAGCACTGCACCCTTGTGGTGATGAAGGTTGGCCATATACCAGGCTACGCCGGCCAGACAGGGCTTTGCCAGCTTGCCAAACAATGAGACTATGGATTCTCCATCTCTCAGGATGCTCAGAACTCGACTGGACAATGCCCTCAGCAACCTGACCCAGCTTTAGGGTTAGCCTCATTCCCAGCAGATGACAGGACTAAAGAGCTCCAGCAGTCCCTTCTCACCTAAATCCTGTCGTGATTCTATGCCAGCCTTTCCAGAACTGGCAGGAGATGTTTCTTGGACCATCCTTGGATCAACACTTGCAGCACAACAATTTTAGAACAATTTTATCTACAAATGGAAGGACAAGTTACCTACAGTCCTTCAACACATGCAGAAATAACAGCATCTGATCAGTGACAAAGACACCAGTTACTTGTTCAGTATTAGAAAAGCCTGACATCAAAGTACTGTCCGTTACCCTAGAAGCTCAGCACAATCACAGCTTTTAAAGAAGAAATAAAGCTATATATGTTCTTACAAAAAACACATAATATTTCTTACAGTTCTGATAAGAAATACATTGCAAGTTTAAAAAATATGAACGCTTCATCACCCGTGCACAGGGAAGAACACCCAGCTCTCGTCTGGTGTAAATTTCATAAATGACTAATTTAGATTCAGGCTTTGAGGTCCAGAGTAAGGTCATTAAATTATTATGTTCTCCCCTGATTAACTTATGAAGTGAGAGCATGAGCAGGAGAGAGTCTTCCAGGAGAAAGGCATCGTCATTTAAGATACTCGTACTGCAAAACATCAACGAATTAGCTGATCTTAATGCAATTACTTATCTGGTAAATTGAAGTTACAAACCACTTTTTGTCTGTCCTTGCTGTTTTCCCATAAGACAAAGAATTCTTATATAGTATGTACTCTCTGTGGCATTCAAAACTTTACCATTCAGACAGACAACTACTGCCCATGTCTGACAATTATTATTTTCATTGTCTTCTGCTGAGTATATTCTCACCAAAGTTCCTGGGAGCAGGAGGCAGGGAGGGGAAAGCAAAAAATTATCCATTCTCTAGAACTACAGTCACTACTTGGCTCTTTTATTAAGAGGTAGCTCTACTACACGTAACCTCAAGAGATCCTATGTTACCTGCGTAATCCTAAAACTACAAAATATTTCCAACATGTATCACTTGGAAAGCCTACAGCCATACCTTTCACAGAAGCTTTAAGCAACTCAATCTTATCCATCAAGCCTGCAGTCCTAAGATTCTCATCTGCACCTTCTAACTGTGAATCACTTAGATCAGCACCCCAGTAACACGCTTCCTGTTCAGAGAAAAAGAGAAAAGTCACTTGGACGGGAACCAGGTGTATTTATTTTAGAAAGGCTTCTCAGAACTGTCTTGTTGCACACCTCTCCCAAGATAAACCCCTTGCTGGGAGATCTACTACCATTCCACAGAGCAATACATAGACTCAGAGGACAGAGAACTGGGTGAAGTTTGAGCACTCTTGACTCCTTCCGTATTCTGGTCTGCTCAAGACACTTGTGACTTACAGAAACATTTAGGCTCTGTACTAACAGCAAGACCCCAGATGGCTACAAACAGCCATGCTGCCTCTAATAGTGGAAACTGGCTGTACTGTCCCACTGACACCTCTGATCCCAGGATAAGTCGAGGCACTTTTAGAAGTCCATGCCTGTCTTGCACAAACCCTGTGCTTCCTGCGGAGCAATGTTTGTCCTAAAACACTCTCAACAACGGCACAGAAGGACCGGTTTGGTTCTAGCTTTTCAGTAACGCACTTTGGTATAATGGTTGCACACATTTTTTCCCGATGGAACTACAAGGTCCTGCCTGTTGCTACTGTGATACTCACAGGCCACTCTTTAGCAGCTTCCAGAAGTATCGTTCCCAGCCCACACATGGGATCCAGCACAAAGGCACCTGCCTGCAAAAATAAAGGGGTTATTGTATCTCAAGCAAGACAAACTCCTCTCCCAGGACAAAGTTTACTACTGACGTATGGATCACCTAGGTATTCCCACTGTGCAGTGTAAGTAAAAATAATTACTGGTTTTCCAGGCCCAACTGGCTTGCAAGAGAACATAGCAAAACACATTAGTAGTTTCACTAGAGACAATGCATCGATGTATGTAGCCCTGAGGTGATGTTTAGTGGAAAAGACTAAAAGTGGACTGCAGACAGATATTGGTACCAAATTAATCTGTGGAAAATATCACACTCGCTTCTATTTTCCCCTCGGAAGAGCAACCCAAACAAAATTTGAAGCCTGGAGAGTGAAAAAAACTGTGAATCCTTTTCCTCATTTCCTCATTCATGTCTTAGCGCATGGGACACTACAATCACCACACTTCTTCAAAGCTCCCTGCTCCTGCCCCCATAAGCAGCAACCCCTCCATCATTTGGGACTCTACAGCTTTGCCATGAACATTTGGCTTACCCTGATTTCAGCCAGAGATGCCATGGCCCATGCAACTGTTGACCGCAGCCCTGCTGTTTTGATATACTGTCTGTTTGCCAACGGAAGCCTGCAGGCAGCAAAAAATCAATGTTAGGCAACAGCACAACCACCCAGAAAAGCCCATGTAATATGAAAGAATAAATGACCTGGACAGATCTGCAGACAGACACAAACGACAGCTTGCTTTTATCCATAACTCATCACAAAGTCTGGCCTACAAGCGCAGATAAGCTCCACACAGAACACAAGACTAACACGACAGTCCAGTGAATATCAAACCAGAAGATAAACGCTCACAGTCAAATGCAAGACTATTTAGAAATTATGCCTGTTCTGATACTGACAAAACAAATCTGATGAGGAGGACGCCCACCTGAAAAGGGGAATCCCCACCACAGAGTGAATGTCATTAAGACGGACAAAGACCTGAAAGAGGGGAAAAAAATTACATTTGAAACTCTCCATCTGACACATCAATAGCTTTAACTCATTTAAACCAGACACAGAAGATGTTTCTACAAACTTCTTATCCTAGTTTTAAGAACAAAAATATACACTTTGGACAATTAGATTAATTGGAAGAAAGCACACTAAATTATCAGAATGCCTCCTTGAAGAGAGCATCCCAGCGCTCAGCTATTCCCACACACACGCTTATTTTTTGGGGCATTTCAGATGGAGGCAAAACTGAGTAATCCTTACAGAAGTATAGGCAGCTGAAGAAAATGCCCTCCTGTCCTACAGAAAGCATCTTAAAAGACAAGTGAGCTCCCCAACAGATTTGGCATGACTGTAGTCCCTCCCCATGGAGCCCTAAGAGAGCCATGATGCTTTTGAAGTATCTCAGTGCTCAGCACTTAAATGGTTTCATAGCAAAAATCTGGACAAGAACAAAAGCCCCACTTCAGGCTCAACAAGGCCGTATTTGATGCACAGCCGATAAAAAACAGAGCCAGTAGATGAGCTCAGAGCTTTTAGAGATGGTTTCAGACCTCCCAGCACCGGTGCTGAGAGCAGCTTCCACAGGCCAAGCACAGAAATGAAGAAACAGCTTGCCAAGGGCAATGAAACCTTTCCAAGATCTCCACACAGCCTGCACCATGGAGGATGCCTAAAGCAGGCTACTTTGAGGGACGAGCCCTGGGAGGAGGCTCTTCCATCAATGGCATTCTCAAGTTCTTCAAGAACACAACCTCCCCGCTCACTCTCTTCCCCTGTAGAGGCTAAACTACCTGCTCAACAGCTCAGGGGACCTCTGCTTTCAACACAGAGTTCAGCACTTTGCAAGCAGGCCAGATCCTGAACCATCACCTGCATGGATCCTTCCCCTCAGAGGGGGGCCATGCTGGCCATTCCAGTATTTAAGTGCTCGGGAAGGCACTCACACAGTGTCTACTGAAAACTTTAGCTCAGTGCTACCCAATGATTTCTAAATTCAGCAGCAGAAAGACAGAGAGAGGCCACCATCCCATGTGCAAAGGGAGCAAAGAACAAAATGAAAGATATTGCGAGCAATTCTGGAAGAAGCAAGAAGCCATCTAGCAGACAAGCACTACTACCTCTAGATCAGGGTTCCGCAGATCAGCCCGCCACCCAAACTGCTTCATGAGCGCTATGCCAACGGCTCTTCCGATCTCCTGCAAGGGGGAAGAACAGACACGGGCAGTAAAACCAACAGATTTAAAAAAACTACCCATTTCAGCCTCAACTGCACAATCCTCAAGTACCTGCCAAAAGAACGGGCCTCTCTTTATCCCTATGAGATTAATTCCTACAAAGCCCCAAAAACGGACAACAGGACACAGGGAGTAGAGCAAACACACCAAAGGACAAAGGGATTATCGCTTAGCTGGAGTGTGAGAGGCTGAAGTTTAAGTCCCGCCCAAGCTACAATAAAAGCTGTCATCACTTTTGGAATTATAGAACATGCACTAAAAATATTTCTGATGGACATAAACTAGATCACCCAGGAGGAAATCTCCAAACACGCAACTGCTACTCACAATTTTAATGCTTCTATGGCATCTAGAAAGCTCTCACTACTTTCAGAGTGCAAGAGTTGAAACATGACACAAATTTAAGCAAACATTCATGTTGGCAGGCTCACGCGTCCCACCTGCCCACGTTCCTAGCTTCAGCAAGAAAAAAAAAAAAAATCTAGTTAAACCACTGCTGTCTTCAAGTAAGAGAAATCTACAGAAATTGAAACTACACAGAGCTTTGTTTATTTTTTTTCCCCTCACAGCAGAAAGTTAATACAGATGGGATCAGTGCTAGATGGAAAGGGCCCCTGGAAGTCCTCTACGCCACTACTCTCTCCCAGGGCCAAGATCCACTCCCTGTGACACCTCCCAGGCCTGCACTGCCCTCCTAGGGAACAAACACTCCCCAATACCCAGTCAGAGCCCACCGACCCGCAAGTTCTGGCCTGTGCCTTTCTTTTACACCCTCTGCCACAACTGAGAGCAGTTTGGCTCCACAGTCCTTGCAAGGGCCCTTTTAAGTAGCTGTAAGCTAGTATCAGATCACTTCTCAAGCTCCACAAGCCCAAGTACCTCAACTTATCCTCAATAAAAGGCACTGATTTGAAAAATACTCAGGGTAACAGAGCCCAGAAATTAACAGCAACCCTAGCATTTCTACTTATTTAAAACAAATGCAGATTAAGGGCTTGGTTGAGAAAATACAGAAAAACCTCCAGCAGTTTATTATTCTAAAACATACAACACAACTGAAATGACAAACGAAACTACACATCTCCCTTCCCCTTTGGTAAATTACTTTAAAACAGAGATACTTGAGCATACCTGCGAAGTAAGTATTTTGGCAATTGCTCCACTACAGCGACAAGAAACTCTGAAACTGAAGCCAAATTCCTCATTTGCAACAGCTTCCTCTTTGCTGCTTTTGGAAAGGTCTTCTAAGGAAGCCTGGCTTTCAGCCCCACAGTTCTGGTCGCTCTTTCTCTCAGGTACCATATAACTCTCTCCATCTTCTGCTTGACATTCCTCAGGCTCTCTCACTTGTTCTGCTTTCTGCCTTTTAGTTACAATATTTGTCTCTTCTTCTGATTTTCTCTTGAGAGGCAACCTGTTTTCTGGAAGCACATCTTTTTTCCCCTCGCACCCACGAAGGTTCCTCCAAGTAGAGATTACATCCAGCCAAGACTTTGGTTCCTCAGTGACAAGGCTTTTAATCTCATGCAGCATCTTCCCTGGAAGAAAAAGTAGTTTCAGCTTAAGTACTACAGTCTCAGAATTTGATTTTCCTACAGATTGAGAACAGCTGTTAACAGACGGCGTTCAAATTTTGTTTGTGTGTGAATCCAGGAACCACAGCAGCAGGCATCACTGCCATCACAGGCACAACCGAGCTCTCAGTACCCACACATGCCACCAGCAGAGACCAAGGCATCCCTCTGATTAGAAGCTCTGCAGAACTAAGATGAAATTGTGCAAGGATTGTATTCTGCAGAAGAATTCAGCAGCTCTAAAAAAACTGGACCATTCCCAGGGACAGAGGGCCAGCCAACCATGCCATCCTCCCCAGAAAGCACTTGGTCCAGGATTAGAGACGTGGGATACTTTCCAAGAATCAAAGACACACAGTGATTCAGCTCAGAATCAAGTCCTCCATCCCTGGAGGTGTTCAAGGCCAGGCTGGATGGGGCCTTGGGCAGCCTGATCTAGTGGGATGTCCCTGCTCAGGGCATGGGGGTTGGAACTAGATGATCTTTAAGGTCCCTTCCAGCCCATATTGTTTTATGATTGTATGACTCCCACCGGGGTTCACGATTCCAAGTACACCCGAGAGAAGGAGCTGGTGCCAGCCTTACCTTTCTCCCTAGAAACGGGGAGCGGGGGCTGTTTGTGGAGCCGCAGGAACAGCCGCTCTCCAGACCGGAGCTCCCTCAGCTCAGCCAGCTTTGCCTCTGTGCTGAAGAAGACCTTTCCAGGGACGCTGACCACCTCCAGGGAAACACAAGCTCCGATCGTGGCAGGAAGATGTGCAGCTGGCCACCCCAAACAAACGCACATTTGGGGCGAGCAGCAGCCCCTCAACCCCGGGTCCCCCCTCCTCCCCTGGCCCTTCTCCACCCTGGCCCCTCTGGGTCCAGGATTAGAGACAGGGGACACTTCCCAAGAATCAAAGACGCGCATCGATTAAGCTCAGACTAAAGTTCACCAGTTTGTTCTTTCTGAAAGGAAATATCTCTTCCCTATTCATCGAGCTGACTTCGGTCCTGCAAGGTCTGAAGCCTGAACTCACGCCTGGGGGTAGTTCTCCTGACCCAGCTGTGACGAGGGACGCACGAGGAATACAGAGGCCAATTCGCTGCAAAACCTCAAAACCGGTCAAGGCACAGGGGGCTGGGGGGAAGCTGCGTCTTTTCTCGGTTAGAACCACGGCTAAACTTGATCCTCAAAGCCGACGGCGACCTGTCATCTCCCAAATTCAACCCACCCAGCACGCTCGGGGCGAGCAGCCGCCCCTCCAGCGCGGGCCCCCCCTTCGCCCCAGCCGGTCCCCTCTCGCCTCCCTCGCTCCCTCTCGCCTCCCCCCGGCCCCTTCTGGCCCCGTCGCGGGGGAGGCAGCGCCGCCCCCGACCCCGCGGGGGCCGAGGGGACACGTCCCACCCCTGCGCCGGCCACCCGCCTCTCCTCCCTTCCCTCCCCTCCCCTTCTCCTCCCCGCCCGGCCCTCACCTCGGAGGCGCCGAGCCGCGCCCGCACCTCCCGCTCCAAGAAGGGCTCCAGCCCCCTGCCCGCCGTGCAAAAGAACCGCCCGCCGCCCGCCGCCATCGCAACGCGGGGCGGGGAGGGGGCGGGGCCCACGCGGGGCGGGAGGCGGGGCGGCGGCGCCTTCCCCTTCCTAGCGGGCGGTACCGCTCTGGGCCAGCTCCGTCCTCCCCATAACCTCCTTTCAGGTCCTTAGATGGAGCAATGAGGTCTCCCCTCAGCCTCCTGCAGGCTAAAAAACCCCAGCTCTCTCAGCCGCTCCTCATAAGGCCTGTTCTCCAGCCCCTTCACCAGCTTCGTTGCTCTTCTCTGGACTCGCTCCAGAGCCTCAACATCCTTCTTGTGGTGAGGGGCCCAGAACTGAACACAGGATTCAGGGTGCAGCCTCTCCAGTGTTGAGTACAAGAGCAGAATAACCTCCCTGGACCTGCTGGTCACACTGTTTCCGATACAAGCCAAGATGCCATTGGCCTTCTTGGCCACCTGGGCACACTGCTGGCTCATGTTCAGTTGCCATCAACCAACACCCCCAGGTGCTTCTCCTCGAGGCAGCTTTCTAGCTACCATGCCATGCCATGCCATGCCATGCCATGCCATAGCATAGTATAGCATACCACACCACAGCATCCCATCCCATATCATAAGCACAACCTGCTTGTGCATCACACAACCTGCAAAATGCATCACAACACATGCCATGCAATGCCATGCCGTACCCCATGCCGTACCCCATGCCGTACCCCATGCCGTACCATGCACGCAGCACAAAATGCAATACCGTTGCAGACCATACAGATGACAGAAATGCCTTAGCATACCATTCCTACCAACCACAGAAAACCAGCCATGCCACACAGTAGAAACCATAGCATCCAAAAGGTACCATACACACAATACAAAACACACCATACTGGCTTCAAAATCCATACCATACCATTGTAATTACCATACCATGCAAAATATTCTATCAAACCATACCATACAATAGACAACATACCATAGTAAACATTTCCATACATACCATATAAAACACCGCACTACACCGTACAAAGCACCAAACCCTAAATACCATACCATACCCTACAATACAACACAAATTAAAATAAAATGCAAAATACAATACAGTACAGAACCCATTACAACCCAAATATATCACAAATACATTACAATACAACATACACCTGGGGCAGGGCAATCCCCAATTTCAGTACAGGATGCAGGATGATGTGATTGAGAACAGCCCTGTTGAGAAGGACTTCATGGTGCTTGTTTGATGAGAAGCGTGACATGAGCCAGCAATGTGCACTCACAGCCCAGAAGGCCAGCCGTATCCTGGGCTATATCAAAAGAAGCGTGGCCAGCAGGTTCTTTCCAGTACGTGAAAGGGGCTACAAGAAAGCTGGGGAGAGACTGTTTACAAGGGCTTGTAGTGATAGGACTAGGGGCAATGCCTATAAACTATTTTGATAGGAATGGTTGGACTCGATGATCCGGTGGGTCTCTTCCAACCTGGTTGTTCTACGATTCTATGATTCTATGAAACTGGAAAGGGGCAGATTTAGAGCAGACATAAGGGAGAATTTCTTCACCATGAGAGTGGTGAGACACAGGAAGAGGTTGCCCAGGGAAGCTGTGGCTGCTCCGTCCCTGGAGGTGTTCAAGGCTGGGTTGGATGAGGCCTTGGGCAGCCTGGTCTGGTGAGAAGCGTCCCTGCCCATGGCAGCGGGGTTGGAACTAGGTGATCTTTAAGGTCCCTTCCAACACAAACGATTCTATGATTCTATGACATGTGAAATAAACCGTAGCAAAAAAGCCCTTTTTAAACTTTGGAAAACAGCTTTATGATTTGTTGGTTTTATTCTGTAAGATAATACCAAGGAGAATAAATGCCTGGAAAGTTGGTGTAAAATGCAATTTGCTAGAATGTATGTAGTTCTTTTGGAAATGCAACAAGCAAGAATCCTGTTTACCGCCTTATACAATGCCTTAGTTGGGAAATATTCTTCTTTTTTCAGAAGGAAAAAGTAGAATTAATAATTTATGACTTAGAGTGACGTACCTTAAAAAGAATGCAGTTAATGTTATAGCCCAACACCCAAAGCCCCTGAAAATCAGGAGAGGATTTAAGCAAAGCTGTCATTCAGCCTTTGGCTACTTTCAATATAACAAAGGAGATTAAAGAAAAGCGCACTCAACCCTCCATATCCTCTTTTATCTTTTATGTTGTGGTCTTTAGGAAGGCCTGTAAATTATTAAAGCATCTGTGCTATGTTGTAAGCAAACCTAGCATATTTGTGGCATTAAGTGCCACAGGTAAGATTAAGCCGTACCACTTCACTCCAGTTTAGGCTATCAATTCAGCTCTGTGATCCTGACTAGAAAAGAAAAGGTTATTAATTAGCTGGGAACTAGGTTCTTTCTCTAGAAGCACAACCTGGTGGCCGAAGGAAACAATAACTTGAACATCTGTGTGTGACAAATGCAAGTAGACAGTCTGGAGTTTGCTGCTGAGCGCCTTCTGAGAAGTGTACCAGTACCGTATGGATACCAGGTGGAGAGGTCCGATAAATGAGGCAACAAGGGGGAAATGGAGAAACGCAGAAGTGCAAGATTTTTTTTATTGTAGAACATAATGTTTCTGACATTAGAGAAATGCTGTAATATATTAACAAACTGCTTATTTATTCATTTTGAAGACTTCTAAACCGAAAACATCACCCCAGCTGTTTGAAAACATGAGTCTATCTGTCTTTTAATCCTATGAATTCTGAAAGAAAGACATAAACAAATTCAGGTAATAGGAGGTAAAGTCATAGTTTACATATTCTTTATTTGTATATTATAACAATACTGAATTTTAAAATTAAGTCTTTTCTATGTGAGCTGAGAATTCCACTTAAACAGGAATAGACTACAAAATTGCATTAAGGCAAAAGAGTTCTATGAAGAAGCCTGCAGTGAAACTGTACTGCTGGGATTTCACTCCCAGTAAGCTGCTACTGACATTTTATCTGACATGCTGTTGACTGTCTTTTCACATCTTGTGTTATTAAACTAACAATTAAGGAAAATCAGAAAAGCCAGTGATTCATAAATTGGTAGGTGTGGCCTAATACATGAGGTATTTTTCTGGAAATGTAGAAAATCATATATACATATATATAATGTATCCGTTTAAAATGAGAAAGGAATAGTAGAAAAGTCACTCATGAAACACTTTTTATTAAAGAAATGGCTCATTATCCTTTTGTGTGACTCACAAAGTCACCATTAATCAGCTATGTAATCTGTAATTATATATAGCATTACTCTGCGCACATGGGTGCAAAAATCCATAGCTAGAATTTTATTATCCCTGTCTCAAGGGACTGATAGAAGAGAAAATTATTAAACAACAAAATTATGTGTTTCTTAGCATCACGAGGTGACAGTTCCCTTGTAATAAATAGGTAGTGTAACTTTGTATTTTCATTCTGCACATGTTAACCCTGTTTAAAAGCACGATACATTGAATGAAAAATTAAAATTCTTTTTTCTGTCCTTAATTGTTTTCTTTTTCAGATGCATTTTCTTCTGTTTGGTTCACTTGGTTCACTGACTACAAATGAGCACACTCATCTTTTCTATTTTTTTTATATTCTTTTACTACTCCTCACTCATTTTTTCTATTTTTTTAAATACAGAATTAAAGGGCATTTGATATTAAGTTCTCTGCTCTCTCCAAAATGTGGCTTCTACTGTTCTCTCACATCCTGTTCCCTTAAACATCTCCTCTAAATTACTCCCTCTCCCTCCCCAATCCATGCCCCCAAGGAAACCTTTCACATTTCTATTTCAATATCTGATGACAACATGAAAAGCAGAATGCAAGGTAAGGATAGAACACTGATTGATATGAATGTGAAATGACAGTAATGGTCTCTGTTTGGGCCATGTCTGGAGACTTCAGTATAATGAAAAATCCTCCACAGTCAGTATTTTTTGTCCCTCTAGTAATATTAGCTATGATAATGTTGTAAAAGCTGTTTTAACAGAAAACTTGGTTCTGCTGCACAAAGTTTGGTTCCACTAATACACTGAAATTTTTTTTTTTCATCATCATCATCATCATCATCATCATCATCATCATCATCATATCACCAGGTTGGAAGAGACTCACCAGATCATCGAGTCCAACCATTCCCATCAATCACTAACCCATGTCCCTCAGCACCTCGTCCACCCATCCCTTAAACCCCTCCAGGGAAGGGGACTCAACCCCCTCCCTGGGCAGCCTCTGACACTGCCCAGTGACCTTTCCATGAAATATTTTTTCCCAATGTCCAGCCTGACCCTCCCCTGGTGGAGCTTGAGGCCATTCCCTCTCGTCCTGTCCCCTGTCCCTTGGGAGAAGAGCCCAGCTCCCTCCTAATGCTTCATCTTTGAAGCATTTCTAGAGTGGGATTTCTTTTTTTCCAAAAATGTGGAAGAAACAGATATTGGTAACCTTCATTGTAATTAGTACATTTCAATAATTGCTTCAGTATTATTCAGTTCTGGCCTCTCGAGAGATTTCAGAAGTGTTATTCAAAGTTAGGATATTGTTCATGAATAAGATTTCATGTGAATATGACGGTAATACAGGGAACTGACAATTACCTTTCCTTTCCTGAGTCAAGCACTGTGACTGTAATGTGAAAAGAAAGATGATGCAATATTTATTGGTTCTGTGGTAAGAAGAAGAGGTTCTGGTGAGGCGTGCAGTGTTGTCTTTTGCTTTACATACTGCTAGAAATGTTAAGTACTCTTAGAATCTTACATTTAAAAATGTTGATGTTGTTTGATGTACTGCTCGTTAACCATGTCAAAGTAGCAGATGTTTCTGCTATGCAACTCCAAGATTTGAGAAACAAGAATCACATCACATCACACAATAAACAAACCCCCACCACTGGAAATCATCATCAATGAAGATAAGAATAGAGAGAACAAATAAGGGAAAGGCCAAGTTGCCAAGAGTCCTCCAGGTGACTTGTAAAAGTCTGGCTCTGGGTCTTTCTGCTGCTTATGGATCATCCAGGCGACTTTGGAAGAAGCAGCTCTGTTGCACAGCAGCTGGGGCAGGGCTCTGTCTCCCTGCATGGGCTGGCCTAACCACAGCTTCCCAATTGCCTCTCTGGAAGATGCTTAATTATGCTTTTTTGGGGGCAGAAGAAAGGGATAGCTGCTTCATAAGTGGAGATTCATTTAAAGTTCTGAAACAAGAAAAAAATATTGGGCCAATTATAACGTGCTAAAGGCATTTATACACTTGCAAATCATTCTAAGAAGCGTTTGTCAGACTACATTTCAAAAGTTTAGGTTGCTTTGGAACAGCTAGAATTGAGGCTTTCAGATACAAAGAGATTGGTCAAATTTAACAATTATTTAGATTGATGACAAAGCCCACGTTAGCTAAAAAGGAGATGATCTGTTGTCTTGCCAAAGCTGAAGTTCTGCTTACAAGTTCCAAGAAAAACTAAGAATTTTCAGCGTCTCTAAGATGACATATTTCGTATCTGTTGTTGGATATCCAGAAGAGTTTTCAGTGTTTTTGCTTTCCAAAAAGAGCCTAAGGAAGAAACAAAACCTGGGAAATTTCAGCCTAACTGCCTGAAGACTGGCAAAACCATCAGCAGCTGGAGAACAGCATCCTGTAAGGGACAGAATCAGGCACCATGAAATTACAGATATTGTATGGGCATTAGCTGCTCTGGAAAAAGCCACATTCGCTAGTTAGTGGTATGGAAGGTTTTGCTAGATTCAACATGACTTAAAACTTACTATTAAAGCTCAAGGAATCTAAAACGTGGATAAGGAAGGTGCACTGTTGGAGAGGAGGAGGAAAACCACCAGCTACCCAGTGAAGCTGTGAAACTGTTTCTCTTTAGTTTGAAAGCAACAGTCATTCATAAAACACACAGCCACATTTACGGACTCACAGAGTGGTTGAGGTGGCAAGGGACCTCTGGAGATCAGTCGGTTCAATCCCCCTGCTCAAGAAGGGCCAGTCAGGGCTGATTGTCCAGGGCCATGTCCAGACAGCTTTTGAATATTTCCAAGGGTGGACACTCCACAGCCTCTCTGAGCAATGTGGTGCCAGTAAAGAAGTGAATTTTTTTTAATGGGTGGTGATACAGAGGAAAGTTTCTTTTTAGTTTGTGAAGTTGCAGTTTCCCCTGAAATTTCCCCATGTCAAAATTGTTTTGCTGAAGTCCTTTAGCTTCTGGCATGTTAGCTCTTACATTTTACAAACAACACAGTAAATAATATTTTTCTATAACTTACAGGAGGAACAAATATATGTAGATGGGCAGACAACCATACTCACTGAATATCCTTTTTTTTTTTTTGCTGAGAAAAGCAAAAGACTGCTGAGAAATTCTGTACATCTGGCACTTAAAACACAAAGAATGTCTTTCCATGTTAAAAACCTTTCTGAGTGACTTAGAGCTCAACACATAACTTTAAAAATAGGGACCAACATTCTCATTATATTCCTGTAGGATTAGGCACTGAAACATCACTGAAGACCTCGTCTCTCTTGCCAATTTCTTCAAAGCTTTGAATATGTCTTTGAGTGAAGCTATGAACTAAATGTATACAAAATATTTGAGGAATTGTAGCATTTCAAATTCCCAGTACTGACTTATTGCTCCCTCACCCTCAGGCTGAACCAGCACTTCTGAGCTCACAATTTAAGTCCCTGCAAGGTATATTAAAAAAATAGGCAGTAAAGACAGTATATTTTTTAAAAGCTAGTATGTTCAGCAACCACTTCAACTAATCAAAAGAAAACGCCAAAGCAAAGTGTCACTTAAAATGCAACATGTTTATTTGGAAATGACCAGTCCTGCTCCTTTTCATTCCTGACTTCTAAATGAATAGACTTCTTTTCCGAATATTGCCTCCTTCTCTCTTTTATATATGCAGATACGTTATCAACCCTTCTCTTCTGTTTCTGCCCCACTTGCTGGTCTTGTCAGTCACCACAGCCTCCCCTGGAAAAGTTATAAACCTAAGGGGGAACACCCAGTTGCAGTTGTGATCTGCATAATTGTTTGACACTTTATCAGTAATTATGGCTGATCATGGTGATCCTTAAAGAGTTTAGTAGTTTCTGGTTTTGTTTCTCCCCAGCTGGAAAGACTCCATGTGTGCTCACCAAAAGGAATGTTTGTGTCCTAAAGCCAGTTCCTTGATGTCAGGAAATGGGGCACGTTCCTTGTGGGGACCATGGCTTCAGGAAATTTTAGAACTGCTTAAGTGAAACATGTACCTTGCTCAATAGGAAAATGTTGACTATAACTGAACAACTTGAGGTGAAGAGAATCTAGTTCTATTTAGAAATGTGGATGTTAAGAATTTCTGATCAAAACATTTTGTTTGAACAAACAAAGACTTATTTTGTTTCAAGCTACAAGTATTATTTTAAAAATCAAACATCCTAGACTGCAAAGACCTTGTTTTCTGCTTTTTCTACTTAGTTTAAGAATACCCAAGACCTCCCAAAAACTTAAAAGCAGAACTGAGATCCAGGCAGGCAGCTGGCTCTGACACTAAGAGCAAGGATCAGCAAAAAAAGCAAAAAGCATCAGCAAAAAAAGGGCACAGTGGCAGAGAACTGATAATTTAATCTGGATAAATACATATTTTTAATTAGGTATCTCAGCCTTTACATTAAAAAAAGAAGGAAAAAATAGAAAAATGAAGCAGAACTGGATTGATACTTTTTTAAAACAAAAGTATCTTGATAGTGGAAAAGAGAACAGCAGAAGAGTGTCATCTTCTTGTTTTCCTTGATGCCTGCTACAAAGAACTTGTCTACTGTCTCCTACACATATTTAGACAAAAGAAACCCTTCTCAGGAATATATATTCTATAGTCTCTACTCTCTAACTTTGCTAAAAGACTTTTGAATCTATATGCAGCTTTACCCAAAACTTTGCTCATTCGATAATTCTTGTTCAGAGAAACTCATAAAAGAGAGAAATCTGTGGCATTTTCTGCTGACAAAAATTACAAGAAAACATGCAACGGCTTCTGTAAAACCCCATTCATTTTGAAAGCAATCAAATGTTGGCAGCTCAACCTCAGGCTTGTGTATTTAAATCAAATTTGAAAGACTAACTTCAGTAATAACATTTAGCCTTGGAACCAGATTTGAAAAAAAAGCATAGCACTACAAGGTGTGGAAGAAGGAATCAGTTCCATGATGTTGTTATCTGTAGGATGAAGTACCTAAACAGTTCTTGCAGTAAGGTCTAGAAACTCAATTACCTTTCTACTAATCTTATTGCCTATTGCCTCATCAAAAAAAAAAAAAAGAAAGAAAAGAAGTGGTGCCACTTCATTTTGGGTCAAGCACAATCTTGGTAGTACCTCGTTTGATTTCAGAGTATGCATGTGTGTGTGGAAAGGATAGTGGTGGGAAATGAAAACTGGAAAAGCTATTGCAGGACCCGTTACTTCTCAGGTTTTATAAACTGGTGCACAGAGAAACATACATGGCAGTAATGTTCCTTGATTTCATCCTTTTCCATCCTGTCTAAAGCCAAGTCAATCAATTAATACTATAGAAATGAACCTTGCAAAGTGGGCGCTATTGACACATTTTGTAGGTCTGAAAATGAATTTATTTCTTTAATTCTCCTTGCCAAAAGAAAAGTATTTTATTGTGAATTGTGTCCACTGTAAGATGATCAAACCCATCAATTCAATTTCTTGTTAACATACTTGATGTCAAATGCATAAATTAAAGGCTTAGCCATCAGCTGGTCTGCTTTTCTTACAGGGGTGGAACATGCAGTCAGCACAAGAACACGAGCACTCTCCATTACTGTTCCTCCCCCTCCTCTGCTAGAGATCATAGAATCACCAGGTTGGAAGAGGCCTACCGGATCATTGAGTCCAACCATTCCTATCTGCCACTAAACCATGTCCCTGAGCACCTCATCTACCTATCTTTTAAACACCTCCAGGGATGGTGACTCAACCACCCCTCTGGGCAGCCTGTTCTAGTGCCCGATGACCCTTTCTGTGAAAAATTTCTTTCCGATATCTAGTCTGATCCTCCCCTGGTGGACCTTGAGGCCATTGCCCCTTGTCCTGTCACCTGTCACTTGGGAGAAGAGGCCAGCTCCCTCCTCTCCACAACTTCCTTTCAGGTAGTTATAGAGGGCAATGAGGTCTCCCCTCAGCCTCCTCTCTCCAGGCTAAACAACCCCAGCTCTCTCAGACACTCCTCATAAGGCCTGTTCTCCTGGCCCTTCACCAGCTTCGTTGCTCTTCTCTGGACTCACTCCAGAGCCTCAACATCCTTCTTGTGATGAGGGGCCCAGAACTGAACACAGTATTCGAGGAGCGGTCTCACCAGTGCCGGGTACAGAGGGAGAACAACCTCCCTGGACCTGCTGGTCACGCCGTTTCTGATACAAGCCAAGATGCCATTGGCCTTCTTGGCCACCTGGGCACACTGCTGGCTCATGTTCAGTCAGCTGTTGACCAACACCCCCAGGTCCTTCTCCTCCAGGCAGCTTTCCAGCCACTCTTCTCCTAGTCTGTAGCACAGCACAGGGTTGTTGTGCCCCAAGTGCAGGACCCGGCATTTGGCCTTGTTAAACCTCATGCCATTGGACTCAGCCCATTGGTCCAGCCTGTTTAGATTCCTATGGAGATTCTCCCAATGCCGCTGGGTTCAGAACTTCTGCTTTACCGTATGGAGAATGTGGACTTGGCCATCAGCAGCACAGAAAGGGTGTGAAGTGGCTGGTATAGCCCATTTGCCCCATGGGACAAAAGATGCAGTTTTCTGAGTCCATATTATTTCCACAGTTTAACACACACACACCCCCCACACCCCTCCCCGCCCCAGATCAATAGACTAGGATTTCAGTCTACCCTTAGTGAGCAGTTTAAGGACAAGCCCTTAAGCTGTGTTATCACACAGAAGTCTCTTTTATCTTCACAAATTGTGTCCATGGTCTTGATTTAGCTTTTGGAAATTACTGGGCCCAAACTCAAGACCAAAATTAGCTGCAGGACACACAATGCCTTTCCCAAGCGTCTAGAAAAGGAGGTGGAGGAAAGAAGAGGCAGATGCAGGATGAATTATATTTTTCATTCACTGTAATTCATTGCCGGGGAGAAACTTAGCAGTTAAGCTATTTGCCATGCTGGTCTAGTTTTCGTGAGCGCTTGCACACAGCATGTCCTCTTGGGTATATTTACTCCCAGCTCCCCCTCTAACTCCCTCGTGGAGCCCAAGAGCTGGTGGAAATGAAAATACTTGCAATAAACAGGCCCACACAGGTTGAATCCATGTTCTGCAGTAATACCATCAATCCCTCATTCTCTCCTAAGGGCGCATCCTGCAAAAATTGCTGGCATGTATTTACTGTATATCACTTGTACAGGACAGTTAAAGAGACATAACAGCACATACTACGGAGAGAAAAGTAGGAACAGTTTTTCTGCATACTGGTAGTGGGTACTATATAGCTACCAGGTAGACAGTTTAACCCACAGTCAGCTGTAAGGCTTGGATGCAGATACGAATTGCTTAGTCCCAAGCCAAGGTGGACTTTGTCTTCCATTACTAAAAGGTATGTCTGTGTTGATGTAGCAGGTAGCTTTAAAAGGAATCCAGGTCAAAGCAAAGAAGGTCAGCAGATTCCTAGGCTTGTGCTGCTATCTGGTGGAATCAGCTCGGGAAGAAGACACTTTAGAAGAGGCAGGAACTAAGGAGCTAATGAGGAACTTTTCACTGGAGGCTTTTTAGAATCAAAATGTAGGATTGGAAGTCATGTCAACACGAACAGTTCACAAGTACTGCAAGACAGCAGGCTGCAAGCAGGGACTTAACTACCCTTCCTAACACAGTAGGTCTGCTCGTTCATGCTATTCCAAAGGCATTGGTAGCATCCATCATGATAGGCACAAAGTTGTGCTAGGTGATGTCTGGCCCTTGGTCAAAAGCACTATGGACAGCAGCCCAGAGGGGAAGATGTGAACTTTAAACTCAGAAGCGTAGACTTTTCTCCTTGTTATAGTGCAGAATTAAGAGGACAAATTCATGAAGATAATCCTTGCTATGTAGAGGACCCCAAAGCCACAACAGAAATGTAGCCCTTTCCGAGTTCCCCTGTCCCCTCAATCTAGCACGGGATCAATGCGGAGAAGAGGTGTAAAGTTGTGCGCTGGTCCCTGTTCATCCCTGGCTAGCACAAATACTTTCTTTGTGTGCCTGGCTGCTCTTAGCTGTGCTGCCTATGGCAGCTTTGGGTCTGGCTGCATGGCAAACTTTGATATGGCCCCAGATTTGCTTTTCCTCTTCTTGCTCATTTCAAAGTGGCAGTGAAAGAAATATCTGTTGTGGCAGGAATCTCTTTGCCAGAACCGTGGGAGAAAGAAATAGAGCATTTTGAAAGAAAATTCTCATGTCACTGTACACCACAGCCGTAAGAATCACGGGGAGATGGGAAAGGGAGTCAGGGTCTAAAATACCATCAAGCAGATACCCTGAGAAGCAGGGGGACATGGACTGTCACTCAGAAGAACACGCAGCCAAAAGGCATCCTGCCCTGACACTACAGAAGCCAGGTGGGTTCTCATGAATGGCCTCCATATTACTTAAACCCAACTTCCTCAGCTGATGAACTGCTTTAATACAGAGCAAAGAGTGTAATTTTATGTTTGAGGATGAAAGTGTGCTAAAAATGATGTGCATGCAAAGTCCTACATTGCTTCAAATTATTTATAACTTTTCACAGGCTAAGCTTCTGTCAAGTTTAATTTCATTGCTTCTAAAAATGGTATTCTAGACTGGAGGGCTAAAAGGGGAAAAAGCTGTCAGGGAAAGAGTCATTTCTGCTATTGAGTTCCATACTTTCTTCTAAACAAGTTTTCTTTATTCTTCTGGAGCTCCGGTCATTTCATTCTGAGAGTCTCTGGCATCCATTTGTTACGATACTGAAAAAGAAAACCATCTCATATGTATGAAAAACTCTCCCTAGGTCCCCCAAATATCTCCCATAATCTTATTTTTTTGTTATGACTCTTCGCTCCCACTGAAAAGCTCCTGGTAAATTCAGAAAGAATTGTTTCTCTTTCTCATTTTGTTAAGTTTAGTTAGATCTAAATAGGAGAGCCACAATAAAAACTAAATGTGTTACTTTGATTACGATTTTTTGAGAGTGTGTTCTCATGGTTTGAGTTCTGAATTCACCACACACATCACATGCCTTGAGACATTTTGGTGGAATGGCTACTTCAACAGGAAAAAGCTCAGACAGCAATTCAAGATCCGGCAATGGGGGCAATATTGTCATAAATAGCCAATAATTGACAACCGTTAACAGTCTTATATGGTCAAGCAGATGTTTCAGAATATCCTCTTGTAATAAATGTTGTTGGATGGACAGATGACTATAAGAAAATAAGAGGTCTTTCTGCTGCAATCACCAGAAGCATTCACATGCCTTCAGCAGCTGCTGAGGCAGCTGAGAGCTGAGGCACTTCATCAGAACAGACAGTACATTTTGTTTTTCTACTACAAATAGACATTTGGTCTGTCCTTTCTCCCTCTCCTTTTGTGTTCTGCAGCTGCCTTATTGCAACAGGACTTCAGTTTGGTAGACATTAACTATTAAATGTGTCAAGTTGAATCAAATACTAATTTGTTCTCTTCATTATGTTAAAGCACTATCCTTTCTTTACTCAGAGGGAATAAATGTTTGAGCTTTACTCTCCAGTCCGTTTTGAATGAAAGTTCTTACAATGTGACTTCTTGAGGAATCTGGCTCCAAAATAGATACAAATGCATGTGCATTTGGTAAGGAGATTTGGATCAGCAGACTCATTGAAGTGGTTTTTGGTTTGTTTTGGGTTTTTTTTTAATGTAAAAGTGAAATACCTGTTGTTTTAAAATACACCTAGGTGGTTTTTCTTAGAACTTTTATTTATATACTTGTATAGAAATATTGTTGGTGCTTTTATGTCATTTGTATCCCTTTTAAGAGGTATTTTTTTCATTTACCTGCATCATTGGAAAGGAAAATGTTTGCTAACAAAACAAAGTCATCGCTTTGGCTCTTAATTTCCTGTTTATGTTGGAATTGATAGGTGATTCCTCCTTAGCAAAAAGAAGGATCTGCTAATCAATTCATAACTCGTTCACATTGTAGCCACAGAGCTACACCAGATCATAACCCCTGATTGATATCCAAAGAGTACCCACTGGTTTCAACAAATTGGATGATCCAAATCTTTCCCATAAATGGTTTCAATCCAGTATGAGCCAAAGGGCTTAACAGCAACCTGTGTAGGATAATCAAGACTGGCTCAGTATTAAATAATATAGGGTAACGTATCTATTGTTGTAGCATCTAATGACTAATTGCATTCTTTCCTACTAGAATTCACTGACATAAGTGTTTAAAAATATATTTAACTTTATCTGATGTAATATCTAAGCAGACATTAGACTTTTATTTAAATATTCATGATAGGAGTCTCATCCTCATGTGTTGCAATTTGCTTCAATTTCTGTTTGCTTTCAAATTTGTTTTGCCAATGACAGTGCTTTAATTAAAAGGTATTTGAGCACCTCATTGATTCAGAAGAGGAAGACAGGCGGGAGGAATTGGCCTAGAGTACTGTACTTATGTGCAGAAAAAAAGACTTAGAAAAGTAGAGACAAAAGCAGTTCTCAAATTCTTCCCTTTGCTGTTCTACGGCAATAAGTCTGTTTTGAATAGAACATGTTTGGTTTTTTTTAAAAAAGGTTGGTCCATCCACACATTAGTTCTGTATTTGGCTTTTAATTACTGGTTTGGATTGATTGCACAAGTAAGAACCAAGAATACTGGTAGATATATTTGAGAATTCAGAAAACCATTCAGTAGAAATTAGATGCAGGCATATTCAGTAAACCCTATACGCTCATCATCAAGGCTGATACGGCTTTCAGGATAAAGCTGAAGTTGTTCTTAATTTGTAAAAAATGTCTTTTTTCTTTTTCACAGTAGGATACACCTGATGGTTTAATGGATCAGCATCTCTTTGAGAATCTTCTACCTAAAAGCTAACTTAGAAAAGACGTGACACGTAGTTAGTACAAAGTGTCACCTGAATCATTTATGTAACATTTCTCCTACTGCACTGCTCATAATATCTTCAAAAATGGAGATGAAGAGGTGCAACAGAAGTGATAATGTAAGGGAGAAGCCTGAGATATTAAACAACAGCACAAGAGGCGCAGTTTATGCTTTACCCTATAAAAATGCTAAGACGAAGGCAATTCCAGGTCGTAAAGACACCAGAAACCTTTGTGTGAGAAAAACAATACCTCTATGCTTTTACAATGTAGTGAGTATGCATTTACATTGTGATACATATATGTGCATTAGTCAAATAACCATGATGTTTGCCCACAAACCAGTAGCGGACAAACCCCAAATATATTCAGGTCCATGAGAATTTTTTGGATCAAGTTTTCTAGCAAAATGATGGCAGCTGGGAAATGTTAACTATGTTCTATTTGTCAGCTTCACAGAAGAGAATATATGTATTAGAGATTTGTTCTCAATGTTATGGTCACCACATCGACATTAGTTGGAGTGTCACTGCGTCTGGTAAAATTTTGCTGAGCAAGGGGCTAAAACTGCAGGCCATCTTCATCGTGCCACTCCTTCTTTCTTCCTTAGTTGATGCCCGAGGGCAGGCACCCTCCATCCACACCTTCTGCCCATGGGTCCACAATCTCTGTTTAAGCCCAATACTGAGTTGTTGGTCTGTCTCTCAATTCAGGTAACTGTTGTGCTTATTTTCAGCCCTGTCTCCTGCTGCTCTTGGCTGGGGAGAGCCACACATTCCTGGGGCTCTCTGGATAGTCCCTGGACATGATTCATCCCCGACTGTGCCTGGGACCTGCTTGCAGTGCATGGCTTTGTTTGTCCAGCTGAACCACTGCAGAACTGTGTTGTGGTGTGAAGACACTGCCCTGCCATGGTCACCCTCGGCTCCTAGCCTATTCCTCCCAGCTCTTGCTGCTCCTTGGAAAAAGTAGTATATTTTAATATTTTTCAGTATACTTAAAAGTTTCTTTTATTTTTCCACACAATGGTCTGTTCAGCGAGAGGTGGTGGAAGCTAGGCTATTTGAAGAAGTTACTTTTGTAATATACAGTTGGATTAGAATACCATCATGACATAGGTTTGAAATAATATCATGGAATGGAAAACAAAACAATAAAACACAGCTGGCATGTTTCCGCGTGTACTACTCTGAGCCACAGTTTGCTGACAATGTAAGACCTCAGGGTGAGGTGTTTGTATTAACTTTACCTAGATACCCTAGCACGCTTCACCATTTTGCTTTATTTTCCTCTGTCAGTTTTTGTGCTTTGTGAAAACGTTCCTTGACTTTCTCTGGGAGCTGTAGTTGGGACTTTACAACCAGCAGGTTTTTCCATTATCTTCTGATTTTGCAATTCTGCTCTGGTACTGTAAAAGTAGGAAACAGCTTAAATCAAAAGCACACTTCTTCTAAGCCATGTACTAAATCAATTTGTGCCATTAATAGAGGAATAGATTTGAATCTCTTCTGCCTAGGGAGGTGGTTGAGTCACCTTCCCTGGACGTGTTTAAGGGACGGGGGGACGAGGCGCTGAGGGGCATGGTTTAGTATTTGATAGGAATGGTTGGGCTCGATGATCCGGTGGGTCTTTTCCAACCTGGTGATTCTATGATTCTATGAATGGTCTCCCACATAAATAAGAGCTATTCACCCAAGTAAGTGTTTTCAAGACCTTATCCATACAGTTTAGGTATAAAAATAGTTTTCATAAACTTCCACCACCAATTAGAGAATCCAGGATGTCTGGACAAGATTGACTGCCAAAGTGAATAAACTTGACCTGCTGAACAACATGGCTATAGGGGAATTGCACTAGGATGAGTCTTTTGGCATTGAAGAGGCAACTGTTTGTCAGCAAGAGGCATCGTGTAGCTCATGGCATTACCTTCCTTCCCACTATTTGCTATTTACACAACACCCGCAATCACATTTTCTACCTACTGATATGCTAGCTACTGAAAATTATGTATGCACATCAGAGCAGTCATTCAATGCAAAGTATGCAAGTAGGGCAGTATCTGCAGTAATAACAATACCTGATCATGACGTGGAACAGGGTTTGGCCTCAATGACTTCCTTGCAATCCTTTTTAGTCTTGTGATTTGTAACGTAGTACGATACACTCCATAAAATCATTCATTGTTACAGTCTTGTTTCTCCAGCAGATGAATCATTAATATCTACATATGCTGATGCCTAACTAATCCTTTATGTGACAGAAACCCATGATAGCAAAAATCCAGTCTAAGGAAGAACTGCACAATTTATCAAAAAAGTCTGAGCTGGTGGTCAAATTCTCATTCAGACATTAAAACCCCAGTGGATGCCAGTGTGTCTTCTCGGTGTAAAGCCCAACTTCTTTACTTGCATTTGTTGTTTCTCAGACATTGTCAGGGTGAAGGGCTGTGTGCACCCAATGGGCTTTTCTGTGGCTCCTGATTAACAAGGAGATGGTGAGGTGTAGAAAAAGGCACGGCTCCATCCCTCCCCATGCTAATAGGGCCCTATAAGTAGTACCTACAGAGAAGGCACAGTGTGTGTGCCCACCACCCCATATGATTGGCCTGAGGAAGGACTGTCCTGAAGAAGAACTCCTGGACCACGCGTTGCTGAAGAATTGCTGCTGGAGGAGTTGCTGCTGGATGGACCATGTTTTCCTGAGGAACCACTGTGCCCCACTGGAGTAGTGATAATTTTTCTTTTTCCCCTGCTACTTCCTTCTCTCTCTTTCTTACTTAACTTACTGTGCCTGCTTTTTTTCTTGGCACTATGGTGTATTGGAGTGAATCAGAGTTATGGTGTAGTTTGTTTAGTGCCCTTGGCTGTGTTCAAGGTATCAGCCTGTGATCTGACAAGATTAAAATCTGGTTTTGCAACTCTGAGAACCTGCGACTCAATTGTGCACTCGAGTATCTCTTCTGAGATTTTGGATGCAACCATGACAAATACTGCATTTGAATTAACCCTGGGAGAGTTGTTGGTCTCCCGTTTGCCACACGGATATCAAAAGAACCCTTTTTACCCTCCTTTTTCCTCTATGCAGGTCGAGGTGGGCTCCAACACTACTGGTTGTAGAGGAGGTCGAAACACATGGTTTATCAAGAAAAAGACAAGCCCTTCTTTCTTCATCCTGAGACTTTGCCATGGTTATCAATGTGTGCTATTATAGAGAACTCTATTTCAGTAAAGATTTCAACTTTAGAAACTGAAACTAATACAAATTTTGGTTGCCTAGCGTATAATAAAATGCTTCCTGAAGCTGTGTAATAGTATAATCTGAACTGGGATGTGGGCAGAGGGCATTTTCAATGAAGGATCTTTGTCAGTTAAAAAAACAGTTGATCCGGTATGACGGAAGAAAACGGGACAACACGCAGTGATCAATATGATCCAAGTGAAGCCATTTAATCGAAGCTCATAACGCATTTTATACCTCACTTAACTCAAGCAAGCCATTGTTTTGCCAGCTGATTTGACAATTCTCCATTAGCAACAAGTAATCATTAGTTACAATACATTATTATATTTTCCCATGAGAAACAGCTATGTGAGCATTTCAGTCTACAAATTGATAGACTACAAAGTAACAAGTCAAGGACTACCAAGGAAAGCTTCCTGTGAGAAATGAGAGGAGTATAAGGTAGAACAACTCTCTCTTGTTGCAAAGAGAAACCTTGAAGACAGTGTGTCATTTACCGTAGCTGCTTCTTCGGCAAAGTTAGCTTTAATTCTGATGCAAAAGCTGTGAGGCCTTATGCTAAGGTGCCTTTATTTCATTTAGCATAAGCTGCTCAGTGCTTGGGGTGCTCATTAAATGACCTCTGGCTCGTAACCACCCATCACCGGTACCCTAAGGCTTGGGTTTACAGACATGAACATCTGCTGCAATGTAGATTTTTCTCTCAGCTCTTCTCTGACAACATCACTGAAATAAGAAGGGGAGTATATTGCCAAGGACTCCTCTTGCAGGGATTGGTCTACTTTTTATTAACTCTTGGGGTTTTCCAGTCTTCTAGATAGATCACACTTTAATGAACCCAGCCTAGTAGAAAGGTAATGCACAGTGCATGCAATTGTCAGTGTCCTATCACTGTTTTCAAGCCTGTTTTGTAAAAGAGAGAGAGGAAACTGTATTGCTTGCTATCACATCAATTTATTTGAAAGAAATATTTATACATATATCACATGTCCCAGAAATTCCATAATTATGAAAAACCACTAACATGAACGGCTGAGAGAGCTGGGGTTGTTTAGCCTGGAGAAGAGGAGGCTGAGGGGAGACCTCATTGCTCTCTACAACTACCTGAAAGGAGGTTGTAGAGAGGAGGGTGATGGCCTCTTCTCCCAAGGGACAGGGGACAGGACGAGAGGAAATGGCCTCAAGCTCCGCCAGGGGAGGTTTAGGCTGGACATTAGGAAAAAAATTTTTACAGAAAGAGTCATTGGGCACTGGAACAGGCTGCCCAGCGAGGTAGTTGAGTCACCTTCCCTGGAGGTGTTTAAGGGACGGGTGGACGAGGTGCTAATGGGCATGGTTTAGTGGTTGACAGGAATGGTTGGACTCAATGATCCGGTGGGTCTCTTCCAACCTGGCTATTCTATGATTCCATGATTCTATGATTATGAATCCCACTGGATAAGAGAATGATTGTTCTCTAATCGCCTTCTATACATTCTGGGCTGCCTTACTCCTTCTGTAACCATTTTGTGCTTAACTTCCAGCTTAGTTCAAGTGTGTTATAATACTGCACTAAGCTCAGTATGGAAGTAAAGGATATTCAAAAGTGGAGAAAAAAACCCCTTAAATTAGAAGCAAATATGTATTTTTAATTAAAAACAATAAGGTTTAGGGTGGGTGGTTTATATTTAATTTCTGGTTTTACTTGTCTGCTTGCATTTACAGATACAAGGTTTAGGCCAGAAGACTTTGAGTACAGGTATCTCTGTAATAACAGGATTAATCTTGCAGAGGTAGCACTAATTTCTGCGGTGGTGACTTTTAAATTTAGTTATGCATTTTCTAATTTATTGTCAAAATATGACCTCTGTACTCAGAGATGTGTAGATAGTTGATTAAAGTTTTTTTTAAAAAGGTGTGTTGTGTTTCAAAGGTTACTTAAAAATACTCAAAGCTGCAATAGGAATTGCCCATATATAATCAGAACACGTGGCAATTTCTATTTCTTCTTATCCAGGAATACACTGAGCATAAGCCAAGGATAAAAAGAGTTCAAGAGACCTTTGGCTCTAGTTTCCTATACAAGATCACTATTGCAATTATTCACAAAAAGCCCATATATATTAATGTTACAGTACATTGTGTGAATAATTAGGTATCATTACCTTGATATAATACAAAACATTACAAAATCCAGTTATATTCATACAGCAATAAAAAAAGGGATCTGATATGTACAACAGGGTACAGACAATGCAATACATGCACTTTGATAAATACCATGGCATACTATACATACAATATACCGTCAATGCAAAACACAATACACTCAATATACAATGCAGACAAGACGATACAGACAATACCAAACAGACAAGCCTACAAGAAAGCCTAAAAGAGATGCAGGCGAAGAAGAAAAGCGTGGAAATCTCCAGAGTGGTGCAAGCGAAGAAGCAAATGCAGGGCTCCTCCAAGCTGCAGGTGAGGAAGAAAAGCACAGGAATCCTCCAGGGTGGCTCAGGCTGAGAAGAAAATTGCAAGACTCCTCCAAAGAGGTGCAGGCTAGGCAAAAAACCACAGGACTTCTCCAAAGGGAGGCAAATGTAGAACTGATGTGCTGGACTTCTCCATGAATCTGGATGAGAATGCAGGACAACTCCGAGCGCAGCTCAGGAAAAACAAAACTACAGGACTCCTCCAAGGTGGTGCAGCCAAGAATGCAGAGTGCTAGACTCCGCTTGGATATCACGGTGAAGAAGCCCGAAGCAGAGATCCTGCAGAGCATCATGGTAAAAAGCCAAGCGCAGGACTTCACCAGGCTGGTGCAGCAAAGAAGCAAAGCGCAGGACTTCTCCGAGGCGTTGCAGAGGAAGAAACGAACCTCTGGACTCCTGAAGGATTCTGCGGAAATGCAGCCAAGTGCAGGGATAGAAGCAAGCGCACAACTCCACGAGGCAGCGTGGGGAAGAACCGAAGCACAGAAATCCTCCCAGGCAACACGAGCAACGATGAAGTGCTGGACTCCTCAAGGGCAGGATGGTAAAAAAGCCCAAACATGCAGGACTCCACCTGGGCAGCGCAGGGGATGAATCCAAGAGCAGGATGCCACGGGGCTCTCAGGGTGACAAAGGCTGCCTCCCGAGACCTGCTCGCTGGGCTTGACTCCCGAGCAGGACTGTGCACAGGACCCTGCTCCCAATTGCTGTCACAGAGCGTGTGACCTGCTCTTGGGGGCGTCTAGCACTGCGCAAAACAACGTTCTAGGCAGCAGCACAGTAGAAAACAAGCCACGGTACAGGAAAACCCATACCTTACAAAATAGTCCTAAGATAACAGGCCATGCAATAAACAATACAAAGTACAAAACTACCAATGCAATACAAGCTTCGACACAGACAATACCAGGAAATACAATCTTCAATACAAAATACAAAAGCAAATAATATACAAAATAACTAGTAAACTTCAAAGCAAGGCGTAGTACTTACAGGCAGTGTGGAGAGGAAGCAAAGCACGGCTCACCTCCGCTGAAGCGCAGCAAAGAAGCACATGGTGGCAATCATCAGGGGCGTGATGGCAAAACAGCAAAGCACAGGATGCCTCTAGGGCACCAGACAGCAACAAGCGAGGAACAAGACGCCTCCAAGGCCATGCCCTCAAAAAGCAAAGCACAGCAAACCTCCAGGAAAGCAGGAAGCAAAAGGCAAACGCAGCATTCCTCATGGGTGGTGAAGAAAGAAGCAGAGCACAACATTCCTCTGGGCCATCACAGCAAACAAGCAAAGCGCAGGATTCCTCCAGGGTAGCACAGGCAAAAAAGCAAAAATCAGAACTCCTCCAAAGAGGTGCAAGCAAAGAAGAAAATCATGGGAAACCTCCAGGGTAGTGCACGCGAAGAACCAAATGCAGGGCTCCTCCAAGCTGCAGGAGGGGAAACAAATCACAGGACTCCTCCAGGGCAGTTCAGGCCAAGAATAAATCCACAGGACTCCTCCAAAGAGGTGCAGGCTAGGCAAAAAACCACAGGACTTCTCCAAAGGGAGGCAAAAGTAGAACTGATGTGCTGGACTTCTCCATGAATCTGGATGAGAATGCAGGACAACTCCGAGCGCAGCTCAGGAAAAACAAAACTACAGGACTCCTGCAAGGTGGTGCAGCCAAGAATGCAGAGTGCTAGACTCCGCTTGGATATCACGGTGAAGAAGCCCGAAGAAGAGATCCTGCAGAGCATCATGGTAAAAAGCCAAGCGCAGGACTTCACCAGGCTGGTGCAGCAAAGAAGCAAAGCGCAGGACTTCTCCGAGGCGTTGCAGAGGAAGAAACGAACCTCTGGACTCCTGAAGGATTCTGCGGAAATGCAGCCAAGTGCAGGGATAGAAGCAAGCGCACAACTCCACGAGGCAGCGTGGGGAAGAACCGAAGCACAGAAATCCTCCCAGGCAACACGAGCAACGATGAAGTGCTGCACTCCTCAAGGGCAGGATGGTAAAAAAGCCCAAACATGCAGGACTCCACCTGGGCAGCGCAGGGGATGAATCCAAGAGCAGGATGCCACGGGGCTCTCAAGGTGACAAAGGCTGCCTCCCGAGACATGCTCGTTGGGCTTGACTCCCGAGCAGGACTGTGCACAGGACCCTGCTCCCAATTGCTGTCACAGAGCATGTGACCTGCTCTTGGGGGCGTCTAGAACTGTGCAAAACATCTTCCTAGGCAGCAGCACAGTAGAAAACAAGCCACGGTGCAGGAAAACCCATACCTTACAAAATAGTCCTAAGATAACAGGCCATGCAATAAACAATACAAAGTACAAAACTACCAATGCAATACAAGCTTCGACACAGACAATACCAGGAAATACAATCTTCAATACAAAATACAAAAGCAAATAATATACAAAATAACTAGTAAACTTCAAAGCAAGGCGTAGTACTTACAGGCAGTGTGGAGAGGAAGCAAAGCACGGCTCACCTCCGCTGAAGCGCAGCAAAGAAGCACATGGTGGCAATCATCAGGGGCGTGATGGCAAAACAGCAAAGCACAGGATGCCTCTAGGGCACCAGACAGCAACAAGCGAGGAACAAGACGCCTCCAAGGCCATGCCGTCAAAAAGCAAAGCACAGCAAACCTCCAGGAAAGCAGGAAGCAAAAGGCAAACGCAGCATTCCTCATGGGTGGTGAAGAAAGAAGCAGAGCACAACATTCCTCTGGGCCATCACAGCAAACAAGCAAAGCGCAGGATTCCTCCAGGGTAGCACAGGCAAAAAAGCAAAAATCAGAACTCCTCCAAAGAGGTGCAAGCAAAGAAGAAAATCATGGCAAACCTCCAGGGTAGTGCATGCGAAGAACCAAATGCAGGGCTCCTCCAAGCTGCAGGAGGGGAAACAAATCACAGGACTCCTCCAGGGCAGTTCAGGCCAAGAATAAATCCACAGGACTCCTCCAAAGAGGTGCAGGCTAGGCAAAAAACCACAGGACTTCTCCAAAGGGAGGCAAAAGTAGAACTGATGTGCTGGACTTCTCCATGAATCTGGATGAGAATGCAGGGCAACTCCGAGCGCAGCTCAGGAAAAACAAAACTACAGGACTCCTGCAAGGTGGTGCAGCCAAGAATGCAGAGTGCTAGACTCCACTTGGATATCACGGTGAAGAAGCCCGAAGCAGAGATCCTGCAGAGCATCATGGTAAAAAGCCAAGCGCAGGACTTCACCAGGCTGGTGCAGCAAAGAAGCAAAGCCCAGGACTTCTCCGAGGCGTTGCAGAGGAAGAAACGAACCTCTGGACTCCTGAAGGATTCTGCGGAAATGCAGCCAAGTGCAGGGATAGAAGCAAGCGCACAACTCCACGAGGCAGCGTGGGGAAGAACCGAAGCACAGAAATCCTCCCAGGCAACACGAGCAACGATGAAGTGCTGGACTCCTCAAGGGCAGGATGGTAAAAAAGCCCAAACATGCAGGACTCCACCTGGGCAGCGCAGGGGATGAATCCAAGAGCAGGATGCAACGGGGCTCTCAAGGTGACAAAGGCTGCCTCCCGAGACCTGCTCGCTGGGCTTGACTCCCGAGCAGGACTGTGCACAGGACCCTGCTCCCAATTGCTGTCACAGAGCATGTGACCTGCTCTTGGGGGCGTCTAGCACTGTGCAAAACATCGTCCTAGGCAGCAGCACAGTAGAAAACAAGCCACGGTACAGGAAAACCCATACCTTACAAAATAGTCCTAAGATAACAGGCCATGCAATAAACAATACAAAGTACAAAACTACCAATGCAATACAAGCTTCGACACAGACAATACCAGGAAATACAATCTTCAATACAAAATACAAAAGCAAATAATATACAAAATAACTAGTAAACGTCAAAGCAAGGCGTAGTACTTACAGGCAGTGTGGAGAGGAAGCAAAGCACGGCTCACCTCCGCTGAAGCGCAGCAAAGAAGCACATGGTGGCAATCATCAGGGGCGTGATGGCAAAACAGCAAAGCACAGGATGCCTCTAGGGCACCAGACAGCAACAAGCGAGGAACAAGACGCCTCCAAGGCCATGCCGTCAAAAAGCAAAGCACAGCAAACCTCCAGGAAAGCAGGAAGCAAAAGGCAAACGCAGCATTCCTCATGGGTGGTGAAGAAAGAAGCAGAGCACAACATTCCTCTGGGCCATCACAGCAAACAAGCAAAGCGCAGGATTCCTCCAGGGTAGCACAGGCAAAAAAGCAAAACTCAGAACTCCTCCAAAGAGGTGCAAGCAAAGAAGAAAATCATGGGAAACCTCCAGGGTAGTGCACGCGAAGAACCAAATGCAGGGCTCCTCCAAGCTGCAGGAGGGGAAACAAATCACAGGACTCCTCCAGGGCAGTTCAGGCCAAGAATAAATCCACAGGACTCCTCCAAAGAGGTGCAGGCTAGGCAAAAAATCACAGGACTTCTCCAAAGGGAGGCAAAAGTAGAACTGATGTGCTGGACTTCTCCATGAATCTGGATGAGAATGCAGGGCAACTCCGAGCGCAGCTCAGGAAAAACAAAACTACAGGACTCCTCCAAGGTGGTGCAGCCAAGAATGCAGAGTGCTAGACTCCGCTTGGATATCACGGTGAAGAAGCCCGAAGCAGAGATCCTGCAGAGCATCATGGTAAAAAGCCAAGCGCAGGACTTCACCAGGCTGGTGCAGCAAAGAAGCAAAGCGCAGGACTTCTCCGAGGCGTTGCAGAGGAAGAAACGAACCTCTGGACTCCTGAAGGATTCTGCGGAAATGCAGCCAAGTGCAGGGATAGAAGCAAGCGCACAACTCCACGAGGCAGCGTGGGGAAGAACCGAAGCACAGAAATCCTCCCAGGCAACACGAGCAACGATGAAGTGCTGCACTCCTCAAGGGCAGGATGGTAAAAAAGCCCAAACATGCAGGACTCCACCTGGGCAGCGCAGGGGATGAATCCAAGAGCAGGATGCCACGGGGCTCTCAAGGTGACAAAGGCTGCCTCCCGAGACCTGCTCGCTGGGCTTGACTCCCGAGCAACGATGAAGTGCTGCACTCCTCAAGGGCAGGATGGTAAAAAAGCCCAAACATGCAGGACTCCACCTGGGCAGCGCAGGGGATGAATCCAAGAGCAGGATGCCACGGGGCTCTCAAGGTGACAAAGGCTGCCTCCCGAGACCTGCTCGCTGGGCTTGACTCCCGAGCAGGACTGTGCACAGGACCCTGCTCCCAGTTGCTGTCACAGAGCATGTGACCTGCTCTTGGGGGCGTCTAGCACTGTGCAAAACATCTTCCTAGGCAGCAGCACAGTAGAAAACAAGCCACGGTACAGGAAAACCCATACCTTACAAAATAGTCCTAAGATAACAGGCCATGCAATAAACAATACAAAGTACAAAACTACCAATGCAATACAAGCTTCGACACAGACAATACCAGGAAATACAATCTTCAATACAAAATACAAAAGCAAATAATATACAAAATAACTAGTAAACTTCAAAGCAAGGCGTAGTACTTACAGGCAGTGTGGAGAGGAAGCAAAGCACGGCTCACCTCCGCTGAAGCGCAGCAAAGAAGCACATGGTGGCAATCATCAGGGGCGTGATGGCAAAACAGCAAAGCACAGGGTGCCTCTAGGGCACCAGACAGCAACAAGCGAGGAACAAGACGCCTCCAAGGCCATGCCGTCAAAAAGCAAAGCACAGCAAACCTCCAGGAAAGCAGGAAGCAAAAGGCAAACGCAGCATTCCTCATGGGTGGTGAAGAAAGAAGCAGAGCACAACATTCCTCTGGGCCATCACAGCAAACAAGCAAAGCGCAGGATTCCTCCAGGGTAGCACAGGCAAAAAAGCAAAACTCAGAACTCCTCCAAAGAGGTTCAAGCAAAGAAGAAAATCATGGGAAACCTCCAGGGTAGTGCACGCGAAGAACCAAATGTAGGGCTCCTCCAAGCTGCAGGAGGGGAAACAAATCACAGGACTCCTCCAGGGCAGTTCAGGCCAAGAATAAATCCACAGGACTCCTCCAAAGAGGTGCAGGCTAGGCAAAAAACCACAGGACTTCTCCAAAGGGAGGCAAAAGTAGAACTGATGTGCTGGACTTCTCCATGAATCTGGATGAGAATGCAGGGCAACTCCGAGCGCAGCTCAGGAAAAACAAAACTACAGGACTCCTGCAAGGTGGTGCAGCCAAGAATGCAGAGTGCTAGACTCCGCTTGGATATCACGGTGAAGAAGCCCGAAGCAGAGATCCTGCAGAGCATCATGGTAAAAAGCCAAGCGCAGGACTTCACCAGGCTGGTGCAGCAAAGAAGCAAAGCGCAGGACTTCTCCGAGGCGTTGCAGAGGAAGAAACGAACCTCTGGACTCCTGAAGGATTCTGCGGAAATGCAGCCAAGTGCAGGGATAGAAGCAAGCGCACAACTCCACGAGGCAGCGTGGGGAAGAACCGAAGCACAGAAATCCTCCCAGGCAACACGAGCAACGATGAAGTGCTGGACTCCTCAAGGGCAGGATGGTAAAAAAGCCCAAACATGCAGGACTCCACCTGGGCAGCGCAGGGGATGAATCGAAGAGCAGGATGCAACGGGGCTCTCAAGGTGACAAAGGCTGCCTCCCGAGACCTGCTCGCTGGGCTTGACTCCCGAGCAGGACTGTGCACAGGACCCTGCTCCCAATTGCTGTCACAGAGCATGTGACCTGCTCTTGGGGGCGTCTAGCACTGTGCAAAACATCTTCCTAGGCAGCAGCACAGTAGAAAACAAGCCACGGTACAGGAAAACCCATACCTTACAAAATAGTCCTAAGATAACAGGCCATGCAATAAACAATACAAAGTACAAAACTACAAATGCAATACAAGCTTCGACACAGACAATACCAGGAAATACAATCTTCAATACAAAATACAAAAGCAAATAATATACAAAATAACTAGTAAACGTCAAAGCAAGGCGTAGTACTTACAGGCAGTGTGGAGAGGAAGCAAAGCACGGCTCACCTCCGCTGAAGCGCAGCAAAGAAGCACATGGTGGCAATCATCAGGGGCGTGATGGCAAAACAGCAAAGCACAGGGTGCCTCTAGGGCACCAGACAGCAACAAGCGAGGAACAAGACGCCTCCAAGGCCATGCCGTCAAAAAGCAAAGCACAGCAAACCTCCAGGAAAGCAGGAAGCAAAAGGCAAACGCAGCATTCCTCATGGGTGGTGAAGAAAGAAGCAGAGCACAACATTCCTCTGGGCCATCACAGCAAACAAGCAAAGCGCAGGATTCCTCCAGGGTAGCACAGGCAAAAAAGCAAAACTCAGAACTCCTCCAAAGAGGTGCAAGCAAAGAAGAAAATCATGGGAAACCTCCAGGGTAGTGCACGCGAAGAACCAAATGTAGGGCTCCTCCAAGCTGCAGGAGGGGAAACAAATCACAGGACTCCTCCAGGGCAGTTCAGGCCAAGAATAAATCCACAGGACTCCTCCAAAGAGGTGCAGGCTAGGCAAAAAACCACAGGACTTCTCCAAAGGGAGGCAAAAGTAGAACTGATGTGCTGGACTTCTCCATGAATCTGGATGAGAATGCAGGGCAACTCCGAGCGCAGCTCAGGAAAAACAAAACTACAGGACTCCTGCAAGGTGGTGCAGCCAAGAATGCAGAGTGCTAGACTCCGCTTGGATATCACGGTGAAGAAGCCCGAAGCAGAGATCCTGCAGAGCATCATGGTAAAAAGCCAAGCGCAGGACTTCACCAGGCTGGTGCAGCAAAGAAGCAAAGCGCAGGACTTCTCCGAGGCGTTGCAGAGGAAGAAACGAACCTCTGGACTCCTGAAGGATTCTGCGGAAATGCAGCCAAGTGCAGGGATAGAAGCAAGCGCACAACTCCACGAGGCAGCGTGGGGAAGAACCGAAGCACAGAAATCCTCCCAGGCAACACGAGCAACGATGAAGTGCTGGACTCCTCAAGGGCAGGATGGTAAAAAAGCCCAAACATGCAGGACTCCACCTGGGCAGCGCAGGGGATGAATCGAAGAGCAGGATGCAACGGGGCTCTCAAGGTGACAAAGGCTGCCTCCCGAGACATGCTCGCTGGGCTTGACTCCCGAGCAGGACTGTGCACAGGACCCTGCTCCCAATTGCTGTCACAGAGCATGTGACCTGCTCTTGGGGGCGTCTAGCACTGTGCAAAACATCGTCCTAGGCAGCAGCACAGTAGAAAACAAGCCACGGTGCAGGAAAACCCATACCTTACAAAATAGTCCTAAGATAACAGGCCATGCAATAAACAATACAAAGTACAAAACTACCAATGCAATACAAGCTTCGACACAGACAATACCAGGAAATACAATCTTCAATACAAAATACAAAAGCAAATAATATACAAAATAACTAGTAAACTTCAAAGCAAGGCGTAGTACTTACAGGCAGTGTGGAGAGGAAGCAAAGCACGGCTCACCTCCGCTGAAGCGCAGCAAAGAAGCACATGGTGGCAATCATCAGGGGCGTGATGGCAAAACAGCAAAGCACAGGATGCCTCTAGGGCACCAGACAGCAACAAGCGAGGAACAAGACGCCTCCAAGGCCATGCCCTCAAAAAGCAAAGCACAGCAAACCTCCAGGAAAGCAGGAAGCAAAAGGCAAACGCAGCATTCCTCATGGGTGGTGAAGAAAGAAGCAGAGCACAACATTCCTCTGGGCCATCACAGCAAACAAGCAAAGCGCAGGATTCCTCCAGGGTAGCACAGGCAAAAAAGCAAAACTCAGAACTCCTCCAAAGAGGTGCAAGCAAAGAAGAAAATCATGGCAAACCTCCAGGGTAGTGCACGCGAAGAACCAAATGCAGGGCTCCTCCAAGCTGCAGGAGGGGAAACAAATCACAGGACTCCTCCAGGGCAGTTCAGGCCAAGAATAAATCCACAGGACTCCTCCAAAGAGGTGCAGGCTAGGCAAAAAACCACAGGACTTCTCCAAAGGGAGGCAAAAGTAGAACTGATGTGCTGGACTTCTCCATGAATCTGGATGAGAATGCAGGACAACTCCGAGCGCAGCTCAGGAAAAACAAAACTACAGGACTCCTGCAAGGTGGTGCAGCCAAGAATGCAGAGTGCTAGACTCCGCTTGGATATCACGGTGAAGAAGCCCGAAGCAGAGATCCTGCAGAGCATCATGGTAAAAAGCCAAGCGCAGGACTTCACCAGGCTGGTGCAGCAAAGAAGCAAAGCGCAGGACTTCTCCGAGGCGTTGCAGAGGAAGAAACGAACCTCTGGACTCCTGAAGGATTCTGCGGAAATGCAGCCAAGTGCAGGGATAGAAGCAAGCGCACAACTCCACGAGGCAGCGTGGGGAAGAACCGAAGCACAGAAAACCTCCCAGGCAACACGAGCAACGATGAAGTGCTGGACTCCTCAAGGGCAGGATGGTAAAAAAGCCCAAACATGCAGGACTCCACCTGGGCAGCGCAGGGGATGAATCCAAGAGCAGGATGCAACGGGGCTCTCAAGGTGACAAAGGCTGCCTCCCGAGACCTGCTCGCTGGGCTTGACTCCCGAGCAGGACTGTGCACAGGACCCTGCTCCCAATTGCTGTCACAGAGCATGTGACCTGCTCTTGGGGGCGTCTAGCACTGTGCAAAACATCGTCCTAGGCAGCAGCACAGTAGAAAACAAGCCACGGTACAGGAAAACCCATACCTTACAAAATAGTCCTAAGATAACAGGCCATGCAATAAACAATACAAAGTACAAAACTACCAATGCAATACAAGCTTCGACACAGACAATACCAGGAAATACAATCTTCAATGCAAAATACAAAAGTAAATAATATTCAAAAGAATCAAAGCACTGAAATCCTCCCAGGCAACACGAGCAACGACGAAGTGCTGCACTCCTCAAGGGTAGCATGGTAAGAAAGCCCAAACATGCAGGACTCCTCCTGGGCAGCGCAGGGGATGAATCCAAGAGCAGGATGCCACGGGGCTCTCAAGGTGACAAAGGCTGCCTCCCGAGACCTGCTCGCTGGGCTTGACTCCCAAGCAGGACTGTGCACAGGACCCTGCTCCCAATTGCTGTCACAGAGCGTCTGACCTGCTCTTGGGGGCGTCTACAACTGTGCAAAAAAATCGTCCTGGGCAGCAGCACAGTAGAAAACAAGCCACGGTGCAGGAAAACCCATACCTTACAAAATAGTCCTAAGATAACAGGCCATGCAATAAACAATACAAAGTACAAAACTACCAATGCAATACAAGCTTCGACACAGACAATACCAGGAAATACAATCTTCAATACAAAATACAAAAGCAAATAATATACAAAATAACTAGTAAACTTCAAAGCAAGGCGTAGTACTTACAGGCAGTGTGGAGAGGAAGCAAAGCACGGCTCACCTCCGCTGAAGCGCAGCAAAGAAGCACATGGTGGCAATCATCAGGGGCGTGATGGCAAAACAGCAAAGCACAGGGTGCCTCTAGGGCACCAGACAGCAACAAGCGAGGAACAAGACGCCTCCAAGGCCATGCCGTCAAAAAGCAAAGCACAGCAAACCTCCAGGAAAGCAGGAAGCAAAAGGCAAACGCAGCATTCCTCATGGGTGGTGAAGAAAGAAGCAGAGCACAACATTCCTCTGGGCCATCACAGCAAACAAGCAAAGCGCAGGATTCCTCCAGGGTAGCACAGGCAAAAAAGCAAAAATCAGAACTCCTCCAAAGAGGTGCAAGCAAAGAAGAAAATCATGGGAAACCTCCAGGGTAGTGCACGCGGAGAACCAAATGCAGGGCTCCTCAAAGCTGCAGGAGGGGAAACAAATCACAGGACTCCTCCAGGGCAGTTCAGGCCAAGAATAAATCCACAGGACTCCTCCAAAGAGGTGCAGGCTAGGCAAAAAACCACAGGACTTCTCCAAAGGGAGGCAAAAGTAGAACTGATGTGCTGGACTTCTCCATGAATCTGGATGAGAATGCAGGACAACTCCGAGCGCAGCTCAGGAAAAACAAAACTACAGGACTCCTCCAAGGTGGTGCAGCCAAGAATGCAGAGTGCTAGACTCCGCTTGGATATCACGGTGAAGAACCCCGAAGAAGAGATCCTGCAGAGCATCATGGTAAAAAGCCAAGCGCAGGACTTCACCAGGCTGGTGCAGCAAAGAAGCAAAGCGCAGGACTTCTCCGAGGCGTTGCAGAGGAAGAAACGAACCTCTGGACTCCTGAAGGATTCTGCGGAAATGCAGCCAAGTGCAGGGATAGAAGCAAGTGCACAACTCCACGAGGCAGCGTGGGGATGAACCGAAGCACAGAAATCCTCCCAGGCAACACGAGCAACGATGAAGTGCTGGACTCCTCAAGGGCAGGATGGTAAAAAAGCCCAAACATGCAGGACTCCTCCTGGGCAGCGCAGGGGATGAATCGAAGAGCAGGATGCAACGGGGCTCTCAAGGTGACAAAGGCTGCCTCCCGAGACCTGCTCGCTGGGCTTGACTCCCGAGCAGGACTGTGCACAGGACCCTGCTCCCAATTGCTGTAACAGAGCATGTGACCTGCTCTTGGGGGCGTCTAGCACTGTGCAAAACATCTTCCTAGGCAGCAGCACAGTAGAAAACAAGCCACGGTACAGGAAAACCCATACCTTACAAAATAGTCCTAAGATAACAGGCCATGCAATAAACAATACAAAGTACAAAACTACCAATGCAATACAAGCTTCGACACAGACAATACCAGGAAATACAATCTTCAATGCAAAATACAAAAGTAAATAATATTCAAAAGAATCAAAGCACTGAAATCCTCCCAGGCAACACGAGCAACGACGAAGTGCTGCACTCCTCAAGGGTAGCATGGTAAGAAATCCCAAACATGCAGGACTCCTCCTGGGCAGCGCAGGGGATGAATCCAAGAGCAGGATGCCACGGGGCTCTCAAGGTGACAAAGGCTGCCTCCCGAGACCTGCTCGCTGGGCTTGACTCCCAAGCAGGACTGTGCACAGGACCCTGCTCCCAATTGCTGTCACAGAGCGTCTGACCTGCTCTTGGGGGCGTCTAGAACTGTGCAAAAAAATCGTCCTGGGCAGCAGCACAGTAGAAAACAAGCCACGGTACAGGAAAACCCATACCTTACAAAATAGTCCTAAGATAACAGGCCATGCAATAAACAATACAAAGTACAAAACTACCAATGCAATACAAGCTTCGACACAGACAATACCAGGAAATACAATCTTCAATACAAAATACAAAAGCAAATAATATACAAAATAACTAGTAAACTTCAAAGCAAGGCGTAGTACTTACAGGCAGTGTGGAGAGGAAGCAAAGCACGGCTCACCTCCGCTGAAGCGCAGCAAAGAAGCACATGGTGGCAATCATCAGGGGCGTGATGGCAAAACAGCAAAGCACAGGGTGCCTCTAGGGCACCAGACAGCAACAAGCGAGGAACAAGACGCCTCCAAGGCCATGCCGTCAAAAAGCAAAGCACAGCAAACCTCCAGGAAAGCAGGAAGCAAAAGGCAAACGCAGCATTCCTCATGGGTGGTGAAGAAAGAAGCAGAGCACAACATTCCTCTGGGCCATCACAGCAAACAAGCAAAGCGCAGGATTCCTCCAGGGTAGCACAGGCAAAAAAGCAAAAATCAGAACTCCTCCAAAGAGGTGCAAGCAAAGAAGAAAATCATGGGAAACCTCCAGGGTAGTGCACGCGGAGAACCAAATGCAGGGCTCCTCAAAGCTGCAGGAGGGGAAACAAATCACAGGACTCCTCCAGGGCAGTTCAGGCCAAGAATAAATCCACAGGACTCCTCCAAAGAGGTGCAGGCTAGGCAAAAAACCACAGGACTTCTCCAAAGGGAGGCAAAAGTAGAACTGATGTGCTGGACTTCTCCATGAATCTGGATGAGAATGCAGGACAACTCCGAGCGCAGCTCAGGAAAAACAAAACTACAGGACTCCTCCAAGGTGGTGCAGCCAAGAATGCAGAGTGCTAGACTCCGCTTGGATATCACGGTGAAGAACCCCGAAGAAGAGATCCTGCAGAGCATCATGGTAAAAAGCCAAGCGCAGGACTTCACCAGGCTGGTGCAGCAAAGAAGCAAAGCGCAGGACTTCTCCGAGGTGTTGCAGAGGAAGAAACGAACCTCTGGACTCCTGAAGGATTCTGCGGAAATGCAGCCAAGTGCAGGGATAGAAGCAAGCGCACAACTCCACGAGGCAGCGTGGGGAAGAACCGAAGCACAGAAATCCTCCCAGGCAACACGAGCAACGATGAAGTGCTGGACTCCTCAAGGGCAGGATGGTAAAAAAGCCCAAACATGCAGGACTCCACCTGGGCAGCGCAGGGGATGAATCCAAGAGCAGGATGCCACGGGGCTCTCAAGGTGACAAAGGCTGCCTCCCGAGACCTGCTCGCTGGGCTTGACTCCCGAGCAGGACTGTGCACAGGACCCTGCTCCCAATTGCTGTCACAGAGCATGTGACCTGCTCTTGGGGGCGTCTAGAACTGTGCAAAACATCTTCCTAGGCAGCAGCACAGTAGAAAACAAGCCACGGTACAGGAAAACCCATACCTTACAAAATAGTCCTAAGATAACAGGCCATGCAATAAACAATACAAAGTACAAAACTACCAATGCAATACAAGCTTCGACACAGACAATACCAGGAAATACAATCTTCAATACAAAATACAAAAGCAAATAATATACAAAATAACTAGTAAACGTCAAAGCAAGGCGTAGTACTTACAGGCAGTGTGGAGAGGAAGCAAAGCACGGCTCACCTCCGCTGAAGCGCAGCAAAGAAGCACATGGTGGCAATCATCAGGGGCGTGATGGCAAAACAGCAAAGCACAGGGTGCCTCTAGGGCACCAGACAGCAACAAGCGAGGAACAAGACGCCTCCAAGGCCATGCCGTCAAAAAGCAAAGCACAGCAAACCTCCAGGAAAGCAGGAAGCAAAAGGCAAACGCAGCATTCCTCATGGGTGGTGAAGAAAGAAGCAGAGCACAACATTCCTCTGGGCCATCACAGCAAACAAGCAAAGCGCAGGATTCCTCCAGGGTAGCACAGGCAAAAAAGCAAAACTCAGAACTCCTCCAAAGAGGTGCAAGCAAAGAAGAAAATCATGGGAAACCTCCAGGGTAGTGCACGCGAAGAACCAAATGCAGGGCTCCTCCAAGCTGCAGGAGGGGAAACAAATCACAGGACTCCTCCAGGGCAGTTCAGGCCAAGAATAAATCCACAGGACTCCTCCAAAGAGGTGCAGGCTAGGCAAAAAACCACAGGACTTCTCCAAAGGGAGGCAGAAGTAGAACTGATGTGCTGGACTTCTCCATGAATCTGGATGAGAATGCAGGACAACTCCGAGCGCACCTCAGGAAAAACAAAACTACAGGACTCCTCCAAGGTGGTGCAGCCAAGAATGCAGAGTGCTAGACTCCGCTTGGATATCACGGTGAAGAAGCCCGAAGCAGAGATCCTGCAGAGCATCATGGTAAAAAGCCAAGCGCAGGACTTCACCAGGCTGGTGCAGCAAAGAAGCAAAGCGCAGGACTTCTCCGAGGCGTTGCAGAGGAAGAAACGAACCTCTGGACTCCTGAAGGATTCTGCGGAAATGCAGCCAAGTGCAGGGATAGAAGCAAGTGCACAACTCCACGAGGCAGCGTGGGGAAGAACCGAAGCACAGAAATCCTCCCAGGCAACACGAGCAACGATGAAGTGCTGGACTCCTCAAGGGCAGGATGGTAAAAAAGCCCAAACATGCAGGACTCCACCTGGGCAGCGCAGGGGATGAATCGAAGAGCAGGATGCAACGGGGCTCTCAAGGTGACAAAGGCTGCCTCCCGAGACCTGCTCGCTGGGCTTGACTCCCGAGCAGGACTGTGCACAGGACCCTGCTCCCAATTGCTGTCACAGAGCATGTGACCTGCTCTTGGGGGCGTCTAGCACTGTGCAAAACATCGTCCTAGGCAGCAGCACAGTAGAAAACAAGCCACGGTACAGGAAAACCCATACCTTACAAAATAGTCCTAAGATAACAGGCCATGCAATAAACAATACAAAGTACAAAACTACCAATGCAATACAAGCTTCGACACAGACAATACCAGGAAATACAATCTTCAATGCAAAATACAAAAGTAAATAATATTCAAAAGAATCAAAGCACTGAAATCCTCCCAGGCAACACGAGCAACGACGAAGTGCTGCACTCCTCAAGGGTAGCATGGTAAGAAAGCCCAAACATGCAGGACTCCTCCTGGGCAGCGCAGGGGATGAATCCAAGAGCAGGATGCCACGGGGCTCTCAAGGTGACAAAGGCTGCCTCCCGAGACCTGCTCGCTGGGCTTGACTCCCAAGCAGGACTGTGCACAGGACCCTGCTCCCAATTGCTGTCACAGAGCGTCTGACCTGCTCTTGGGGGCGTCTAGAACTGTGCAAAAAAATCGTCCTGGGCAGCAGCACAGTAGAAAACAAGCCACGGTGCAGGAAAACCCATACCTTACAAAATAGTCCTAAGATAACAGGCCATGCAATAAACAATACAAAGTACAAAACTACCAATGCAATACAAGCTTCGACACAGACAATACCAGGAAATACAATCTTCAATACAAAATACAAAAGCAAATAATATACAAAATAACTAGTAAACTTCAAAGCAAGGCGTAGTACTTACAGGCAGTGTGGAGAGGAAGCAAAGCACGGCTCACCTCCGCTGAAGCGCAGCAAAGAAGCACATGGTGGCAATCATCAGGGGCGTGATGGCAAAACAGCAAAGCACAGGGTGCCTCTAGGGCACCAGACAGCAACAAGCGAGGAACAAGACGCCTCCAAGGCCATGCCGTCAAAAAGCAAAGCACAGCAAACCTCCAGGAAAGCAGGAAGCAAAAGGCAAACGCAGCATTCCTCATGGGTGGTGAAGAAAGAAGCAGAGCACAACATTCCTCTGGGCCATCACAGCAAACAAGCAAAGCGCAGGATTCCTCCAGGGTAGCACAGGCAAAAAAGCAAAACTCAGAACTCCTCCAAAGAGGTGCAAGCAAAGAAGAAAATCATGGGAAACCTCCAGGGTAGTGCACGCGAAGAACCAAATGCAGGGCTCCTCCAAGCTGCAGGAGGGGAAACAAATCACAGGACTCCTCCAGGGCAGTTCAGGCCAAGAATAAATCCACAGGACTCCTCCAAAGAGGTGCAGGCTAGGCAAAAAACCACAGGACTTCTCCAAAGGGAGGCAAAAGTAGAACTGATGTGCTGGACTTCTCCATGAATCTGGATGAGAATGCAGGACAACTCCGAGCGCAGCTCAGGAAAAACAAAACTACAGGACTCCTCCAAGGTGGTGCAGCCAAGAATGCAGAGTGCTAGACTCCGCTTGGATATCACGGTGAAGAAGCCCGAAGCAGAGATCCTGCAGAGCATCATGGTAAAAAGCCAAGCGCAGGACTTCACCAGGCTGGTGCAGCAAAGAAGCAAAGCGCAGGACTTCTCCGAGGCGTTGCAGAGGAAGAAACGAACCTCTGGACTCCTGAAGGATTCTGCGGAAATGCAGCCAAGTGCAGGGATAGAAGCAAGCGCACAACTCCACGAGGCAGCGTGGGGAAGAACCGAAGCACAGAAATCCTCCCAGGCAACACGAGCAACGATGAAGTGCTGGACTCCTCAAGGGCAGGATGGTAAAAAAGCCCAAACATGCAGGACTCCTCCTGGGCAGCGCAGGGGATGAATCGAAGAGCAGGATGCAACGGGGCTCTCAAGGTGACAAAGGCTGCCTCCCGAGACCTGCTCGCTGGGCTTGACTCCCGAGCAGGACTGTCCACAGGACCCTGCTCCCAATTGCTGTCACAGAGCATGTGACCTGCTCTTGGGGGCGTCTAGCACTGTGCAAAACATCGTCCTAGGCAGCAGCACAGTAGAAAACAAGCCACGGTACAGGAAAACCCATACCTTACAAAATAGTCCTAAGATAACAGGCCATGCAATAAACAATACAAAGTACAAAACTACCAATGCAATACAAGCTTCGACACAGACAATACCAGGAAATACAATCTTCAATACAAAATACAAAAGCAAATAATATACAAAATAACTAGTAAACTTCAAAGCAAGGCGTAGTACTTACAGGCAGTGTGGAGAGGAAGCAAAGCACGGCTCACCTCCGCTGAAGCGCAGCAAAGAAGCACATGGTGGCAATCATCAGGGGCGTGATGGCAAAACAGCAAAGCACAGGGTGCCTCTAGGGCACCAGACAGCAACAAGCGAGGAACAAGACGCCTCCAAGGCCATGCCGTCAAAAAGCAAAGCACAGCAAACCTCCAGGAAAGCAGGAAGCAAAAGGCAAACGCAGCATTCCTCATGGGTGGTGAAGAAAGAAGCAGAGCACAACATTCCTCTGGGCCATCACAGCAAACAAGCAAAGCGCAGGATTCCTCCAGGGTAGCACAGGCAAAAAAGCAAAAATCAGAACTCCTCCAAAGAGGTGCAAGCAAAGAAGAAAATCATGGGAAACCTCCAGGGTAGTGCACGCGAAGAACCAAATGCAGTGCTCCTCCAAGCTGCAGGAGGGGAAACAAATCACAGGACTCCTCCAGGGCAGTTCAGGCCAAGAATAAATCCACAGGACTCCTCCAAAGAGGTGCAGGCTAGGCAAAAAACCACAGGACTTCTCCAAAGGGAGGCAAAAGTAGAACTGATGTGCTGGACTTCTCCATGAATCTGGATGAGAATGCAGGACAACTCCGAGCGCACCTCAGGAAAAACAAAACTACAGGACTCCTCCAAGGTGGTGCAGCCAAGAATGCAGAGTGCTAGACTCCGCTTGGATATCACGGTGAAGAAGCCCGAAGCAGAGATCCTGCAGAGCATCATGGTAAAAAGCCAAGCGCAGGACTTCACCAGGCTGGTGCAGCAAAGAAGCAAAGCGCAGGACTTCTCCGAGGCGTTGCAGAGGAAGAAACGAACCTCTGGACTCCTGAAGGATTCTGCGGAAATGCAGCCAAGTGCAGGGATAGAAGCAAGCGCACAACTCCACGAGGCAGCGTGGGGAAGAACCGAAGCACAGAAATCCTCCCAGGCAACACGAGCAACGATGAAGTGCTGGACTCCTCAAGGGCAGGATGGTAAAAAAGCCCAAACATGCAGGACTCCACCTGGGCAGCGCAGGGGATGAATCGAAGAGCAGGATGCAACGGGGCTCTCAAGGTGACAAAGGCTGCCTCCCGAGACCTGCTCGCTGGGCTTGACTCCCGAGCAGGACTGTCCACAGGACCCTGCTCCCAATTGCTGTAACAGAGCATGTGACCTGCTCTTGGGGGCGTCTAGCACTGTGCAAAACATCGTCCTAGGCAGCAGCACAGTAGAAAACAAGCCACGGTACAGGAAAACCCATACCTTACAAAATAGTCCTAAGATAACAGGCCATGCAATAAACAATACAAAGTACAAAACTACCAATGCAATACAAGCTTCGACACAGACAATACCAGGAAATACAATCTTCAATACAAAATACAAAAGCAAATAATATACAAAATACAAAAGCAAATAATATACAAAATAACTAGTAAACGTCAAAGCAAGGCGTAGTACTTACAGGCAGTGTGGAGAGGAAGCAAAGCACGGCTCACCTCCGCTGAAGCGCAGCAAAGAAGCACATGGTGGCAATCATCAGGGGCGTGATGGCAAAACAGCAAAGCACAGGGTGCCTCTAGGGCACCAGACAGCAACAAGCGAGGAACAAGACGCCTCCAAGGCCATGCCCTCAAAAAGCAAAGCACAGCAAACCTCCAGGAAAGCAGGAAGCAAAAGGCAAACGCAGCATTCCTCATGGGTGGTGAAGAAAGAAGCAGAGCACAACATTCCTCTGGGCCATCACAGCAAACAAGCAAAGCGCAGGATTCCTCCAGGGTAGCACAGGCAAAAAAGCAAAACTCAGAACTCCTCCAAAGAGGTGCAAGCAAAGAAGAAAATCATGGGAAACCTCCAGGGTAGTGCACGCGAAGAACCAAATGCAGGGCTCCTCCAAGCTGCAGGAGGGGAAACAAATCACAGGACTCCTCCAGGGCAGTTCAGGCCAAGAATAATTCCACAGGACTCCTCCAAAGAGGTGCAGGCCAGGCAAAAAACCACAGGACTTCTCCAAAGGGAGGCAAAAGTAGAACTGATGTGCTGGACTTCTCCATGAATCTGGATGAGAATGCAGGACAACTCCGAGCGCAGCTCAGGAAAAACAAAACTACAGGACTCCTCCAAGGTGGTGCAGCCAAGAATGCAGAGTGCTAGACTCCGCTTGGATATCACGGTGAAGAAGCCCGAAGCAGAGGTCCTGCAGAGCATCATGGTAAAAAGCCAAGCGCAGGACTTCACCAGGCTGGTGCAGCAAAGAAGCAAAGCGCAGGACTTCTCCGAGGCGTTGCAGAGGAAGAAATGAACCTCTGGACTCCTGAAGGATTCTGCGGAAATGCAGCCAAGTGCAGGGATAGAAGCAAGCGCACAACTCCACGAGGCAGCGTGGGGAAGAACCGAAGCCCAGAAATCCTCCCAGGCAACACGAGCAACGACGAAGTGCTGCACTCCTCAAGGGCAGGATGGTAAAAAAGCCCAAACATGCAGGACTCCACCTGGGCAGCGCAGGGGATGAATCCAAGAGCAGAATGCCACGGGGCTCTCAAGGTGACAAAGGCTGCCTCCCGAGACCTGCTCGCTGGGCTTGACTCCCGAGCAGGACTGTGCACAGGACCCTGCTCCCAATTGCTGTCACAGAGCATGTGACCTGCTCTTGGGGGCGTCTAGAACTGTGCAAAACATCTTCCTAGGCAGCAGCACAGTAGAAAACAAGCCACGGTACAGGAAAACCCATACCTTACAAAATAGTCCTAAGATAACAGGCCATGCAATAAACAATACAAAGTACAAAACTACCAATGCAATACAAGCTTCGACACAGACAATACCAGGAAATACAATCTTCAATACAAAATACAAAAGCAAATAATATACAAAATAACTAGTAAACTTCAAAGCAAGGCGTAGTACTTACAGGCAGTGTGGAGAGGAAGCAAAGCACGGCTCACCTCCGCTGAAGCGCAGCAAAGAAGCACATGGTGGCAATCATCAGGGGCGTGATGGCAAAACAGCAAAGCACAGGGTGCCTCTAGGGCACCAGACAGCAACAAGCGAGGAACAAGACGCCTCCAAGGCCATGCTCTCAAAAAGCAAAGCACAGCAAACCTCCAGGAAAGCAGGAAGCAAAAGGCAAACGCAGCATTCCTCATGGGTGGTGAAGAAAGAAGCAGAGCACAACATTCCTCTGGGCCATCACAGCAAACAAGCAAAGCGCAGGATTCCTCCAGGGTAGCACAGGCAAAAAAGCAAAAATCAGAACTCCTCCAAAGAGGTGCAAGCAAAGAAGAAAATCATGGCAAACCTCCAGGGTAGTGCACGCGAAGAACCAAATGCAGGGCTCCTCCAAGCTGCAGGAGGGGAAACAAATCACAGGACTCCTCCAGGGTGGCTTAATTTTAGAAGAAAACCACAGGACTTCTACAGTGTTAGACCGGGGATGAAGTGATGCACGGTACTCCTCTAAATATCTTGATGAGAAGGAAGGCGCTGGACACCTCCAGGCATTGCTGAGAAGCAAATATAGCCCTGGGTAACTCCAGAGTCTTGGAGGCGAATAAGTAAAGCATTGGTACAAGCTTCAAGGTTGTGCAGGTGGTGATCCACAGGACAGGATGACTCAAAGATGTTTTAGATGGAGAAAAGCACTGGACTCCTCCAGGCAGAACAGGTGATGAAGGAAAGCACTGCACTCCTCCAATGTCCTGTAGGAGAAGTGAAGCATTGGAAACCTCTAGGGTGGCACAGGTGAAGAAGTGAAGTGAGGGAGTCCTCCAAGTTACGACAGCAGGTATGCAAAGCCTGCACTCTTTTGAGGTTGTGTGGTGAAAAATAAAGTGAAGCAAACCACTAGCACAGCAGTGCGTACAAGCTAAACGCTGCACACCTTTGAGCACTGAAGTGAGGAAGCGAAGCAATGTACTTCTCCACAGCATCGTGACAAAAATGCCAAGCACAGCATTCCTCCAGGGTGTTTCAGCCAGGAAGCAAGCTGATGCACTCAGAAAGGTGAAAAAATGATGCCCTCCGAAACAGCCTGGCGGTGATGTCCTCCTCCAGAGCCATACAGGTATATATATGATTCTCACATGCTTCAAAACTTGTGTGGGCAATCCTTGATTGTGGGAACCCTGCAACACAGGAGTGGAATAGCTACTTCTATTCCTGTTTAGAAATTCCTAGGCATCAACTATACACCAATCCTTACAGTCTCATAACATCAGTCAGTCCAAGCAACTATTGTCAAAGTCCTTGAGCTCATCTTTATTCATCATCCTCTGGGAGTTCCCGTGTACGTCCTCATTTCTCCCTCATTTTCCTGTGCCTATAAATCCCACTGCACTTTCCCGAAATGGAATAACTGCCTTCGTGTAGCTTGACTAGATGGGGACTGATGGGGACCCAAATGCCACACCAAATTCCTGGACCCCTGCTATTTATTGCACATAGACTACTCAGCTCTGCAGCTGACCACTTAATGCTGCCTAAAGAGCTTTCATCCGAAATAGGTGGCACCTGTGCAGGGGCACAACCAACTTCTCTGCCTTTGAAGAAACTTGCAACTCACAGAAGGCCCTGTCTGGCCAAGAAACAAGTTGGCTCTCTAAACATTCCCCTCAGCCCCTTCAAATGGCTGCCTGGAGAGAGAGCTCCTCTCTCACTCAGGAGCCACTTCCCTACTCGTCACCCTCACCTCACCCTTGCTGCTTGCCTGCTACCCAAGAGATACACAAGCAGCACAAAAAGCACAAAGCAGCACATCTGTGGCAATGCAGGAGGGTCAGCGGAGCTCCTCATGCTGATGCCAAAAGACATTCAGACAGCAGAGAATGGGCAAATGGACAAAATAGTTTGGACTATGTCCTTGCTGTCCATCTATAGTCTGAACAGAGCTCAACAGTCTGATTACTGCCCACACTCAGAAGAGTCTGGATGAGGTTTCTGCATCTGTGAATGGGGTATAAAAAACTGGGAAACAGAAAAGCCTCACATCGCTTAGCTGAAGCTTTCTTAATTTCAGTTACATTAACTGCAGGTCTTGTGTATTACACACATAGAACAAGACCCACATTGCCTGAGTAAGGCAGTTGCTGTCCAGATACAAAATACACACAGCTAGGACACCATCAACAATATCTTCGTACGCAAAGAACATACAAAGAAAACATGCAGCAAGTGTAGACAGAATATATATGGCTGGGCATACAGAGGACATGCATGTTAACATACATCTTTTGAGAATATAGATACACACCCACACCCATTCTTTATAAAACATCCACAGAAGCTATATACTCGATCACCAGGAAAGAAGAGACATTCAGAAGAGACATTCTCTGTGCATAAAAAACTACACACATAGGAAGCATAAGCACACTGTTCTCTCTATATGTACGCTCTTTACACAGAACACCGCATACAGAGAATATCCATTAGAGACATACAACTTGTCAGTTGTGTACATACTGCACAAAACAGATAGGTGAGAGGAAGCTATGTTTCATGTCTTTATGTTCAACAGATGCTGTCTTTTCATGGAACACAGGCAAGGGAGGAAGGGCATTTCTGTGTGTGGAGTGTAGGCTGTCCTGACTTGGGACACATGCACGTGCATACACATACTTTACACATAGACAGAGACAGCAGAAAAGCACATGTTTTTCTGTCTGTATAGAGCTCATGGATTGCTGTTGCATAGGATGTGTAGTAGCTGCATGTAGGGATCATAGAAAGAGTAAGGCTTTTCAGTCTTCTCTTTAAAATACAGGCAAGGTGATAAGAGGTTTTCCATCTGCATAGAGAAGACATGGGCTATATGTAACACACTTACACAGAAAGGCAGTGCCTCACCTGACTCTACACCTACTGTCTACCACCTGTGCACACACATAACACCCACAACAACGGGAGGCTTTTCTGTTGCTACACGGAATACGTACTGTCCTCCTTGAGACTACGCATGGACAGGCAAAGCTAGGCTTGCTTTCTCAGTATGGAGCACAGACCAGGATATACTCTGCCTAACAGAAAAGAGATGGTGAGGATTTTCTCTCCGCATACAGACTGTATGGCAGCTATAGACAGACCGTATGCAGGCAAAGCATTTCTAGTTATAGACCAGACGCTGCCTAGGCCAAACCAGGGCTTTTTGCTCGGCTCACACGGTGTATGCTGGCTGTATAGAGAACAGAAAAACAACAGAAAGATGAGCTGGGGCAATACTTTTCTGTCACCACACAAACTATAAAGTACCTGCATGGAGAATACACATGGAAAGCACTACATATCACTTTTCTATCAGGACACAGAAAGAATTCTAGTTAGAGTAGAAACAGGCTAGGTGAAGCAGGGCTTTCAGACCTATCCCCATGGGAAGTGTTGGGAGGCTATGGGGAGGACAGGGTGGTCTCTCTGTACATCAGGCACACTCTGCCTAGAGGAGCACATGAACATGGCAGGCAAGGCTTTTCCCCTTGAAAAGCAAAGACGTGCTGCAGGCAGGTAGCAAAGATGGGATTCTACTGCCTGTATGGGGAATACAGGCTGTCTAGAGAGCAGAGAGAAGTCTCTGTTCTTAGAACATGTCCTGCTGGTCTGCACAACAGATCCAGAGGGTCAAGAGAAGGTGGAGTGCTCCGGTCTGTGGCAATACGGGAGGGTGAGGTATGGCAAGGCTGCTGGGAGGGTAACAGTTATCAGAGACTTCCTCTGGCAGCTGGGGAGAGGCACCCTTCTGCCAACTGAGCCTGAAGTGTCAAGTGGCTTGAAGCTCACAGGATGATTGTGCACACAATGCTTCAAGAAAGCTGATGAAGCTCATACATCCCCCATCCCACAGGTGTGGCATTGGGACAAGCCCTGTCACGCTCTCTCCCACCCCCAGATCACGACTAGGACACTCTGGCCAGGACACTCTGGCCAGATGGGTGGGAGTGGCTGAAACTTCCAGCCTCCTGAGACACCCTGGTCTGGATCTCTCTTGGAGGGGTTTAGAGCACCAGCATCCCAGCAGGAAGACTCAATATGCATCACCTTCCTCTCTCCCTTCTCCCCATCTGCTGGAGGTGATTTTCCAGCACACTGCCCTGCACACAACTGTGAGGCCACCTGAAATCTGAGAGGCTGCCTCTGATATCAGGCCTTCGTTGCATGCCTCATCATCACAAAGGGAGAGGGGACCAGTTTGCTAACCAGGACCCTCACTAAACACAGGCACCACAAAAGCTGGCACAGGCACCAAAGCACAGCTCCACCAGGCAAAAGCTGGCCATGTTCAGCTACAGTTCCTCCCTGGGCCTTTCCCTCCCACAGAAACAAGCAACCACCGTCAGCTAAACGTATTTTCACCCTGTTGGTCAGGATACCCAGGACCTCAATGAGCTGGTCTGACTCTTGGACACTCTCTGATTCACAGACAGCCCCATTCATGTCAAAGAGGAAAATCTTTCTATAAACTTTACAGAAATCTACACACAGAGATCAGTATTTACAGGTTATATAACACGCCAAGACTTTTACACAAGTGCCATTCATAAAAGCAGCCCCATTGAAATACAACTGCAGACAGAACTGCACTGCAAGCACAGAGAGCCCCATAGAGTAAAGGGAAAGCACATTTACCCAGGACAAATGTCTTTGGGTGACTCGAGTGTGATGTTGCTCTGCAAACATCCACAACAACTAAAAAACTGGCCACAGGCCTCCCCACCCAAAACAAATGCTCTCCTTTGCTTTTCTTGAATTCAGAAAACTACCACAACACCTTTTCCATCAAGCTCGAGAAACTGGGCAGTGCTAGAATTGAGCCTGCTCAGGACACTCCTGCTTGGCTCCTGGGTGCCATACAAGGCCACGTGGATTTCCCAAGACAGGACCCTTCTAACCATGCCCAGCCTAAGAAGACTGGGGCTCCCCGACTAAAAAGCCCTTGCTGATTTCTCCATCCACTACAGCCAGTTGACTGCATGAACCGTGCTTCATTTATTCCACACAAAGAAGCGTGTGTGAAAGACACCTTTGGAATGTGCATTTATGAACCTTGTTACCTGCCACTTGTGTCAATTCGAAAGCCATAACTACCCCCTCAGGGTCCCAATGGTAAGGGCAGGCAGCCAAGAGCTCTCTAGAGCTGGAATCAGGCAGCACCCAAGGTCACCAGCCGCTCCAGAGCTCAACATCTCACCTGCTGGCACCTCACCCTTCAAACACCCACCGGGACACCCACCGGGACACCCACCAGGACACGGACCTTCCACACATACCTTCCACACTCCAGCACAGCAGCGTGGACGCTGGGCCTCGAGGCAGCCGCTCACCAACTGCTCCCTGCAACTGCCCGCGGCCCCGGCAACCACCATGCACTCGCTCGCTGTCGCACGGCCCCGCCCCATTGGCCACGGCCTCAACGCCTCTGGGCACAGCCAATGCGAGCGCCCCGGCACCCGGTGCAGGCCGACAGTGCTGCAGCCCCGCTGGCCCCGCGCCTCCTGCCTGCCCTGGCCCTGCCCGGCCCGACACAGCCCCGAGGTGACACAGGATGGGACAGGACGAGCCACCTGCCCAGCAGGACACAGCCCACACACGGGCGAGCAGGAGGGCTCGGGCTGCACAAAGCTCAGAGCATGAGGTCCCAGGCCATGACACTTTTCCTTCCCCTCAGCTTTCCCCGCCCCCTCCAGAGGAGCCTCATCCCAACAACAAGATGGCTGCAGGGGCCCTGCAAACACATGGCATGGGCATTGCAGAAGGCACCATGGCCACAAAGTCCTCCTCTCAAAGGAGGACTGTCAACAAAGTGACAATCACAGCGTGTCTCTCCTTTAGAAGGTGCACCCATCGCTTGTGATGAATCATGCTACAATCAGGGATCTGGTGCCTGGAAGAGATGAGTGGGGGTGGCTATACTTATTTTCACCCTGTTGGTGAGGGCACCCAGGACCTCAATGAGCTGCTCTGACTCTTGAACACTCCTTAATCCACAGACAGCCCCCTTCCAGGTCAAACCAAAAAATCTTCCTGTAAATTTTACAGAAATCTCAGGCTTACATCCTGCAGCCTTGGTGTCCGTTTCTGATGATTCCTATTTAATAAGGACTGTTTGTTTATCATCAGGAATAAAGAAAAAATGGAAGAGATCCGTGTAATTGTCTTTAAAAATCTAAAATGATGCGGCAAAGAAATATACAGTCGTTTAATAGATTGGGTTGGAAGGGACCTTAAAGATCATAGCATCATAGAATAACCAGGTTGGAAGAGACCCACCGGATCATCGAGTCCAACCATTCCTATCAAACACTAAGCCATGCCCCTTAGCACCTCGTCCACCCGTCCCTTAGACTCCTCCTGGGAAGGTGACTCAACCACCTCCCTGGGCAGCCTCTGCCAGGGACCAATGACCCTTTCTGTGAAAAATTTTTGCCTAATGTCCAGTCTAAATCTCCCCTGGTGGAGCTTGAGGCCATTCCCTCTCGTCCTGTCCCCTGTCACTTGGGAGAAGAGGCCAGCTCCCTCCTCTCTACAACCTCGTTTCAGGTAGTTGTAGAGAGCAATGAGGTCTCCCCTCAGCCTCCTCTTCTCCAGGCTAAACAACCCCAGCTCTCTCAGCCGTTCCTCATAAGGCCTGTTCTCCAGCCCCTTCACCTGCTTCGTTGCTCTTCTCTGGACTCGCTCCAGAGCCTCAACATCCTTCTTGTGGTGAGGGGCGCAGAACTGAACACAGTATTCAAGAAGCGGTCTCGCCAGTGCCGAGTACAGAGGGAGAATAACCTCCCTGGACCTGCTGGTCACGCCGTTTCTGATACAAGCCAAGATGCCATTGGCCTTCTTGGCCACCTGGGCACACTGCTGGCTCATGTTCAGTCGGCTGTCAACCAACACCCCCAGGTCCCTCTCCTCCAGGCAGCTTTCTAGACAGACTTCCCCTAGTCTGTAGCACTGCATAGGGTTGTTGTGCCCCAAGTGCAGGACCCGGCACTTGGCCTTGTTAAACCTCATGCCATTGGACTCTGCCCAGCGGTCCAGCCTCTTCAGATCCCTTTGCAGGGCCTCCCTACCCTCCAGCAGATCAACACATCCACCCAGCTTAGTGTCATCTGCAAACTTGCTAAGGGTGCACTCGATGCCTTCATCCAGGTCATTGATAAAGACATTGAATGGGGCTGGACCCAGCACTGAGCCCTGGGGAACCCCACTTGTAACTGGCCTCCAGCTGGATTTCACACCATTTCCCACCACTCTCTGGGCCCGGCCATCCAACCAGTTTTCCACCCAGGAGAGTGTGCGTCTGTCCAGGCCAGAGGCTGACCGTTTCTCAAGCAGAATGCTGTGAGAAACTCTGTCAAAGGCTTTACTGAAGTCCAGGAAGACCACATCCACAGCCTTTCCCTCATCCAGCAGCCGAGTCACTTGGTCATAGAAGGCGATCAGGTTAGTTTGGCAAGACCTGCCTTTCATGAACCTGTGTTTACAGGGCCTGATCACCCAGTTCTCTTGCATGTGCTTCATGATAGCACTCAAGATCACCTGCTCCATGACTTTCCCTGGCACTGAGGTCAGACTGACAGGCCTGTAGTTTTCTGGGTCCTCCCTGCGACCCTTCTTGTAGATGGGCACAACATCAGCCAACCTCCAGTCCAGTGGAACTTCCCCAGTCTTCCAGGACTGTTGGAAGATGATGGAAAGGGGTTTGGCCAGCACATCCGCCAGCTCCTTCAATACCCTTGGATGAATCCCATCCGGCCCCATAGACTTGTGGGTGTCTAGCTGGGCTAGCAAGGCTCTGACCACCTCCTCTTGGATCACGGGAGCCTCATTTTGCTCCTCTAGCTCCTGGGTTTGTACACAGATGGAACGACTTTCTTTACAATTAAAGACTGAGGCAAAGAAGGCATTAAGTACCTCAGCCTTTTCCTCATCCCCTGTCACTGTTGTTCCTTCTGCGTCCAATAGGGACCGTATGGTCTCCCTAGTCCTCCTTTTATTATTTATATATTTATAGAAAGATTTTTTGTTATCTTTCACAGACTTTGCCAATCTGATTTCTAGTTGAACCTTAGCCCTTCTGATTTTTTCTCTACACAATCTCACTTCCCTCCTGTAGTCCACCCAAGAGGCCTGTCCCCTCTTCCAGAGCCCATAAACATTTCTCTTCTTCTTGATACCCCTCAAGATCTCTCTGTTCAACCAAGCTGGTTTTCTCCCCTGCCGGCTTTTTTTACGGAACATGGGGATGGCTTTCTCCTGAGCTGCTAGGATTTCCTTTCTGAAGAGCTCCCAGCCCTCCTGGGCTCCCTTGCCCTTAAGTACTGTCTCCCATGAGACTTTGCCAACCAGCCTTCTGAAGAGTTCAAAGTCTGCCCTCCGGAAATTTAATGCTGCTGTCCTACTAACCACCCTCTTCACTTCACCTAGAACACAAAACCCTATCATCTCATGATCACTTTGTCCTAGGCGTCCACCTACTGCCACATCTCCCACAAGGCCTTCTTTGTTCACAAACAGCAGGTCCAGGAGGGCACCCTGCCTTGTTGATTCATTCACCAGCTGCGCAAGGAAGTTGTCTTCCACGCACTCCAGGAACCTCCTAGACTACTTCCTTTCTGCTCTATTGTACTTCCAGCAGATATCAGGAAGATTGAAGTCTCCCACAGGAATGAGAGGCATTGATCTAGAAATTAACCCCAGCTGTTTATGGAAGAGCTCATCAGCTGCTTCTCCTTGGCTGGGTGGTCTGTAACAGACTCCCATCACAAAATCTACCTTCTGGTGGGCTCCTCTGATTTTAACCCACAGGCACTCAATCTCCTCATCGCCACAATCTATCTCAACCGTGTCCAAGTCCTCCCTTACAAAGAGGGCTACCCCACCTCCTCTCCTACCCTTCCTATCCCGCCTGAAGAGTTTGTACCCCACCACAGCTGCACTCCAGTTCTATAAGTCGTCCCACCACGTTTCCGTGATGGCAACGACATCATAGGCTCCTTGCCCTACGACAGCTTCCAGCTCTTCCTTCTTATTCCCCATGCTGCATGCATTGGTGTAAATGCACTTCGGCTCAGCTGCTGAGCCTTCAGCCCTCTTAGAGGGAACAGAGTTCGTTCCTAATTGCCTGGTAACTGGAGTAGCTAGCACCAGAGTGCCCGTATCTCCCTTAGCACCACCAGGTGTGTTCTCCCCCACTTTTTGTATGGTGATGTACTGGTGGTCCTCACCAGCACACCCTCTCTGAATCACCATTGCCCCACGTCCAGGTTTGTTCCTGTCTAGCCTGGTCTTAACCCCCTCCCCCTTCACATCTAGTTTAAAGCTCGATTTATGAGCTTAGCTAGGTTTTTAGCAAGGGCTTTAGCCCCCCTAGGAGACACACGTGTCCCATCCTTAGCAACAAAGCCTGGGGGTGCGTGAGCCACCCCATGATCAAAGAAGCCAAAGCCCCTCTCCTCACACCAGGCTCGGAGCCAGGCATTAATCGAATTCTTCTTCCTGACTTCCAGCTCCTCTCTATTTAGCCTTGGGATGGAGCAGAAGACTATTTGTGCCCCAGAGCCCTCCATCACTTTCCCAATGGCCCTGAAGTCTTTCTTGATGGTTTTGGTCTTTCTGTTTACTAGATCATCGTTACCATTTTGGACTACTGTCAGAGGATAGTAGTCTGTCTCGTGGACCAGGGAAGGAAGTTTTCTAGCTACCTCCTTCCCTGATGCCCCCGGTAAGCAGCAGAGCTCTCTGTGGAGCGGGTCCGGTCTGCAAATGGGTCCCTCCGTTCCTTTTAGGAGGGAGTCCCCTACAACAATCACCCTCCTCTTCTTCTTAATGGAGGATGTTTTTATCTTTTTCTGAGGATGGTGCTGCCTAGGGAAGGATTCTAGGCTGTGGGAGCCATCATCCTCATCCTCAGGGTTGGATTCCACCTACAGCACCTGGTACGTGTTCACCAGGGGGATCTGGGGTTTTGCTGTCTGGGTGAGGGGAGCAGGTTTCCTTCGTCTGGCAGGAACTTGCTGCCATTCCCCATCTCTTGTTCCCCCAACCTTGCAGTTTGCAGGTGGATGGTGTTTGGACACACCAGCTCCAGCAGGCTGCTGAGTTAGCGAGAGGGCACTACTCCACTGGTCTATCTCCCTCTCACACTCCCTGATGGTCCTCAGCCTCTTTACCTCCTCCCTTAACTCCTCCACCATGCGAAGGAGTTCCCCGACTCGAGCGCAGCTTTCACAAGTGGAGCCAGTAACAGAGGCACAAGCTGGTGTGGGAGCGGGGCACTGCCTGCAGCCCAGGGTCTGGGTTGCTGCATTCACCCCCTGTAATCATCCAGTTCCAACCCCCATGCCATGGTCAGGGATACCTCTCACCAGATCAGGCTGCCCAAGGCCCCGTCCAATCTGGCCTTGAACACCTCCAGGGATAGGGCTTCCGCAACTCCCCTGGGCAGCCTCTTCTAGTGTTCCACCACTCCCACGGTGAAGAAATTCTTCCTCATGTCTAGCCCAAATCTGCACCTCTCCAGTTCATACCCCTCGTCCTATCATTACAAGCCTTTGTGTACAGTCTCTCCCCAGCTTTCCTGTAGCCCCTTTCAGGTACTGGAAGGCCTCTATGAAGTCTTCTTGAGACTTCTCTCCTCCAGGCTGAACAACCTCAACTCTCTCAGCATGTACTCATAGCAGAGGCGTTCCAGCCCTCTGATCATCCTTGTAGCCCTCCTCTGGACCCTTTTCAGCAGTTCCATATCCTTCTTATGCTGGGGATTCCAGAACTGGACACGCTACTCCAGATGAGGTTTCACAAGAGAGGAAGAGAAAGGCAGAATCACCTCCCTCGACCTGCTGGCCACGCTTCTTTTGATGCAGCCCAGGATACGGTTGGCCTTCTGGGCCGTAAGCACACACTGCCAGCTCATATTGAGCTTCTCATCAATCAGCACCTCCAAGTCCTCTGCAGGGCTGTTCTCAATCACATCATCCCTCATCTTATATTGAAACTGCAAGTTGCCCTGACCCAGGTGTAACACCTTGCACTTGGCCTTGTTGAACCTCATGAGGTTCACACGGCCCCGCTTCTTCAGCTTGTACGAAAACCCACGTAATGGATTACTCCCCATGGATTGTGTTGAGGACAAGGAGGGATGGGCTTGAAATGAAGCAAAGGAAATGCAGTTGAGGTGTTATGCAAGGAGAATTCAGAGGCAATTTGAGAGATATCAATGCTATCATGACTTAAAAGAAGGAGAGAAGGAATTATGGTTTGCACCTTATAATGCAAGGAAAAGAAAGCTTGAAAGGAAGTTCTCAGTTGGCAAATAGAAAACAAAGGGATGTAGTTCTTCACACCTCATACAGTTGAGCTCTGGAATGGTCTGCAGTCCTTGTAGGTGCCAAACAGATACGTTTGCTTTTGCAGTTAGGTATCTGACTGGGCCCACCAGTGATTAAAAGCTGTTTGAACTTTCAATGTAAAGGCTAGTAGCTCCTAAGAGTAGCTTAAAGAGCCATTCACAGGACACCACTACAGGATACAGAGTGTTTCTGCTTGAGGAAGGTTGTGGCCACAGAAAGCATCAGACCTTGTGGAATACACCAACTGGATTCTTTCTGTATGAAATAGCTTTGTTAGCCACCGGCCAACAGAAACTGATATTCTCCAAATGCAGAACAGCTGCCTATTGTGAATGTTTAGATTTTCAACATACACAATCTTTGAGAGAAACTTAAGACACACAATTGGCAAAAGATTATCCTGCAGCCAAAAGCAGCCCAATGCCACTTTGCAGAAATATCCATTTTATTTTAAGCACGCAACATTTTGCCACCCAACTGAAACCCCTGAGTGTCCAAAAACCTGCCAAACTCCCATGACTCTAGTCATCTGCTTACAAACATAATAAAACATTTCAACTCAAGGCAGACCAAATGTCTTTCTAGAAAGATCAGTTAAGTGCTGAATATGCTGAAGGCAACATCTTTCAACAAAGTCTTTCAAAATCAGAGATGCCCTTACATGTTTTTCCCACAGTATACTACAAGTTTAACTGCACAAAAATACACTTATAATCTGTATTTCAGTTCTATTTCAGTTTTGTCGTGAACTGAACGCATTTCCCATGACGTACGTGCAAAGAAAGAGGTACTGCTGCAATTAGAGAAAATATACCTGTGACTCAGCACATGGAGATACTGTTCTCAAGTGATTTAGACAACCTGTATTTAACTACTGTACGTCAAGAGAATCAAAGAAATGACACCTAAAAGGAAAGCTGGTAGCAGACTAATGAAGTCTGAGACTGCATTAACTCAGAAGAACATTCATAAACAGTTTAGACAAATGATTCCCCAGCGATGGCCAAGAATTAGTCCTTCCCTTTATTCCAACTACCAGAAGTTGAAACATTAAAAACCTTTAAAAGTGTAATTCAAACTAGGAACCACCAGTGGTGCTTGAAAGAAGTAGCTGAAAAAAAAAGTTCCAGAGGTTCATCCTCTGGCTCCACCACTTAAGACAACAAACAAAAAACCCCCACCAAATAATGCATATGGACAAAAAAGGTGTGGGTGAATCCTCTCACCCCCATTGCAATCTTCCTGCAGTGCCTACATCGCTGAGGGAAAAACAGTTTTCAAAGCAGTTCCTCTCCTTGTGCATCTATGTTTCATCACAGCCAGATTGGACCTTCCTGGTGTTGTTCCATACAGCTCCTTTTCAGTCTTTGCAAATCTACATGCTCCTTGCAAAAGCTTTTCAACATCCTCATTATCCTTGTTTTCTGAACTTGATTCCCAGTCAGTCTTCATCTTTCAGCTCGCACTCCTCTTCCTCATCATCTAGGAAGCTGTTGTTAGGGTTATATTCATTTGGTTCATCATCATCATCATCATCGTTGTCACCATTTTATTCCACAGCCCTTTTTCCTGTAGGGACAAAAATGACGTTTATTCACGGATCATAAATATAGAATGAAAGAGATCTCCCAGAAACCACTGAATTGGTCTGTCTCCTCAAGAAGAGAGAGAATCATCTAAAGCATCCTCCCCAGTGCTAACAATCTGGGGGCTGATATTCCAGACTCACGAAAAGCTGGGCCAGCTCTGACCACTACACTGCAGCGCTCATTGGTCTGATGGTTCACAAAGTTTTCCTTCCTGGTCTTAAACCCAGCCTCTTGTTACAGAGGACTCAGGGGGTTAAAATCCTCCTTTTAACACACCGCTATAGCACATTTCAGCATAACTCAAGAGCTTTTAACTCAGAAGCCAAAGCTACTGTCTAAAATGTTGAATATAGAGACGAAGCTCATATTTATCAATTGTCGCAACTCCAAATCACTTCTCAAATATGGCTGTTAATAGATTTCAAATATAACACAACAAATTCAAAAAAAACCTGGCCAAGTTATTACCAAAGAAAACAAATGTTAAGTTTCTCCCAACACATCAGCATACTGGTGACCTATCCATTTGGTTCTTTTTCACCAGAAATCTGATATTCACATCTATTTTATTGAACTGAAAGCAAATTTCAAACCACAAGCTGCAAAAATTAACGTGACAGCAGACTGTCTGCTGTTCATGGTGTATTACTGATGGCTTGCTGTATCTTTTAAACAAAGACAAACCTTTAAACACACAAACACTGAAGAGCAAACAAGAAATTATTTTCACATGTGAACAGGTGTCTCTGTGACATGACATGATTCCTCCAGTATTTGACCAGTGTTTCCATTGCATCCAAAATGTTAAAGTAGCAGAATCGGTAAAGTATGTGCCTAAATATTATGAACCCTTAGTCTTCCTTGGGCAGCCTGATCTAGTGGGATATCCCTGCCCATGGCAGGGGGGTTGGAACTACATGATCTTTAAGGCCTCTTCTTCCCCAAACTATTCTATGATTCCATGATTCTTCATACCCTCCTTGATCTGCAAAACTTGCAAAGTAAACCAGTGCCACGCTTCTGGAATATGGATACAACCCATCTGAAGCTGGGAGTCAAGCCTCTACCGCAACAACTACAGAGAGAAACTGAGTTCGCTGAGCAAGCTGCAGGTAGCTAAAGGACATGCCCTGTGCACCACTCAGGTGTTCAAAGGCTGCCAAAAATACCTGATTCACCTGCAAGATGTCTCTCATGTTGTCCTCATTAGCACAACATGAGAGCAAGTTACCTGAGCTGCCCTGCAGCCCCAGGCTCTGTCCACAGCTCAGAGAATGCACTCAGCATGATTCTCTGAGTCCTACTAAAACACCACCCATTTTAAAGGTTAACATCATCCGAGCCTGCTGAGTTGTATGGTTTTTTTTCCCCACTACGCCAGACTCCTTCCCTGTTTTATCTTTAAAGCTCCACAGGGAGACAAAAGCACAGCTGCTCGACTTAGCTGCACTGGTAACCCATGTTGTCTTGCACAGCCAAGTTCTCCAGCAATAGGAACTCAGATAAAAAGCCAAAGCAAGAGAACTAGACAAGATAACCTGAGACTGCAACTTTGAGGATGAATAAAAGAAGTGTGATAAGCATATACTTTTGGAACTACATGGTAACATACTGTACTGTCTTGATTTTGAAATGTCCATGCACTTCATAAACACAGTATTTCTAATCACTCCCAGAACAGTAAAGGGAAAAAAAAACAGAAGAACTTCCTTCTCTTCTTGCCTGCATAGATCTTAAGGATCAAATCAGGTAATAGTTACAATTTATTTCCAGCCCCCAAATTAAATCTTAGAAAGGGAACGCCAACAGGTACAAGGTAAACAAATCATCTGGACATTTTACTCCTCACGTTACTGTGCTCTACACTCTAGTTCAATAAGTTTAAATAGGAAAGCACTGATCAGGCCATAATTATCCCATTTTTCAATAAGAGGACTCAATTTCTTTTCAGCTAAGAAACACCTACCTGGTTCTAGTTTTATTACTTTAACTGCTGCTAGCTCAACTCTACCTTCTCTGACAACACGGAGTCAAAAAGCAGCTGAGATACACAAGGATCTAGGACAATGAAACTACTTGTTTAGGGTTCTTTTAGAAGAAAAAAATAAACAACACATGAGGAGCCAATAAATTAAAACATCTTAAGCATAAATGACTCATGCAAAGTTTCCTTTCTGAAATACACTGAACTCTTATTTTTTGTTGGGCTTACAGCACGCATTTTCACTAAATAAGCATTCTGTTCAGTTAGATCTAACACACTAATTTAAAATCCATGCTGTGCTTGATAACAGTGAAACAAACAGCAAGAATTCTGCAGCTAGCATGCTCTTTGCTCAGCACACATCCGTAGGAAGCATTATTTCAACAATGCTTCTCATCCTGGACTTCTTTGTTAGCAACAAGGCAAGCTATTTCAAAAAAGCCCTACTAGGCAGCTAATTTGTACCGAGATCTGAAGTTTAAAAATGCTCAAGAAACCTTGCACAGCCACACAAGTCTGAAACTACTGATGTACTTTGCTGTTAAAACCCGTAAGCAAGTAAACCACTGAGATACCCACTGCGAAGCCGTTGTAACATACACAGCTCTCACAGCAGACAAGCAGGGCCCATGGAGCATCAAGGGCTGCACCCTGCAGCATATGTGACTGCTTCCAAGACTCCCACGAGAGCCACCCAATACCTCACGCTCATTTCACTACATGTCCCTCGGTCCTTACTCTGCACCAGCAGCAGCAGCCTCTCCTTGCTGCAAGGGTGCAAACCAAACAAGCCTGCAACAGAGGAGTCTGAAAGAATTCCCCGTGGATACACAGAAGCTCTGTGGCCAGCTTCAGCAGCAGTTACTTAGCAGCTTAAATGCGTTTTGTATAGGTCCTTGTCATGCTGCAGACAACATTCTATGAGCAACCAAGGATGATTTTTTATTTTAAAGCCATTAAGGAGCAACATAAATGATGATAATAATGAATCCTCTTCCAGAACTGTTGTGTTTGACTGCTAATTGAAATCCGTGGAGCCATTTGCCCAGTTCCTTCCCGACAGTTCCATGCACCCGCACCCAGCAGCAAAGCTGCTCCCCAGCGCAGAAGCAGCAGTTCCTGCTACAGCATCTGCGCTCCCCATAGGAGTTTTGGTACTGGAACACCCCTGCACTGAATGCTGTGTCCACTCCAGCCCCTACACAGTGCACAGAAGATGAGTTCGGTCCTAAAAACACAAGAGACTTCAGAAAGGAGAGTTTACTGATCTGCTTAACCCTTTAGGTGACAATTTCACAAGGACAAAAATATGTTGTCCGGCTTGCCAGAGCACGGTACACTGAGCAATCACGTGAGAGCAATTAATATTTGTCCAGCATGCACTACACACCATCTCACTCAGAAGCTTATCAGCAGCCTTGCAAAGACAATCAGTCTTGTCTAGCTTGCTGAGTTTGAGTCAGAAGCCCCCTTTAAATCCCTCTTAACAGTTAGTAAGATGCCCAAGACTTGCAGATGTGCAAACAAGTCAATTTTATTGAGAACAATTGATTATAGCAACTCAATGACTAAATAAGGGTTAGGTGGTGACTGGGCCTAAGATACTGTTTGCAAAAATACATTGAAAGTCAAGCACCTGAGCACAGATCGGAGCGATATGCAAGTAAGAAATAGGTAGTTAAAGTCAAAGTAGAGAGAGATACTAGTAATTAGTTTGATGGAAAGATATACATAACACCACTGTCTTCCTCCAGATGACTTTCTAGTAGGGGAAGGCAAGATGAAGTCCTGCCTACCGGCTGATCCCAGAAGTTTAGATAACATTTTCCCCTCACAACTTTCCCCTTTGTTTACATTTTTATAGCAATTTTCACCTTTGGGATGCAACCCTGCTGACTGGTTGAAAAGTTGTTCTCACTTTGCTTGCCAAACTTAACTGTGAATGCTGAGTAGGAGAGGCTGTGGGAATGGTTTGTCGAGGAGGAAGGTAGCCTTAAGTGTAGGGGTGTATTTTAGTATGATAATGATATAACAATGATGTTATAATGAGCACAGGTCAACTGGAGGGCTGGATTGTCAGAGCAGCAGCTGCAATTAATCTTGGAAAATAACTGGGCATTTGAACCACAGCCCTTGCAAGGGAATCACAGTCCTTGCTGACAACAGGAATTGGCTATGCCTGTCCCCAGACATCCCATCCCCCACTTCACAGAGTGAGATACCCTTGCTGCCTTCTTTTCTGATGAACAGTGTGCTGTCCCCAGCTGTGATGCATCTCCACTAACTTAGTTTTTAAAGCCTTGTACTCAGCCTGCTGGGGGGGTTGGTATTCAGTCCCATTTCTCCTCACATTTAGCTTTATTTCCACAAGCCTCTCCTCTACCCAGGGGAGTTTTGGAACTGAAACACCCCTGCGCTGAAGGCCATGTCCACTCTACTCCCTTCACATGGCACATAAGACCAGTTCTGCTTTTGCTTTTTCCTTCATCCAGTTTCAAATTGAAAAAGGACAGAATTACAGAATTTAATGATGCAGATACATACCCACCTTTTAAGCTGCTAATATTCTCATCTAAGTCACTTAAGGTGCTCAAGGGCTCATACCTTTTATTGACTGATCTCACCCAATGCTGCAAGGTATTGGTTCTTAACACGGCAGCTTCAGAGCTGGATGTGGAATCACAAGTGGAAGGCAAAAACCCCTAACACTATAAAAAGTAGCCAGCAATGAAGTCTGGAAATAAATGCCGTGTGGATTCCTGTGTTCAGAGATCAAGCCAGCTCACTCCTGGCACACCTGATCTCAAACCTCCCCCTGTACGTTTCTGTGGCAATAATCTTCTGCAATGCTGGGAGTTTGGCATTTGCAAATAATTTGCAGGCAGATGGTTGTGGAAAGATCCCGAGACCAGTGGGAATCCTACAAAAATCAACAAGTCCAAACTTGGTAGGTTGTGGAAAGAACAGTAAAAAAAGGAATTTTCTCCAGCAGTTCTCCCTGAAAGTCATTTGCCCACTCCACCGATGGCAGCAGGGTCTCCACTCAGTGCTCATCCCCATGGTGGAACAAAGATGCAAAGACATTAAGAAGAGCAAAAACAGAAGTTCCTTTTATCTGTATCAGAGAATAGAGGCAACACATGAGAAAGTGGCACCAATGAAGCAGGAGCTAAGGTTTTGATGTATTTCTTTTCCCAAAATATTTGCGAGACACAAACTGAGACAAGATGTTCAGGAATCAAAGGTCAGCTGGCCATTCTCTAGACCAGTATTGCCAGGGCTCATAAAATCCAGAAAGGAAGAAAAAATCTGATTTATTACAGGCCACCAGTGCCTTTGGGAACAGCAGGCTACCAACTGCTTAAGGGCATAAATTGACACAGGAATCAAAGCCATGTAAATGAAAATGTTGTTGGCAACATTGAAGAATACTCAGCTCAACCCCCCCCAACTATTTGCACATCACCTCTGTTTTGTTACAGGCACGACTTTGTAAGATGCTTGATGTAACTCAAACTCACTGTGAACTTCCAGCAGTCTTCAGATGAGGCAGCTCTGGACAACGGAACAGATTTTAAGCCCTGTATTTTACATAACTTCAGATGAGCATTTTGCCACAATAACATTTTCACTATCGTGGCCACACAACTTCACGTGAAAAAAATTTAAAAACCCAAATATCACCTCTCTTTCTGCCCCTCGCTGAAAAGTGTTATAGCCACTCTTTATGGCCCCAGGCCACATTGAGAACTAAACCCAGGTGAAGCTTCACCTCCTACAACAAACTTGCACAGGTGCCAGTTAGAAGATCCATAATTGACCGCATGTATTTGATAGAGCACTAATGGCACAAACAAGTTATCCATTACCTTTCTTGGGACACATTCATTATAGTCTTCGCTAAAACTTCTTTGAAAGCTGACTTGGGGAGGGGGGCGTATAATTAGAAATATATTGGTTTAAGCCAGAAATCCATACTAGCAGACTTGCAGTGCACTAGAATGTTTCCAGGTACCAGCTCACCAGCAGAAGTCACTGCAGCAGGATCTTACCAATCTGGCCCATATCCTCCTGCCCTCTGGGTCTCCGTAGTGCAGTCTGCACCACAGGCTCTTACTTCAAATTCTAACATCTTCAGACTGGAGCCTGTGTGTTGTGGAAAGCACCTGCATAAAAACATGCTTCCAACTGGCTCCAACAATGAACTTCAAATAAAGAAAAAGAAAAAAAGCCCATACCAACTCAGACAGTTCTGATTGCTATCTCCATGCTAATCACAGCAGAGGAACACAATTCATGAGTCCATCTCAGTTTGCCAAGTTGCAAAGGCTTGTTCAAAATAGCAGCTGAAAGCAATCGTAGTCCTTCTCCATACCAATACTTCCCTGTCAGCTCAGCAGGCATGGGGAAGCCTTGGATTAGATTCTTCCCTCCAACAAACCTTTTGCAGAGACTACAAGAATTGCTGAGACCTCTCTCTCTTCAGGAGAATTTTTCCACATGCTGCTTTGCTCACAGAAGTCACTTTGAACTTGGCAAGTTTCTCCATCTTCCACAGTGCTTTTGGACTAACGTTACTGAGTGAGGAAAATCATTCTTTTTGATAGAACTAAGTCTCTTCACCCTAAAAAGCCAAAGCACACCCGTCACACACATACAAACACTGCAAAGAATTAACACAGAAAATAGTTTATTTTCTACTCCAAGGGATCTGAATAACAACATTTCAAACTCATCAGAAACAAGCTTTCAAGTAATACTGCAAGGGACACACAATAAAAGTACACATCCAGACCTCAAAAAGAGCTGGAGACTCCTGCAGACAAGATGTACTTCCTAAAAACACTGCTGAAGGTGAAAATCCAGTCACAGTTAATAGCAGCTCATTTGGGTTTGCAGTTCTGCAAATGAAGTCTCTGTCACAAAGAAACTCCTCCCAATACTGAGAGGTTTTGTCTAAGTAAGGATTTCAGGACTCTACCTCATTACAATATCTTACAGTAAAAATACTTGATGCATTATAAGGCATCTTCCACCTCTCCAAAAGAAGGAGAGAAAAGGAGAACCTTCCGATATCCAAAGAAAGTGAGCTGGACTAACAGATGGCACAGGCTTTGTTCCGATCAACAAGGCTCCACCAGATCACTGCCATGCTACTCTTGAAGCGTATCAGGATTCAAGTTCACTTTGACACAGTGCAAGAAAGCTACCGATTCCCAGCAGTAGAGATCTTCTTGTATTTGTGTATGAAAGCATCCGTCTTTCCAAGACTAACTCCATAGACACCATCTGGCACCAGAGACCCAAACCGTGTCTGTCTGCTGCTGACGGAAGCTTCTTCAACACCGTTCACTGAGGAGGAAGCGTTCCCATCAACATTCAGGGCTTTTGCAATGGCAGCTTCCCTTGCGCCATCAGCAAAGACAATAGGAGAGTCACTTTTGGCATGCTTGGCAACGCCATCAATGCGCTTATGGAGATCTTGGCTCAGTAGCAATACAATAGTGCCTCCAACACGCAGTACTCTGGAAAAAAAAAAGGAAAAAAAATAGGTTAGGTGTTCATTCTGCCTGACATGCATTCATCTGTGCAGAACTCAACACTGCTGACGCTTCAGATGGCACTTGCATTCAACAAAACACTAGGCCTGTTAATGCTCATGGCTCAACTCGATAAACTACACTTCCAAATGGAGTTTAAATTCCCTATCTTTATAACTCTTTCTAAATGGGAGAACAAGGTCCTATCCTAACTCCCAAACATTTCTGGCCTCAGGAGTTCTTTCCACTGCATCAGCAGGGAAGGTAGATTCTGTTTTCCCCCTCTTGGTATTATTTCAAGGACTGAGGGGAGTATCAATTTCAAACACTGGTTTTCGGTTGCATAAGCCTCCACCACTCTGCAAAGGAACAGCTTCCCAGGGCAACAGAAGATTGGTAAGGCAATTCTGAAGCTGACCTTTCCATTTGGAAACTTTAAAAGGTCTGTTCTTTCTCTGTTCCACTGATCCTTAATGGTTTGCAAACTCAGGAAGCAGAGGAAAATTCATCACTGTGTGTAATCCATTTTTCACAGTACATGACCAGACGTGACACTTGGCTTTGAAAGAGAGGAGAAAATAGGACTATCCTTGCTCTGTTCACAGCAAGTGGATTGAACAGTCTTACTCGTGGGGCTCTCACAGTAACGGTCCCTTCCTCATTTCCACATTCCCAGGGAAATATTTTGCTTAGAGTGGCCCAGCAGAGCAAATAAGACCAGACTACAAGCAGAGTCAAAGGGAGGGCTGGTCACTGTAAGCTGACACAAGGTTGCCCTGCTGTTCTGTGGAGCTACCACACCTTCTTCACCACCTTCCCACTGCATTCCTGCATTGGGTGAGCAAAATGAACACTGCTGAAGACCAGTCCTACAGAAAGGACTGTCAGCCTTTCAGCCAAGAAAAGAAATAAAGAAGCACATGGTTTGAACTGCCTGATAGAAGCAGCCTGCTATTAGTTTGGCTGAACTCTGCTACAAAACAACAGGGTGAAAGATGAAAGGAGGCATCTAAAAGCAGACCAGGTGGCCAACTGGATATACACTAACAGAAAGGAAAATTGATACCACCATTTTCTGGTCTGACATCTTTCTTCCCAACAATATAGGCTAGTAAAAGCTTGATTGTCAACCCAAAAGGAAAGCCCATGATTTTATACAAGCTGACCTCAACGGAGACGCTTTATCCACCTGGCCGTGCGTTAAGTTCATCTAGGTCATCCTCTCCTCTTTCTCCTTTCTGCCTTAAGGGTATTTGTGAGTGTGACTCAAACATTTAACCATCGTGCCTTGGAAAGAATATTTGCGAATGTAGCCCACACAACAAGCTCATTCCTTGTCAGCTTGTGCTGCCGCCAGCATTTCCACAGCTTGCAAGACAAGCCACAACAGCCTTCAAGGGACAATTAAAGGACTCGGACTTTCACTGGCTGCACGGGATCCGACTAAAAAACTGGAGTGTGTTTGGAATAAAGAAAACCTGAAGCTGGCTGAACACTTAAGATCACAAACCATCATGACATTTACACCAAACACGTATACCATGTCAAGGGCCACACGTACCTCTCCATTTCCTGGAGAATATCTGGAAGGAGCTGAAAGACTTTTGTTATCTTGAACTTCTTCCCAAACGGAATATCCGCAATCACAGCATCAAAGCTTTCTGAAGGCAACGGCAATGCTGCAGAATAAAGGCAGGTCTTTAAATCGTCCTGTGTGGAAAACGAGCAGCAGCTATGCCCTCAAGCACCTTACAAAACTGCCTGCCAACGCTTTTGCGGGTTATGCACCCAGACTCATGGCTCCTTCTGTACCTTTCCTCACAAATGGCATCACAAAGCCACCAACCCAATGCAGACCGAGAAGAGACAAATGCATGAGTGTGTGGGTTAGCTCACAGACTCCTAGTTAGTGGGGATATGTTTGCTCCATAACAAGACTCTACAAACAAGGGACTGCATGGGTCCAAATCAGCTGCTGCTTCTCAACACAAGGGAATCTTTACAAGCAAAAACACAAAAGAAGAACTAAGCTTGCAAGCATTTTACACTAAGTACATGTATGAATGGCAACGAACCACATTTTAAATTCTTCTCTATCCCCGTTTTCTCCAATCAGAATCGCCTAGGTTCTGTTGGAGCTTGAGTCATTGAAGTACCTTCCCAGAGTTTCTGCATCCTACAACAGTCCGTTGTTGTGACCATGAGGCAGCACTGCACCCTTGTGGTGATGAAGGTTGGCCATATACCAGGCTACGCCGGCCAGACAGGGCTTTGCCAGCTTGCCAAACAATGAGACTATGGATTCTCCATCTCTCAGGATGCTCAGAACTCGACTGGACAATGCCCTCAGCAACCTGACCCAGCTTTAGGGTTAGCCTCATTCCCAGCAGATGACAGGACTAAAGAGCTCCAGCAGTCCCTTCTCACCTAAATCCTGTCGTGATTCTATGCCAGCCTTTCCAGAACTGGCAGGAGATGTTTCTTGGACCATCCTTGGAGCAACACTTGCAGCACAACAATTTTAGAACAATTTTATCTACAAATGGAAGGACAAGTTACCTACAGTCCTTCAACACATGCAGAAATAACAGCATCTGATCAGTGACAAAGACACCAGTTACTTGTTCAGTATTAGAAAAGCCTGACATCAAAGTACTGTCCGTTACCCTAGAAGCTCAGCACAATCACAGCTTTTAAAGAAGAAATAAAGCTATATATGTTCTTACAAAAAACACATAATATTTCTTACAGTTCTGATAAGAAATACATTGCAAGTTTAAAAAATATGAACGCTTCATCACCCGTGCACAGGGAAGAACACCCAGCTCTCGTCTGGTGTAAATTTCATAAATGACTAATTTAGATTCAGGCTTTGAGGTCCAGAGTAAGGTCATTAAATTATTATGTTCTCCCCTGATTAACTTATGAAGTGAGAGCATGAGCAGGAGAGAGTCTTCCAGGAGAAAGGCATCGTCATTTAAGATACTCGTACTGCAAAACATCAACGAATTAGCTGATCTTAATGCAATTACTTATCTGGTAAATTGAAGTTACAAACCACTTTTTGTCTGTCCTTGCTGTTTTCCCATAAGACAAAGAATTCTTATATAGTATGTACTCTCTGTGGCATTCAAAACTTTACCATTCAGACAGACAACTACTGCCCATGTCTGACAATTATTATTTTCATTGTCTTCTGCTGAGTATATTCTCACCAAAGTTCCTGGGAGCAGGAGGCAGGGAGGGGAAAGCAAAAAATTATCCATTCTCTAGAACTACAGTCACTACTTGGCTCTTTTATTAAGAGGTAGCTCTACTACACGTAACCTCAAGAGATCCTATGTTACCTGCGTAATCCTAAAACTACAAAATATTTCCAACATGTATCACTTGGAAAGCCTACAGCCATACCTTTCACAGAAGCTTTAAGCAACTCAATCTTATCCATCAAGCCTGCAGTCCTAAGATTCTCATCTGCACCTTCTAACTGTGAATCACTTAGATCAGCACCCCAGTAACACGCTTCCTGTTCAGAGAAAAAGAGAAAAGTCACTTGGACGGGAACCAGGTGTATTTATTTTAGAAAGGCTTCTCAGAACTGTCTTGTTGCACACCTCTCCCAAGATAAACCCCTTGCTGGGAGATCTACTACCATTCCACAGAGCAATACCTAGACTCAGAGGACAGAGAACTGGGTGAAGTTTGAGCACTCTTGACTCCTTCCGTATTCTGGTCTGCTCAAGACACTTGTGACTTACAGAAACATTTAGGCTCTGTACTAACAGCAAGACCCCAGATGGCTACAAACAGCCATGCTGCCTCTAATAGTGGAAACTGGCTGTACTGTCCCACTGACACCTCTGATCCCAGGATAAGTCGAGGCACTTTTAGAAGTCCATGCCTGTCTTGCACAAACCCTGTGCTTCCTGCGGAGCAATGTTTGTCCTAAAACACTCTCAACAACGGCACAGAAGGACCGGTTTGGTTCTAGCTTTTCAGTAACGCACTTTGGTATAATGGTTGCACACATTTTTTCCCGATGGAACTACAAGGTCCTGCCTGTTGCTACTGTGATACTCACAGGCCACTCTTTAGCAGCTTCCAGAAGTATCGTTCCCAGCCCACACATGGGATCCAGCACAAAGGCACCTGCCTGCAAAAATAAAGGGGTTATTGTATCTCAAGCAAGACAAACTCCTCTCCCAGGACAAAGTTTACTACTGACGTATGGATCACCTAGGTATTCCCACTGTGCAGTGTAAGTAAAAATAATTACTGGTTTTCCAGGCCCAACTGGCTTGCAAGAGAACATAGCAAAACACATTAGTAGTTTCACTAGAGACAATGCATCGATGTATGTAGCCCTGAGGTGATGTTTAGTGGAAACGACTAAAAGTGGACTGCAGACAGATATTGGTACCAAATTAATCTGTGGAAAATATCACACTTGCTTCTATTTTCCCCTCGGAAGAGCAACCCAAACAAAATTTGAAGCCTGGACAGTGAAAAAAACTGTGAATCCTTTTCCTCATTCATGTCTTAGCGCATGGGACACTACAATCACCACACTTCTTCAAAGCTCCCTGCTCCTGCCCCCATAAGCAGCAACCCCTCCATCATTTGGGACTCTACAGCTTTGCCATGAACATTTGGCTTACCCTGATTTCAGCCAGAGATGCCATGGCCCATGCAACTGTTGACCGCAGCCCTGCTGTTTTGATATACTGTCTGTTTGCCAACGGAAGCCTGCAGGCAGCAAAAAATCAATGTTAGGCAACAGCACAACCACCCAGAAAAGCCCATGTAATATGAAAGAATAAATGACCTGGACAGATCTGCAGACAGACACAAACGACAGCTTGCTTTTATCCATAACTCATCACAAAGTCTGGCCTACAAGCGCAGATAAGCTCCACACAGAACACAAGACTAACACGACAGTCCAGTGAATATCAAACCAGAAGATAAACGCTCACAGTCAACAGCAAGACTATTTAGAAATTATGCCTGTTCTGATACTGACAAAACAAATCTGATGAGGAGGACGCCCACCTGAAAAGGGGAATCCCCACCACAGAGTGAATGTCATTAAGACGGACAAAGATCTGAAAGAGGGGAAAAAAATTACATTTGAAACTCTCCATCTGACACATCAATAGCTTTAACTCATTTAAACCAGACACAGAAGATGTTTCTACAAACTTCTTATCCTAGTTTTAAGAACAAAAATATACACTTTGGACAATTAGATTAATTGGAAGAAAGCACACTAAATTATCAGAATGCCTCCTTGAAGAGAGCATCCCAGCGCTCAGCTATTCCCACACACACGCTTATTTTTTGGGGCATTTCAGATGGAGGCAAAACTGAGTAATCCTTACAGAAGTATAGGCAGCTGAAGAAAATGCCCTCCTGTCCTACAGAAAGCATCTTAAAAGACAAGTGAGCTCCCCAACAGATTTGGCATGACTGTAGTCCCTCCCCATGAAGCCCTAAGAGAGCCATGATGCTTTTGAAGTATCTCAGTGCTCAGCACTTAAATGGTTTCATAGCAAAAATCTGGACAGGAACAAAAGCCCCACTTCAGGCTCAACAAGGCCGTATTTGACGCACAGCCGATAAAAAACAGAGCCAGTAGATGAGCTCAGAGCTTTTAGAGATGGTTTCAGACCTCCCAGCACCAGTGCTGAGAGCAGCTTCCACAGGCCAAGCACAGAAATGAAGAAACAGCTTGCCAAGGGCAATGAAACCTTTCCAAGATCTCCACACAGCCTGCACCATGGAGGATGCCTAAAGCAGGCTACTTTGAGGGACGAGCCCTGGGAGGAGGCTCTTCCATCAATGGCATTCTCAAGTTCTTCAAGAACACAACCTCCCCGCTCACTCTCTTCCCCTGTAGAGGCTAAACTACCTGCTCAACAGCTCAGGGGACCTCTGCTTTCAACACAGAGTTCAGCACTTTGCAAGCAGGCCAGATCCTGAACCATCACCTGCATGGATCCTTCCCCTCAGAGGGGGGCCATGCTGGCCATTCCAGTATTTAAGTGCTCGGGAAGGCACTCACACAGTGTCTACTGAAAACTTTAGCTCAGTGCTACCCAATGATTTCTAAATTCAGCAGCAGAAAGACAGAGAGAGGCCACCATCCCATGTGCAAAGGGAGCAAAGAACAAAATGAAAGATATTGCGAGCAATTCTGGAAGAAGCAAGAAGCCATCTAGCAGACAAGCACTACTACCTCTAGATCAGGGTTCCGCAGATCAGCCCGCCACCCAAACTGCTTCATGAGCGCTATGCCAACGGCTCTTCCGATCTCCTGCAAGGGGGAAGAACAGACACGGGCAGTAAAACCAACAGATTTAAAAAAACTACCCATTTCAGCCTCAGCTGCACAATCCTCAAGTACCTGCCAAAAGAACGGGCCTCTCTTTATCCCTATGAGATTAATTCCTACAAAGCCCCAAAAACGGACAACAGGACACAGGGAGTAGAGCAAACACACCAAAGGACAAAGGGATTATCGCTTAGCTGGAGTGTGAGAGGCTGAAGTTTAAGTCCCGCCCAAGCTACAATAAAAGCTGTCATCACTTTTGGAATTATAGAACATGCACTAAAAATATTTCTGATGGACATAAACTAGATCACCCAGGAGGAAATCTCCAAACACGCAACTGCTACTCACAATTTTAATGCTTCTACGGCATCTAGAAAGCTCTCACTACTTTCAGAGTGCAAGAGTTGAAACATGACACAAATTTAAGCAAACATTCATGTTGGCAGGCTCACGCGTCCCACCTGCCCACGTTCCTAGCTTCAGCAAGAAAAAAAAAAACAATCTAGTTAAACCACTGCTGTCTTCAAGTAAGAGAAATCTACATAAATTGAAACTACACAGAGCTTTGTTTATTTTTTTTCCCCTCACAGCAGAAAGTTATTACAGATGGGATCAGTGCTAGATGGAAAGGGCCCCTGGAAGTCCTCTACGCCACTACTCTCTCCCAGGGCCAAGATCCACTCCCTGTGACACCTCCCAGGCCTGCACTGCCCTCCTAGGGAACAAACACTCCCCAATACCCAGTCAGAGCCCACCGACCCGCAAGTTCTGGCCTGTGCCTTTCTTTTACACCCTCTGCCACAACTGAGAGGAGTTTGGCTCCACAGTCCTTGCAAGGGCCCTTTTAAGTAGCTGTAAGCTAGTATCAGATCACTTCTCAAGCTCCACAAGCCCAAGTACCTCAACTTATCCTCAATAAAAGGCACTGATTTGAAAAATACTCAGGGTAACAGAGCCCAGAAATTAACAGCAACCCTAGCATTTCTACTTATTTAAAACAAATGCAGATTAAGGGCTTGGTTGAGAAAATACAGAAAAACCTCCAGCAGTTTATTATTCTAAAACATACAACACAACTGAAATGACAAACGAAACTACACATCTCCCTTCCCCTTTGGTAAATTACTTTAAAACAGAGATACTTGAGCATACCTGCGAAGTAAGTATTTTGGCAATTGCTCCACTACAGCGACAAGAAACTCTGAAACTGAAGCCAAATTCCTCATTTGCAACAGCTTCCTCTTTGCTGCTTTTGGAAAGGTCTTCTAAGGAAGCCTGGCTTTCAGCCCCACAGTTCTGGTCGCTCTTTCTCTCAGGTACCATATAACTCTCTCCATCTTCTGCTTGACATTCCTCAGGCTCTCTCACTTGTTCTGCTTTCTGCCTTTTAGTTACAATATTTGTCTCTTCTTCTGATTTTCTCTTGAGAGGCAACCTGTTTTCTGGAAGCACATCTTTTTTCCCCTCGCACCCACGAAGGTTCCTCCAAGTAGAGATTACATCCAGCCAAGACTTTGGTTCCTCAGTGACAAGGCTTTTAATCTCATGCAGCATCTTCCCTGGAAGAAAAAGTAGTTTCAGCTTAAGTACTACAGTCTCAGAATTTGATTTTCCTACAGATTGAGAACAGCTGTTAACAGACGGCGTTCAAATTTTGTTTGTGTGTGAATCCAGGAACCACAGCAGCAGGCATCACTGCCATCACAGGCACAACCGAGCTCTCAGTACCCACACATGCCACCAGCAGAGACCAAGGCATCCCTCTGATTAGAAGCTCTGCAGAACTAAGATGAAATTGTGCAAGGATTGTATTCTGCAGAAGAATTCAGCAGCTCTAAAAAAACTGGACCATTCCCAGGGACAGAGGGCCAGCCAACCATGCCATCCTCCCCAGAAAGCACTTGGTCCAGGATTAGAGACGTGGGATACTTTCCAAGAATCAAAGACACACAGTGATTCAGCTCAGAATCAAGTCCTCCATCCCTGGAGGTGTTCAAGGCCAGGCTGGATGGGGCCTTGGGCAGCCTGATCTAGTGGGATGTCCCTGCTCAGGGCATGGGGGTTGGAACTAGATGATCTTTAAGGTCCCTTCCAGCCCATATTGTTTTATGATTGTATGACTCCCACCGGGGTTCACGATTCCAAGTACACCCGAGAGAAGGAGCTGGTGCCAGCCTTACCTTTCTCCCTAGAAACGGGGAGCGGGGGCTGTTTGTGGAGCCGCAGGAACAGCCGCTCTCCAGACCGGAGCTCCCTCAGCTCAGCCAGCTTTGCCTCTGTGCTGAAGAAGACCTTTCCAGGGACGCTGACCACCTCCAGGGAAACACAAGCTCCGATCGTGGCAGGAAGATGTGCAGCTGGCCACCCCAAACAAACGCACATTTGGGGCGAGCAGCAGCCCCTCAACCCCGGGTCCCCCCTCCTCCCCTGGCCCTTCTCCACCCTGGCCCCTCTGGGTCCAGGATTAGAGACAGGGGACACTTCCCAAGAATCAAAGACGCGCATCGATTAAGCTCAGACTAAAGTTCACCAGTTTGTTCTTTCTGAAAGGAAATATCTCTTCCCTATTCATCGAGCTGACTTCGGTCCTGCAAGGTCTGAAGCCTGAACTCACGCCTGGGGGTAGTTCTCCTGACCCAGCTGTGACGAGGGACGCACGAGGAATACAGAGGCCAATTCGCTGCAAAACCTCAAAACCGGTCAAGGCACAGGGGGCTGGGGGGAAGCTGCGTCTTTTCTCGGTTAGAACCACGGCTAAACTTGATCCTCAAAGCCGACGGCGACCTGTCATCTCCCAAATTCAACCCACCCAGCACGCTCGGGGCGAGCAGCCGCCCCTCCAGCGCGGGCCCCCCCTTCGCCCCAGCCGGTCCCCTCTCGCCTCCCTCGCTCCCTCTCGCCTCCCCCCGGCCCCTTCTGGCCCCGTCGCGGGGGAGGCAGCGCCGCCCCCGACCCCGCGGGGGCCGAGGGGACACGTCCCACCCCTGCGCCGGCCACCCGCCTCTCCTCCCTTCCCTCCCCTCCCCTTCTCCTCCCCGCCCGGCCCTCACCTCGGAGGCGCCGAGCCGCGCCCGCACCTCCCGCTCCAAGAAGGGCTCCAGCCCCCTGCCCGCCGTGCAAAAGAACCGCCCGCCGCCCGCCGCCATCGCAACGCGGGGCGGGGAGGGGGCGGGGCCCACGCGGGGCGGGAGGCGGGGCGGCGGCGCCTTCCCCTTCCTAGCGGGCGGTACCGCTCTGGGCCAGCTCCGTCCTCCCCATAACCTCCTTTCAGGTCCTTAGATGGAGCAATGAGGTCTCCCCTCAGCCTCCTGCAGGCTAAAAAACCCCAGCTCTCTCAGCCGCTCCTCATAAGGCCTGTTCTCCAGCCCCTTCACCAGCTTCGTTGCTCTTCTCTGGACTCGCTCCAGAGCCTCAACATCCTTCTTGTGGTGAGGGGCCCAGAACTGAACACAGGATTCAGGGTGCAGCCTCTCCAGTGTTGAGTACAAGAGCAGAATAACCTCCCTGGACCTGCTGGTCACACTGTTTCCGATACAAGCCAAGATGCCATTGGCCTTCTTGGCCACCTGGGCACACTGCTGGCTCATGTTCAGTTGCCATCAACCAACACCCCCAGGTGCTTCTCCTCGAGGCAGCTTTCTAGCTACCATGCCATGCCATGCCATGCCATGCCATGCCATAGCATAGTATAGCATACCACACCACAGCATCCCATCCCATATCATAAGCACAACCTGCTTGTGCATCACACAACCTGCAAAATGCATCACAACACATGCCACGCAATGCCATGCCGTACCCCATGCCGTACCCCATGCCGTACCATGCACGCAGCACAAAATGCAATACCGTTGCAGACCATACAGATGACAGAAATGCCTTAGCATACCATTCCTACCAACCACAGAAAACCAGCCATGCCACACAGTAGAAACCATAGCATCCAAAAGGTACCATACACACAATACAAAACACACCATACTGGCTTCAAAATCCATACCATACCATTGTAATTACCATACCATGCAAAATATTCTATCAAACCATACCATACAATAGACAACATACCATAGTAAACATTTCCATACATACCATATAAAACACCGCACTACACCGTACAAAGCACCAAACCCTAAATACCATACCCTACCCTACAATACAACACAAATTAAAATAAAATGCAAAATACAATACAGTACAGAACCCATTACAACCCAAATATATCACAAATACATTACAATACAACATACACCTGGGGCAGGGCAATCCCCAATTTCAGTACAGGATGCAGGATGATGTGATTGAGAACACCCCTGTTGAGAAGGACTTCATGGTGCTTGTTTGATGAGAAGCGTGACATGAGCCAGCAATGTGCACTCACAGCCCAGAAGGCCAGCCGTATCCTGGGCTATATCAAAAGAAGCGTGGCCAGCAGGTACTTTCCAGTACGTGAAAGGGGCTACAAGAAAGCTGGGGAGAGACTGTTTACAAGGGCTTGTAGTGATAGGACTAGGGGCAATGCCTATAAACTATTTTGATAGGAATGGTTGGACTCAATGATCCGGTGGGTCTCTTCCAACCTGGTTGTTCTACGATTCTATGATTCTATGAAACTGGAAAGGGGCAGATTTAGAGCAGACATAAGGGAGAATTTCTTCACCATGAGAGTGGTGAGACACAGGAAGAGGTTGCCCAGGGAAGCTGTGGCTGCTCCGTCCCTGGAGGTGTTCAAGGCCGGGTTGGATGAGGCCTTGGGCAGCCTGGTCTGGTGAGAAGCGTCCCTGCCCATGGCAGCGGGGTTGGAACTAGGTGATCTTTAAGGTCCCTTCCAACACAAACGATTCTATGATTCTATGACACGTGAAATAAACCGTAGCAAAAAAGCCCTTTTTAAACTTTGGAAAACAGCTTTATGATTTGTTGGTTTTATTCTGTAAGATAATACCAAGGAGAATAAATGCCTGGAAAGTTGGTGTAAAATGCAATTTGCTAGAATGTATGTAGTTCTTTTGGAAATGCAACAAGCAAGAATCCTGTTTACCGCCTTATACAATGCCTTAGTTGGGAAATATTCTTCTTTTTTCAGAAGGAAAAAGTAGAATTAATAATTTATGACTTAGAGTGACGTACCTTAAAAAGAATGCAGTTAATGTTATAGCCCAACACCCAAAGCCCCTGAAAATCAGGAGAGGATTTAAGCAAAGCTGTCATTCAGCCTTTGGCTACTTTCAATATAACAAAGGAGATTAAAGAAAAGCGCACTCAACCCTCCATATCCTCTTTTATCTTTTATGTTGTGGTCTTTAGGAAGGCCTGTAAATTATTAAAGCATCTGTGCTATGTTGTAAGCAAACCTAGCATATTTGTGGCATTAAGTGCCACAGGTAAGATTAAGCCGTACCACTTCACTCCAGTTTAGGCTATCAATTCAGCTCTGTGATCCTGACTAGAAAAGAAAAGGTTATTAATTAGCTGGGAACTAGGTTCTTTCTCTAGAAGCACAACCTGGTGGCCGAAGGAAACAATAACTTGAACATCTGTGTGTGACAAATGCAAGTAGACAGTCTGGAGTTTGCTGCTGAGCGCCTTCTGAGAAGTGTACCAGTACCGTATGGATACCAGGTGGAGAGGTCCGATAAATGAGGCAACAAGGGGGAAATGGAGAAACGCAGAAGTGCAAGATTTTTTTTATTGTAGAACATAATGTTTCTGACATTAGAGAAATGCTGTAATATATTAACAAACTGCTTATTTATTCATTTTGAAGACTTCTAAACCGAAAACATCACCCCAGCTGTTTGAAAACATGAGTCTATCTGTCTTTTAATCCTATGAATTCTGAAAGAAAGACATAAACCAATTCAGGTAATAGGAGGTAAAGTCATAGTTTACATATTCTTTATTTGTATATTATAACAATACTGAATTTTAAAATTAAGTCTTTTCTATGTGAGCTGAGAATTCCACTTAAACAGGAATAGACTACAAAATTGCATTAAGGCAAAAGAGTTCTATGAAGAAGCCTGCAGTGAAACTGTACTGCTGGGATTTCACTCCCAGTAAGCTGCTACTGACATTTTATCTGACATGCTGTTGACTGTCTTTTCACATCTTGTGTTATTAAACTAACAATTAAGGAAAATCAGAAAAGCCAGTGATTCATAAATTGGTAGGTGTGGCCTAATACATGAGGTATTTTTCTGGAAATGTAGAAAATCATATATACATATATATAATGTATCCGTTTAAAATGAGAAAGGAATAGTAGAAAAGTCACTCATGAAACACTTTTTATTAAAGAAATGGCTCATTATCCTTTTGTGTGACTCACAAAGTCACCATTAATCAGCTATGTAATCTGTAATTATATATAGCATTACTCTGCGCACATGGGTGCAAAAATCCATAGCTAGAATTTTATTATCCCTGTCTCAAGGGACTGATAGAAGAGAAAATTATTAAACAACAAAATTATGTGTTTCTTAGCATCACGAGGTGACAGTTCCCTTGTAATAAATAGGTAGTGTAACTTTGTATTTTCATTCTGCACATGTTAACCCTGTTTAAAAGCACGATACATTGAATGAAAAATTAAAATTCTTTTTTCTGTCCTTAATTGTTTTCTTTTTCAGATGCATTTTCTTCTGTTTGGTTCACTTGGTTCACTGACTACAAATGAGCACACTCATCTTTTCTATTTTTTTTATATTCTTTTACTACTCCTCACTCATTTTTTCTATTTTTTTAAATACAGAATTAAAGGGCATTTGATATTAAGTTCTCTGCTCTCTCCAAAATGTGGCTTCTACTGTTCTCTCACATCCTGTTCCCTTAAACATCTCCTCTAAATTACTCCCTCTCCCTCCCCAATCCATGCCCCCAAGGAAACCTTTCACATTTCTATTTCAATATCTGATGACAACATGAAAAGCAGAATGCAAGGTAAGGATAGAACACTGATTGATATGAATGTGAAATGACAGTAATGGTCTCTGTTTGGGCCATGTCTGGAGACTTCAGTATAATGAAAAATCCTCCACAGTCAGTATTTTTTGTCCCTCTAGTAATATTAGCTATGATAATGTTGTAAAAGCTGTTTTAACAGAAAACTTGGTTCTGCTGCACAAAGTTTGGTTCCACTAATACACTGAAATTTTTTTTTTTCATCATCATCATCATCATCATCATCATCATCATCATCATCATCATATCACCAGGTTGGAAGAGACTCACCAGATCATCGAGTCCAACCATTCCCATCAATCACTAACCCATGTCCCTCAGCACCTCGTCCACCCATCCCTTAAACCCCTCCAGGGAAGGGGACTCAACCCCCTCCCTGGGCAGCCTCTGACACTGCCCAGTGACCTTTCCATGAAATATTTTTTCCCAATGTCCAGCCTGACCCTCCCCTGGTGGAGCTTGAGGCCATTCCCTCTCGTCCTGTCCCCTGTCCCTTGGGAGAAGAGCCCAGCTCCCTCCTAATGCTTCATCTTTGAAGCATTTCTAGAGTGGGATTTCTTTTTTTCCAAAAATGTGGAAGAAACAGATATTGGTAACCTTCATTGTAATTAGTACATTTCAATAATTGCTTCAGTATTATTCAGTTCTGGCCTCTCGAGAGATTTCAGAAGTGTTATTCAAAGTTAGGATATTGTTCATGAATAAGATTTCATGTGAATATGACGGTAATACAGGGAACTGACAATTACCTTTCCTTTCCTGAGTCAAGCACTGTGACTGTAATGTGAAAAGAAAGATGATGCAATATTTATTGGTTCTGTGGTAAGAAGAAGAGGTTCTGGTGAGGCGTGCAGTGTTGTCTTTTGCTTTACATACTGCTAGAAATGTTAAGTACTCTTAGAATCTTACATTTAAAAATGTTGATGTTGTTTGATGTACTGCTCGTTAACCATGTCAAAGTAGCAGATGTTTCTGCTATGCAACTCCAAGATTTGAGAAACAAGAATCACATCACATCACACAATAAACAAACCCCCACCACTGGAAATCATCATCAATGAAGATAAGAATAGAGAGAACAAATAAGGGAAAGGCCAAGTTGCCAAGAGTCCTCCAGGTGACTTGTAAAAGTCTGGCTCTGGGTCTTTCTGCTGCTTATGGATCATCCAGGCGACTTTGGAAGAAGCAGCTCTGTTGCACAGCAGCTGGGGCAGGGCTCTGTCTCCCTGCATGGGCTGGCCTAACCACAGCTTCCCAATTGCCTCTCTGGAAGATGCTTAATTATGCTTTTTTGGGGGCAGAAGAAAGGGATAGCTGCTTCATAAGTGGAGATTCATTTAAAGTTCTGAAACAAGAAAAAAATATTGGGCCAATTATAACGTGCTAAAGGCATTTATACACTTGCAAATCATTCTAAGAAGCGTTTGTCAGACTACATTTCAAAAGTTTAGGTTGCTTTGGAACAGCTAGAATTGAGGCTTTCAGATACAAAGAGATTGGTCAAATTTAACAATTATTTAGATTGATGACAAAGCCCACGTTAGCTAAAAAGGAGATGATCTGTTGTCTTGCCAAAGCTGAAGTTCTGCTTACAAGTTCCAAGAAAAACTAAGAATTTTCAGCGTCTCTAAGATGACATATTTCGTATCTGTTGTTGGATATCCAGAAGAGTTTTCAGTGTTTTTGCTTTCCAAAAAGAGCCTAAGGAAGAAACAAAACCTGGGAAATTTCAGCCTAACTGCCTGAAGACTGGCAAAACCATCAGCAGCTGGAGAACAGCATCCTGTAAGGGACAGAATCAGGCACCATGAAATTACAGATATTGTATGGGCATTAGCTGCTCTGGAAAAAGCCACATTCGCTAGTTAGTGGTATGGAAGGTTTTGCTAGATTCAACATGACTTAAAACTTACTATTAAAGCTCAAGGAATCTAAAACGTGGATAAGGAAGGTGCACTGTTGGAGAGGAGGAGGAAAACCACCAGCTACCCAGTGAAGCTGTGAAACTGTTTCTCTTTAGTTTGAAAGCAACAGTCATTCATAAAACACACAGCCACATTTACGGACTCACAGAGTGGTTGAGGTGGCAAGGGACCTCTGGAGATCAGTCGGTTCAATCCCCCTGCTCAAGAAGGGCCAGTCAGGGCTGATTGTCCAGGGCCATGTCCAGACAGCTTTTGAATATTTCCAAGGGTGGACACTCCACAGCCTCTCTGAGCAATGTGGTGCCAGTAAAGAAGTGAATTTTTTTTAATGGGTGGTGATACAGAGGAAAGTTTCTTTTTAGTTTGTGAAGTTGCAGTTTCCCCTGAAATTTCCCCATGTCAAAATTGTTTTGCTGAAGTCCTTTAGCTTCTGGCATGTTAGCTCTTACATTTTACAAACAACACAGTAAATAATATTTTTCTATAACTTACAGGAGGAACAAATATATGTAGATGGGCAGACAGCCATACTCACTGAATATCCTTTTTTTTTTTTTGCTGAGAAAAGCAAAAGACTGCTGAGAAATTCTGTACATCTGGCACTTAAAACACAAAGAATGTCTTTCCATGTTAAAAACCTTTCTGAGTGACTTAGAGCTCAAGACATAACATTAAAAATAGGGACCAACATTCTCATTATATTCCTGTAGGATTAGGCACTGAAACATCACTGAAGACCTCGTCTCTCTTGCCAGTTTCTTCAAGGCTTTGAATATGTCTTTGAGTGACGCTATGAACTAAATGTATACAAAATATTTGAGGAATTGTAGCATTTCAAATTCCCAGTACTGACTTATTGCTCCCTCACCCTCAGGCTGAACCAGCACTTCTGAGCTCACAATTTAAGTCCCTGCAAGGTATATTAAAAAAATAGGCAGTAAAGACAGTATATTTTTTAAAAGCTAGTATGTTCAGCAACCACTTCAACTAATCAAAAGAAAACGCCAAAGCAAAGTGTCACTTAAAATGCAACATGTTTATTTGGAAATGACCAGTCCTGCTCCTTTTGATTCCTGACTTCTAAATGAATAGACTTCTTTTCCGAATATTGCCTCCTTCTCTCTTTTATATATGCAGATACGTTATCAACCCTTCTCTTCTGTTTCTGCCCCACTTGCTGGTCTTGTCAGTCACCACAGCCTCCCCTGGAAAAGTTATAAACCTAAGGGGGAACACCCAGTTGCAGTTGTGATCTGCATAATTGTTTGACACTTTATCAGTAATTATGGCTGATCATGGTGATCCTTAAAGAGTTTAGTAGTTTCTGGTTTTGTTTCTCCCCAGCTGGAAAGACTCCATGTGTGCTCACCAAAAGGAATGTTTGTGTCCTAAAGCCAGTTCCTTGATGCCAGGAAATGGGGCACGTTCCTTGTGGGGACCATGGCTTCAGGAAATTTTAGAACTGCTTAAGTGAAACATGTACCTTGCTCAATAGGAAAATGTTGACTATAACTGAACAACTTGAGGTGAAGAGAATCTAGTTCTATTTAGAAATGTGGATTTTAAGAATTTCTGATCAAAACATTTTGTTTGAACAAACAAAGACTTATTTTGTTTCAAGCTACAAGTATTATTTTAAAAATCAAACATCCTAGACTGCAAAGACCTTGTTTTCTGCTTTTTCTACTTAGTTTAAGAATACCCAAGACCTCCCAAAAACTTAAAAGCAGAACTGAGATCCAGGCAGGCAGCTGGCTCTGACACTAAGAGCAAGGATCAGCAAAAAAAGCAAAAAGCATCAGCAAAAAAAGGGCACAGTGGCAGAGAACTGATAATTTAATCTGATAAATACATATTTTTAATTAGGTATCTCAGCCTTTACATTAAAACAAGAAGGAAAAAATAGAAAAATGAAGCAGAACTGGATTGATACTTTTTTAAAACAAAAGTATCTTGATAGTGGAAAAGAGAACAGCAGAAGAGTGTCATCTTCTTGTTTTCCTTGATGCCTGCTACAAAGAACTTGTCTACTGTCTCCTACACATATGTAGACAAAAGAAACCTTTCTCAGGAATATATATTCTATAGTCTCTACTCTCTAACTTTGCAAAAAGACTTCTGAATCTATATGCAGCTTTACCCAAAACTTTGCTCATTCAATAATTCTTGTTCAGAGAAACTCATAAAAGAGAGAAATCTGTGGCATTTTCTGCTGACAAAAATTACAAGAAAACATGCAACGGCTTCTGTAAAACCCCATTCATTTTGAAAGCAATCAAATGTTGGCAGCTCAACCTCAGGCTTGTGTATTTAAATCAAATTTGAAAGACTAACTTCAGTAATAACATTTAGCCTTGGAACCAGATTTGAAAAAAAGCATAGCACTACAAGGTGTGGAAGAAGGAATCAGTTCCATGATGTTATTATCTGTAGGATGAAGTACCTAAACAGTTCTTGCAGTAAGGTCTAGAAACTCAATTACCTTTCTACTAATCTTATTGCCTATTGCCTCGTCAAAAAAAAAAAAAAGAAAGAAAAGAAGTGGTGCCACTTCATTTTGGGTCAAGCACAATCTTGTTAGTACCTCGTTTGATTTCAGAGTATGCATGTGTGTGTGGAAAGGATAGTGGTGGGAAATGAAAACTGGAAAAGCTATTGCAGGACCCGTTACTTCTCAGGTTTTATAAACTGGTGCACAGAGAAACATACATGGCAGTAATGTTCCTTGATTTCATCCTTTTCCATCCTGTCTAAAGCCAAGTCAATCAATTAATACTATAGAAATGAACCTTGCAAAGTGGGCGCTATTGACACATTTTGTAGGTCTGAAAATGAATTTATTTCTTTAATTCTCCTTGCCAAAAGAAAAGTATTTTATTATGAATTGTGTCCACTGTAAGATGATCAAACCCATCAATTCAATTTCTTGTTAACATACTTGATGTCAAATGCATAAATTAAAGGCTTAGCCATCAGCTGGTCTGCTTTTCTTACAGGGGTGGAACATGCAGTCAGCACAAGAACACGAGCACTCTCCATTACTGTTCCTCCCCCTCTTCTGCTAGAGATCATAGAATCACCAGGTTGGAAGAGGCCTACCGGATCATTGAGTCCAACCATTCCTATCTGCCACTAAACCATGTCCCTGAGCACCTCATCTACCCCTCTTTTAAACACCTCCAGGGATGGTGACTCAGCCACTGCCCTGGGCAGCCTGTTCTAGTGCCCGATGACCCTTTCTGTGAAAAATTTCTTTCCGATATCTAGTCTGAACCTCCCCTGGTGGACCTTGAGGCCATTGCCCCTTGTCCTGTCCCCTGTCACTCGGGAGAAGAAGCCAGCTCCCTCCTCTCCACAACCTCCTTTCAGGTAGTTGTAGAGGGCAATGAGGTCTCCCCTCAGCCTCCTCTTCTCCAGGCTAAACAACCCCAGCTCTCTCAGCCGCTCCTCGTAAGGCCTGTTCTCCTGGTGCTTCACCAGCTTCGTCGCTCTTCTCTGGACTCACTCCAGAGCCTCAACATCCTTCTTGTGGTGAGGGGCTCAGAACTGAACACAGTAATCAAGAAGCGGTCTCACCAGTGCCGGGTACAGAGGGAGAATAACCTCCCAGGACATGCTGGTCACACTGTTTCTGATCCAAGCCAAGATGCCATTGGCCTTCTTGGCCACCTGGGCACACTGCTGGCTCATGTTCAGCCGCTGTTAACCAACAACCCCAGGTCCTTCTCCTCCAGGCAGCTTTCCAGCCACTCTTCTCCTAGTCTGTAGCACAGCACAGGGTTGTTGTGCCCCAAGTGCAGGACCCGGCATTTGGCCTTGTTAAACCTCATGCCATTGGACTCAGCCCATTGGTCCAGCCTGTTTAGATTCCTATGGAGATTCTCCCAATGCCGCTGGGTTCAGAACTTCTGCTTTACCGTATGGAGAATGTGGACTTGGCCATCAGCAGCACAGAAAGGGTGTGAAGTGGCTGGTATAGCCCATTTGCCCCATGGGACAAAAGATGCAGTTTTCTGAGTCCATATTATTTCCACAGTTTAACACACACACACACACCCCACACCCCTCCCCGCCCCCAGATCAATAGACTAGGATTTCAGTCTACCCTTAGTGAGCAGTTTAAGGACAAGCCCTTAAGCTGTGTTATCACACAGAAGTCTCTTTTATCTTCACAAATAGTGTCCATAGTCTTGATTTAGCTTTTGGAAATTACTGGGCCCAAACTCAAGACCAAAATTAGCTACAAGACACACAATGCCTTTCCCAAGCGTCTAGAAAAGGAGGTGGAGGAAAGAAGAGGCAGATGCAGGATGAATTATATTTTTCATTCACTGTAATTCATTGCTGGGGCGAAACTTAGCAGTTAAGCTATTTGCCATGCTGGTCTAGTTTTCGTGAGCGCTTGCACACAGCATGTCCTCTTGGGTATATTTACTCCCAGCTCCCCCTCTAACTCCCTCATGGAGCCCAAGAGCTGGTGGAAATGAAAATACTTGCAATAAACAGGCCCACACAGGTTGAATCCATGTTCTGCAGTAATACCATCAATCCCTCATTCTCTCCTAAGGGCGCATCCTGCAAAAATTGCTGGCATGTATTTACTGTATATCACTTGTACAGGACAGTTAAAGAGACATAACAGCACATACTACGGAGAGAAAAGTAGGGACAGTTTTTCTGCATACTGGTAGTGGGTACTATATAGCTACCAGGTAGACAGTTTAACCCACAGTCAGCTGTAAGGCTTGGATGCAGATACGAATTGCTTAGTCCCGAGCCAAGGTGGACTTTGTCTTCCATTACTAAAAGGTATGTCTGTGTTGATGTAGCAGGTAGCTTTAAAAGGAATCCAGGTCAAAGCAAAGAAGGTCAGCAGATTCCTAGGCTTGTGCTGCTATCTGGTGGAATCAGCTCGGGAAGAAGACACTTTAGAAGAGGCAGGAACTAAGGAGCTAATGAGGAACTTTTCACTGGAGGCTTTTTAGAATCAAAATGTAGGATTGGAAGTCATGTCAACACGAACAGTTCACAAGTACTGCAAGACAGCAGGCTGCAAGCAGGGACTTAACTACCCTTCCTAACACAGTAGGTCTGCTCGTTCATGCTATTCCAAAGGCATTGGTAGCATCCATCATGATAGGCACAAAGTTGTGCTAGGTGATGTCTGGCCCTTGGTCAAAAGCACTATGGACAGCAGCCCAGAGGGGAAGATGTGAACTTTAAACTCAGAAGCGTAAACTTTTCTCCTTGTTATAGTGCAGAATTAAGAGGACAAATTCATGAAGATAATCCTTGCTATGTAGAGGACCCCAAAGCCACAACAGAAATGTAGCCCTTCCCGAGTTCCCCTGTCCCCTCAATCTAGCACGGGATCAATGCGGAGAAGAGGTGTAAAGTTGTGCGCTGGTCCCTGTTCGTCCCTGGCTAGCACAAATACTTTCTTTGTGTGCCTGGCTGCTCTTAGCTGTGCTGCCTATGGCAGCTTTGGGTCTGGCTGCATGGCAAACTTTGATATGGCCCCAGATTTGCTTTTCCTCTTCTTGCTCATTTCAAAGTGGCAGTGAAAGAAATATCTGTTGTGGCAGGAATCTCTTTGCCAGAACCGTGGGAGAAAGAAATAGAGCATTTTGAAAGAAAATTCTCGTGTCACTGTACACCACAGCCGTAAGAATCACGGGGAGATGGGAAAGGGAGTCAGGGTCTAAAATACCATCAAGCAGATACCCTGAGAAGCAGGGGGACATGGACTGTCACTCAGAAGAACACGCAGCCAAAAGGCATCCTGCCCTGACACTACAGAAGCCAGGTGGGTTCTCATGAATGGCCTCCATATTACTTAAACCCAACTTCCTCAGCTGATGAACTGCTTTAATACAGAGCAAAGAGTCTAATTTTATGTTTGAGGATGAAAGTGTGCTAAAAATGATGTGCATGCAAAGTCCTACATTGCTTCAAATTATTTATAACTTTTCACAGGCTAAGCTTCTGTCAAGTTTAATTTCATTGCTTCTAAAAATGGTATTCTAGACTGGAGGGCTAAAAGGGGAAAAAGCTGTCAGGGAAAGAGTCATTTCTGCTATTGAGTTCCATACTTTCTTCTAAACAAGTTTTCTTTATTCTTCTGGAGCTCCGGTCATTTCATTCTGAGAGTCTCTGGCATCCATTTGTTACGATACTGAAAAAGAAAACCATCTCATATGTATGAAAAACTCTCCCTAGGTCCCCCAAATATCTCCCATAATGTTATTTTTTTGTTATGACTCTTCGCTCCCACTGAAAAGCTCCTGGTAAATTCAGAAAGAATTGTTTCTCTTTCTCATTTTGTTAAGTTTAGTTAGATCTAAATAGGAGAGCCACAATAAAAACTAAATGTGTTACTTTGATTACGATTTTTTGAGAGTATGTTCTCATGGTTTGAGTTCTGAATTCACCACACACATCACATGCCTTGAGACATTTTGGTGGAATGGCTACTTCAACAGGAAAAAGCTCAGACAGCAATTCAAGATCCGGCAATGGGGGCAATATTGTCATAAATAGCCAATAATTGACAACCGTTAACAGTCTTATATGGTCAAGCAGATGTTTCAGAATATCCTCTTGTAATAAATGTTGTTGGATGGACAGATGACTATAAGAAAATAAGAGGTCTTTCTGCTGCAATCACCAGAAGCATTCACATGCCTTCAGCAGCTGCTGAGGCAGCTGAGAGCTGAGGCACTTCATCAGAACAGACAGTACATTTTGTTTTTCTACTACAAATAGACATTTGGTCTGTCCTTTCTCCCTCTCCTTTTGTGTTCTGCAGCTGCCTTATTGCAACAGGACTTCAGTTTGGTAGACATTAACTATTAAATGTGTCAAGTTGAATCAAATACTAATTTGTTCTCTTCATTATGTTAAAGCACTATCCTTTCTTTACTCAGAGGGAATAAATGTTTGAGCTTTACTCTCCAGTCCGTTTTGAATGAAAGTTCTTACAATGTGACTTCTTGAGGAATCTGGCTCCAAAATAGATACAAATGCATGTGCATTTGGTAAGGAGATTTGGATCAGCAGACTCATTGAAGTGGTTTTTGGTTTGTTTTGGGTTTTTTTTTAATGTAAAAGTGAAATACCTGTTGTTTTAAAATACACCTAGGTGGTTTTTCTTAGAACTTTTATTTATATACTTGTATAGAAATATTGTTGGTGCTTTTATGTCATTTGTATCCCTTTTAAGAGGTATTTTTTTCATTTACCTGCATCATTGGAAAGGAAAATGTTTGCTAACAAAACAAAGTCATCGTTTTGGCTCTTAATTTCCTGTTTATGTTGGAATTGATAGGTGATTCCTCCTTAGCAAAAAGAAGGATCTGCTAATCAATTAATAACTCGTTCACATTGTAGCCACAGAGCTACACCAGATCATAACCCCTGATTGATATCCAAAGAGTACCCACTGGTTTCAACAAATTGGATGATCCAAATCTTTCCCATAAATGGTTTCAATCCAGTATGAGCCAAAGGGCTTAACAGCAACCTGTGTAGGATAATCAAGACTGGCTCAGTATTAAATAATATAGGGTAACGTATCTATTGTTGTAGCATCTAATGACTAATTGCATTCTTTCCTACTAGAATTCACTGACATAAGTGTTTAAAAATATATTTAACTTTATCTGATGTAATATCTAAGCAGACATTAGACTTTTATTTAAATATTCATGATAGGAGTCTCATCCTCATGTGTTGCAATTTGCTTCAATTTCTGTTTGCTTTCAAATTTGTTTTGCCAATGACAGTGCTTTAATTAAAAGGTATTTGAGCACCTCATTGATTCAGAAGAGGAAGACAGGCGGGAGGAATTGGCCTAGAGTACTGTACTTATGTGCAGAAAAAAAGACTTAGAAAAGTAGAGACAAAAGCAGTTCTCAAATTCTTCCCTTTGCTGTTCTACGGCAATAAGTCTGTTTTGAATAGAACATGTTTGGTTTTTTTTAAAAAAGGTTGGTCCATCCACACATTAGTTCTGTATTTGGCTTTTAATTACTGGTTTGGATTGATTGCACAAGTAAGAACCAAGAATACTGGTAGATATATTTGAGAATTCAGAAAACCATTCAGTAGAAATTAGATGCAGGCATATTCAGTAAACCCTATACGCTCATCATCAAGGCTGATACGGCTTTCAGGATAAAGCTGAAGTTGTTCTTAATTTGTAAAAAATGTCTTTTTTCTTTTTCACAGTAGGATACACCTGATGGTTTAATGGATCAGCATCTCTTTGAGAATCTTCTACCTAAAAGCTAACTTAGAAAAGATGTGACACGTAGTTAGTACAAAGTGTCACCTGAATCATTTATGTAACATTTCTCCTACTGCACTGCTCATAATATCTTCAAAAATGGAGATGAAGAGGTGCAACAGAAGTGATAATGTAAGGGAGAAGCCTGAGATATTAAACAACAGCACAAGAGGCGCAGTTTATGCTTTACCCTATAAAAATGCTAAGACGAAGGCAATTCCAGGTCGTAAAGACACCAGAAACCTTTGTGTGAGAAAAACAATACCTCTATGCTTTTACAATGTAGTGAGTATGCATTTACATTGTGATACATATATGTGCATTAGTCAAATAACCACGATGTTTGCCCACAAACCAGTAGCGGACAAACCCCAAATATATTCAGGTCCATGAGAATTTTTTGGATCAAGTTTTCTAGCAAAATGATGGCAGCTGGGAAATGTTAACTATGTTCTATTTGTCAGCTTCACAGAAGAGAATATATGTATTAGAGATTTGTTCTCAATGTTATGGTCACCACATCGACATTAGTTGGAGTGTCACTGCGTCTGGTAAAATTTTGCTGAGCAAGGGGCTAAAACTGCAGGCCATCTTCATCGTGCCACTCCTTCTTTCTTCCTTAGTTGATGCCCGAGGGCAGGCACCCTCCATCCACACCTTCTGCCCATGGGTCCACAATCTCTGTTTAAGCCCAATACTGAGTTGTTGGTCTGTCTCTCAATTCAGGTAACTGTTGTGCTTATTTTCAGCCCTGTCTCCTGCTGCTCTTGGCTGGGGAGAGCCACACATTCCTGGGGCTCTCTGGATAGTCCCTGGACATGATTCATCCCCGACTGTGCCTGGGACCTGCTTGCAGTGCATGGCTTTGTTTGTCCAGCTGAGCCACTGCAGAACTGTGTTGTGGTGTGAAGACACTGCCCTGCCATGGTCACCCTCGGCTCCTAGCCTATTCCTCCCAGCTCTTGCTGCTCCTTGGAAAAAGTAGTATATTTTAATATTTTTCAGTATACTTAAAAGTTTCTTTTATTTTTCCACACAATGGTCTGTTCAGCGAGAGGTGGTGGAAGCTAGGCTATTTGAAGAAGTTACTTTTGTAATATACAGTTGGATTAGAATACCATCATGACATAGGTTTGAAATAATATCATGGAATGGAAAACAAAACAATAAAACACAGCTGGCATGTTTCCGCGTGTACTACTCTGAGCCACAGTTTGCTGACAATGTAAGACCTCAGGGTGAGGTGTTTGTATTAACTTTACCTAGATACCCTAGCACGCTTCACCATTTTGCTTTATTTTCCTCTGTCAGTTTTTGTGCTTTGTGAAAACGTTCCTTGACTTTCTCTGGGAGCTGTAGTTGGGACTTTACAACCAGCAGGTTTTTCCATTATCTTCTGATTTTGCAATTCTGCTCTGGTACTGTAAAAGTAGGAAACAGCTTAAATCAAAAGCACACTTCTTCTAAGCCATGTACTAAATCAATTTGTGCCATTAATAGAGGAATAGATTTGAATCTCTTCTGCCTAGGGAGGTGGTTGAGTCACCTTCCCTGGACGTGTTTAAGGGACGGGGGGACGAGGCGCTGAGGGGCATGGTTTAGTATTTGATAGGAATGGTTGGGCTCGATGATCCGGTGGGTCTTTTCCAACCTGGTGATTCTATGATTCTATGAATGGTCTCCCACATAAATAAGAGCTATTCACCCAAGTAAGTGTTTTCAAGACCTTATCCATACAGTTTAGGTATAAAAATAGTTTTCATAAACTTCCACCACCAATTAGAGAATCCAGGATGTCTGGACAAGATTGACTGCCAAAGTGAATAAACTTGACCTGCTGAACAACATGGCTATAGGGGAATTGCACTAGGATGAGTCTTTTGGCATTGAAGAGGCAACTGTTTGTCAGCAAGAGGCAGCGTGTAGCTCATGGCATTACCTTCCTTCCCACTATTTGCTATTTACACAACACCCGCAATCACATTTTCTACCTACTGATATGCTAGCTACTGAAAATTATGTATGCACATCAGAGCAGTCATTCAATGCAAAGTATGCAAGTAGGGCAGTATCTGCAATAATAACAATACCTGATCATGACGTGGAACAGGGTTTGGCCTCAATGACTTCCTTGCAATCCTTTTTAGTCTTGTGATTTGTAACGTAGTACGATACACTCCATAAAATCATTCATTGTTACAGTCTTGTTTCTCCAGCAGATGAATCATTAATATCTACATATGCTGATGCCTAACTAATCCTTTATGTGACAGAAACCCATGATAGCAAAAATCCAGTCTAAGGAAGAACTGCACAATTTATCAAAAAAGTCTGAGCTGGTGGTCAAATTCTCATTCAGACATTAAAACCCCAGTGGATGCCAGTGTGTCTTCTCGGTGTAAAGCCCAACTTCTTTACTTGCATTTGTTGTTTCTCAGACGTTGTCAGGGTGAAGGGCTGTGTGCACCCAATGGGCTTTTCTGTGGCTCCTGATTAACAAGGAGATGGTGAGGTGTAGAAAAAGGCACGGCTCCATCCCTCCCCATGCTAATAGGGCCCTATAAGTAGTACCTACAGAGAAGGCACAGTGTGTGTGCCCACCACCCCATATGATTGGCCTGAGGAAGGACTGTCCTGAAGAAGAACTCCTGGACCACGCGTTGCTGAAGAATTGCTGCTGGAGGAGTTGCTGCTGGATGGACCATGTTTTCCTGAGGAACCACTGTGCCCCACTGGAGTAGTGATAATTTTTCTTTTTCCCCTGCTACTTCCTTCTCTCTCTTTCTTACTTAACTTACTGTGCCTGCTTTTTTTCTTGGCACTATGGTGTATTGGAGTGAATCAGAGTTATGGTGTAGTTTGTTTAGTGCCCTTGGCTGTGTTCAAGGTATCAGCCTGTGATCTGACAAGATTAAAATCTGGTTTTGCAACTCTGAGAACCTGCGACTCAATTGTGCACTCGAGTATCTCTTCTGAGATTTTGGATGCAACCATGACAAATACTGCATTTGAATTAACCCTGGGAGAGTTGTTGGTCTCCCGTTTGCCACACGGATATCAAAAGAACCCTTTTTACCCTCCTTTTTCCTCTATGCAGGTCGAGGTGGGCTCCAACACTACTGGTTGTAGAGGAGGTCGAAACACATGGTTTATCAAGAAAAAGACAAGCCCTTCTTTCTTCATCCTGAGACTTTGCCATGGTTATCAATGTGTGCTATTATAGAGAACTCTATTTCAGTAAAGATTTCAACTTTAGAAACTGAAACTAATACAAATTTTGGTTGCCTAGCGTATAATAAAATGCTTCCTGAAGCTGTGTAATAGTATAATCTGAACTGGGATGTGGGCAGAGGGCATTTTCAATGAAGGATCTTTGTCAGTTAAAAAAACAGTTGATCCGGTATGACGGAAGAAAACGGGACAACACGCAGTGATCAATATGATCCAAGTGAAGCCATTTAATCGAAGCTCATAACGCATTTTATACCTCACTTAACTCAAGCAAGCCATTGTTTTGCCAGCTGATTTGACAATTCTCCATTAGCAACAAGTAATCATTAGTTACAATACATTATTATATTTTCCCATGAGAAACAGCTATGTGAGCATTTCAGTCTACAAATTGATAGACTACAAAGTAACAAGTCAAGGACTACCAAGGAAAGCTTCCTGTGAGAAATGAGAGGAGTATAAGGTAGAACAACTCTCTCTTGTTGCAAAGAGAAACCTTGAAGACAGTGTGTCATTTACCGTAGCTGCTTCTTCGGCAAAGTTAGCTTTAATTCTGATGCAAAAGCTGTGAGGCCTTATGCTAAGGTGCCTTTATTTCATTTAGCATAAGCTGCTCAGTGCTTGGGGTGCTCATTAAATGACCTCTGGCTCGTAACCACCCATCACCGGTACCCTAAGGCTTGGGTTTACAGACATGAACATCTGCTGCAATGTAGATTTTTCTCTCAGCTCTTCTCTGACAACATCACTGAAATAAGAAGGGGAGTATATTGCCAAGGACTCCTCTTGCAGGGATTGGTCTACTTTTTATTAACTCTTGGGGTTTTCCAGTCTTCTAGATAGATCACACTTTAATGAACCCAGCCTAGTAGAAAGGTAATGCACAGTGCATGCAATTGTCAGTGTCCTATCACTGTTTTCAAGCCTGTTTTGTAAAAGAGAGAGAGGAAACTGTATTGCTTGCTATCACATCATTTTATTTGAAAGAAATATTTATACATATATCACATGTCCCAGAAATTCCATAATTATGAAAAACCACTAACATGAACGGCTGAGAGAGCTGGGGTTGTTTAGCCTGGAGAAGAGGAGGCTGAGGGGAGACCTCATTGCTCTCTACAACTACCTGAAAGGAGGTTGTAGAGAGGAGGGTGATGGCCTCTTCTCCCAAGGGACAGGGGACAGGACGAGAGGAAATGGCCTCAAGCTCCGCCAGGGGAGGTTTAGGCTGGACATTAGGAAAAAAATTTTTACAGAAAGAGTCATTGGGCACTGGAACAGGCTGCCCAGCGAGGTAGTTGAGTCACCTTCCCTGGAGGTGTTTAAGGGACGGGTGGACGAGGTGCTAATGGGCATGGTTTAGCGGTTGACAGGAATGGTTGGACTCAATGATCCGGTGGGTCTCTTCCAACCTGGCTATTCTATGATTCCATGATTCTATGATTATGAATCCCACTGGATAAGAGAATGATTGTTCTCTAATCGCCTTCTATACATTCTGGGCTGCCTTACTCCTTCTGTAACCATTTTGTGCTTAACTTCCAGCTTAGTTCAAGTGTGTTATAATACTGCACTAAGCTCAGTATGGAAGTAAAGGATATTCAAAAGTGGAGAAAAAAAACCCTTAAATTAGAAGCAAATATGTATTTTTATTTAAAAACAATAAGGTTTAGGGTGGGTGGTTTATATTTAATTTCTGATTTTACTTGTCTGCTTGCATTTACAGATACAAGGTTTAGGCCAGAAGACTTTGAGTACAGGTATCTCTGTAATAACAGGATTAATCTTGCGGAGGTAGCACTAATTTCTGCGGTGGTGACTTTTAAATTTAGTTATGCATTTTCTAATTTATTGTCAAAATATGACCTCTGTACTCAGAGATGTGTAGATAGTTGATTAAAGTTTTTTTTAAAAAGGTGTGTTGTGTTTCAAAGGTTACTTAAAAATACTCAAAGCTGCAATAGGAATTGCCCATATATAATCAGAACACGTGGCAATTTCTATTTCTTCTTATCCAGGAATACACTGAGCATAAGCCAAGGATAAAAAGAGTTCAAGAGACATTTGGCTCTAGTTTCCTATACAAGATCACTATTGCAATTATTCACACAAAGCCCATATATATTAATGTTACAGTACATTGTGTGAATAATTAGGTATCATTACCTTGATATAATACAAAACATTACAAAATCCAGTTATATTCATACAGCAATAAAAAAAGGGATCTGATATGTACAACAGGGTACAGACAATGCAATACATGCACTTTGATAAATACCATGGCATACTATACATACAATATACCGTCAATGCAAAACACAATACACTCAATATACAATGCAGACAAGACGATACAGACAATACCAAACAGACAAGCCTACAAGAAAGCCTAAAAGAGGTTCAGGCGAAGAAGAAAAGCGTGGAAATCTCCAGAGTGGTGCAAGCGAAGAAGAAAATGCAGGGCTCCTCCAAGCTGCAGGTGAGGAAGAAAAGCACAGGAATCCTCCAGGGTGGCTCAGGCTGAGAAGAAAATTGCAAGACTCCTCCAAAGAGGTGCAGGCTAGGCAAAAAAACACAGGACTTCTCCAAAGGGAGGCAAATGTAGAACTGATGTGCTGGACTTCTCCATGAATCTGGATGAGAATGGAGGACAACTCCGAGCGCAGCTCAGGAAAAACAAAACTACAGGACTCCTCCAAGGTGGTGCAGCCAAGAATGCAGAGTGCTAGACTCCGCTTGGATATCACGGTGAAGAAGCCCGAACCACAGATCCTGCAGAGCATCATGGTAAAAAGCCAAGCGCAGGACTTCTCCGAGGCGTTGCAGAGGAAGAAACGAACCTCTGGACTCCTGAAGGATTCTGCGGAAATGCAGCCAAGTGCAGGGATAGAAGCAAGCGCACAACTCCACGAGGCAGCGTGGGGAAGAACCGAAGCACAGAAATCCTCCCAGGCAACACGAGCAACGATGAAGTGCTGGACTCCTCAAGGGCAGGATGGTAAAAAAGCCCAAACATGCAGGACTCCACCTGGGCAGCGCAGGGGATGAATCCAAGAGCAGGATGCCACGGGGCTCTCAGGGTGACAAAGGCTGCCTCCCGAGACCTGCTCGCTGGGCTTAACTCCCGAGCAGGACTGTGCACAGGACCCTGCTCCCAATTGCTGTCACAGAGCGTGTGACCTGCTCTTGGGGGCATCTAGAACTGTGCAAAAAAAATCGTCCTGGGCAGCAGCACAGTAGAAAACAAGCCACGGTGCAGGAAAACCCATACCTTACAAAATAGTCCTAAGATAACAGGCCATGCAATAAACAATACAAAGTACAAAACTACCAATGCAATACAAGCTTCGACACAGACAATACCAGGAAATACAATCTTCAATACAAAATACAAAAGCAAATAATATACAAAATAACTAGTAAACTTCAAAGCAAGGCGTAGTACTTACAGGCAGTGTGGAGAGGAAGCAAAGCACGGCTCACCTCCGCTGAAGCGCAGCAAAGAAGCACATGGTGGCAATCATCAGGGGCGTGATGGCAAAACAGCAAAGCACAGGATGCCTCTAGGGCACCAGACAGCAACAAGCGAGGAACAAGACGCCTCCAAGGCCATGCCGTCAAAAAGCAAAGCACAGCAAACCTCCAGGAAAGCAGGAAGCAAAAGGCAAACGCAGCATTCCTCATGGGTGGTGAAGAAAGAAGCAGAGCACAACATTCCTCTGGGCCATCACAGCAAACAAGCAAAGCGCAGGATTCCTCCAGGGTAGCACAGGCAAAAAAGCAAAACTCAGAACTCCTCCAAAGAGGTGCAAGCAAAGAAGAAAATCATGGCAAACCTCCAGGGTAGTGCACGCGAAGAACCAAATGCAGGGCTCCTCCAAGCTGCAGGAGGGGAAACAAATCACAGGACTCCTCCAGGGCAGTTCAGGCCAAGAATAAATCCACAGGACTCCTCCAAAGAGGTGCAGGCTAGGCAAAAAACCACAGGACTTCTCCAAAGGGAGGCAAAAGTAGAACTGATGTGCTGGACTTCTCCATGAATCTGGATGAGAATGCAGGACAACTCCGAGCGCAGCTCAGGAAAAACAAAACTACAGGACTCCTCCAAGGTGGTGCAGCCAAGAATGCAGAGTGCTAGACTCCGCTTGGATATCACGGTGAAGAAGCCCGAAGCAGAGATCCTGCAGAGCATCATGGTAAAAAGCCAAGCGCAGGACTTCACCAGGCTGGTGCAGCAAAGAAGCAAAGCGCAGGACTTCTCCGAGGCGTTGCAGAGGAAGAAACGAACCTCTGGACTCCTGAAGGATTCTGCGGAAATGCAGCCAAGTGCAGGGATAGAAGCAAGCGCACAACTCCACGAGGCAGCGTGGGGAAGAACCGAAGCACAGAAATCCTCCCAGGCAACACGAGCAACGATGAAGTGCTGCACTCCTCAAGGGCAGGATGGTAAAAAAGCCCAAACATGCAGGACTCCTCCTGGGCAGCGCAGGGGATGAATCCAAGAGCAGGATGCCACGGGGCTCTCAAGGTGACAAAGGCTGCCTCCCGAGACCTGCTCGCTGGGCTTGACCCCCGAGCAGGACTGTGCACAGGACCCTGCTCCCAATTGCTGTCACAGAGCATGTGACCTGCTCTTGGGGGCGTCTAGAACTGTGAAAAAATCGTCCTAGGCAGCAGCACAGTAGAAAACAAGCCACGGTACAGGAAAACCCATACCTTACAAAATAGTCCTAAGATAACAGGCCATGCAATAAACAATACAAAGTACAAAACTACCAATGCAATACAAGCTTCGACACAGACAATACCAGGAAATACAATCTTCAATGCAAAATACAAAAGTAAATAATATTCAAAAGAACCAAAGCAAAGAAATCCTCCCAGGCAACACGAGCAACGACGAAGTGCTGCACTCCTCAAGGGTAGCATGGTAAGAAAGCCCAAACATGCAGGACTCCTCCTGGGCAGCGCAGGGGATGAATCCAAGAGCAGGATGCCACGGGGCTCTCAAGGTGACAAAGGCTGCCTCCCGAGACCTGCTCGCTGGGCTTGACTCCCGAGCAGGACTGTGCACAGGACCCTGCTCCCAATTGCTGTCACAGAGCGTCTGACCTGCTCTTGGGGCCATCTAGAACTGTGCAAAAAAAATCGTCCTGGGCAGCAGCACAGTAGAAAACAAGCCACGGTGCAGGAAAACCCATACCTTACAAAATAGTCCTAAGATAACAGGCCATGCAATAAACAATACAAAGTACAAAACTACCAATGCAATACAAGCTTCGACACAGACAATACCAGGAAATACAATCTTCAATACAAAATACAAAAGCAAATAATATACAAAATAACTAGTAAACTTCAAAGCAAGGCGTAGTACTTACAGGCAGTGTGGAGAGGAAGCAAAGCACGGCTCACCTCCGCTGAAGCGCAGCAAAGAAGCACATGGTGGCAATCATCAGGGGCGTGATGGCAAAACAGCAAAGCACAGGATGCCTCTAGGGCACCAGACAGCAACAAGCGAGGAACAAGACGCCTCCAAGGCCATGCCATCAAAAAGCAAAGCACAGCAAACCTCCAGGAAAGCAGGAAGCAAAAGGCAAACGCAGCATTCCTCATGGGTGGTGAAGAAAGAAGCAGAGCACAACATTCCTCTGGGCCATCACAGCAAACAAGCAAAGCGCAGGATTCCTCCAGGGTAGCACAGGCAAAAAAGCAAAACTCAGAACTCCTCCAAAGAGGTGCAAGCAAAGAAGAAAATCATGGCAAACCTCCAGGGTAGTGCACGCAAAGAACCAAATGCAGGGCTCCTCCAAGCTGCAGGAGGGGAAACAAATCACAGGACTCCTCCAGGGCAGTTCAGGCCAAGAATAAATCCACAGGACTCCTCCAAAGAGGTGCAGGCTAGGCAAAAAACCACAGGACTTCTCCAAAGGGAGGCAAAAGTAGAACTGATGTGCTGGACTTCTCCATGAATCTGGATGAGAATGCAGGACAATTCCGAGCGCAGCTCAGGAAAAACAAAACTACAGGACTCCTCCAAGGTGGTGCAGCCAAGAATGCAGAGTGCTAGACTCCGCTTGGATATCACGGTGAAGAAGCCCGAAGCAGAGATCCTGCAGAGCATCATGGTAAAAAGCCAAGCGCAGGACTTCACCAGGCTGGTGCAGCAAAGAAGCAAAGCGCAGGACTTCTCCGAGGCGTTGCAGAGGAAGAAACGAACCTCTGGACTCCTGAAGGATTCTGCGGAAATGCAGCCAAGTGCAGGGATAGAAGCAAGCGCACAACTCCACGAGGCAGCGTGGGGAAGAACCGAAGCACAGAAATCCTCCCAGGCAACACGAGCAACGATGAAGTGCTGGACTCCTCAAGGGCAGGATGGTAAAAAAGCCCAAACATGCAGGACTCCACCTGGGCAGCGCAGGGGATGAATCGAAGAGCAGGATGCAACGGGGCTCTCAAGGTGACAAAGGCTGCCTCCCGAGACCTGCTCGCTGGGCTTGACTCCCGAGCAGGACTGCGCACAGGACCCTGCTCCCAATTGCTGTCACAGAGCATGTGACCTGCTCTTGAGGGCGTCTAGAACTGTGCAAAACATCTTCCTAGGCAGCAGCACAGTAGAAAACAAGCCACGGTACAGGAAAACCCATACCTTACAAAATAGTCCTAAGGTAACAGGCCATGCAATAAACAATACAAAGTACAAAACTACCAATGCAATACAAGCTTCGACACAGACAATACCAGGAAATACAATCTTCAATGCAAAATACAAAAGTAAATAATATTCAAAAGAATCAAAGCTCTGAAATCCTCCCAGGCAACACGAGCAACGACGAAGTGCTGCACTCCTCAAGGGTAGCATGGTAAGAAAGCACAAACATGCAGGACTCCTCCTGGGCAGCGCAGGGGAATAATCCAAGAGCAGGATGCCACGGGGCTCTCAAGGTGACAAAGGCTGCCTCCCGAGACCTGCTCGCTGGGCTTGACTCCCGAGCAGGACTGTGCACAGGACCCTGCTCCCAATTGCTGTCACAGAGCATGTGACCTGCTCTTGGGGGCGTCTAGCACTGTGCAAAACATCGTCCTAGGCAGCAGCACAGTAGAAAACAAGCCACGGTACAGGAAAACCCATACCTTACAAAATACTCCTAAGATAACAGGCCATGCAATAAACAATACAAAGTACAAAACTACCAATGCAATACAAGCTTCGACACAGACAATACCAGGAAATACAATCTTCAATGCAAAATACAAAAGTAAATAATATTCAAAAGAATCAAAGCACAGAATCCCTCCCAGGCAACACGAGCAACGACCAAGTGCTGCACTCCTCAAGGGTAGCATGGTAAGTAAGCCCAAACATGCAGGACTCCTCCTGGGCAGCGCAGGGGATGAATCTAAGAGCAGGATGCCACGGGGCTCTCAAGGTGACAAAGGCTGCCTCCCGAGACCTGCTCGCTGGGCTTGACTCCCGAGCAGGACTGTGCACAGGACCCTGCTCCCAATTGCTGTCACAGAGCGTCTGACATGCTCTTGGGGGCGTCTAGAACTGTGCAAAAAAAATCGTCCTCTGCAGCAGCACAGTAGAAAAGAAGCCACGGTGCAGGAAAACCCATACCTTACAAAATACTCCTAAGATAACAGGCCATGCAATAAACAATACAAAGTACAAAACTACCAATGCAATACAAGCTTCGACACAGACAATACCAGGAAATACAATCTTCAATACAAAATACAAAAGCAAATAATATACAAAATAACTAGTAAACGTCAAAGCAAGGCGTAGTACTTACAGGCAGTGTGGAGAGGAAGCAAAGCATGGCTCACCTCCGCTGAAGCGCAGCAAAGAAGCACATGGTGGCAATCATCAGGGGCGTGATGGCAAAACAGCAAAGCACAGGATGCCTCTAGGGCACCAGACAGCAACAAGCGAGGAACAAGACGCCTCCAAGGCCATGCCGTCAAAAAGCAAAGCACAGCAAACCTCCAGGAAAGCAGGAAGCAAAAGGCAAACGCAGCATTCCTCATGGGTGGTGAAGAAAGAAGCAGAGCACAACATTCCTCTGGGCCATCACAGCAAACAAGCAAAGCGCAGGATTCCTCCAGGGTAGCACAGGCAAAAAAGCAAAACTCAGAACTCCTCCAAAGAGGTGCAAGCAAAGAAGAAAATCATGGGAAACCTCCAGGGTAGTGCACGTGAAGAACCAAATGCAGGGCTCCTCCAAGCTGCAGGAGGGGAAACAAATCACAGGACTCCTCCAGGGCAGTTCAGGTCAAGAATAAATCCACAGGACTCCTCCAAAGAGGTGCAGGCTAGGCAAAAAACCACAGGACTTCTCCAAAGGGAGGCAAAAGTAGAACTGATGTGCTGGACTTCTCCATGAATCTGGATGAGAATGCAGGACAACTCCGAGCGCAGCTCAGGAAAAACAAAACTACAGGACTCCTCCAAGGTGGTGCAGCCAAGAATGCAGAGTGCTAGACTCCGCTTGGATATCACGGTGAAGAAGCCCGAAGCAGAGATCCTGCAGAGCATCATGGTAAAAAGCCAAGCGCAGGACTTCACCAGGCTGGTGCAGCAAAGAAGCAAAGCGCAGGACTTCTCCGAGGCGTTGCAGAGGAAGAAACGAACCTCTGGACTCCTGAAGGATTCTGCGGAAATGCAGCCAAGTGCAGGGATAGAAGCAAGCGCACAACTCCACGAGGCAGCGTGGGGAAGAACCGAAGCACAGAAATCCTCCCAGGCAACACGAGCAACGATGAAGTGCTGGACTCCTCAAGGGCAGGATGGTAAAAAAGCCCAAACATGCAGGACTCCACCTGGGCAGCGCAGGGGATGAATCGAAGAGCAGGATGCAACGGGGCTCTCAGGGTGACAAAGGCTGCCTCCCGAGACCTGCTCGCTGGGCTTGACGCCCGAGCAGGACTGCGCACAGGACCCTGCTCCCAATTGCTGTCACAGAGCATGTGACCTGCTCTTGGGGGCGTCTAGCACTGTGCAAAACATCGTCCTAGGCAGCAGCACAGTAGAAAACAAGCCACGGTACAGGAAAACCCATACCTTACAAAATACTCCTAAGATAACAGGCCATGCAATAAACAATACAAAGTACAAAACTACCAATGCAATACAAGCTTCGACACAGACAATACCAGGAAATACAATCTTCAATGCAAAATACAAAAGTAAATAATATTCAAAAGAATCAAAGCACAGAAACCCTCCCAGGCAACACGAGCAACGACGAAGTGCTGCACTCCTCAAGGGTAGCATGGTAAGAAAGCCCAAACATGCAGGACTCCTCCTGGGCAGCGCAGGGGATGAATCTAAGAGCAGGATGCCACGGGGCTCTCAAGGTGACAAAGGCTGCCTCCCGAGACTGGCTCGCTGGGCTTGACTCCCGAGCAGGACTGTGCACAGGACCCTGCTCCCAATTGCTGTCACAGAGCGTCTGACCTGCTCTTGGGGCCATCTAGAACTGTGCAAAAAAAATCGTCCTGGGCAGCAGCACAGTAGAAAACAAGCCACGGTGCAGGAAAACCCATACCTTACAAAATACTCCTAAGATAACAGGCCATGCAATAAACAATACAAAGTACAAAACTACCAATGCAATACAAGCTTCGACACAGACAATACCAGGAAATACAATCTTCAATACAAAATACAAAAGCAAATAATATACAAAATAACTAGTAAACTTCAAAGCAAGGCGTAGTACTTACAGGCAGTGTGGAGAGGAAGCAAAGCACGGCTCACCTCCGCTGAAGCGCAGCAAAGAAGCACATGGTGGCAATCATCAGGGGCGTGATGGCAAAACAGCAAAGCACAGGGTGCCTCTAGGGCACCAGACAGCAACAAGCGAGGAACAAGACGCCTCCAAGGCCATGCCGTCAAAAAGCAAAGCACAGCAAACCTCCAGGAAAGCAGGAAGCAAAAGGCAAACGCAGCATTCCTCATGGGTGGTGAAGAAAGAAGCAGAGCACAACATTCCTCTGGGCCATCACAGCAAACAAGCAAAGCGCAGGATTCCTCCAGGGTAGCACAGGCAAAAAAGCAAAACTCAGAACTCCTCCAAAGAGGTGCAAGCAAAGAAGAAAATCATGGGAAACCTCCAGGGTAGTGCACGTGAAGAACCAAATGCAGGGCTCCTCCAAGCTGCAGGAGGGGAAACAAATCACAGGACTCCTCCAGGGCAGTTCAGGCCAAGAATAAATCCACAGGACTCCTCCAAAGAGGTGCAGGCTAGGCAAAAAACCACAGGACTTCTCCAAAGGGAGGCAAAAGTAGAACTGATGTGCTGGACTTCTCCATGAATCTGGATGAGAATGCAGGACAACTCCGAGCGCAGCTCAGGAAAAACAAAACTACAGGACTCCTCCAAGGTGGTGCAGCCAAGAATGCAGAGTGCTAGACTCCGCTTGGATATCACGGTGAAGAAGCCCGAAGAAGAGATCCTGCAGAGCATCATGGTAAAAAGCCAAGCGCAGGACTTCACCAGGCTGGTGCAGCAAAGAAGCAAAGCGCAGGACTTCTCCGAGGTGTTGCAGAGGAAGAAACGAACCTCTGGACTCCTGAAGGATTCTGCGGAAATGCAGCCAAGTGCAGGGATAGAAGCAAGCGCACAACTCCACGAGGCAGCGTGGGGAAGAACCGAAGCACAGAAATCCTCCCAGGCAACACGAGCAACGATGAAGTGCTGGACTCCTCAAGGGCAGGATGGTAAAAAAGCCCAAACATGCAGGACTCCACCTGGGCAGCGCAGGGGATGAATCCAAGAGCAGGATGCCACGGGGCTCTCAAGGTGACAAAGGCTGCCTCCCGAGACCTGCTCGTTGGGCTTGACTCCAGAGCAGGACTGTGCACAGGACCCTGCTCCCAATTGCTGTCACAGAGCATGTGACCTGCTCTTGAGGGCGTCTAGAACTGTGCAAAACATCTTCCTAGGCAGCAGCACAGTAGAAAACAAGCCACGGTACAGGAAAACCCATACCTTACAAAATAGTCCTAAGGTAACAGGCCATGCAATAAACAATACAAAGTACAAAACTACCAATGCAATACAAGCTTCGACACAGACAATACCAGGAAATACAATCTTCAATGCAAAATACAAAACTAAATAATATTCAAAAGAATCAAAGCTCTGAAATCCTCCCAGGCAACACGAGCAACGACGAAGTGCTGCACTCCTCAATGGTAGCATGGTAAGAAAGCCCAAACATGCAGGACTCCTCCTGGGCAGCGCAGGGGATGAATCCAAGAGCAGGATGCCACGGGGCTCTCAAGGTGACAAAGGCTGCCTCCCGAGACCTGCTCGCTGGGCTTGACTCCCGAGCAGGACTGTGCACAGGACCCTGCTCCCAATTGCTGTCACAGAGCGTCTGACCTGCTCTTGGGGGCGTCTAGAACTGTGCAAAAAAATCGTCCTGGGCAGCAGCACAGTAGAAAACAAGCCACGGTGCAGGAAAACCCATACCTTACAAAATAGTCCTAAGATAACAGGCCATGCAATAAACAATACAAAGTACAAAACTACCAATGCAATACAAGCTTCGACACAGACAATACCAGGAAATACAATCTTCAATACAAAATACAAAAGCAAATAATATACAAAATAACTAGTAAACGTCAAAGCAAGGCGTAGTACTTACAGGCAGTGTGGAGAGGAAGCAAAGCACGGCTCACCTCCGCTGAAGCGCAGCAAAGAAGCACATGGTGGCAATCATCAGGGGCGTGATGGCAAAACAGCAAAGCACAGGATGCCTCTAGGGCACCAGACAGCAACAAGCGAGGAACAAGACGCCTCCAAGGCCATGCCCTCAAAAAGCAAAGCACAGCAAACCTCCAGGAAAGCAGGAAGCAAAAGGCAAACGCAGCATTCCTCATGGGTGGTGAAGAAAGAAGCAGAGCACAACATTCCTCTGGGCCATCACAGCAAACAAGCAAAGCGCAGGATTCCTCCAGGGTAGCACAGGCAAAAAAGCAAAACTCAGAACTCCTCCAAAGAGGTGCAAGCAAAGAAGAAAATCATGGCAAACCTCCAGGGTAGTGCACGCGAAGAACCAAATGCAGGGCTCCTCCAAGCTGCAGGAGGGGAAACAAATCACAGGACTCCTCCAGGGCAGTTCAGGCCAAGAATAAATCCACAGGACTCCTCCAAAGAGGTGCAGGCTAGGCAAAAAACCACAGGACTTCTCCAAAGGGAGGCAAAAGAAGAACTGATGTGCTGGACTTCTCCATGAATCTGGATGAGAATGCAGGACAACTCCGAGCGCAGCTCAGGAAAAACAAAACTACAGGACTCCTCCAAGGTGGTGCAGCCAAGAATGCAGAGTGCTAGACTCCGCTTGGATATCACGGTGAAGAAGCCCGAAGCAGAGATCCTGCAGAGCATCATGGTAAAAAGCCAAGCGCAGGACTTCACCAGGCTGGTGCAGCAAAGAAGCAAAGCGCAGGACTTCTCCGAGGCGTTGCAGAGGAAGAAACGAACCTCTGGACTCCTGAAGGATTCTGCGGAAATGCAGCCAAGTGCAGGGATAGAAGCAAGCGCACAACTCCACGAGGCAGCGTGGGGAAGAACCGAAGCACAGAAATCCTCCCAGGCAACACGAGCAACGATGAAGTGCTGCACTCCTCAAGGGCAGGATGGTAAAAAAGCCCAAACATGCAGGACTCCTCCTGGGCAGCGCAGGGGATGAATCCAAGAGCAGGATGCCACGGGGCTCTCAAGGTGACAAAGGCTGCCTCCCGAGACCTGCTCGCTGGGCTTGACTCCCGAGCAGGACTGTGCACAGGACCCTGCTCCCAATTGCTGTCACAGAGCATGTGACCTGCTCTTGGGGGCGTCTAGCACTGTGCAAAACATCGTCCTGGGCAGCAGCACAGTAGAAAACAAGCCACGGTACAGGAAAACCCATACCTTACAAAATAGTCCTAAGATAACAGGCCATGCAATAAACAATACAAAGTACAAAACTACCAATGCAATACAAGCTTCGACACAGACAATACCAGGAAATACAATCTTCAATACAAAATACAAAAGCAAATAATATACAAAATAACTAGTAAACTTCAAAGCAAGGCGTAGTACTTACAGGCAGTGTGGAGAGGAAGCAAAGCACGGCTCACCTCCGCTGAAGCGCAGCAAAGAAGCACATGGTGGCAATCATCAGGGGCGTGATGGCAAAACAGCAAAGCACAGGGTGCCTCTAGGGCACCAGACAGCAACAAGCGAGGAACAAGACGCCTCCAAGGCCATGCCGTCAAAAAGCAAAGCACAGCAAACCTCCAGGAAAGCAGGAAGCAAAAGGCAAACGCAGCATTCCTCATGGGTGGTGAAGAAAGAAGCAGAGCACAACATTCCTCTGGGCCATCACAGCAAACAAGCAAAGCGCAGGATTCCTCCAGGGTAGCACAGGCAAAAAAGCAAAACTCAGAACTCCTCCAAAGAGGTGCAAGCAAAGAAGAAAATCATGGCAAACCTCCAGGGTAGTGCACGCGAAGAACCAAATGCAGGGCTCCTCCAAGCTGCAGGAGGGGAAACAAATCACAGGACTCCTCCAGGGCAGTTCAGGCCAAGAATAAATCCACAGGACTCCTCCAAAGAGGTGCAGGCTAGGCAAAAAACCACAGGACTTCTCCAAAGGGAGGCAGAAGTAGAACTGATGTGCTGGACTTCTCCATGAATCTGGATGAGAATGCAGGACAACTCCGAGCGCAGCTCAGGAAAAACAAAACTACAGGACTCCTCCAAGGTGGTGCAGCCAAGAATGCAGAGTGCTAGACTCCGCTTGGATATCACGGTGAAGAAGCCCGAAGAAGAGATCCTGCAGAGCATCATGGTAAAAAGCCAAGCGCAGGACTTCACCAGGCTGGTGCAGCAAAGAAGCAAAGCGCAGGACTTCTCCGAGGTGTTGCAGAGGAAGAAACGAACCTCTGGACTCCTGAAGGATTCTGCGGAAATGCAGCCAAGTGCAGGGATAGAAGCAAGCGCACAACTCCACGAGGCAGCGTGGGGAAGAACCGAAGCACAGAAATCCTCCCAGGCAACACGAGCAACGATGAAGTGCTGGACTCCTCAAGGGCAGGATGGTAAAAAAGCCCAAACATGCAGGACTCCACCTGGGCAGCGCAGGGGATGAATCCAAGAGCAGGATGCCACGGGGCTCTCAAGGTGACAAAGGCTGCCTCCCGAGACCTGCTCGTTGGGCTTGACTCCCGAGCAGGACTGTGCACAGGACCCTGCTCCCAATTGCTGTCACAGAGCATGTGACCTGCTCTTGAGGGCGTCTAGAACTGTGCAAAACATCTTCCTAGGCAGCAGCACAGTAGAAAACAAGCCACGGTACAGGAAAACCCATACCTTACAAAATAGTCCTAAGGTAACAGGCCATGCAATAAACAATACAAAGTACAAAACTACCAATGCAATACAAGCTTCGACACAGACAATACCAGGAAATACAATCTTCAATGCAAAATACAAAAGTAAATAATATTCAAAAGAATCAAAGCTCTCAAATCCTCCCAGGCAACACGAGCAACGACGAAGTGCTGCACTCCTCAAGGGTAGCATGGAAAGAAAGCCCAAACATGCAGGACTCCTCCTGGGCAGCGCAGGGGAATAATCCAAGAGCAGGATGCCACGGGGCTCTCAAGGTGACAAAGGCTGCCTCCCGAGACCTGCTCGCTGGGCTTGACTCCCGAGCAGGACTGTGCACAGGACCCTGCTCCCAATTGCTGTCACAGAGCGTCTGACCTGCTCTTGGGGCCGTCTAGAACTGTGCAAAAAAAATCGTCCTGGGCAGCAGCACAGTAGAAAACAAGCCACGGTGCAGGAAAACCCATACCTTACAAAATACTCCTAAGATAACAGGCCATGCAATAAACAATACAAAGTACAAAACTACCAATGCAATACAAGCTTCGACACAGACAATACCAGGAAATACAATCTTCAATACAAAATACAAAAGCAAATAATATACAAAATAACTAGTAAACTTCAAAGCAAGGCGTAGTACTTACAGGCAGTGTGGAGAGGAAGCAAAGCACGGCTCACCTCCGCTGAAGCGCAGCAAAGAAGCACATGGTGGCAATCATCAGGGGCGTGATGGCAAAACAGCAAAGCACAGGGTGCCTCTAGGGCACCAGACAGCAACAAGCGAGGAACAAGACGCCTGCAAGGCCATGCCGTCAAAAAGCAAAGCACAGCAAACCTCCAGGAAAGCAGGAAGCAAAAGGCAAACGCAGCATTCCTCATGGGTGGTGAAGAAAGAAGCAGAGCACAACATTCCTCTGGGCCATCACAGCAAACAAGCAAAGCGCAGGATTCCTCCAGGGTAGCACAGGCAAAAAAGCAAAAATCAGAACTCCTCCAAAGAGGTGCAAGCAAAGAAGAAAATCATGGGAAACCTCCAGGGTAGTGCACGTGAAGAACCAAATGCAGGGCTCCTCCAAGCTGCAGGAGGGGAAACAAATCACAGGACTCCTCCAGGGCAGTTCAGGCCAAGAATAAATCCACAGGACTCCTCCAAAGAGGTGCAGGCTAGGCAAAAAACCACAGGACTTCTCCAAAGGGAGGCAAAAGTAGAACTGATGTGCTGGACTTCTCCATGAATCTGGATGAGAATGCAGGACAACTCCGAGCGCAGCTCAGGAAAAACAAAACTACAGGACTCCTCCAAGGTGGTGCAGCCAAGAATGCAGAGTGCTAGACTCCGCTTGGATATCACGGTGAAGAAGCCCGAAGCAGAGATCCTGCAGAGCATCATGGTAAAAAGCCAAGCGCAGGACTTCACCAGGCTGGTGCAGCAAAGAAGCAAAGCGCAGGACTTCTCCGAGGCGTTGCAGAGGAAGAAACGAACCTCTGGACTCCTGAAGGATTCTGCGGAAATGCAGCCAAGTGCAGGGATAGAAGCAAGCGCACAACTCCACGAGGCAGCGTGGGGAAGAACCGAAGCACAGAAATCCTCCCAGGCAACACGAGCAACGATGAAGTGCTGGACTCCTCAAGGGCAGGATGGTAAAAAAGCCCAAACATGCAGGACTCCACCTGGGCAGCGCAGGGGATGAATCGAAGAGCAGGATGCAACGGGGCTCTCAGGGTGACAAAGGCTGCCTCCCGAGACCTGCTCGCTGGGCTTGACGCCCGAGCAGGACTGTCCACAGGACCCTGCTCCCAATTGCTGTCACAGAGCATGTGACCTGCTCTTGGGGGCGTCTAGCACTGTGCAAAACATCGTCCTAGGCAGCAGCACAGTAGAAAACAAGCCACAGTACAGGAAAACCCATACCTTACAAAATAGTCCTAAGATAACAGGCCATGCAATAAACAATACAAAGTACAAAACTACCAATGCAATACAAGCTTCGACACAGACAATACCAGGAAATACAATCTTCAATACAAAATACAAAAGCAAATAATATACAAAATAACTAGTAAACGTCAAAGCAAGGCGTAGTACTTACAGGCAGTGTGGAGAGGAAGCAAAGCACGGCTCACCTCCGCTGAAGCGCAGCAAAGAAGCACATGGTGGCAATCATCAGGGGCGTGATGGCAAAACAGCAAAGCACAGGGTGCCTCTAGGGCACCAGACAGCAACAAGCGAGGAACAAGACGCCTCCAAGGCCATGCCGTCAAAAAGCAAAGCACAGCAAACCTCCAGGAAAGCAGGAAGCAAAAGGCAAACGCAGCATTCCTCATGGGTGGTGAAGAAAGAAGCAGAGCACAACATTCCTCTGGGCCATCACAGCAAACAAGCAAAGCGCAGGATTCCTCCAGGGTAGCACAGGCAAAAAAGCAAAAATCAGAACTCCTCCAAAGAGGTGCAAGCAAAGAAGAAAATCATGGGAAACCTCCAGGGAAGTGCACGTGAAGAACCAAATGCAGGGCTCCTCCAAGCTGCAGGAGGGGAAACAAATCACAGGACTCCTCCAGGGCAGTTCAGGCCAAGAATAAATCCACAGGACTCCTCCAAAGAGGTGCAGGCTAGGCAAAAAACCACAGGACTTCTCCAAAGGGAGGCAAAAGTAGAACTGATGTGCTGGACTTCTCCATGAATCTGGATGAGAATGCAGGACAACTCCGAGCGCAGCTCAGGAAAAACAAAACTACAGGACTCCTCCAAGGTGGTGCAGCCAAGAATGCAGAGTGCTAGACTCCGCTTGGATATCACGGTGAAGAAGCCCGAAGCAGAGATCCTGCAGAGCATCATGGTAAAAAGCCAAGCGCAGGACTTCACCAGGCTGGTGCAGCAAAGAAGCAAAGCGCAGGACTTCTCCGAGGCGTTGCAGAGGAAGAAACGAACCTCTGGACTCCTGAAGGATTCTGCGGAAATGCAGCCAAGTGCAGGGATAGAAGCAAGCGCACAACTCCACGAGGCAGCGTGGGGAAGAACCGAAGCACAGAAATCCTCCCAGGCAACACGAGCAACGATGAAGTGCTGGACTCCTCAAGGGCAGGATGGTAAAAAAGCCCAAACATGCAGGACTCCACCTGGGCAGCGCAGGGGATGAATCCAAGAGCAGGATGCAACGGGGCTCTCAGGGTGACAAAGGCTGCCTCCTGATACCTGCTCGCTGGGCTTGACGCCCGAGCAGGACTGCGCACAGGACCCTGCTCCCAATTGCTGTCACAGAGCATGTGACCTGCTCTTGGGGGCGTCTAGCACTGTGCAAAACATCGTCCTAGGCAGCAGCACAGTAGAAAACAAGCCACGGTGCAGGAAAACCCATACCTTACAAAATACTCCTAAGATAACAGGCCATGCAATAAACAATACAAAGTACAAAACTACCAATGCAATACAAGCTTCGACACAGACAATACCAGGAAATACAATCTTCAATGCAAAATACAAAAGTAAATAATATTCAAAAGAATCAAAGCACAGAAACCCTCCCAGGCAACACGAGCAACGACGAAGTGCTGCACTCCTCAAGGGTAGCATGGTAAGTAAGCCCAAACATGCAGGACTCCTCCTGGGCAGCGCAGGGGATGAATCCATGAGCAGGATGCCACGGGGCTCTCAAGGTGACAAAGGCTGCCTCCCGAGACCTGCTCGCTGGGCTTGACTCCCAAGCAGGACTGTGCACAGGACCCTGCTCCCAATTGCTGTCACAGAGCGTCTGACCTGCTCTTGGGGCCGTCTAGAACTGTGCAAAAAAAATCGTCCTGGGCAGCAGCACAGTAGAAAACAAGCCACGGTGCAGGAAAACCCATACCTTACAAAATAGTCCTAAGATAACAGGCCATGCAATAAACAATACAAAGTACAAAACTACCAATGCAATACAAGCTTCGACACAGACAATACCAGGAAATACAATCTTCAATACAAAATACAAAAGCAAATAATATACAAAATAACTAGTAAACTTCAAAGCAAGGCGTAGTACTTACAGGCAGTGTGGAGAGGAAGCAAAGCACGGCTCACCTCCGCTGAAGCGCAGCAAAGAAGCACATGGTGGCAATCATCAGGGGCGTGATGGCAAAACAGCAAAGCACAGGATGCCTCTAGGGCACCAGACAGCAACAAGCGAGGAACAAGACGCCTCCAAGGCCATGCCCTCAAAAAGCAAAGCACAGCAAACCTCCAGGAAAGCAGGAAGCAAAAGGCAAACGCAGCATTCCTCATGGGTGGTGAAGAAAGAAGCAGAGCACAACATTCCTCTGGGCCATCACAGCAAACAAGCAAAGCGCAGGATTCCTCCAGGGTAGCACAGGCAAAAAAGCAAAACTCAGAACTCCTCCAAAGAGGTGCAAGCAAAGAAGAAAATCATGGGAAACCTCCAGGGTAGTGCACGTGAAGAACCAAATGCAGGGCTCCTCCAAGCTGCAGGAGGGGAAACAAATCACAGGACTCCTCCAGGGCAGTTCAGGTCAAGAATAAATCCACAGGACTCCTCCAAAGAGGTGCAGGCTAGGCAAAAAACCACAGGACTTCTCCAAAGGGAGGCAAAAGTAGAACTGATGTGCTGGACTTCTCCATGAATCTGGATGAGAATGCAGGACAACTCCGAGCGCAGCTCAGGAAAAACAAAACTACAGGACTCCTCCAAGGTGGTGCAGCCAAGAATGCAGAGTGCTAGACTCCGCTTGGATATCACGGTGAAGAAGCCCGAAGCAGAGATCCTGCAGAGCATCATGGTAAAAAGCCAAGCGCAGGACTTCACCAGGCTGGTGCAGCAAAGAAGCAAAGCGCAGGACTTCTCCGAGGCGTTGCAGAGGAAGAAACGAACCTCTGGACTCCTGAAGGATTCTGCGGAAATGCAGCCAAGTGCAGGGATAGAAGCAAGCGCACAACTCCACGAGGCAGCGTGGGGAAGAACCGAAGCACAGAAATCCTCCCAGGCAACACGAGCAACGATGAAGTGCTGGACTCCTCAAGGGGAGGATGGTAAAAAAGCCCAAACATGCAGGACTCCACCTGGGCAGCGCAGGGGATGAATCCAAGAGCAGGATGCAACGGGGCTCTCAGGGTGACAAAGGCTGCCTCCTGATACCTGCTCGCTGGGCTTGACGCCCGAGCAGGACTGCGCACAGGACCCTGCTCCCAATTGCTGTCACAGAGCATGTGACCTGCTCTTGGGGGCGTCTAGCACTGTGCAAAACATCGTCCTAGGCAGCAGCACAGTAGAAAACAATCCACGGTGCAGGAAAACCCATACCTTACAAAATACTCCTAAGATAACAGGCCATGCAATAAACAATACAAAGTACAAAACTACCAATGCAATACAAGCTTCGACACAGACAATACCAGGAAATACAATCTTCAATGCAAAATACAAAAGTAAATAATATTCAAAAGAATCAAAGCACAGAAACCCTCCCAGGCAACACGAGCAACGACGAAGTGCTGCACTCCTCAAGGGTAGCATGGTAAGTAAGCCCAAACATGCAGGACTCCTCCTGGGCAGCGCAGGGGATGAATCCATGAGCAGGATGCCACGGGGCTCTCAAGGTGACAAAGGCTGCCTCCCGAGACCTGCTCGCTGGGCTTGACTCCCGAGCAGGACTGTGCACAGGACCCTGCTCCCAATTGCTGTCACAGAGCGTCTGACCTGCTCTTGGGGCCGTCTAGAACTGTGCAAAAAAAATCGTCCTGGGCAGCAGCACAGTAGAAAACAAGCCACGGTGCAGGAAAACCCATACCTTACAAAATACTCCTAAGATAACAGGCCATGCAATAAACAATACAAAGTACAAAACTACCAATGCAATACAAGCTTCGACACAGACAATACCAGGAAATACAATCTTCAATACAAAATACAAAAGCAAATAATATACAAAATAACTAGTAAACGTCAAAGCAAGGCGTAGTACTTACAGGCAGTGTGGAGAGGAAGCAAAGCACGGCTCACCTCCGCTGAAGCGCAGCAAAGAAGCACATGGTGGCAATCATCAGGGGCGTGATGGCAAAACAGCAAAGCACAGGGTGCCTCTAGGGCACCAGACAGCAACAAGCGAGGAACAAGACGCCTCCAAGGCCATGCCGTCAAAAAGCAAAGCACAGCAAACCTCCAGGAAAGCAGGAAGCAAAAGGCAAACGCAGCATTCCTCATGGGTGGTGAAGAAAGAAGCAGAGCACAACATTCCTCTGGGCCATCACAGCAAACAAGCAAAGCGCAGGATTCCTCCAGGGTAGCACAGGCAAAAAAGCAAAACTCAGAACTCCTCCAAAGAGGTGCAAGCAAAGAAGAAAATCATGGGAAACCTCCAGGGTAGTGCACGTGAAGAACCAAATGCAGGGCTCCTCCAAGCTGCAGGAGGGGAAACAAATCACAGGACTCCTCCAGGGCAGTTCAGGTCAAGAATAAATCCACAGGACTCCTCCAAAGAGGTGCAGGCTAGGCAAAAAACCACAGGACTTCTCCAAAGGGAGGCAAAAGTAGAACTGATGTGCTGGACTTCTCCATGAATCTGGATGAGAATGCAGGACAACTCCGAGCGCAGCTCAGGAAAAACAAAACTACAGGACTCCTCCAAGGTGGTGCAGCCAAGAATGCAGAGTGCTAGACTCCGCTTGGATATCACGGTGAAGAAGCCCGAAGCAGAGATCCTGCAGAGCATCATGGTAAAAAGCCAAGCGCAGGACTTCACCAGGCTGGTGCAGCAAAGAAGCAAAGCGCAGGACTTCTCCGAGGCGTTGCAGAGGAAGAAACGAACCTCTGGACTCCTGAAGGATTCTGCGGAAATGCAGCCAAGTGCAGGGATAGAAGCAAGCGCACAACTCCACGAGGCAGCGTGGGGAAGAACCGAAGCACAGAAATCCTCCCAGGCAACACGAGCAACGATGAAGTGCTGGACTCCTCAAGGGCAGGATGGTAAAAAAGCCCAAACATGCAGGACTCCACCTGGGCAGCGCAGGGGATGAATCGAAGAGCAGGATGCCACGGGGCTCTCAAGGTGACAAAGGCTGCCTCCCGAGACCTGCTCGCTGGGCTTGACTCCCGAGCAGGACTGTGCACAGGACCCTGCTCCCAATTGCTGTCACAGAGCATGTGACCTGCTCTTGGGGGCGTCTAGCACTGTGCAAAACATCGTCCTAGGCAGCAGCACAGTAGAAAACAAGCCACGGTGCAGGAAAACCCATACCTTACAAAATAGTCCTAAGATAACAGGCCATGCAATAAACAATACAAAGTACAAAACTACCAATGCAATACAAGCTTCGACACAGACAATACCAGGAAATACAATCTTCAATACAAAATACAAAAGCAAATAATATACAAAATAACTAGTAAACTTCAAAGCAAGGCGTAGTACTTACAGGCAGTGTGGAGAGGAAGCAAAGCACGGCTCACCTCCGCTGAAGCGCAGCAAAGAAGCACACGGTGGCAATCATCAGGGGCGTGATGGCAAAACAGCAAAGCACAGGATGCCTCTAGGGCACCAGACAGCAACAAGCGAGGAACAAGACGCCTCCAAGGCCATGCCGTCAAAAAGCAAAGCACAGCAAACCTCCAGGAAAGCAGGAAGCAAAAGGCAAACGCAGCATTCCTCATGGGTGGTGAAGAAAGAAGCAGAGCACAACATTCCTCTAGGCTATCACAGCAAACAAGCAAAGCGCAGGATTCCTCCAGGGTAGCACAGGCAAAAAAGCAAAACTCAGAACTCCTCCAAAGAGGTGCAAGCAAAGAAGAAAATCATGGGAAACCTCCAGGGTAGTGCACGCGAAGAACCAAATGCAGGGCTCCTCCAAGCTGCAGGAGGGGAAACAAATCACAGGACTCCTCCAGGGCAGTTCAGGCCAAGAATAAATCCACAGGACTCCTCCAAAGAGGTGCAGGCTAGGCAAAAAACCACAGGACTTCTCCAAAGGGAGGCAAAAGTAGAACTGATGTGCTGGACTTCTCCATGAATCTGGATGAGAATGCAGGACAACTCCGAGCGCAGCTCAGGAAAAACAAAACTACAGGACTCCTCCAAGGTGGTGCAGCCAAGAATGCAGAGTGCTAGACTCCGCTTGGATATCACGGTGAAGAAGCCCGAAGCAGAGATCCTGCAGAGCATCATGGTAAAAAGCCAAGCGCAGGACTTCACCAGGCTGGTGCAGCAAAGAAGCAAAGCGCAGGACTTCTCCGAGGCGTTGCAGAGGAAGAAACGAACCTCTGGACTCCTGAAGGATTCTGCGGAAATGCAGCCAAGTGCAGGGATAGAAGCAAGCGCACAACTCCACGAGGCAGCGTGGGGAAGAACCGAAGCACAGAAATCCTCCCAGGCAACACGAGCAACGATGAAGTGCTGGACTCCTCAAGGGCAGGATGGTAAAAAAGCCCAAACATGCAGGACTCCACCTGGGCAGCGCAGGGGATGAATCCAAGAGCAGGATGCAACGGGGCTCTCAAGGTGACAAAGGCTGCCTCCCGAGACCTGCTCGCTGGGCTTGACTCCCGAGCAGGACTGTGCACAGGACCCTGCTCCCAATTGCTGTCACAGAGCGTCTGACCTGCTCTTGGGGGCGTCTAGCACTGTGCAAAAAAATCGTCCTAGGCAGCAGCACAGTAGAAAACAAGCCACGGTGCAGGAAAACCCATACCTTACAAAATAGTCCTAAGATAACAGGCCATGCAATAAACAATACAAAGTACAAAACTACCAATGCAATACAAGCTTCGACACAGACAATACCAGGAAATACAATCTTCAATGCAAAATACAAAAGTAAATAATATTCAAAAGAATCAAAGCACAGAATCCCTCCCAGGCAACACGAGCAACGACGAAGTGCTGCACTCCTCAAGGGTAGCATGGTAAGTAAGCCCAAACATGCAGGACTCCTCCTGGGCAGCGCAGGGGATGAATCCAAGAGCAGGATGCCACGGGGCTCTCAAGGTGACAAAGGCTGCCTCCCGAGACCTGCTCGCTGGGCTTGACTCCCGAGCAGGACTGTGCACAGGACCCTGCTCCCAATTGCTGTCACAGAGCATGTGACCTGCTCTTGGGGGCGTCTAGCACTGTGCAAAACATCGTCCTAGGCAGCAGCACAGTAGAAAACAAGCCACGGTACAGGAAAACCCATACCTTACAAAATAGTCCTAAGATAACAGGCCATGCAATAAACAATACAAAGTACAAAACTACCAATGCAATACAAGCTTCGACACAGACAATACCAGGAAATACAATCTTCAATACAAAATACAAAAGCAAATAATATACAAAATAACTAGTAAACGTCAAAGCAAGGCGTAGTACTTACAGGCAGTGTGGAGAGGAAGCAAAGCACGGCTCACCTCCGCTGAAGCGCAGCAAAGAAGCACATGGTGGCAATCATCAGGGGCGTGATGGCAAAACAGCAAAGCACAGGGTGCCTCTAGGGCACCAGACAGCAACAAGCGAGGAACAAGACGCCTCCAAGGCCATGCCCTCAAAAAGCAAAGCACAGCAAACCTCCAGGAAAGCAGGAAGCAAAAGGCAAACGCAGCATTCCTCATGGGTGGTGAAGAAAGAAGCAGAGCACAACATTCCTCTGGGCCATCACAGCAAACAAGCAAAGCGCAGGATTCCTCCAGGGTAGCACAGGCAAAAAAGCAAAAATCAGAACTCCTCCAAAGAGGTGCAAGCAAAGAAGAAAATCATGGGAAACCTCCAGGGTAGTGCACGTGAAGAACCAAATGCAGGGCTCCTCCAAGCTGCAGGAGGGGAAACAAATCACAGGACTCCTCCAGGGCAGTTCAGGTCAAGAATAAATCCACAGGACTCCTCCAAAGAGGTGCAGGCTAGGCAAAAAACCACAGGACTTCTCCAAAGGGAGGCAAAAGTAGAACTGATGTGCTGGACTTCTCCATGAATCTGGATGAGAATGCAGGACAACTCCGAGCGCAGCTCAGGAAAAACAAAACTACAGGACTCCTCCAAGGTGGTGCAGCCAAGAATGCAGAGTGCTAGACTCCGCTTGGATATCACGGTGAAGAAGCCCGAAGCAGAGATCCTGCAGAGCATCATGGTAAAAAGCCAAGCGCAGGACTTCACCAGGCTGGTGCAGCAAAGAAGCAAAGCGCAGGACTTCTCCGAGGCGTTGCAGAGGAAGAAACGAACCTCTGGACTCCTGAAGGATTCTGCGGAAATGCAGCCAAGTGCAGGGATAGAAGCAAGCGCACAACTCCACGAGGCAGCGTGGGGAAGAACCGAAGCACAGAAATCCTCCCAGGCAACACGAGCAACGATGAAGTGCTGGACTCCTCAAGGGCAGGATGGTAAAAAAGCCCAAACATGCAGGACTCCACCTGGGCAGCGCAGGGGATGAATCGAAGAGCAGGATGCCACGGGGCTCTCAGGGTGACAAAGGCTGCCTCCTGATACCTGCTCGCTGGGCTTGACGCCCGAGCAGGACTGCGCACAGGACCCTGCTCCCAATTGCTGTCACAGAGCATGTGACCTGCTCTTGGGGGCGTCTAGCACTGTGCAAAACATCGTCCTAGGCAGCAGCACAGTAGAAAACAAGCCACGGTGCAGGAAAACCCATACCTTACAAAATACTCCTAAGATAACAGGCCATGCAATAAACAATACAAAGTACAAAACTACCAATGCAATACAAGCTTCGACACAGACAATACCAGGAAATACAATCTTCAATGCAAAATACAAAAGTAAATAATATTCAAAAGAATCAAAGCACAGAAACCCTCCCAGGCAACACGAGCAACGACGAAGTGCTGCACTCCTCAAGGGTAGCATGGTAAGTAAGCCCAAACATGCAGGACTCCTCCTGGGCAGCGCAGGGGATGAATCCATGAGCAGGATGCCACGGGGCTCTCAAGGTGACAAAGGCTGCCTCCCGAGACCTGCTCGCTGGGCTTGACTCCCGAGCAGGACTGTGCACAGGACCCTGCTCCCAATTGCTGTCACAGAGCGTCTGACCTGCTCTTGGGGCCGTCTAGAACTGTGCAAAAAAAATCGTCCTGGGCAGCAGCACAGTAGAAAACAAGCCACGGTGCAGGAAAACCCATACCTTACAAAATAGTCCTAAGATAACAGGCCATGCAATAAACAATACAAAGTACAAAACTACCAATGCAATACAAGCTTCGACACAGACAATACCAGGAAATACAATCTTCAATACAAAATACAAAAGCAAATAATATACAAAATAACTAGTAAACGTCAAAGCAAGGCGTAGTACTTACAGGCAGTGTGGAGAGGAAGCAAAGCACGGCTCACCTCCGCTGAAGCGCAGCAAAGAAGCACATGGTGGCAATCATCAGGGGCGTGATGGCAAAACAGCAAAGCACAGGGTGCCTCTAGGGCACCAGACAGCAACAAGCGAGGAACAAGACGCCTCCAAGGCCATGCCCTCAAAAAGCAAAGCACAGCAAACCTCCAGGAAAGCAGGAAGCAAAAGGCAAACGCAGCATTCCTCATGGGTGGTGAAGAAAGAAGCAGAGCACAACATTCCTCTGGGCCATCACAGCAAACAAGCAAAGCGCAGGATTCCTCCAGGGTAGCACAGGCAAAAAAGCAAAACTCAGAACTCCTCCAAAGAGGTGCAAGCAAAGAAGAAAATCATGGGAAACCTCCAGGGTAGTGCACGTGAAGAACCAAATGCAGGGCTCCTCCAAGCTGCAGGAGGGGAAACAAATCACAGGACTCCTCCAGGGCAGTTCAGGCCAAGAATAAATCCACAGGACTCCTCCAAAGAGGTGCAGGCTAGGCAAAAAACCACAGGACTTCTCCAAAGGGAGGCAAAAGTAGAACTGATGTGCTGGACTTCTCCATGAATCTGGATGAGAATGCAGGACAACTCCGAGCGCAGCTCAGGAAAAACAAAACTACAGGACTCCTCCAAGGTGGTGCAGCCAAGAATGCAGAGTGCTAGACTCCGCTTGGATATCACGGTGAAGAAGCCCGAAGCAGAGATCCTGCAGAGCATCATGGTAAAAAGCCAAGCGCAGGACTTCACCAGGCTGGTGCAGCAAAGAAGCAAAGCGCAGGACTTCTCCGAGGCGTTGCAGAGGAAGAAACGAACCTCTGGACTCCTGAAGGATTCTGCGGAAATGCAGCCAAGTGCAGGGATAGAAGCAAGCGCACAACTCCACGAGGCAGCGTGGGGAAGAACCGAAGCACAGAAATCCTCCCAGGCAACACGAGCAACGATGAAGTGCTGGACTCCTCAAGGGCAGGATGGTAAAAAAGCCCAAACATGCAGGACTCCACCTGGGCAGCGCAGGGGATGAATCCAAGAGCAGGATGCCACGGGGCTCTCAAGGTGACAAAGGCTGCCTCCCGAGACCTGCTCGCTGGGCTTGACTCCCGAGCAGGACTGTGCACAGGACCCTGCTCCCAATTGCTGTCACAGAGCGTCTGACCTGCTCTTGGGGGCGTCTAGCACTGTGCAAAAAAAATCGTCCTGGGCAGCAGCACAGTAGAAAACAAGCCACGGTGCAGGAAAACCCATACCTTACAAAATACTCCTAAGATAACAGGCCATGCAATAAACAATACAAAGTACAAAACTACCAATGCAATACAAGCTTCGACACAGACAATACCAGGAAATACAATCTTCAATACAAAATACAAAAGCAAATAATATACAAAATAACTAGTAAACTTCAAAGCAAGGCGTAGTACTTACAGGCAGTGTGGAGAGGAAGCAAAGCACGGCTCACCTCCGCTGAAGCGCAGCAAAGAAGCACATGGTGGCAATCATCAGGGGCGTGATGGCAAAACAGCAAAGCACAGGATGCCTCTAGGGCACCAGACAGCAACAAGCGAGGAACAAGACGCCTCCAAGGCCATGCCCTCAAAAAGCAAAGCACAGCAAACCTCCAGGAAAGCAGGAAGCAAAAGGCAAACGCAGCATTCCTCATGGGTGGTGAAGAAAGAAGCAGAGCACAACATTCCTCTGGGCCATCACAGCAAACAAGCAAAGCGCAGGATTCCTCCAGGGTAGCACAGGCAAAAAAGCAAAACTCAGAACTCCTCCAAAGAGGTGCAAGCAAAGAAGAAAATCATGGGAAACCTCCAGGGTAGTGCACGTGAAGAACCAAATGCAGGGCTCCTCCAAGCTGCAGGAGGGGAAACAAATCACAGGACTCCTCCAGGGCAGTTCAGGTCAAGAATAAATCCACAGGACTCCTCCAAAGAGGTGCAGGCTAGGCAAAAAACCACAGGACTTCTCCAAAGGGAGGCAAAAGTAGAACTGATGTGCTGGACTTCTCCATGAATCTGGATGAGAATGCAGGACAACTCCGAGCGCAGCTCAGGAAAAACAAAACTACAGGACTCCTCCAAGGTGGTGCAGCCAAGAATGCAGAGTGCTAGACTCCGCTTGGATATCACGGTGAAGAAGCCCGAAGCAGAGATCCTGCAGAGCATCATGGTAAAAAGCCAAGCGCAGGACTTCACCAGGCTGGTGCAGCAAAGAAGCAAAGCGCAGGACTTCTCCGAGGCGTTGCAGAGGAAGAAACGAACCTCTGGACTCCTGAAGGATTCTGCGGAAATGCAGCCAAGTGCAGGGATAGAAGCAAGCGCACAACTCCACGAGGCAGCGTGGGGAAGAACCGAAGCACAGAAATCCTCCCAGGCAACACGAGCAACGATGAAGTGCTGGACTCCTCAAGGGCAGGATGGTAAAAAAGCCCAAACATGCAGGACTCCACCTGGGCAGCGCAGGGGATGAATCGAAGAGCAGGATGCAACGGGGCTCTCAAGGTGACAAAGGCTGCCTCCCGAGACCTGCTCGCTGGGCTTGACGCCCGAGCAGGACTGCGCACAGGACCCTGCTCCCAATTGCTGTCACAGAGCGTCTGACCTGCTCTTGGGGGCGTCTAGCACTGTGCAAAAAAATCGTCCTAGGCAGCAGCACAGTAGAAAACAAGCCACGGTGCAGGAAAACCCATACCTTACAAAATAGTCCTAAGATAACAGGCCATGCAATAAACAATACAAAGTACAAAACTACCAATGCAATACAAGCTTCGACACAGACAATACCAGGAAATACAATCTTCAATGCAAAATACAAAAGTAAATAATATTCAAAAGAATCAAAGCACAGAAACCCTCCCAGGCAACACGAGCAACGACGAAGTGCTGCACTCCTCAAGGGTAGCATGGTAAGTAAGCCCAAACATGCAGGACTCCTCCTGGGCAGCGCAGGGGATGAATCCATGAGCAGGATGCCACGGGGCTCTCAAGGTGACAAAGGCTGCCTCCCGAGACCTGCTCGCTGGGCTTGACTCCCGAGCAGGACTGTGCACAGGACCCTGCTCCCAATTGCTGTCACAGAGCGTCTGACCTGCTCTTGGGGCCGTCTAGAACTGTGCAAAAAAAATCGTCCTGGGCAGCAGCACAGTAGAAAACAAGCCACGGTGCAGGAAAACCCATACCTTACAAAATACTCCTAAGATAACAGGCCATGCAATAAACAATACAAAGTACAAAACTACCAATGCAATACAAGCTTCGACACAGACAATACCAGGAAATACAATCTTCAATACAAAATACAAAAGCAAATAATATACAAAATAACTAGTAAACGTCAAAGCAAGGCGTAGTACTTACAGGCAGTGTGGAGAGGAAGCAAAGCACGGCTCACCTCCGCTGAAGCGCAGCAAAGAAGCACATGGTGGCAATCATCAGGGGCGTGATGGCAAAACAGCAAAGCACAGGGTGCCTCTAGGGCACCAGACAGCAACAAGCGAGGAACAAGACGCCTCCAAGGCCATGCCGTCAAAAAGCAAAGCACAGCAAACCTCCAGGAAAGCAGGAAGCAAAAGGCAAACGCAGCATTCCTCATGGGTGGTGAAGAAAGAAGCAGAGCACAACATTCCTCTGGGCCATCACAGCAAACAAGCAAAGCGCAGGATTCCTCCAGGGTAGCACAGGCAAAAAAGCAAAACTCAGAACTCCTCCAAAGAGGTGCAAGCAAAGAAGAAAATCATGGGAAACCTCCAGGGTAGTGCACGTGAAGAACCAAATGCAGGGCTCCTCCAAGCTGCAGGAGGGGAAACAAATCACAGGACTCCTCCAGGGCAGTTCAGGTCAAGAATAAATCCACAGGACTCCTCCAAAGAGGTGCAGGCTAGGCAAAAAACCACAGGACTTCTCCAAAGGGAGGCAAAAGTAGAACTGATGTGCTGGACTTCTCCATGAATCTGGATGAGAATGCAGGACAACTCCGAGCGCAGCTCAGGAAAAACAAAACTACAGGACTCCTCCAAGGTGGTGCAGCCAAGAATGCAGAGTGCTAGACTCCGCTTGGATATCACGGTGAAGAAGCCCGAAGCAGAGATCCTGCAGAGCATCATGGTAAAAAGCCAAGCGCAGGACTTCACCAGGCTGGTGCAGCAAAGAAGCAAAGCGCAGGACTTCTCCGAGGCGTTGCAGAGGAAGAAACGAACCTCTGGACTCCTGAAGGATTCTGCGGAAATGCAGCCAAGTGCAGGGATAGAAGCAAGCGCACAACTCCACGAGGCAGCGTGGGGAAGAACCGAAGCACAGAAATCCTCCCAGGCAACACGAGCAACGATGAAGTGCTGGACTCCTCAAGGGCAGGATGGTAAAAAAGCCCAAACATGCAGGACTCCACCTGGGCAGCGCAGGGGATGAATCGAAGAGCAGGATGCCACGGGGCTCTCAAGGTGACAAAGGCTGCCTCCCGAGACCTGCTCGCTGGGCTTGACTCCCGAGCAGGACTGTGCACAGGACCCTGCTCCCAATTGCTGTCACAGAGCATGTGACCTGCTCTTGGGGGCGTCTAGCACTGTGCAAAACATCGTCCTAGGCAGCAGCACAGTAGAAAACAAGCCACGGTGCAGGAAAACCCATACCTTACAAAATAGTCCTAAGATAACAGGCCATGCAATAAACAATACAAAGTACAAAACTACCAATGCAATACAAGCTTCGACACAGACAATACCAGGAAATACAATCTTCAATACAAAATACAAAAGCAAATAATATACAAAATAACTAGTAAACTTCAAAGCAAGGCGTAGTACTTACAGGCAGTGTGGAGAGGAAGCAAAGCACGGCTCACCTCCGCTGAAGCGCAGCAAAGAAGCACACGGTGGCAATCATCAGGGGCGTGATGGCAAAACAGCAAAGCACAGGATGCCTCTAGGGCACCAGACAGCAACAAGCGAGGAACAAGACGCCTCCAAGGCCATGCCGTCAAAAAGCAAAGCACAGCAAACCTCCAGGAAAGCAGGAAGCAAAAGGCAAACGCAGCATTCCTCATGGGTGGTGAAGAAAGAAGCAGAGCACAACATTCCTCTAGGCTATCACAGCAAACAAGCAAAGCGCAGGATTCCTCCAGGGTAGCACAGGCAAAAAAGCAAAACTCAGAACTCCTCCAAAGAGGTGCAAGCAAAGAAGAAAATCATGGGAAACCTCCAGGGTAGTGCACGCGAAGAACCAAATGCAGGGCTCCTCCAAGCTGCAGGAGGGGAAACAAATCACAGGACTCCTCCAGGGCAGTTCAGGCCAAGAATAAATCCACAGGACTCCTCCAAAGAGGTGCAGGCTAGGCAAAAAACCACAGGACTTCTCCAAAGGGAGGCAAAAGTAGAACTGATGTGCTGGACTTCTCCATGAATCTGGATGAGAATGCAGGACAACTCCGAGCGCAGCTCAGGAAAAACAAAACTACAGGACTCCTCCAAGGTGGTGCAGCCAAGAATGCAGAGTGCTAGACTCCGCTTGGATATCACGGTGAAGAAGCCCGAAGCAGAGATCCTGCAGAGCATCATGGTAAAAAGCCAAGCGCAGGACTTCACCAGGCTGGTGCAGCAAAGAAGCAAAGCGCAGGACTTCTCCGAGGCGTTGCAGAGGAAGAAACGAACCTCTGGACTCCTGAAGGATTCTGCGGAAATGCAGCCAAGTGCAGGGATAGAAGCAAGCGCACAACTCCACGAGGCAGCGTGGGGAAGAACCGAAGCACAGAAATCCTCCCAGGCAACACGAGCAACGATGAAGTGCTGGACTCCTCAAGGGCAGGATGGTAAAAAAGCCCAAACATGCAGGACTCCACCTGGGCAGCGCAGGGGATGAATCCAAGAGCAGGATGCAACGGGGCTCTCAAGGTGACAAAGGCTGCCTCCCGAGACCTGCTCGCTGGGCTTGACTCCCGAGCAGGACTGTGCACAGGACCCTGCTCCCAATTGCTGTCACAGAGCGTCTGACCTGCTCTTGGGGGCGTCTAGCACTGTGCAAAAAAATCGTCCTAGGCAGCAGCACAGTAGAAAACAAGCCACGGTGCAGGAAAACCCATACCTTACAAAATAGTCCTAAGATAACAGGCCATGCAATAAACAATACAAAGTACAAAACTACCAATGCAATACAAGCTTCGACACAGACAATACCAGGAAATACAATCTTCAATGCAAAATACAAAAGTAAATAATATTCAAAAGAATCAAAGCACAGAATCCCTCCCAGGCAACACGAGCAACGACGAAGTGCTGCACTCCTCAAGGGTAGCATGGTAAGTAAGCCCAAACATGCAGGACTCCTCCTGGGCAGCGCAGGGGATGAATCCAAGAGCAGGATGCCACGGGGCTCTCAAGGTGACAAAGGCTGCCTCCCGAGACCTGCTCGCTGGGCTTGACTCCCGAGCAGGACTGTGCACAGGACCCTGCTCCCAATTGCTGTCACAGAGCATGTGACCTGCTCTTGGGGGCGTCTAGCACTGTGCAAAACATCGTCCTAGGCAGCAGCACAGTAGAAAACAAGCCACGGTACAGGAAAACCCATACCTTACAAAATAGTCCTAAGATAACAGGCCATGCAATAAACAATACAAAGTACAAAACTACCAATGCAATACAAGCTTCGACACAGACAATACCAGGAAATACAATCTTCAATACAAAATACAAAAGCAAATAATATACAAAATAACTAGTAAACGTCAAAGCAAGGCGTAGTACTTACAGGCAGTGTGGAGAGGAAGCAAAGCACGGCTCACCTCCGCTGAAGCGCAGCAAAGAAGCACATGGTGGCAATCATCAGGGGCGTGATGGCAAAACAGCAAAGCACAGGGTGCCTCTAGGGCACCAGACAGCAACAAGCGAGGAACAAGACGCCTCCAAGGCCATGCCCTCAAAAAGCAAAGCACAGCAAACCTCCAGGAAAGCAGGAAGCAAAAGGCAAACGCAGCATTCCTCATGGGTGGTGAAGAAAGAAGCAGAGCACAACATTCCTCTGGGCCATCACAGCAAACAAGCAAAGCGCAGGATTCCTCCAGGGTAGCACAGGCAAAAAAGCAAAAATCAGAACTCCTCCAAAGAGGTGCAAGCAAAGAAGAAAATCATGGGAAACCTCCAGGGTAGTGCACGTGAAGAACCAAATGCAGGGCTCCTCCAAGCTGCAGGAGGGGAAACAAATCACAGGACTCCTCCAGGGCAGTTCAGGTCAAGAATAAATCCACAGGACTCCTCCAAAGAGGTGCAGGCTAGGCAAAAAACCACAGGACTTCTCCAAAGGGAGGCAAAAGTAGAACTGATGTGCTGGACTTCTCCATGAATCTGGATGAGAATGCAGGACAACTCCGAGCGCAGCTCAGGAAAAACAAAACTACAGGACTCCTCCAAGGTGGTGCAGCCAAGAATGCAGAGTGCTAGACTCCGCTTGGATATCACGGTGAAGAAGCCCGAAGCAGAGATCCTGCAGAGCATCATGGTAAAAAGCCAAGCGCAGGACTTCACCAGGCTGGTGCAGCAAAGAAGCAAAGCGCAGGACTTCTCCGAGGCGTTGCAGAGGAAGAAACGAACCTCTGGACTCCTGAAGGATTCTGCGGAAATGCAGCCAAGTGCAGGGATAGAAGCAAGCGCACAACTCCACGAGGCAGCGTGGGGAAGAACCGAAGCACAGAAATCCTCCCAGGCAACACGAGCAACGATGAAGTGCTGGACTCCTCAAGGGCAGGATGGTAAAAAAGCCCAAACATGCAGGACTCCACCTGGGCAGCGCAGGGGATGAATCGAAGAGCAGGATGCCACGGGGCTCTCAGGGTGACAAAGGCTGCCTCCTGATACCTGCTCGCTGGGCTTGACGCCCGAGCAGGACTGCGCACAGGACCCTGCTCCCAATTGCTGTCACAGAGCATGTGACCTGCTCTTGGGGGCGTCTAGCACTGTGCAAAACATCGTCCTAGGCAGCAGCACAGTAGAAAACAAGCCACGGTGCAGGAAAACCCATACCTTACAAAATACTCCTAAGATAACAGGCCATGCAATAAACAATACAAAGTACAAAACTACCAATGCAATACAAGCTTCGACACAGACAATACCAGGAAATACAATCTTCAATGCAAAATACAAAAGTAAATAATATTCAAAAGAATCAAAGCACAGAAACCCTCCCAGGCAACACGAGCAACGACGAAGTGCTGCACTCCTCAAGGGTAGCATGGTAAGTAAGCCCAAACATGCAGGACTCCTCCTGGGCAGCGCAGGGGATGAATCCATGAGCAGGATGCCACGGGGCTCTCAAGGTGACAAAGGCTGCCTCCCGAGACCTGCTCGCTGGGCTTGACTCCCGAGCAGGACTGTGCACAGGACCCTGCTCCCAATTGCTGTCACAGAGCGTCTGACCTGCTCTTGGGGCCGTCTAGAACTGTGCAAAAAAAATCGTCCTGGGCAGCAGCACAGTAGAAAACAAGCCACGGTGCAGGAAAACCCATACCTTACAAAATAGTCCTAAGATAACAGGCCATGCAATAAACAATACAAAGTACAAAACTACCAATGCAATACAAGCTTCGACACAGACAATACCAGGAAATACAATCTTCAATACAAAATACAAAAGCAAATAATATACAAAATAACTAGTAAACGTCAAAGCAAGGCGTAGTACTTACAGGCAGTGTGGAGAGGAAGCAAAGCACGGCTCACCTCCGCTGAAGCGCAGCAAAGAAGCACATGGTGGCAATCATCAGGGGCGTGATGGCAAAACAGCAAAGCACAGGGTGCCTCTAGGGCACCAGACAGCAACAAGCGAGGAACAAGACGCCTCCAAGGCCATGCCCTCAAAAAGCAAAGCACAGCAAACCTCCAGGAAAGCAGGAAGCAAAAGGCAAACGCAGCATTCCTCATGGGTGGTGAAGAAAGAAGCAGAGCACAACATTCCTCTGGGCCATCACAGCAAACAAGCAAAGCGCAGGATTCCTCCAGGGTAGCACAGGCAAAAAAGCAAAACTCAGAACTCCTCCAAAGAGGTGCAAGCAAAGAAGAAAATCATGGGAAACCTCCAGGGTAGTGCACGTGAAGAACCAAATGCAGGGCTCCTCCAAGCTGCAGGAGGGGAAACAAATCACAGGACTCCTCCAGGGCAGTTCAGGCCAAGAATAAATCCACAGGACTCCTCCAAAGAGGTGCAGGCTAGGCAAAAAACCACAGGACTTCTCCAAAGGGAGGCAAAAGTAGAACTGATGTGCTGGACTTCTCCATGAATCTGGATGAGAATGCAGGACAACTCCGAGCGCAGCTCAGGAAAAACAAAACTACAGGACTCCTCCAAGGTGGTGCAGCCAAGAATGCAGAGTGCTAGACTCCGCTTGGATATCACGGTGAAGAAGCCCGAAGCAGAGATCCTGCAGAGCATCATGGTAAAAAGCCAAGCGCAGGACTTCACCAGGCTGGTGCAGCAAAGAAGCAAAGCGCAGGACTTCTCCGAGGCGTTGCAGAGGAAGAAACGAACCTCTGGACTCCTGAAGGATTCTGCGGAAATGCAGCCAAGTGCAGGGATAGAAGCAAGCGCACAACTCCACGAGGCAGCGTGGGGAAGAACCGAAGCACAGAAATCCTCCCAGGCAACACGAGCAACGATGAAGTGCTGGACTCCTCAAGGGCAGGATGGTAAAAAAGCCCAAACATGCAGGACTCCACCTGGGCAGCGCAGGGGATGAATCCAAGAGCAGGATGCCACGGGGCTCTCAAGGTGACAAAGGCTGCCTCCCGAGACCTGCTCGCTGGGCTTGACTCCCGAGCAGGACTGTGCACAGGACCCTGCTCCCAATTGCTGTCACAGAGCGTCTGACCTGCTCTTGGGGGCGTCTAGCACTGTGCAAAAAAAATCGTCCTGGGCAGCAGCACAGTAGAAAACAAGCCACGGTGCAGGAAAACCCATACCTTACAAAATACTCCTAAGATAACAGGCCATGCAATAAACAATACAAAGTACAAAACTACCAATGCAATACAAGCTTCGACACAGACAATACCAGGAAATACAATCTTCAATACAAAATACAAAAGCAAATAATATACAAAATAACTAGTAAACTTCAAAGCAAGGCGTAGTACTTACAGGCAGTGTGGAGAGGAAGCAAAGCACGGCTCACCTCCGCTGAAGCGCAGCAAAGAAGCACATGGTGGCAATCATCAGGGGCGTGATGGCAAAACAGCAAAGCACAGGATGCCTCTAGGGCACCAGACAGCAACAAGCGAGGAACAAGACGCCTCCAAGGCCATGCCCTCAAAAAGCAAAGCACAGCAAACCTCCAGGAAAGCAGGAAGCAAAAGGCAAACGCAGCATTCCTCATGGGTGGTGAAGAAAGAAGCAGAGCACAACATTCCTCTGGGCCATCACAGCAAACAAGCAAAGCGCAGGATTCCTCCAGGGTAGCACAGGCAAAAAAGCAAAACTCAGAACTCCTCCAAAGAGGTGCAAGCAAAGAAGAAAATCATGGGAAACCTCCAGGGTAGTGCACGTGAAGAACCAAATGCAGGGCTCCTCCAAGCTGCAGGAGGGGAAACAAATCACAGGACTCCTCCAGGGCAGTTCAGGTCAAGAATAAATCCACAGGACTCCTCCAAAGAGGTGCAGGCTAGGCAAAAAACCACAGGACTTCTCCAAAGGGAGGCAAAAGTAGAACTGATGTGCTGGACTTCTCCATGAATCTGGATGAGAATGCAGGACAACTCCGAGCGCAGCTCAGGAAAAACAAAACTACAGGACTCCTCCAAGGTGGTGCAGCCAAGAATGCAGAGTGCTAGACTCCGCTTGGATATCACGGTGAAGAAGCCCGAAGCAGAGATCCTGCAGAGCATCATGGTAAAAAGCCAAGCGCAGGACTTCACCAGGCTGGTGCAGCAAAGAAGCAAAGCGCAGGACTTCTCCGAGGCGTTGCAGAGGAAGAAACGAACCTCTGGACTCCTGAAGGATTCTGCGGAAATGCAGCCAAGTGCAGGGATAGAAGCAAGCGCACAACTCCACGAGGCAGCGTGGGGAAGAACCGAAGCACAGAAATCCTCCCAGGCAACACGAGCAACGATGAAGTGCTGGACTCCTCAAGGGCAGGATGGTAAAAAAGCCCAAACATGCAGGACTCCACCTGGGCAGCGCAGGGGATGAATCGAAGAGCAGGATGCAACGGGGCTCTCAAGGTGACAAAGGCTGCCTCCCGAGACCTGCTCGCTGGGCTTGACGCCCGAGCAGGACTGCGCACAGGACCCTGCTCCCAATTGCTGTCACAGAGCGTCTGACCTGCTCTTGGGGGCGTCTAGCACTGTGCAAAAAAATCGTCCTAGGCAGCAGCACAGTAGAAAACAAGCCACGGTGCAGGAAAACCCATACCTTACAAAATAGTCCTAAGATAACAGGCCATGCAATAAACAATACAAAGTACAAAACTACCAATGCAATACAAGCTTCGACACAGACAATACCAGGAAATACAATCTTCAATGCAAAATACAAAAGTAAATAATATTCAAAAGAATCAAAGCACAGAAACCCTCCCAGGCAACACGAGCAACGACGAAGTGCTGCACTCCTCAAGGGTAGCATGGTAAGTAAGCCCAAACATGCAGGACTCCTCCTGGGCAGCGCAGGGGATGAATCCATGAGCAGGATGCCACGGGGCTCTCAAGGTGACAAAGGCTGCCTCCCGAGACCTGCTCGCTGGGCTTGACTCCCGAGCAGGACTGTGCACAGGACCCTGCTCCCAATTGCTGTCACAGAGCGTCTGACCTGCTCTTGGGGCCGTCTAGAACTGTGCAAAAAAAATCGTCCTGGGCAGCAGCACAGTAGAAAACAAGCCACGGTGCAGGAAAACCCATACCTTACAAAATACTCCTAAGATAACAGGCCATGCAATAAACAATACAAAGTACAAAACTACCAATGCAATACAAGCTTCGACACAGACAATACCAGGAAATACAATCTTCAATACAAAATACAAAAGCAAATAATATACAAAATAACTAGTAAACTTCAAAGCAAGGCGTAGTACTTACAGGCAGTGTGGAGAGGAAGCAAAGCACGGCTCACCTCCGCTGAAGCGCAGCAAAGAAGCACATGGTGGCAATCATCAGGGGCGTGATGGCAAAACAGCAAAGCACAGGGTGCCTCTAGGGCACCAGACAGCAACAAGCGAGGAACAAGACGCCTCCAAGGCCATGCCGTCAAAAAGCAAAGCACAGCAAACCTCCAGGAAAGCAGGAAGCAAAAGGCAAACGCAGCATTCCTCATGGGTGGTGAAGAAAGAAGCAGAGCACAACATTCCTCTGGGCCATCACAGCAAACAAGCAAAGCGCAGGATTCCTCCAGGGTAGCACAGGCAAAAAAGCAAAACTCAGAACTCCTCCAAAGAGGTGCAAGCAAAGAAGAAAATCATGGGAAACCTCCAGGGTAGTGCACGTGAAGAACCAAATGCAGGGCTCCTCCAAGCTGCAGGAGGGGAAACAAATCACAGGACTCCTCCAGGGCAGTTCAGGCCAAGAATAAATCCACAGGACTCCTCCAAAGAGGTGCAGGCTAGGCAAAAAACCACAGGACTTCTCCAAAGGGAGGCAAAAGTAGAACTGATGTGCTGGACTTCTCCATGAATCTGGATGAGAATGCAGGACAACTCCGAGCGCAGCTCAGGAAAAACAAAACTACAGGACTCCTCCAAGGTGGTGCAGCCAAGAATGCAGAGTGCTAGACTCCGCTTGGATATCACGGTGAAGAAGCTCGAAGCAGAGATCCTGCAGAGCATCATGGTAAAAAGCCAAGCGCAGGACTTCACCAGGCTGGTGCAGCAAAGAAGCAAAGCGCAGGACTTCTCCGAGGCGTTGCAGAGGAAGAAACGAACCTCTGGACTCCTGAAGGATTCTGCGGAAATGCAGCCAAGTGCAGGGATAGAAGCAAGCGCACAACTCCACGAGGCAGCGTGGGGAAGAACCGAAGCACAGAAATCCTCCCAGGCAACACGAGCAACGATGAAGTGCTGGACTCCTCAAGGGCAGGATGGTAAAAAAGCCCAAACATGCAGGACTCCTCCTGGGCAGCGCAGGGGATGAATCCAAGAGCAGGATGCCACGGGGCTCTCAAGGTGACAAAGGCTGCCTCCCGAGACCTGCTCGCTGGGCTTGACTCCCGAGCAGGACTGTGCACAGGACCCTGCTCCCAATTGCTGTCAGAGAGCGTCTGACCTGCTCTTGGGGGCATCTACAACTGTGCAGAAAAAATCGTCCTGGGCAGCAGCACAGTAGAAAACAAGCCACGGTGCAGGAAAACCCATACCTTACAAAATAGTCCTAAGATAACAGGCCATGCAATAAACAATACAAAGTACAAAACTACCAATGCAATACAAGCTTCGACACAGACAATACCAGGAAATACAATCTTCAATGCAAAATACAAAAGTAAATAATATTCAAAAGAACCAAAGCACAGAAATCCTCCCAGGCAACACGAGCAACGACCAAGTGCTGCACTCCTCAAGGGTAGCATGGTAAGAAAGCCCAAACATGCAGGACTCCTCCTGGGCAGCGCAGGGGATGAATCCAAGAGCAGGTTGCCATGGGGCTCCCAAGGTGACAAAGGCTGCCTCCCGAGACCTGCTCGCTGGGCTTGACTCACGAGCAGGACTGTGCACAGGACCCTGCTCCCAATTGCTGTCACAGAGCGTCTGACCTGCTCTTGGGGGCCTCTAGCACTGTGCAAAACATCTTCCTAGGCAGCAGCACAGTAGAAAACAAGCCACGGTACAGGAAAACCCATACCTTACAAAATAGTCCTAAGATAACAGGCCATGCAATAAACAATACAAAGTACAAAACTACCAATGCAATACAAGCTTCGACACAGACAATACCAGGAAATACAATCTTCAATACAAAATACAAAAGCAAATAATATACAAAATAACTAGTAAACTTCAAAGCAAGGCGTAGTACTTACAGGCAGTGTGGAGAGGAAGCAAAGCACGGCTCACCTCCGCTGAAGCGCAGCAAAGAAGCACATGGTGGCAATCATCAGGGGCGTGATGGCAAAACAGCAAAGCACAGGATGCCTCTAGGGCACCAGACAGCAACAAGCGAGGAACAAGACGCCTCCAAGGCCATGCCCTCAAAAAGCAAAGCACAGCAAACCTCCAGGAAAGCAGGAAGCAAAAGGCAAACGCAGCATTCCTCATGGGTGGTGAAGAAAGAAGCAGAGCACAACATTCCTCTGGGCCATCACAGCAAACAAGCAAAGCGCAGGATTCCTCCAGGGTAGCACAGGCAAAAAAGCAAAAATCAGAACTCCTCCAAAGAGGTGCAAGCAAAGAAGAAAATCATGGGAAACCTCCAGGGTAGTGCACGCGAAGAACCAAATGCAGGGCTCCTCCAAGCTGCAGGAGGGGAAACAAATCACAGGACTCCTCCAGGGTGGCTTAATGTTAGAAGAAAACCACAGGACTTCTACAGTGTTGGACCGGGGATGAAGTGATGCACGGTACTCCCCTAAATATCTTGATGAGAAGGAAGGCGCTGGACACCTCCAGGCATTGCTGAGAAGCAAATTTAGCACTGGGTAACTCCAGAGTTTTGGAGGCGAATAAGTAAAGCATTGGTACAAGCTTCAAGGTTGTGCAGGTGGTGATCCACAGGACAGGATGACTCAAAGATGTTTTAGATGGAGAAAAGCACTGGACTCCTCCAGGCAGAACAGGTGAAGAAGGAAAGCACTGGACTCCTCCAATGTCCTGTAGGAGAAGTGAAGCATTGGAAACCTCTAGGGTGGCACAGGTGAAGAAGTGAAGTGAGGGAGTCCTCCAAGTTACGACAGCAGGTATGCAAAGCCTGCACTCTTTTGAGGTTGTGTGGTGAAAAATAAAGTGAAGCAAACCACTAGCACAGCAGTGCGTACAAGCTAAACGCCGCACACCTTTGAGCACTGAAGTGAGGAAGCGAAGCACTGTACTTCTCCACAGCATCGTGACAAAAATGCCAAGCACAGCATTCCTCCAGGGTGTTTCAGCCAGGAAGCAAGCTGATGCACTCAGAAAGGTGAAAAAATTATGCCCTCCGAAACAGCCTGGCGGTGATGTCCTCCTCCAGAGCCATACAGGTATATATATGATCCTCACATGCTTCAAAACTTGTGTGGGCAATCCTTGATTGTGGGAACCCTGCAACACAGGAGTGGAATAGCTACTTCTATTCCTGTTTAGAAATTCCTAGGCATCAACTATACACCAATCCTTACAGTCTCATAACATCAGTCAGTCCAAGCAACTGTTGTCAAAGTCCTTGAGCTCATCTTTATTCATCATCCTCTGGGAGTTCCCGTGTACGTCCTCATTTCTCCCTCATTTTCCTGTGCCTATAAATCCCACTGCACTTTCCCGAAATGGAATCACTGCCTTCGTGTAGCTTGACTAGATGGGGACTGATGGGGACCCAAATGCCACACCAAATTCCTGGACCCCTGCTATTTATTGCACATAGACTACTCAGCTCTGCAGCTGACCACTTAATGCTGCCTAAAGAGCTTTCATCCGAAATAGGTGGCACCTGTGCAGGGGCACAACCAACTTCTCTGCCTTTGAAGAAACTTGCAACTCACAGAAGGCCCTGTCTGGCCAAGAAACAAGTTGGCTCTCTAAACATTCCCCTCAGCCCCTTCAAATGGCTGCCTGGAGAGAGAGCTCCTCTCTCACTCAGGAGCCACTTCCCTACTCGTCACCCTCACCTCACCCTTGCTGCTTGCCTGCTACCCAAGAGATACACAAGCAGCACAAAAAGCACAAAGCAGCACATCTGTGGCAATGCAGGAGGGTCAGCGGAGCTCCTCATGCTGATGCCAAAAGACATTCAGACAGCAGAGAATGGGCAAATGGACAAAATAGTTTGGACTATGTCCTTGCTGTCCATCTATAGTCTGAACAGAGCTCAACAGTCTGCTTACTGCCCACACTCAGAAGAGTCTGGATGAGGTTTCTGCATCTGTGAATGGGGTATAAAAAACTGGGAAACAGAAAAGCCTCACATCGCTTAGCTGAAGCTTTCTTAATTTCAATTACATTAACTGCAGGTCTTGTGTATTACACACATAGAACAAGACCCACATTGCCTGAGTAAGGCAGTTGCTGTCCAGATACAAAATACACACAGCTAGGACACCATCAACAATATCTTCGTACGCAAAGAACATACAAAGAAAACATGCAGCAAGTGTAGACAGAATATATATGGCTGGGCATACAGAGGACATGCATGTTAACATACATCTTTTGAGAATATAGATACACACCCACACCCATTCTTTATAAAACATCCACAGAAGCTATATACTCGATCACCAGGAAAGAAGAGACATTCAGAAGAGACATTCTCTGTGCATAAAAAACTACACACATAGGAAGCATAAGCACACTGTTCTCTCTATACGTACGCTCTTTACACAGAACACCGCATACAGAGAATATCCATTATAGACATACAACTTGTCAGTTGTGTACATACTGCACAAAACAGATAGGTGAGAGGAAGCTATGCTTCATGTCTTTATGTTCAACAGATGCTGTCTTTTCATGGAACACAGGCAAGGGAGGAAGGGCATTTCTGTGTGTGGAGTGTAGGCTGTCCTGACTTGGGACACATGCACGTGCATACACATACTTTACACATAGACAGAGACAGCAGAAAAGCACATGTTTTTCTGTCTGTATAGAGCTCATGGATTGCTGTTGCATAGGATGTGTAGTAGCTGCATGTAGGGATCATAGAAAGAGTAAGGCTTTTCAGTCTTCTCTTTAAAATACAGGCAAGGTGATAAGAGGTTTTCCATCTGCATAGAGAAGACATGGGCTATATGTAACACACTTACACAGAAAGGCAGTGCCTCACCTGACTCTACACCTACTGTCTACCACCTGTGCACACACATAACACCCACAACAATGGGAGGCTTTTCTGTTGCTACACGGAATACGTACTGTCCTCCTTGAGACTACGCATGGACAGGCAAAGCTAGGCTTGCTTTCTCAGTATGGAGCACAGACCAGGATATACTCTGCCTAACAGAAAAGAGATGGTGAGGATTTTCTCTCCGCATACAGACTGTATGGCAGCTATAGACAGACCGTATGCAGGCAAAGCATTTCTAGTTATAGACCAGACACTGCCTAGGCCAAACCAGGGCTTTTTGCTCGGCTCACACGGTGTATGCTGGCTGTATAGAGAACAGAAAAACAACAGAAAGATGAGCTGGGGCAATACTTTTCTGTCACCACACAAACTATAAAGTACCTGCATGGAGAATACACATGGAAAGCACTACATATCACTTTTCTATCAGGACACAGAAAGAATTCTAGTTAGAGTAGAAACAGGCTAGGTGAAGCAGGGCTTTCAGACCTATCCCCATGGGAAGTGTTGGGAGGCTATGGGGAGGACAGGGTGGTCTCTCTGTACATCAGGCACACTCTGCCTAGAGGAGCACATGAACATGGCAGGCAAGGCTTTTCCCCTTGAAAAGCAAAGACGTGCTGCAGGCAGGTAGCAAATATGGGATTCTACTGCCTGTATGGGGAATACAGGCTGTCTAGAGAGCAGAGAGAAGTCTCTGTTCTTAGAACATGTCCTGCTGGTCTGCACAACAGATCCAGAGAGTCAAGAGAAGGTGGAGTGCTCCGGTCTGTGGCAGTACGGGAGGGTGAGGTATGGCAAGGCTGCTGGGAGGGTAACAGTTATCAGAGACTTCCTCTGGCAGCTGGGGAGAGGCACCCTTCTGCCAATTGAGCCTGAAGCGTCAAGTGGCTTGAAGCTCACAGGATGATTGTGCACACAATGCTTCAAGAAAGCTGATGAAGCTCATAAATCCCCCATCCTGCGCAAAGAAGTTGTCTTCCACGCACTCCAGGAACCTCCTAGACTACTTCCTTTCTGCTCTATTGTACTTCCAGCAGATATCAGGAAGATTGAAGTCTCCCACAGGAATGAGAGGCATTGATCTAGAAATTAACCCCAGCTGTTTATGGAAGAGCTCATCAGCTGCTTCTCCTTGGCTGGGTGGTCTGTAACAGACTCCCATCACAAAATCTACCTTCTGGTGGGCTCCTAGCAGGACACAGCCCACACACGGGCGAGCAGGAGGGCTTGGGCTGCACAAAGCTCAGAGCATGAGGTCCCAGGCCATGACACTTTTCCTTCCCCTCAGCTTTCCCCGCCCCCTCCAGAGGAGCCTCATCCCAACAACAAGATGGCTGCAGGGGCCCTGCAAACACATGGCATGGGCATTGCAGAAGGCACCATGTTCACAAAGTCCTCCTCTCCACAGGTGTGGCATTGGGACAAGCCCTGTCACGCTCTCTCCCACCCCCAGATCACGACTAGGACACTCTGGCCAGGAGTTACAACAGGCACATCTTGGTGGGAAGCCTGGCCAGAAGGGCTCCTGCCAAAACCGATGGACAACAAGGTGACAATCACAGCGTGTCTCTCCTTTAGAAGGTGCACCCATCGCTTGTGATGAATCTTGCTACAATCAGGGATCTGGTACCTGGAAGAGATGGGTGGGAGTGGCTGAAACTTCCAGCCTCCTGAGACACCCTGGTCTGGCTCTCTCTTGGAGGGGTTTAGAGCACCAGCATCCCAGCAGGAAGACTCAGTATGCATCACCTTCCTCTCTCCCTTCTCCCCATCTGCTGGAGGTGATTTTCCAGCACACTGCCCTGCACGCAACTGTGAGGCCACCTGATGTCTGAGAGGCTGCCTCTGATATCAGGCCTTCGTTGCATGCCTCATCATCACAAAGGGAGAGGGGACCAGTTTGCTAACCAGGACCCTCACTAAACACAGGCACCACAAAAGCTGGCACAGGCACCAAAGCACAGCTCCACCAGGCAAAAGCTGGCCATGTTCAGCTACAGTTCCTCCCTGGGCCTTTCCCTCCCACAGAAACAAGCAACCACCGTCAGCTAAACGTATTTTCACCCTGTTGGTCAGGATACCCAGGACCTCAATGAGCTGGTCTGACTCTTGGACACTCTCTGATTCACAGACAGCCCCATTCATGTCAAAGAGGAAAATCTTTCTATAAACTTTACAGAAATCTACACACAGAGATCAGTATTTACAGGTTATATAACACGCCAAGACTTTTACACAAGTGCCATTCATAAAAGCAGCCCCATTGAAATACAACTGCAGACAGAACTGCACTGCAAGCACAGAGAGCCCCATAGAGTAAAGGGAAAGCACATTTACCCAGGACAAATGTCTTTGGGTGACTCGAGTGTGATGTTGCTCTGCAAACATCCACAACAACTAAAAAACTGGCCACAGGCCTCCCCACCCAAAACAAATGCTCTCCTTTGCTTTTCTTGAATTCAGAAAACTACCACAACACCTTTTCCATCAAGCTCGAGAAACTGGGCAGTGCTAGAATTGAGCCTGCTCAGGACACTCCTGCTTGGCTCCTGGGTGCCATACAAGGCCACGTGGATTTCCCAAGACAGGACCCTTCTAACCATGCCCAGCCTAAGAAGACTGGGGCTCCCCGACTAAAAAGCCCTTGCTGATTTCTCCATCCACTACAGCCAGTTGACTGCATGAACCGTGCTTCATTTATTCCACACAAAGAAGCGTGTGTGAAAGACACCTTTGGAATGTGCATTTATGAACCTTGTTACCTGCCACTTGTGTCAATTCGAAAGCCATAACTACCCCCTCAGGGTCCCAATGGTAAGGGTGGGCAGCCAAGAGCTCTCTAGAGCTGGAATCAGGCAGCACCCAAGGTCACCAGCGGCTCCAGAGCTCAACATCTCACCTGCTGGCACCTCACCCTTCAAACACCCACCGGGACACCCACCGGGACACCCACCAGGACACGGACCTTCCACACATACCTTCCACACTCCAGCACAGCAGCGTGGACGCTGGGCCTCGAGGCAGCCGCTCACCAACTGCTCCCTGCAACTGCCCGCGGCCCCGGCAACCACCATGCACTCGCTCGCTGTCGCACGGCCCCGCCCCATTGGCCACGGCCTCAACGCCTCTGGGCACAGCCAATGCGAGCGCCCCGGCACCCGGTGCAGGCCGACAGTGCTGCAGCCCCGCTGGCCCCGCGCCTCCTGCCTGCCCTGGCCCTGCCCGGCCCGACACAGCCCCGAGGTGACACAGGATGGGACAGGACGAGCCACCTGCCCAGCAGGACACAGCCCACACACGGGCGAGCAGGAGGGCTCGGGCTGCACAAAGCTCAGAGCATGAGGTCCCAGGCCATGACACTTTTCCTTCCCCTCAGCTTTCCCCGCCCCCTCCAGAGGAGCCTCATCCCAACAACAAGATGGCTGCAGGGGCCCTGCAAACACATGGCATGGGCATTGCAGAAGGCACCATGGCCACAAAGTCCTCCTCTCAAAGGAGGACTGTCAACAAAGTGACAATCACAGCGTGTCTCTCCTTTAGAAGGTGCACCCATCGCTTGTGATGAATCATGCTACAATCAGGGATCTGGTGCCTGGAAGAGATGAGTGGGGGTGGCTATACTTATTTTCACCCTGTTGGTGAGGGCACCCAGGACCTCAATGAGCTGCTCTGACTCTTGAACACTCCTTAATCCACAGACAGCCCCCTTCCAGGTCAAACCAAAAAATCTTCCTGTAAATTTTACAGAAATCTCAGGCTTACATCCTGCAGCCTTGGTGTCCGTTTCTGATGATTCCTATTTAATAAGGACTGTTTGTTTATCATCAGGAATAAAGAAAAAATGGAAGAGATCCGTGTAATTGTCTTTAAAAATCTAAAGTGATGCGGCAAAGAAATATACAGTCATTTAATAGATTGGGTTGGAAGGGACCTTAAAGATCATAGCATCATAGAATAACCAGGTTGGAAGAGACCCACTGGATCATCAAGTCCAACCATTCCTATCAAACACTAAGCCATGCCCCTTAGCACCTCGTCCACCCGTCCCTTAGACTCCTCCTGGGAAGGTGACTCAACCACCTCCCTGGGCAGCCTCTGCCAGGGACCAATGACCCTTTCTGTGAAAAATTTTTGCCTAATGTCCAGTCTAAATCTCCCCTGGTGGAGCTTGAGGCCATTCCCTCTCGTCCTGTCCCCTGTCACTTGGGAGAAGAGGCCAGCTCCCTCCTCTCTACAACCTCGTTTCAGGTAGTTGTAGAGAGCAATGAGGTCTCCCCTCAGCCTCCTCTTCTCCAGGCTAAACAACCCCAGCTCTCTCAGCCGTTCCTCATAAGGCCTGTTCTCCAGCCCCTTCACCTGCTTCGTTGCTCTTCTCTGGACTCGCTCCAGAGCCTCAACATCCTTCTTGTGGTGAGGGGCGCAGAACTGAACACAGTATTCAAGAAGCGGTCTCGCCAGTGCCGAGTACAGAGGGAGAATAACCTCCCTGGACCTGCTGGTCACGCCGTTTCTGATACAAGCCAAGATGCCATTGGCCTTCTTGGCCACCTGGGCACACTGCTGGCTCATGTTCAGTCGGCTGTCAACCAACACCCCCAGGTCCCTCTCCTCCAGGCAGCTTTCTAGACAGACTTCCCCTAGTCTGTAGCACTGCATAGGGTTGTTGTGCCCCAAGTGCAGGACCCGGCACTTGGCCTTGTTAAACCTCATGCCATTGGACTCTGCCCAGCGGTCCAGCCTCTTCAGATCCCTTTGCAGGGCCTCCCTACCCTCCAGCAGATCAACACATCCACCCAGCTTAGTGTCATCTGCAAACTTGCTAAGGGTGCACTCGATGCCTTCATCCAGGTCATTGATAAAGACATTGAATGGGGCTGGACCCAGCACTGAGCCCTGGGGAACCCCACTTGTAACTGGCCTCCAGCTGGATTTCACACCATTTCCCACCACTCTCTGGGCCCGGCCATCCAACCAGTTTTCCACCCAGGAGAGTGTGCGTCTGTCCAGGCCAGAGGCTGACCGTTTCTCAAGCAGAATGCTGTGAGAAACTCTGTCAAAGGCTTTACTGAAGTCCAGGAAGACCACATCCACAGCCTTTCCCTCATCCAGCAGCCGAGTCACTTGGTCATAGAAGGCGATCAGGTTAGTTTGGCAAGACCTGCCTTTCATGAACCTGTGTTTACAGGGCCTGATCACCCAGTTCTCTTGCATGTGCTTCATGATAGCACTCAAGATCACCTGCTCCATGACTTTCCCTGGCACTGAGGTCAGACTGACAGGCCTGTAGTTTTCTGGGTCCTCCCTGCGACCCTTCTTGTAGATGGGCACAACATCAGCCAACCTCCAGTCCAGTGGAACTTCCCCAGTCTTCCAGGACTGTTGGAAGATGATGGAAAGGGGTTTGGCCAGCACATCCGCCAGCTCCTTCAATACCCTTGGATGAATCCCATCCGGCCCCATAGACTTGTGGGTGTCTAGCTGGGCTAGCAAGGCTCTGACCACCTCCTCTTGGATCATGGGAGCCTCGTTTTGCTCCTCTAGCTCCTGGGTTTGTACACAGATGGAACGACTTTCTTTACAATTAAAGACTGAGGCAAAGAAGGCATTAAGTACCTCAGCCTTTTCCTCATCCCCTGTCACTGTTGTTCCTTCTGCGTCCAATAGGGACCGTATGGTCTCCCTAGTCCTCCTTTTATTATTTATATATTTATAGAAAGATTTTTTGTTATCTTTCACAGAGAGCCCATAAACATTTCTCTTCTTCTTGATATCCCTCAAGATCTCTCTGTTCAACCAAGCTGGTTTTCTCCCCTGCCGGCTTTTTTTACGGAACATGGGGATGGCTTTCTCCTGAGCTGCTAGGATTTCCTTTCTGAAGAGCTCCCAGCCCTCCTGGGCTCCCTTGCCCTTAAGTACTGTCTCCCATGAGACTTTGCCAACCAGCCTTCTGAAGAGTTCAAAGTCTGCCCTCCGGAAATTTCATGCTGCTGTCCTACTAACCACCCTCTTCACTTCACCTAGAACACAAAACCCTATCATCTCATGATCACTTTGTCCTAGGCGTCCACCTACTGCCACATCTCCCACAAGGCCTTCTTTGTTCACAAACAGCAGGTCCAGGAGGGCACCCTGCCTTGTTGATTCATTCACCAGCTGCGCAAGGAAGTTGTCTTCCACGCACTCCAGGAACCTCCTAGACTACTTCCTTTCTGCTCTATTGTACTTCCAGCAGATATCAGGAAGATTGAAGTCTCCCACAGGAATGAGAGGCATTGATCTAGAAATTAACCCCAGCTGTTTATGGAAGAGCTCATCAGCTGCTTCTCCTTGGCTGGGTGGTCTGTAACAGACTCCCATCACAAAATCTACCTTCTGGTGGGCTCCTCTGATTTTAACCCACAGGCACTCAATCTCCTCATCAGCACAATCTATCTCAACCGTGTCCAAGTCCTCCCTTACAAAGAGGGCTACCCCACCTCCTCTCCTACCCTTCCTATCCCGCCTGAAGAGTTTGTACCCCACCACAGCTGCACTCCAGTTCTATGAGTCATCCCACCACGTTTCCGTGATGGCAACGACATCATAGGCTCCTTGCCCTACGACAGCTTCCAGCTCTTCCTTCTTATTCCCCATGCTGCATGCATTGGTGTAAATGCACTTGGGCTGAGCTGCTGAGCCTTCAGCCCTCTTAGAGGGAACAGAGCTCGTTCCCAATTGCCTGGTAACTGGAGTAGCTAGCACCAGAGTGCCCGTATCTCCCTTAGCACCACCAGGTGTGTTCTCCCCCACTTTTTGTATGGTGATGTACTGGTGGTCCTCACCAGCACACCCTCTCTGAATCACCATTGCCCCACGTCCAGGCTTGTTCCTGTCTAGCCTGGTCTTAACCCCCTCCCCCTTCACATCTAGTTTAAAGCTCGATTTATGAGCTTAGCTAGGTTTTTAGCAAGGGCTTTAGCCCCCCTAGGAGACACACGTGTCCCATCCTTAGCAACAAAGCCTGGGGGTGCGTGAGCCACCCCATGATCAAAGAAGCCAAAGCCCCTCTCCTCACACCAGGCTCGGAGCCAGGCATTAATCGAATTCTTCTTCCTGACTTCCAGCTCCTCTCTATTTAGCCTTGGGATGGAGCAGAATACTATTTGTGCCCCAGAGCCCTCCATCACTTTCCCAATGGCCCTGAAGTCTTTCTTGATGGTTTTGGTCTTTCTGTTTACTAGATCATCGTTACCATTTTGGACTACTATCAGAGGATAGTAGTCTGTCTCGTGGACCAGGGAAGGAAGTTTTCTAGCTACCTCCTTCCCTGATGCCCCCGGTAAGCAGCAGAGCTCTCTGTGGAGCGGGTCCGGTCTGCAAATGGGTCCCTCCGTTCCTTTTAGGAGGGAGTCCCCTACAACAATCACCCTCCTCTTCTTCTTAACGGAGGATGTTTTTATCTTTTTCTGAGGATGGTGCTGCCTAGGGAAGGATTCTAGGCTGTGGGAGCCATCATCCTCATCCTCAGGGTTGGATTCCACCTACAGCACCTGGTACGTGTTCACCAGGGGGATCTGGGGTTTTGCTGTCTGGGTGAGGGGAGCAGGTTTCCTTCGTCTGGCAGGAACTTGCTGCCATTCCCCATCTCTTGTTCCCCCAACCTTGCAGTTTGCAGGTGGATGGTGTTTGGACACACCAGCTCCAGCAGGCTGCTGAGTTAGCGAGAGGGCACTACTCCACTGGTCTATCTCCCTCTCACACTCCCTGATGGTCCTCAGCCTCTTTACCTCCTCCCTTAACTCCTCCACCATGCGAAGGAGTTCCCCGACTCGAGCGCAGCTTTCACAAGTGGAGCCAGTAACAGAGGCACAAGCTGGTGTGGGAGCGGGGCACTGCCTGCAGCCCAGGGTCTGGGTTGCTGCATTCACCCCCTGTAATCATCCAGTTCCAACCCCCATGCCATGGTCAGGGATACCTCTCACCAGATCAGGCTGCCCAAGGCCCCGTCCAATCTGGCCTTGAACACCTCCAGGGATAGGGCTTCCGCAACTCCCCTGGGCAGCCTCTTCTAGTGTTCCACCACTCCCACGGTGAAGAAATTCTTCCTCATGTCTAGCCCAAATCTGCACCTCTCCAGTTCATACCCCTCGTCCTATCATTACAAGCCTTTGTGTACAGTCTCTCCCCTGCTTTCCTGTAGCCCCTTTCAGGTACTGGAAGGCCTCTATGAAGTCTTCTTGAGACTTCTCTCCTCCAGGCTGAACAACCTCAACTCTCTCAGCCTGTACTCATAGCAGAGATGTTCCAGCCCTCTGATCATCCTTGTAGCCCTCCTCTGGACCCTTTTCAGCAGTTCCATATCCTTCTTATGCTGGGGATTCCAGAACTGGACACGCTACTCCAGATGAGGTTTCACAAGAGAGGAAGAGAAAGGCAGAATCACCTCCCTCGACCTGCTGGCCACGCTTCTTTTGATGCAGCCCAGGATACGGTTGGCCTTCTAGGCCGTAAGCACACACTGCCAGCTCATATTGAGCTTCTCATCAATCAGCACCTCCAAGTCCTCTGCAGGGCTGTTCTCAATCACATCATCCCTCATCTTATATTGAAACTGCAAGTTGCCCTGACCCAGGTGTAACACCTTGCACTTGGCCTTGTTGAACCTCATGAGGTTCACACGGCCCCGCTTCTTCAGCTTGTACGAAAACCCACGTAATGGGTTACTCCCCATGGATTGTGTTGAGGACAAGGAGGGATGGGCTTGAAATGAAGCAAAGGAAATGCAGTTGAGGTGTTATGCAAGGAGAATTCAGAGGCAATTTGAGAGATATCAATGCTATCATGACTTAAAAGAAGGCGAGAAGGAATTATGGTTTGCACCTTATAATGCAAGGAAAAGAAAGCTTGAAAGGAAGTTCTCAGTTGGCAAATAGAAAACAAAGGGATGTAGTTCTTCACACCTCATACAGTTGAGCTCTGGAATGGTCTGCAGTCCTTGTAGGTGCCAAACAGATACGTTTGCTTTTGCAGTTAGGTATCTGACTGGGCCCACCAGTGATTAAAAGCTGTTTGAACTTTCAATGTAAAGGCTAGTAGCTCCTAAGAGTAGCTTAAAGAGCCATTCACAGGACACCACTACAGGATACAGAGTGTTTCTGCTTGAGGAAGGTTGTGGCCACAGAAAGCATCAGACCTTGTGGAATACACCAACTGGATTCTTTCTGTATGAAACAGCTTTGTTAGCCACCGGCCAACAGAAACTGATATTCTCCAAATGCAGAACAGCTGCCTATTGTGAATGTTTAGATTTTCAACATACACAATCTTTGAGAGAAACTTAAGACACACAATTGGCAGAAGATTATCCTGCAGCCAAAAGCAGCCCAATGCCACTTTGCAGAAATATCCATTTTATTTTAAGCACACAACATTTTGCCACCCAACTGAAACCCCTGAGTGTCCAAAAACCTGCCAAACTCCCATGACTCTAGTCATCTGCTTACAAACATAATAAAACATTTCAACTCAAAGCAGACCAAATGTCTTTCTAGAAAGATCAGTTAAGTGCTGAATATGCTGAAGGCAACGTCTTTCAACAAAGTCTTTCAAAATCAGAGATGCCCTTACATGTTTTTCCCACAGTATACTACAAGTTTAACTGCACAAAAATACACTTATAAGCTGTATTTCAGTTCTATTTCAGTTTTGTCGTGAACTGAACGCATTTCCCATGACGTACGTGCAAAGAAAGAGGTACTGCTGCAATTAGAGCAAATATACCTGTGACTCAGCACATGGAGATACTGTTCTCAAGTGATTTAGACAACCTGTATTTAACTACTGTACGTCAAGAGAATCAAAGAAATGACACCTAAAAGGAAAGCTGGTAGCAGACTAATGAAGTCTGAGACTGCATTAACTCAGAAGAACATTCATAAACAGTTTAGACAAATGATTCCCCAGCGATGGCCAAGAATTAGTCCTTCCCTTTATTCCAACTACCAGAAGTTGAAACATTAAAAACCTTTAAAAGTGTAATTCAAACTAGGAACCACCAGTGGTGCTTGAAAGAAGTAGCTGAAAAAAAAAGTTCCAGAGGTTCATCCTCTGGCTCCACCACTTAAGACAACAAACAAAAAACCCCCACCAAATAATGCATATGGACAAAAAAGGTGTGGGTGAATCCTCTCACCCCCATTGCAATCTTCCTGCAGTGCCTACATCGCTGAGGGAAAAACAGTTTTCAAAGCAGTTCCTCTCCTTGTGCATCTATGTTTCATCACAGCCAGATTGGACCTTCCTGGTGTTGTTCCATACAGCTCCTTTTCAGTCTTTGCAAATCTACATGCTCCTTGCAAAAGCTTTTCAACATCCTCATTATCCTTGTTTTATGAACTTGATTCCCAGTCAGTCTTCATCTTTCAGCTCGCGCTCCTCTTCCTCATCATCTAGGAAGCTGTTGTTAGGGTTATATTCATTTGGTTCATCATCATCATCATCATCATCATCGTTGTCACCATTTTTCTCCACAGCCCTTTTTCCTGTAGGGACAAAAATGACGTTTATTCACGGATCATAAATATAGAATGAAAGAGATCTCCCAGAAACCACTGAATTGGTCTGTCTCCTCAAGAAGAGAGAGAATCATCTAAAGCATCCTCCCCAGTGCTAACAATCTGGGGGCTGATATTCCAGACTCACGAAAAGCTGGGCCAGCTCTGACCACTACACTGCAGCGCTCATTGGTCTGATGGTTCACAAAGTTTTCCTTCCTGGTCTTAAACCCAGCCTCTTGTTACAGAGGACTCAGGAAGTTAAAATCCTCCTTTTAACACACCGCTATAGCACATTTCAGCATAACTCAAGAGCTTTTAACTCAGAAGCCAAAGCTACTGTCTAAAATGTTGACTATAGAGACGAAGCTCATATTTATCAATTGTTGCAACTCCAAATCACTTCTCAAATATGGCTGTTAATAGATTTCAAATATAACACAACAAATTCAAAAAAAAACTGGCCAAGTTATTACCAAAGAAAACAAATGTTAAGTTTCTCCCAACACATCAGCATACTGGTGACCTATCCATTTGGTTCTTTTTCACCAGAAATCTGATATTCACATCTATTTTATTGAACTGAAAGCAAATTTCAAACCACAAGCTGCAAAAATTAACGTGACAGCAGACTGTCTGCTGTTCATGGTGTATTACTGATGGCTTGCTGAATCTTTTAAACAAAGACAAACCTTTAAACACACAAACATTGAAGAGCAAACAAGAAATTATTTTCACATGTGAACAGGTGTCTCTGTGACATGACATGATTCCTCCAGTATTTGACCAGTGTTTCCATTGCATCCAAAATGTTAAAGTAGCAGAATCGGTAAAGTATGTGCCTAAATATTATGAACCCTTAGTCTTCCTTGGGCAGCCTGATCTAGTGGGATATCCCTGCCCATGGCAGGGGGGTTGGAACTACATGATCTTTAAGGCCTCTTCTTCCCCAAACTATTCTATGATTCCATGATTCTTCATACCCTCCTTGATCTGCAAAACTTGCAAAGTTAAACCAGTGCCACGCTTCTGGAATATGGATACAACCCATCTGAAGCTGGGAGTCAAGCCTCTACCGCAACAACTACAGAGAGAAACTGAGTTCGCTGAGCAAGCTGCAGGTAGCTAAAGGACATGCCCTGTGCACCACTCAGGTGTTCAAAGGCTGCCAAAAATACCTGATTCACCCGCAAGATGTCTCTCATGTTGTCCTCATTAGCACAACATGAGAGCAAGTTACCTGAGCTGCCCTGCAGCCCCAGGCTCTGTCCACAGCTCAGAGAATGCACTCAGCATGATTCTCTGAGTCCTACTAAAACACCACCCATTTTAAAGGTTAACATCATCCGAGTCTGCTGAGTTGTATGGTTTTTTTTCCCCACTACGCGAGACTCCTTCCCTGTTTTATCTTTAAAGCTCCACAGGGAGACAAAAGCACAGCTGCTCGACTTAGCTGCACTGGTAACCCATGTTGTCTTGCACAGCCAAGTTCTCCAGCAATAGGAACTCAGATAAAAAGCCAAAGCAAGAGAACTAGACAAGATAACCTGAGACTGCAACTTTGAGGATGAATAAAAGAAGTGTGATAAGCATATACTTTTGGAACTACATGGTAACATACTGTACTGTCTTGATTTTGAAATGTCCATGCACTTCATAAACACAGTATTTCTAATCACTCCCAGAACAGTAAAGGGAAAAAAAAACAGAAGAACTTCCTTCTCTTCTTGCCTGCATAGATCTTAAGGATCAAATCAGGTAATAGTTACAATTTATTTCCAGCCCCCAAATTAAATCTTAGAAAGGGAACGCCAACAGGTACAAGGTAAACAAATCATCTGGACATTTTACTCCTCACGTTACTGTGCTCTACACTCTAGTTCAATAAGTTTAAATAGGAAAGCACTGATCAGGCCATAATTATCCCATTTTTCAATAAGAGGACTCAATTTCTTTTCAGCTAAGAAACACCTACCTGGTTCTAGTTTTATTACTTTAACTGCTGCTAGCTCAACTCTACCTTCTCTGACAACACGGAGTCAAAAAGCAGCTGAGATACACAAGGATCTAGGACAATGAAACTACTTGTTTAGGGTTCTTTTAGAAGAAAAAAATAAACAACACATGAGGAGCCAATAAATTAAAACATCTTAAGCATAAATGACTCATGCAAAGTTTCTTTTCTGAAATACACTGAACTCTTATTTTTTGTTGGGCTTACAGCACGCATTTTCACTAAATAAGCATTCTGTTCAGTTAGATCTAACACACTAATTTAAAATCCATGCTGTGCTTGATAACAGTGAAACAAACAGCAAGAATTCTGCAGCTAGCATGCTCTTTGCTCAGCACACATCCGGAGGAAGCATTATTTCAACAATGCTTCTCATCCTGGACTTCTTTGTTAGCAACAAGGCAAGCTATTTCAAAAAAACCCTACTAGGCAGCTAATTTGTACCGAGATCTGAAGTTTAAAAATGCTCAAGAAACCTTGCACAGCCACACAAGTCTGAAACTACTGATGTACTTTGCTGTTAAAACCCGTAAGCAAGTAAACCACTGAGATACCCACTGCGAAGCCGTTGTAACATACACAGCTCTCACAGCAGACAAGCAGGGCCCATGGAGCATCAAGGGCTGCACCCTGCAGCATATGTGACTGCTTCCAAGACTCCCACGAGAGCCACCCAATACCTCACGCTCATTGCACTACATGTCCCTTGGTCCTTACTCTGCACCAGCAGCAGCAGCCTCTCCTTGCTGCAAGGGTGCAAACCAAACAAGCCTGCAACAGAGGAGTCTGAAAGAATTCCCCGTGGATACACAGAAGCTCTGTGGCCAGCTTCAGCAGCAGTTACTTAGCAGCTTAAATGCGTTTTGTATAGGTCCTTGTCATGCTGCAGACAACATTCTATGAGCAACCAAGGATGATTTTTTATTTTAAAGCCATTAAGGAGCGACATAAATGATGATAATAATGTATCCTCTTCCAGAACTGTTGTGTTTGACTGCTAATTGAAATCTGTGGAGCCATTTGCCCAGTTCCTTCCCGACAGTTCCATGCACCCGCACCCAGCAGCAAAGCTGCTCCCCAGCGCAGAAGCAGCAGTTCCTGCTACAGCATCTGCGCTCCCCATAGGAGTTTTGGTACTGGAACACCCCTGCACTGAATGCTGTGTCCACTCCAGCCCCTACACAGTGCACAGAAGATGAGATCGGTCCTAAAAACACAAGAGACTTCAGAAAGGAGAGTTTACTGATCTGCTTAACCCTTTAGGTGACAATTTCACAAGGACAAAAATATGTTGTCCGGCTTGCCAGAGCACGGTACACTGAGCAATCACGTGAGAGCAATTAATATTTGTCCAGCATGCACTACACACCATCTCACTCAGGAGCTTATCAGCAGCCTTGCAAAGACAATCAGTCTTGTCTAGCTTGCTGAGTTTGAGTCAGAAGCCCCCTTTAAATCCCTCTTAACAGTTAGTAAGATGCCCAAGACTTGCAGATGTGCAAACAAGTCAATTTTATTGAGAACAATTGATTATAGCAACTCAATGACTAAATAAGGGTTAGGTGGTGACTGGGCCTAAGATACTGTTTGCAAAAATACATTGAAAGTCAAGCACCTGAGCACAGATCGGAGCGATATGCAAGTAAGAAATAGGTAGTTAAAGTCAAAGTAGAGAGAGATACTAGTAATTAGTTTGATGGAAAGATATACATAACACCACTGTCTTCCTCCAGATGACTTTCTAGTAGGGGAAGGCAAGATGAAGTCCTGCCTACCGGCTGATCCCAGAAGTTTAGATAACATTTTCCCCTCACAACTTTCCCCTTTGTTTACATTTTTATAGCAATTTTCACCTTTGGGATGCAACCCTGCTGACTGGTTGAAAAGTTGTTCTCACTTTGCTTGCCAAACTTAACTGTGAATGCTGAGTAGGAGAGGCTGGGGGAATGGTTTGTCGAGGAGGAAGGTAGCCTTAAGTGTAGGGGTGTATTTTAGTATGATAATGATATAACAATGATGTTATAATGAGCACAGGTCAACTGGAGGGCTGGATTGTCAGAGCAGCAGCTGCAATTAATCTTGGAAAATAACTGGGCATTTGAACCACAGCCCTTGCAAGGGAATCACAGTCCTTGCTGACAACAGGAATTGGCTATGCCTGTCCCCAGACATCCCATCCCCCACTTCACAGAGTGAGATACCCTTGCTGCCTTCTTTTCTGATGAACAGTGTGCTGTCCCCAGCTGTGCTGCATCTCCACTAACTTAGTTTTTAAAGCCTTGTACTCAGCCTGTTGGGGGGGTTGGTATTCAGTCCCATTTCTCCTCACATTTAGCTTTATTTCCACAAGCCTCTCCTCTACCCAGGGGAGTTTTGGAACTGGAACACCCCTGCGCTGAAGGCCATGTCCACTCTACTCCCTTCACATGGCACATAAGACCAGTTCTGCTTCTGCTTTCTCCTTCATCCAGTTTCAAATTGAAAAAGGACAGAATTACAGAATTTAATGATGCAGATACATACCCACCTTTTAAGCTGCTAATATTCTCATCTAAGTCACTTAAGGTGCTCAAGGGCTCATACCTTTTATTGACTGATCTCACCCAATGCTGCAAGGTATTGGTTCTTAACACGGCAGCTTCAGAGCTGGATGTGGAATCACAAGTGGAAGGCAAAAACCCCTAACACTATAAAAAGTAGCCAGCAATGAAGTCTGGAAATAAATGCCGTGTGGATTCCTGTGTTCAGAGATCAAGCCAGCTCACTCCTGGCACACCTGATCTCAAACCTCCCCCTGTACGTTTCTGTGGCAATAATCTTCTGCAATGCTGGGAGTTTGGCATTTGCAAATAATTTGCAGGCAGATGGTTGTGGAAAGATCCCGAGACCAGTGGGAATCCTACAAAAATCAACAAGTCCAAACTTGGTAGGTTGTGGAAAGAACAGTAAAAAAAGGAATTTTCTCCAGCAGTTCTCCCTGAAAGTCATTTGCCCACTCCACCGATGGCAGCAGGGTCTCCACTCAGTGCTCATCCCCATGGTGGAACAAAGATGCAAAGACATTAAGAAGAGCAAAAACAGAAGTTCCTTTTATCTGTATCAGAGAATAAAGGCAACACATGAGAAAGTGGCACCCATGAAGCAGGAGCTAAGGTTTTGATGTATTTCTTTTCCCAAAATATTTGCGAGACACAAACTGAGACAAGATGTTCAGGAATCAAAGGTCAGCTGGCCATTCTCTAGACCGGTGTTGCCAGGGCTCATAAAATCCAGAAAGGAAGAAAAAATCTGATTTATTACAGGCCACCAGTGCCTTTGGGAACAGCAGGCTACCAACTGCTTAAGGGCATAAATTGACACAGGAATCAAAGCCATGTAAATGAAAATGTTGTCGGCAACATTGAAGAATACTCAGCTCAACCCCCCCCCAACTATTTGCACATCACCTCTGTTTTGTTACAGGCACGACTTTGTAAGATGCTTGATGTAACTCAAACTCACCGTGAACTTCCAGCAGTCTTCAGATGAGGCAGCTCTGGACAATGGAACAGATTTTAAGCCCTATATTTTACATAACTTCGGATGAGCACTTTGCCACACTAACATTTTCACTATCGTGGCCACACAACTTCACGTGAAAAAAATTTAAAAACCCAAATATCACCTCTCTTTCTGCCCCTCGCTGAAAAGTGTTATAGCCACTCTTTATGGCCCCAGGCCACATTGAGAACTAAACCCAGGTAAAGCTTCACCTCCTACAACAAACTTGCACAGGTGCCAGTTAGAAGATCCATAATTGACCGCATGTATTTGATAGAGCACTAATGGCACAAACAAGTTATCCATTACCTTTCTTGTGACACATTCATTATAGTCTTCGCTAAAACTTCTTTGAAAGCTGACTTGGGGAGGGGGGCGTATAATTAGAAATATATTGGTTTAAGCCAGAAATCCATACTAGCAGACTTGCAGTGCACTAGAATGTTTCCAGGTACCAGCTCACCAGCAGAAGTCACTGCAGCAGGATCTTACCAATCTGGCCCATATCCTCCTGCCCTCTGGGTCTCCGTAGTGCAGTCTGCACCACAGGCTCTTACTTCAAATTCTAACATCTTCAGACTGGAGCCTGTGTGTTGTGGAAAGCACCTGCATAAAAAAATGCTTCCAACTGGCTCCAACAATGAACTTCAAATAAAGAAAAAGAAAAAAAGCCCATACCAACTCAGACAGTTCTGATTGCTATCTCCATGCTAATCACAGCAGAGGAACACAATTCATGAGTCCATCTCAGTTTGCCAAGTTGCAAAGGCTTGTTCAAAATAGCAGCTGAAAGCAATCGTAGTCCTTCTCCATACCAATACTTCCCTGTCAGCTCAGCAGGCATGGGGAAGCCTTGGATTAGATTCTTCCCTCCAACAAACCTTTTGCAGAGACTACAAGAATTGCTGAGACCTCTCTCTCTTCAGGAGAATTTTTCCACATGCTGCTTTGCTCACAGAAGTCACTTTGAACTTGGCAAGTTTCTCCATCTTCCACAGTGCTTTTGGACTAACGTTACTGAGTGAGGAAAATCATTCTTTTTGATAGAACTAAGTCTCTTCACCCTAAAAAGCCAAAGCACACCCATCACACACATACAAACACTGCAAAGAATTAACACAGAAAATAGTTTATTTTCTACTCCAAGGGATCTGAATAACAACATTTCAAACTCATCAGAAACAAGCTTTCAAGTAATACTGCAAGGGACACACAATAAAAGTACACATCCAGCCCTCAAAAAGAGCTGGAGACTCCTGCAGACAAGATGTACTTCCTAAAAACACTGCTGAAGGTGAAAATCCAGTCACAGTTAATAGCAGCTCATTTGGGTTTGCAGTTCTGCAAATGAAGTCTCTGTCACAAAGAAACTCCTCCCAATACTGAGAGGTTTTGTCTAAGTAAGGATTTCAGGACTCTACCTCATTACAATATCTTACAGTAAAAATACTTGATGCATTATAAGGCATCTTCCACCTCTCCAAAAGAAGGAGAGAAAAGCAGAACCTTCCGATATCCAAAGAAAGTGAGCTGGACTAACAGATGGCACAGGCTTTGTTCCGATCAACAAGGCTCCACCAGATCACTGCCATGCTACTCTTGAAGCGTATCAGGATTCAAGTTCACTTTGACACAGTGCAAGAAAGCTACCGATTCCCAGCAGTACAGATCTTCCTGTATTTGTGTATGAAAGCATCCGTCTTTCCAAGACTAACTCCATAGACACCATCTGGCACCAGAGACCCAAACCGTGTCTGTCTGCTGCTGACGGAAGCTTCTTCAACACCGTTCACTGAGGAGGAAGCGTTCCCATCAACATTCAGGGCTTTTGCAATGGCAGCTTCCCTTGCGCCATCAGCAAAGACAATAGGAGAGTCACTTTTGGCATGCTTGGCAACGCCATCAATGCGCTTATGGAGATCTTGGCTCAGTAGCAATACAATAGTGCCTCCAACACGCAGTACTCTGGCAAAAAAAAAGGAAAAAAAGTAGGTTAGGTGTTCATTCTGCCTGACATTCATTCATCTGTGCAGAACTCAACACTGCTGACGCTTCAGATGGCACTTGCATTCAACAAAACACTAGGCCTGTTAATGCTCATGGCTCAACTCGATAAACTACACTTCCAAATGGAGTTTAAATTCCCTATCTTTATAACTCTTTCTAAATGGGAGAACAAGGTCCTATCCTAACTCCCAAACATTTCTGGCCTCAGGAGTTCTTTCCACTGCATCAGCAGGGAAGGTAGATTCTGTTTTCCCCCTCTTGGTATTATTTCAAGGACTGAGGGGAGTATCAATTTCAAACACTGGTTTTCGGTTGCATAAGCCTCCACCACTCTGCAAAGGAACAGCTTCCCAGGGCAACAGAAGATTGGTAAGGCAATTCTGAAGCTGACCTTTCCATTTGGAAACTTTAAAAGGTCTGTTCTTTCTCTGTTCCACTGATCCTTAATGGTTTGCAAACTCAGGAAGCAGAGGAAAATTCATCACTGTGCGTAATCCATTTTTCACAGTACATGACCAGACGTGACACTTGGCTTTGAAAGAGAGGAGAAAATAGGACTATCCTTGCTCTGTTCACAGCAAGTGGATTGAACAGTCTTACTCGTGGGGCTCTCACAGTAACGGTCCCTTCCTCATTTCCACATTCCCAGGGAAATATTTTGCTTAGAGTGGCCCAGCAGAGCAAATAAGACCAGACTACAAGCAGAGTCAAAGGGAGGGCTGGTCACTGTAAGCTGACACAAGGTTGCCCTGCTGTTCTGTGGAGCTACCACACCTTCTTCACCACCTTCCCACTGCATTCCTGCATTGGGTGAGCAAAATGAACACTGCTGAAGACCAGTCCTACAGAAAGGACTGTCAGCCTTTCAGCCAAGAAAAGAAATAAAGAAGCACATGGTTTGAACTGCCTGATAGAAGCAGCCTGCTATTAGTTTGGCTGAACTCTGCTACAAAACAATAGGGTGAAAGATGAAAGGAGGCATCTAAAAGCAGACCAGGTGGCCAACTGGATATACACTAACAGAAAGGAAAATTGATACCACCATTTTCTGGTCTGACATCTTTCTTCCCAACAATATAGGCTAGTAAAAGCTTGATTGTCAACCCAAAAGGAAAGCCTATGATTTTATACAAGCTGACCTCAACGGAGACGCTTTATCCACCTGGCCGTGCGTTAAGTTCATCTAGGTCATCCTCTCCTCTTTCTCCTTTCTGCCTTAAGGGTATTTGTGAGTGTGACTCAAACATTTAACCATCGTGCCTTGGAAAGAATATTCGCGAATGTAGCCCACACAACAAGCTCATTCCTTGTCAGCTTGTGCTGCCGCCAGCATTTCCACAGCTTGCAAGACAAGCCACAACAGCCTTCAAGGGACAATTAAAGGACTCGGACTTTCACTGGCTGCATGGGATCCGACTAAAAAACTGGAGTGTGTTTGGAATAAAGAAAACCTGAAGCTGGCTGAACACTTAGGATCACAAACCATCATGACATTTATACCAAACACCGAGCATGTCAAGGGCCACACGTACCTCTCCATTTCCTGGAGAATATCTGGAAGGAGCTGAAAGTCTTTTGTTATCTTGAACTTCTTCCCAAACGGAATATCCGCAATCACAGCATCAAAGCTTTCTGAAGGCAATGCTGCAGAATAAAGGCAGGTCTTTAAATCGTCCTGTGTGGAAAACGAGCAGCAGCTATGCCCTCAAGCACCTTACAAAACTGCCTGCCAACGCTTTTGCGGGTTATGCACCCAGACTCATGGCTCCTTCTGTACCTTTCCTCACAAATGGCATCACAAAGCCACCAACCTAATGCAGACCGAGAAGAGACAAATGCATGAGTGTGGGGGTTAGCTCGCAGACTCCTAGTTAGTGGGGATATGTTTGCCCCATAACAAGACTCTACAAACAAGGGACTGCATGGGTCCAAATCAGCTGCTGCTTCTCAACACAAGGGAATCTTTACAAGCAAAAACACAAAAGAAGAACTAAGCTTGCAAGCATTTTACACTAAGTACATGTATGAATGGCAACGAACCACATTTTAAATTCTTCTCTATCCCCGTTTTCTCCAATCAGAATCGCCTAGGTTCTGTTGGAGCTTGAGTCATTGAAGTACCTTCCCAGAGTTTCTGCATCCTACAACAGTCCGTTGTTGTGACCATGAGGCAGCACTGCACCCTTGTGGTGATGAAGGTTGGCCATATACCAGGCTACGCCGGCCAGACAGGGCTTTGCCAGCTTGCCAAACAATGAGACTATGGGTTCTCCATCTCTCAGGATGCTCAGAACTCGACTGGACAATGCCCTCAGCAACCTGACCCAGCTTTAGGGTTAGCCTCATTCCCAGCAGATGACAGGACTAAAGAGCTCCAGCAGTCCCTTCTCACCTAAATCCTGTCGTGATTCTATGCCAGCCTTTCCAGAACTGGCAGGAGATGTTTCTTGGACCATCCTTGGAGCAACACTTGCAGCACAACAATTTTAGAACAATTTTATCTACAAATGGAAGGACAAGTTACCTACAGTCCTTCAACACATGCAGAAATAACAGCATCTGATCAGTGACAAAGACACCAGTTACTTGTTCAGTATTAGAAAAGCCTGACATCAAAGTACTGTCCGTTACCCTAGAAGCTCAGCACAATCACAGCTTTTAAAGAAGAAATAAAGCTATATATGTTCTTACAAAAAACACATAATATTTCTTACAGTTCTGATAAGAAATACATTGCAAGTTTAAAAAATATGAACGCTTCGTCACCCGTGCACAGGGAAGAACACCCAGCTCTCGTCTGGTGTAAATTTCATAAATGACTAATTTAGATTCAGGCTTTGAGGTCCAGAGTAAGGTCATTAAATTATTATGTTCTCCCCTGATTAACTTATGAAGTGAGAGCATGAGCAGGAGAGAGTCTTCCAGGAGAAAGGCATCGTCATTTAAGATACTCGTACTGCAAAACATCAACGAATTAGCTGATCTTAATGCAATTACTTATCTGGTAAATTGAAGTTACAAACCACTTTTTGTCTGTCCTTGCTGTTTTCCCATAAGACAAAGAATTCTTATATAGTATGTACTCTCTGTGGCATTCAAAACTTTACCATTCAGACAGACAACTACTGCCCATGTCTGACAATTATTATTTTCATTGTCTTCTGCTGAGTATATTCTCACCAAAGTTCCTGGGAGCAGGAGGCAGGGAGGGGAAAGCAAAAAATTATCCATTCTCTAGAACTACAGTCACTACTTGGCTCTTTTATTAAGAGGTAGCTCTACTACACGTAACCTCAAGAGATCCTATGTTACCTGCGTAATCCTAAAACTACAAAATATTTCCAACATGTATCACTTGGAAAGCCTACAGCCATACCTTTCACAGAAGCTTTAAGCAACTCAATCTTATCCATCAAGCCTGCAGTCCTAAGATTCTCATCTGCACCTTCTAACTGCGAATCACTTAGATCAGCACCCCAGTAACACGCTTCCTGTTCAGAGAAAAAGAGAAAAGTCACTTGGACGGGAACCAGGTGTATTTATTTTAGAAAGGCTTCTCAGAACTGTCTTGTTGCACACCTCTCCCAAGATAAACCCCTTGCTGGGAGATCTACTACCATTCCACAGAGCAATACCTAGACTCAGAGGACAGAGAACTGGGTGAAGTTTGAGCACTCTTGACTCCTTCCGTATTCTGGTCTGCTCAAGACACTTGTGACTTACAGAAACATTTAGGCTCTGTACTAACAGCAAGACCCCAGATGGCTACAAACAGCCATGCTGCCTCTAATAGTGGAAACTGGCTGTACTGTCCCACTGACACCTCTGATCCCAGGATAAGTCGAGGCACTTTTAGAAGTCCACGCCAGTCTTGCACAAACCCTGTGCTTCCTGCGGAGCAATGTTTGTCCTAAAACACTCTCAACAACGGCACAGAAGGACCGGTTTGGTTCTAGCTTTTCAGTAACGCACTTTGGTATAATGGTTGCACACATTTTTTCCCGATGGAACTACAAGGTCCTGCCTGTTGCTACTGTGATACTCACAGGCCACTCTTTAGCAGCTTCCAGAAGTATCGTTCCTAGCCCACACATGGGATCCAGCACAAAGGCACCTGCCTGCAAAAATAAAGGGGTTATTGTATCTCAAGCAAGACAAACTCCTCTCCCAGGACAAAGTTTACTACTGACGTATGGATCACCTAGGTATTCCCACTGTGCAGTGTAAGTAAAAATAATTACTGGTTTTCCAGGCCCAACTGGCTTGCAAGAGAACATAGCAAAACACATTAGTAGTTTCACTAGAGACAATGCATCGATGTATGTAGCCCTGAGGTGATGTTTAGTGGAAAAGACTAAAAGTGGACTGCAGACAGATATTGGTACCAAATTAATCTGTGGAAAATATCACACTTGCTTCTATTTTCCCCTCGGAAGAGCAACCCAAACAAAATTTGAAGCCTGGAGAGTGAAAAAAACTGTGAATCCTTTTCCTCATTCATGTCTTAGAGCATGGGACACTACAATCACCACACTTCTTCAAAGCTCCCTGCTCCTGCCCCCATAAGCAGCAACCCCTCCATCATTTGGGACTCTACAGCTTTGCCATGAACATTTGGCTTACCCTGATTTCAGCCAGAGATGCCATGGCCCATGCAACTGTTGACCGCAGCCCTGCTGTTTTGATATACTGTCTGTTTGCCAACGGAAGCCTGCAGGCAGCAAAAAATCAATGTTAGGCAACAGCACAACCACCCAGAAAAGCCCATGTAATATGAAAGAATAAATGACCTGGACAGATCTGCAGACAGACACAAACGACAGCTTGCTTTTATCCATAACTCATCACAAAGTCTGGCCTACAAGCGCAGATAAGCTCTACACAGAACACAAGACTAACACGACAGTCCAGTGAATATCAAACCAGAAGATAAACGCTCACAGTCAACAGCAAGACTATTTAGAAATTATGCCTGTTCTGATACTGACAAAACAAATCTGATGAGGAGGACGCCCACCTGAAAAGGGGAATCCCCACCACAGAGTGAATGTCATTAAGATGGACAAAGACCTGAAAGAGGGGAAAAAAATTACATTTGAAACTCTCCATCTGACACATCAATAGCTTTAACTCATTTAAACCAGACACAGAAGATGTTTCTACAAAGTTCTTATCCTAGTTTTAAGAACAAAAATATACACTTTGGACAATTAGATTAATTGGAAGAAAGCACACTAAATTATCAGAATACCTCCTTGAAGAGAGCATCCCAGCGCTCAGCTATTCCCACACACACGCTTATTTTTTGGGGCATTTCAGATGGAGGCAAAACTGAGTAATCCTTACAGAAGTATAGGCAGCTGAAGAAAATGCCCTCCTGTCCTACAGAAAGCATCTTAAAAGACAAGTGAGCTCCCCAACAGATTTGGCATGACTGTAGTCCCTCCCCATGGAGCCCTAAGAGAGCCATGATGCTTTTGAAGTATCTCAGTGCTCAGCACTTAAATGGTTTCATAGCAAAAATCTGGACAGGAACAAAAGCCCCACTTCAGGCTCAACAAGGCCGTATTTGATGCACAGCCGATAAAAAGCAGAGCTAGTAGATGAGCTCAGAGCTTTTAGAGATGGTTTCAGACCTCCCAGCACCGGTGCTGAGAGCAGCTTCCACAGGCCAAGCACAGAAATGAAGAAACAGCTTGCCAAGGGCAATGAAACCTTTCCAAGATCTCCACACAGCCTGCACCATGGAGGATGCCTAAAGCAGGCTACTTTGAGGGACGAGCCCTGGGAGGAGGCTCTTCCATCAATGGCATTCTCAAGTTCTTCAAGAACACAACCTCCCCGCTCACTCTCTTCCCCTGTAGAGGCTAAACTACCTGCTCAACAGCTCAGGGGACCTCTGCTTTCAACACAGAGTTCAGCACTTTGCAAGCAGGCCAGATCCTGAACCATCACCTGCATGGATCCTTCCCCTCAGAGGGGGGCCATGCTGGCCATTCCAGTATTTAAGTGCTCGGGAAGGCACTCACACAGTGTCTACTGAAAACTTTAGCTCAGTGCTACCCAATGATTTCTAAATTCAGCAGCAGAAAGACAGAGAGAGGCCACCATCCCATGTGCAAAGGGAGCAAAGAACAAAATGAAAGATATTGCGAGCAATTCTGGAAGAAGCAAGAAGCCATCTAGCAGACAAGCACTACTACCTCTACATCAGGGTTCCGCAGATCAGCCCGCCACCCAAACTGCTTCATGAGCGCTATGCCAACGGCTCTTCCAATCTCCTGCAAGGGGGAAGAACAGACACGGGCAGTAAAACCAACAGATTTAAAAAAACTACCCATTTCAGCCTCAACTGCACAATCCTCAAGTACCTGCCAAAAGAACGGGCCTCTCTTTATCCCTATGAGATTAATTCCTACAAAGCCCCAAAAACGGACAACAGGACACAGGGAGTAGAGCAAACACACCAAAGGACAAAGGGATTATCGCTTAGCTGGAGTGTGAGAGGCTGAAGTTTAAGTCCCGCCCAAGCTACAATAAAAGCTGTCATCACTTTTGGAATTATAGAACATGCACTAAAAATATTTCTGATGGACATAAACTAGATCACCCAGGAGGAAGTCTCCAAACACGCAACTGCTACTCACAATTTTAATGCTTCTATGGCATCTAGAAAGCTCTCACTACTTTCAGAGTGCAAGAGTTGAAACATGACACAAATTTAAGCAAACATTCATGTTGGCAGGCTCACGCGTCCCACCTGCCCACGTTCCTAGCTTCAGCAAGAAAAAAAAAAAAAATCTAGTTAAACCACTGCTGTCTTCAAGTAAGAGAAATCTACAGAAATTGAAACTACACAGAGCTTTGTTTATTTTTTTTCCCCTCACAGCAGAAAGTTATTACAGATGGGATCAGTGCTAGATGGAAAGGGCCCCTGGAAGTCCTCTACGCCACTACTCTCTCCCAGGGCCAAGATCCACTCCCTGTGACACCTCCCAGGCCTGCACTGCCCTCCTAGGGAACAAACACTCCCCAATACCCAGTCAGAGCCCACCGACCCGCAAGTTCTGGCCTGTGCCTTTCTTTTACACCCTCTGCCACAACTGAGAGGAGTTTGGCTCCACAGTCCTTGCAAGGGCCCTTTTAAGTAGCTGTAAGCTAGTATCAGATCACTTCTCAAGCTCCACAAGCCCAAGTACCTCAACTTATCCTCAATAAAAGGCACTGATTTGAAAAATACTCAGGGTAACAGAGCCCAGAAATTAACAGCAACCCTAGCATTTCTACTTATTTAAAACAAATGCAGATTAAGGGCTTGGTTGAGAAAATACAGAAAAACCTCCAGCAGTTTATTATTCTAAAACATACAACACAACTGAAATGACAAACGAAACTACACATCTCCCTTCCCCTTTGGTAAATTACTTTAAAACAGAGATACTTGAGCATACCTGCGAAGTAAGTATTTTGGCAATTGCTCCACTACAGCGACAAGAAACTCTGAAACTGAAGCCAAATTCCTCATTTGCAACAGCTTCCTCTTTGCTGCTTTTGGAAAGGTCTTCTAAGGAAGCCTGGCTTTCAGTCCCACAGTTCTGGTCGCTCTTTCTCTCAGGTACCATATAACTCTCTCCATCTTCTGCCTGACATTCCTCAGGCTCTCTCACTTGTTCTGCTTTCTGCCTTTTAGTTACAATATTTGTCTCTTCTTCTGATTTTCTCTTGAGAGGCAACCTGTTTTCTGGAAGCACATCTTTTTTCCCCTCGCACCCACGAAGGTTCCTCCAAGTAGAGATTACATCCAGCCAAGACTTTGGTTCCTCAGTGACAAGGCTTTTAATCTCATGCAGCATCTTCCCTGGAAGAAAAAGTAGTTTCAGCTTAAGTACTACAGTCTCAGAATTTGATTTTCCTACAGATTGAGAACAGCTGTTAACAGACGGTGTTCAAATTTTGTTTGTGTGTGAATCCAGGAACCACAGCAGCAGGCATCACTGCCATCACAGGCACAACCGAGCTCTCAGTACCCACACATGCCACCAGCAGAGACCAAGGCATCCCTCTGATTAGAAGCTCTGCAGAACCAAGATGAAATTGTGCAAGGATTGTATTCTGCAGAAGAATTCAGCAGCTCTAAAAAAACTGGACCATTCCCAGGGACAGAGGGCCAGCCAACCATGCCATCCTCCCCAGAAAGCACTTGGTCCAGGATTAGAGACGTGGGATACTTTCCAAGAATCAAAGACACACATTGATTCAGCTCAGAATCAAGTCCTCCATCCCTGGAGGTGTTCAAGGCCAGGCTGGATGGGGCCTTGGGCAGCCTGATCTAGTGGGATGTCCCTGCTCAGGGCATGGGGGTTGGAACTAGATGATCTTTAAGGTCCCTTCCAGCCCATATTGTTTTATGATTGTATGACTCCCACCGGGGTTCACGATTCCAAGTACACCCGAGAGAAGGAGCTGGTGCCAGCCTTACCTTTCTCCCTAGAAACGGGGAGCGGGGGCTGTTTGTGGAGCCGCAGGAACAGCCGCTCTCCAGACCGGAGCTCCCTCAGCTCAGCCAGCTTTGCCTCTGTGCTGAAGAAGACCTTTCCAGGGACGCTGACCACCTCCAGGGAAACACAAGCTCCGATCGTGGCAGGGAGATGTGCAGCTGGCCACCCCAAACAAACGCACATTTGGGGCGAGCAGCAGCCCCTCAACCCCGGGTCCCCCCTCCTCCCCTGGCCCTTCTCCACCCTGGCCCCTCTGGGTCCAGGATTAGAGACAGGGGACACTTCCCAAGAATCAAAGACGCGCATCGATTAAGCTCAGACTAAAGTTCACCAGTTTGTTCTTTCTGAAAGGAAATATCTCTTCCCTATTCATCGAGCTGACTTCGGTCCTGCAAGGTCTGAAGCCTGAACTCACGCCTGGGGGTAGTTCTCCTGACCCAGCTGTGACGAGGGACGCACGAGGAATACAGAGGCCAATTCGCTGCAAAACCTCAAAACCGGTCAAGGCACAGGGGGCTGGGGGGAAGCTGCGTCTTTTCTCGGTTAGAACCACGGCTAAACTTGATCCTCAAAGCCGACGGCGACCTGTCATCTCCCAAATTCAACCCACCCAGCACGCTCGGGGCGAGCAGCCGCCCCTCCAGCGCGGGCCCCCCCTTCGCCCCAGCCGGTCCCCTCTCGCCTCCCTCGCTCCCTCTCGCCTCCCCCCGGCCCCTTCTGGCCCCGTCGCGGCGGAGGCAGCGCCGCCCCCGACCCCGCGGGGGCCGAGGGGACACGTCCCACCCCTGCGCCGGCCACCCGCCTCTCCTCCCTTCCCTCCCCTCCCCTTCTCCTCCCCGCCCGGCCCTCACCTCGGAGGCGCCGAGCCGCGCCCGCACCTCCCGCTCCAAGAAGGGCTCCAGCCCCCTGCCCGCCGTGCAAAAGAACCGCCCGCCGCCCGCCGCCATCGCAACGCGGGGCGGGGAGGGGGCGGGGCCCACGCGGGGCGGGAGGCGGGGCGGCGGCGCCTTCCCCTTCCTAGCGGGCGGTACCGCTCTGGGCCAGCTCCGTCCTCCCCATAACCTCCTTTCAGGTCCTTAGATGGAGCAATGAGGTCTCCCCTCAGCCTCCTGCAGGCTAAAAAACCCCAGCTCTCTCAGCCGCTCCTCATAAGGCCTGTTCTCCAGCCCCTTCACCAGCTTCGTTGCTCTTCTCTGGACTCGCTCCAGAGCCTCAACATCCTTCTTGGGGTGAGGGGCCCAGAACTGAACACAGGATTCAGGGTGCAGCCTCTCCAGTGTTGAGTACAAGAGCAGAATAACCTCCCTGGACCTGCTGGTCACACCGTTTCCGATACAAGCCAAGATGCCATTGGCCTTCTTGGCCACCTGGGCACACTGCTGGCTCATGTTCAGTTGCCATCAACCAACACCCCCAGGTGCTTCTCCTCGAGGCAGCTTTCTAGCTACCATGCCATGCCATGCCATGCCATAGCATAGTATAGCATACCACACCACAGCATCCCATCCCATATCATAAGCACAACCTGCTTGTGCATCACACAACCTGCAAAATGCATCACAACACATGCCACGCAATGCCATGCCGTACCCCATGCCGTACCCCATGCCGTACCATGCACGCAGCACAAAATGCAATACCATTGCAGACCATACAGATGACAGAAATGCCTTAGCATACCATTCCTACCAACCACAGAAAACCAGCCATGCCACACAGTAGAAACCATAGCATCCAAAAGGTACCATACACACAATACAAAACACACCATACTGGCTTCAAAATCCATACCATACCATTGTAATTACCATACCATGCAAAATATTCTATCAAACCATACCATACAATAGACAACATACCATAGTAAACATTTCCATACATACCATATAAAACACCGCACTACACCGTACAAAGCACCAAACCCTAAATACCATACCATACCCTACAATACAACACAAATTAAAATAAAATGCAAAATACAATACAGTACAGAACCCATTACAACCCAAACATATCACAAATACATTACAATACAACATACACCTGGGGCAGGGCAATCCCCAATTTCAGTACAGGATGCAGGATGATGTGATTGAGAACACCCCTGTTGAGAAGGACTTCATGGTGCTTGTTTGATGAGAAGCGTGACATGAGCCAGCAATGTGCACTCACAGCCCAGAAGGCCAGCCGTATCCTGGGCTATATCAAAAGAAGCGTGGCCAGCAGGTACTTTCCAGTACGTGAAAGGGGCTACAAGAAAGCTGGGGAGAGACTGTTTACAAGGGCTTGTAGTGATAGGACTAGGGGCAATGCCTATAAACTATTTTGATAGGAATGGTTGGACTCGATGATCCGGTGGGTCTCTTCCAACCTGGTTGTTCTACGATTCTATGATTCTATGAAACTGGAAAGGGGCAGATTTAGAGCAGACATAAGGGAGAATTTCTTCACCATGAGAGTGGTGAGACACAGGAAGAGGTTGCCCAGGGAAGCTGTGGCTGCTCCGTCCCTGGAGGTGTTCAAGGCCGGGTTGGATGAGGCCTTGGGCAGCCTGGTCTGGTGAGAAGCGTCCCTGCCCATGGCAGCGGGGTTGGAACTAGGTGATCTTTAAGGTCCCTTCCAACACAAACGATTCTATGATTCTATGACACGTGAAATAAACCGTAGCAAAAAAGCCCTTTTTAAACTTTGGAAAACAGCTTTATGATTAGTTGGTTTTATTCTGTAAGATAATGCCAAGGAGAATAAATGCCTGGAAAGTTGGTGTAAAATGCAATTTGCTAGAATGTATGTAGTTCTTTTGGAAATGCAACAAGCAAGAATCCTGTTTACCGCCTTATACAATGCCTTAGTTGGGAAATATTCTTCTTTTTTCAGAAGGAAAAAGTAGAATTAATAATTTATGACTTAGAGTGACGTACCTTAAAAAGAATGCAGTTAATGTTATAGCCCAACACCCAAAGCCCCTGAAAATCAGGAGAGGATTTAAGCAAAGCTGTCATTCAGCCTTTGGCTACTTTCAATATAACAAAGGAGATTAAAGAAAAGCGCACTCAACCCTCCATATCCTCTTTTATCTTTTATGTTGTGGTCTTTAGGAAGGCCTGTAAATTATTAAAGCATCTGTGCTATGTTGTAAGCAAACCTAGCATATTTGTGGCATTAAGTGCCACAGGTAAGATTAAGCCATACCACTTTACTCCAGTTTAGGCTATCAATTCAGCTCTGTGATCCTGACTAGAAAAGAAAAGGTTATTAATTAGCTGGGAACTAGGTTCTTTCTCTAGAAGCACAACCTGGTGGCCGAAGGAAACAATAACTTGAACATCTGTGTGTGACAAATGCAAGTAGACAGTCTGGAGTTTGCTGCTGAGCGCCTTCTGAGAAGTGTACCAGTACCGTATGGATACCAGGTGGAGAGGTCCGATAAATGAGGCAACAAGGGGGAAATGGAGAAACGCAGAAGTGCAAGATTTTTTTTATTGTAGAACATAATGTTTCTGACATTAGAGAAATGCTGTAATATATTAACAAACTGCTTATTTATTCATTTTGAAGACTTCTAAACCGAAAACATCACCCCAGCTGTTTGAAAACATGAGTCTATCTGTCTTTTAATCCTATGAATTCTGAAAGAAAGACATAAACAAATTCAGGTAATAGGAGGTAAAGTCATAGTTTACATATTCTTTATTTGTATAACAATACTGAATTTTAAAATTAAGTCTTTTCTATGTGAGCTGAGAATTCCACTTAAACAGGAATAGACTACAAAATTGCATTAAGGCAAAAGAGTTCTATGAAGAAGCCTGCAGTGAAACTGTACTGCTGGGATTTCACTCCCAGTAAGCTGCTACTGACATTTTATCTGACATGCTGTTGACTGTCTTTTCACATCTTGTGTTATTAAACTAACAATTAAGGAAAATCAGAAAAGCCAGTGATTCATAAATTGGTAGGTGTGGCCTAATACATGAGGTATTTTTCTGGAAATGTAGAAAATCATATATACATATATATATAATGTATCCGTTTAAAATGAGAAAGGAATAGTAGAAAAGTCACTCATGAAACACTTTTTATTAAAGAAATGGCTCATTATCCTTTTGTGTGACTCACAAAGTCACCATTAATCAGCTATGTAATCTGTAATTATATATAGCATTACTCTGCACACATGGGTGCAAAAATCCATAGCTAGAATTTTATTATTCCTGTCTCAAGGGACTGATAGAAGAGAAAATTATTAAACAACAAAATTATGTGTTTCTTAGCATCACGAGGTGACAGTTCACTTGTAATAAATAGGTAGTGTAACTTTGTATTTTCATTCTGCACATGTTAACCCTGTTTAAAAGCACGATACATTGAATGAAAAATTAAAATTCTTTTTTCTGTCCTTAATTGTTTTCTCTTTCAGATGCATTTTCTTCTGTTTGGTTCACTTGGTTCACTGACTACAAATGAGCACACTCATCTTTTCTATTTTTTTTATATTCTTTTACTACTCCTCACTCATTTTTTCTATTTTTTTAAATACAGAATTAAAGGGCATTTGATATTAAGTTCTCTGCTCTCTCCAAAATGTGGCTTCTACTGTTCTCTCACATCCTGTTCCCTTAAACATCTCCTCTAAATTACTCCCTCTCCCTCCCCAATCCATGCCCCCAAGGAAACCTTTCACATTTCTATTTCAATATCTGATGACAACATGAAAAGCAGAATGCAAGGTAAGGATAGAACACTGATTGATATGAATGTGAAATGACAGTAATGGTCTCTGTTTGGGCCATGTCTGGAGACTTCAGTATAATGAAAAATCCTCCACAGTCAGTATTTTTTGTCCCTCTAGTAATATTAGCTATGATAATGTTGTAAAAGCTGTTTTAACAGAAAACTTGGTTCTGCTGCACAAAGTTTGGTTCCACCAATACACTGAAATTTTTTTTTTTTCATCATCATCATCATCATCATCATCATCATCATCATCATCATCATCATCATCATCATCATCATCATCAAATCACCAGGTTGGAAGAGACTCACCAGATCATCGAGTCCAACCATTCCCATCAATCACTAACCCATGTCCCTCAGCACCTCGTCCACCCATCCCTTAAACCCCTCCAGGGAAGGGGACTCAACCCCCTCCCTGGGCAGCCTCTGACACTGCCCAGTGACCCTTTCCATGAAATATTTTTTCCCAATGTCCAGCCTGACCCTCCCCTGGTGGAGCTTGAGGCCATTCCCTCTCGTCCTGTCCCCTGTCCCTTGGGAGAAGAGCCCAGCTCCCTCCTAACGCTTCATCTTTGAAGCATTTCTAGAGTGGGATTTCTTTTTTTCCAAAAATGTGGAAGAAACAGATATTGGTAACCTTCATCGTAATTAGTACATTTCAATAATTGCTTCAGTATTATTCACTTCTGGCCTCTCGAGAGATTTCAGAAGTGTTATTCAAAGTTAGGATATTGTTCATGAATAAGATTTCATGTGAATATGACGGTAATACAGGGAACTGACAATTACCTTTCCTTTCCTGAGTCAAGCACTGTGACTGTAATGTGAAAAGAAAGATGATGCAATATTTATTGGTTCTGTGGTAAGAAGAAGAGGTTCTGGTGAGGCGTGCAGTGTTGTCTTTTGCTTTACATACTGCTAGAAATGTTAAGTACTCTTAGAATCTTACATTTAAAAATGTTGATGTTGTTTGATGTACTGCTTGTTAACCATGTCAAAGTAGCAGATGTTTCTGCTATGCAACTCAAAGATTTGAGAAACAAGAATCACATCACATCACACAATAAACAAACCCCCACCACTGGAAATCATCATCAATGAAGATAAGAATAGAGAGAACAAATAAGGGAAAGGCCAAGTTGCCAAGAGTCCTCCAGGTGACTTGTAAAAGTCTGGCTCTGGGTCTTTCTGCTGCTTATGGATCATCCAGGCGACTTTGGAAGAAGCAGCTCTGTTGCACAGCAGCTGGGGCAGGGCTCTGTCTCCCTGCATGGGCTGGCCTAACCACAGCTTCCCAATTGCCTCTCTGGAAGATGCTTAATTATGCTTTTTTTGGGGCAGAAGAAAGGGATAGCTGCTTCATAAGTGGAGATTCATTTAAAGTTCTGAAACAAGAAAAAAATATTGGGCCAATGATAACGTGCTAAAGGCATTTATACACTTGCAAATCATTCTAAGAAGCGTTTGTCAGACTACATTTCAAAAGTTTAGGTTGCTTTGGAACAGCTAGAATTGAGGCTTTCAGATACAAAGAGATTGGTCAAATTTAACAATTATTTAGATTGATGACAAAGCCCACATTAGCTAAAAAGGAGATGATCTGTTTTCTTGCCAAAGCTGAAGTTCTGCTTACAAGTTCCAAGAAAAACTAAGAATTTTCAGCGTCTCTAAGATGACATATTTCGTTTCTGTTGTTGGATATCCAGAAGAGTTTTCAGTGTTTTTGCTTTCCAAAAAGAGCCTAAGGAAGAAACAAAACCTGGGAAATTTCAGCCTAACTGCCTGAAGACTGGCAAAACCATCAGCAGCTGGAGAACAGCATCCTGTAAGGGACAGAATCAGGCACCATGAAATTACAGATATTGTATGGGCATTAGCTGCTCTGGAAAAAGCCACATTCGCTAGTTAGTGGTATGGAAGGTTTTGCTAGATTCAACATGACTTAAAACTTACTATTAAAGCTCAAGGAATCTAAAACGTGGATAAGGAAGGTGCACTGTTGGAGAGGAGGAGGAAAACCACCAGCTACCCAGTGAAGCTGTGAAACTGTTTCTCTTTAGTTTGAAAGCAACAGTCATTCATAAAACACACAGCCACATTTACGGACTCACAGAGTGGTTGAGGTGGCAAGGGACCTCTGGAGATCAGTCGGTTCAATCCCCCTGCTCAAGAAGGGCCAGTCAGGGCTGATTGTCCAGGGCCATGTCCAGACAGCTTTTGAATATTTCCAAGGGTGGACACTCCACAGCCTCTCTGAGCAATGTGGTGCCAGTAAAGAAGTGAATTTTTTTTAATGGGTGGTGATACAGAGGAAAGTTTCTTTTTAGTTTGTGAAGTTGCAGTTTCCCCTGAAATTTCCCCATGTCAAAATTGTTTTGCTGAAGTCCTTTAGCTTCTGGCATGTTAGCTCTTACATTTTACAAACAACACAGTAAATAATATTTTTCTATAACTTACAGGAGGAACAAATATATGTAGATGGGCAGACAGCCATACTCACTGAATATCCTTTTTTTTTTTTTGCTGAGAAAAGCAAAAGACTGCTGAGAAATTCTGTACATCTGGCACTTAAAACACAAAGAATGTCTTTCCATGTTAAAAACCTTTCTGAGTGACTTAGAGCTCAAGACATAACATTAAAAATAGGGACCAACATTCTCATTATATTCCTGTAGGATTAGGCACTGAAACATCACTGAAGACCTCGTCTCTCTTGCCAATTTCTTCAAGGCTTTGAATATGTCTTTGAGTGAAGCTATGAACTAAATGTATACAAAATATTTGAGGAATTGTAGCATTTCAAATTCCCAGTACTGACTTATTGCTCCCTCACCCTCAGGCTGAACCAGCACTTCTGAGCTCACAATTTAAGTCCCTGCAAGGTATATTAAAAAAATAGGCAGTAAAGACAGTATATTTTTTAAAAGCTAGTATGTTCAGCAACCACTTCAACTAATCAAAAGAAAACGCCAAAGCAAAGTGTCACTTAAAATGCAACATGTTTATTTGGAAATGACCAGTCCTGCTCCTTTTCATTCCTGACTTCTAAATGAATAGACTTCTTTTCCGAATATTGCCTCCTTCTCTCTTTTATATATGCAGATACGTTATCAACCCTTCTCTTCTGTTTCTGCCCCACTTGCTGGTCTTGTCAGTCACCACAGCCTCCCCTGGAAAAGTTATAAACCTAAGGGGGAACACCCAGTTGCAGTTGTGATCTGCATAATTGTTTGACACTTTATCAGTAATTATGGCTGATCATGGTGATCCTTAAAGAGTTTAGTAGTTTCTGGTTTTGTTTCTCCCCAGCTGGAAAGACTCCATGTGTGCTCACCAAAAGGAATGTTTGTGTCCTAAAGCCAGTTCCTTGATGTCAGGAAATGGGGCACGTTCCTTGTGGGGACCATGGCTTCAGGAAATTTTAGAACTGCTTAAGTGAAACATGTACCTTGCTCAATAGGAAAATGTTGACTATAACTGAACAACTTGAGGTGAAGAGAATCTAGTTCTATTTAGAAATGTGGATTTTAAGAATTTCTGATCAAAACATTTTGTTTGAAAAAAGACTTATTTTGTTTCAACAAAGACTTATTTTGTTTCAAGCTACAAGTATTATTTTAAAAATCAAACATCCTAGACTGCAAAGACCTTGTTTTCTGCTTTTTCTACTTAGTTTAAGAATACCCAAGACCTCCCAAAAACTTAAAAGCAGAACTGAGATCCAGGCAGGCAGCTGGCTCTGACACTAAGAGCAAGGATCAGCAAAAAAAGCAAAAAGCATCAGCAAAAAAAGGGCACAGTGGCAGAGAACTGATAATTTAATCTGGATAAATACATATTTTTAATTAGGTATCTCAGCCTTTACATTAAAAAAAGAAGGAAATAGAAAAATGAAGCAGAACTGGATTGATACTTTTTTAAAACAAAAGTATCTTGATAGTGGAAAAGAGAACAGCAGAAGAGTGTCATCTTCTTGTTTTCCTTGATGCCTGCTACAAAGAACTTGTCTACTGTCTCCTACACATATTTAGACAAAAGAAACCCTTCTCAGGAATATATATTCTATAGTCTCTACTCTCTAACTTTGCAAAAAGACTTTTGAATCTATATGCAGCTTTACCCAAAACTTTGCTCATTCGATAATTCTTGTTCAGAGAAACTCATAAAAGAGAGAAATCTGTGGCATTTTCTGCTGACAAAAATTACAAGAAAACATGCAACGGCTTCTGTAAAACCCCATTCATTTTGAAAACAATCAAATGTTGGCAGCTCAACCTCAGGCTTGTGTATTTAAATCAAATTTGAAAGACTAACTTCAGTAATAACATTTAGCCTTGGAACCAGATTTGAAAAAAAAGCATAGCACTACAAGGTGTGGAAGAAGGAATCAGTTCCATGATGTTGTTATCTGTAGGATGAAGTACCTAAACAGTTCTTGCAGTAAGGTCTAGAAACTCAATTACCTTTCTACTAATCTTATTGCCTATTGCCTCGTCAAAAAAAAAAAAAAGAAAGAAAAGAAGTGGTGCCACTTCATTTTGGGTCAAGCACAATCTTGGTAGTACCTCGTTTGATTTCAGAGTATGCATGTGTGTGTGGAAAGGATAGTGGTGGGAAATGAAAACTGGAAAAGCTATTGCAGGACCCGTTACTTCTCAGGTTTTATAAACTGGTGCACAGAGAAACATACATGGCAGTAATGTTCCTTGATTTCATCCTTTTCCATCCTGTCTAAAGCCAAGTCAATCAATTAATACTATAGAAATGAACCTTGCAAAGTGGGCGCTATTGACACATTTTGTAGGTCTGAAAATGAATTTATTTCTTTAATTCTCCTTGCCAAAAGAAAAGTATTTTATTGTGAATTGTGTCCACTGTAAGATGATCAAACCCATCAATTCAATTTCTTGCTAACATACTTGATGTCAAATGCATAAATTAAAGGCTTAGCCATCAGCTGGTCTGCTTTTCTTACAGGGGTGGAACATGCAGTCAGCACAAGAACACGAGCACTCTCCATTACTGTTCCTCCCCCTCCTCTGCTAGAGATCATAGAATCACCAGGTTGGAAGAGGCCTACCAGATCATTGAGTCCAACCATTCCTATCTGCCACTAAACCATGTCCCTGAGCACCTCATCTACCTATCTTTTAAACACCTCCAGGGATGGTGACTCAACCACCCCTCTGGGCAGCCTGTTCTAGTGCCTGATGACCCTTTCTGTGAAAAATTTCTTTCCGATATCTAGTCTGATCCTCCCCTGGTGGACCTTGAGGCCATTGCCCCTTGTCCTGTCACCTGTCACTTGGGAGAAGAGGCCAGCTCCCTCCTCTCCACAACTTCCTTTCAGGTAGTTATAGAGGGCAATGAGGTCTCCCCTCAGCCTCCTCTCTCCAGGCTAAACAACCCCAGCTCTCTCAGACACTCCTCATAAGGCCTGTTCTCCTGGCCCTTCACCAGCTTCGTTGCTCTTCTCTGGACTCACTCCAGAGCCTCAACATCCTTCTTGTGATGAGGGGCCCAGAACTGAACACAGTATTCGAGGAGCGGTCTCACCAGTGCCAAGTACAGAGGGAGAACAACCTCTCTGGACCTGCTGGTCACGCCGTTTCTGATCCAAGCCAAGATGCCATTGGCCTTCTTGGCCACCTGGGCACACTGCTGGCTCATGTTCAGTCAGCTGTTGACCAACACCCCCAGGTCCTTCTCCTCCAGGCAGCTTTCCAGCCACTCTTCTCCTAGTCTGTAGCACAGCACAGGGTTGTTGTGCCCCAAGTGCAGGACCCGGCATTTGGCCTTGTTAAACCTCATGCCATTGGACTCAGCCCATTGGTCCAGCCTGTTTAGATTCCTATGGAGAGTCTCCCAATGCCGCTGGGTTCAGAACTTCTGCTTTACCGTATGGAGAATGTGGACTTGGCCATCAGCAGCACAGAAAGGGTGTGAAGTGGCTGGTATAGCCCATTTGCCCCATGGGACAAAAGATGCAGTTTTCTGAGTCCATATTATTTCCACAGTTTAACACACACACACCCCCCACACCCCTCCCCGCCCCAGATCAATAGACTAGGATTTCAGTCTACCCTTAGTGAGCAGTTTAAGGACAAGCCCTTAAGCTGTGTTATCACACAGAAGTCTCTTTTATCTTCACAAATTGTGTCCATGGTCTTGATTTAGCTTTTGGAAATTACTGGGCCCAAACTCAAGACCAAAATTAGCTGCAGGACACACAATGCCTTTCCCAAGCGTCTAGAAAAGGAGGTGGAGGAAAGAAGAGGCAGATGCAGGATGAATTATATTTTTCATTCACTGTAATTCATTGCCGGGGAGAAACTTAGCAGTTAAGCTATTTGCCATGCTGGTCTAGTTTTCGTGAGCGCTTGCACACAGCATGTCCTCTTGGGTATATTTACTCCCAGCTCCCCCTCTAACTCCCTCGTGGAGCCCAAGAGCTGGTGGAAATGAAAATACTTGCAATAAACAGGCCCACACAGGTTGAATCCATGTTCTGCAGTAATACCATCAATCCCTCATTCTCTCCTAAGGGCGCATCCTGCAAAAATTGCTGGCATGTATTTACTGTATATCACTTGTACAGGACAGTTAAAGAGACATAACAGCACATACTACGGAGAGAAAAGTAGGAACAGTTTTTCTGCATACTGGTAGTGGGTACTATATAGCTACCAGGTAGACAGTTTAACCCACAGTCAGCTGTAAGGCTTGGATGCAGATACGAATTGCTTAGTCCCGAGCCAAGGTGGACTTTGTCTTCCATTACTAAAAGGTATGTCTGTGTTGATGTAGCAGGTAGCTTTAAAAGGAATCCAGGTCAAAGCAAAGAAGGTCAGCAGATTCCTAGGCTTGTGCTGCTATCTGGTGGAATCAGCTCGGGAAGAAGACACTTTAGAAGAGGCAGGAACTAAGGAGCTAATGAGGAACTTTTCACTGGAGGCTTTTCAGAATCAAAATGTAGGATTGGAAGTCATGTCAACGCGAACAGTTCACAAGTACTGCAAGACAGCAGGCTGCAAGCAGGGACTTAACTACCCTTCCTAACACAGTAGGTCTGCTCGTTCATGCTATTCCAAAGGCATTGGTAGCATCCATCATGATAGGCACAAAGTTGTGCTAGGTGATGTCTGGCCCTTGGTCAAAAGCACTATGGACAGCAGCCCAGAGGGGAAGATGTGAACTTTAAACACAGAAGCGTAGACTTTTCTCCTTGTTATAGTGCAGAATTAAGAGGACAAATTCATGAAGATAATCCTTGCTATGTAGAGGACTCTAAAGCCACAACAGAAATGTAGCCCTTCCCGAGTTCCCCTGTCCCCTCAATCTAGCATGGGATCAATGCGGAGAAGAGGTGTAAAGTTGTGCGCTGGTCCCTGTTCGTCCCTGGCTAGCACAAATACTTTCTTTGTGTGCCTGGCTGCTCTTAGCTGTGCTGCCTATGGCAGCTTTGGGTCTGGCTGCATGGCAAACTTTGATATGGCCCCAGATTTGCTTTTCCTCTTCTTGCTCATTTCAAAGTGGCAGTGAAAGAAATATCTGTTGTGGCAGGAATCTCTTTGCCAGAACCGTGGGAGAAAGAAATAGAGCATTTTGAAAGAAAATTCTCGTGTCACTGTACACTGTACACTGCCCTAAGAACCACGGGGAGATGGGAAAGGGACTCTGGGTCTAAAATACCATCAAGCAGATACCCTGAGAAGCAGGGGGACATGGACTGTCACTCAGAAGAACACGCAGCCAAAAGGCATCCTGCCCTGACACTACAGAAGCCAGGTGGGTTCTCATGAATGGCCTCCATATTACTTAAACCCAACTTCCTCAGCTGATGAACTGCTTTAATACAGAGCAAAGAGTCTAATTTTATGTTTGAGGATGAAAGTGTGCTAAAAATGATGTGCATGCAAAGTCCTACATTGCTTCAAATTATTTATAACTTTTCACAGGCTAAGCTTCTGTCAAGTTTAATTTCATTGCTTCTAAAAATGGTATTCTAGACTGGAGGGCTAAAAGGGGAAAAAGCTGTCAGGGAAAGAGTCATTTCTGCTATTGAGTTCCATACTTTCTTCTAAACAAGTTTTCTTTATTCTTCTGGAGCTCCGGTCATTTCATTCTGAGAGTCTCTGGCATCCATTTGTTACGATACTGAAAAAGAAAACCATCTCATATGTATGAAAAACTCTCCCTAGGTCCCCCAAATATCTCCCATAATCTTATTTTTTTGTTATGACTCTTCGCTCCCACTGAAAAGCTCCTGGTAAATTCAGAAAGAATTGTTTCTCTTTCTCATTTTGTTAAGTTTAGTTAGATCTAAATAGGAGAGCCACAATAAAAACTAAATGTGTTACTTTGATTACGATTTTTTGAGAGTGTGTTCTCATGGTTTGAGTTCTGAATTCACCACACACATCACATGCCTTGAGACATTTTGGTGGAATGGCTACTTCAACAGGAAAAAGCTCAGACAGCAATTCAAGATCCGGCAATGGGGGCAATATTGTCATAAATAGCCAATAATTGACAACCGTTAACAGTCTTATATGGTCAAGCAGATGTTTCAGAATATCCTCTTGTAATAAATGTTGTTGGATGGACAGATGACTATAAGAAAATAAGAGGTCTTTCTGCTGCAATCACCAGAAGCATTCACATGCCTTCAGCAGCTGCTGAGGCAGCTGAGAGCTGAGGCACTTCATCAGAACAGACAGTACATTTTGTTTTTCTACTACAAATAGACATTTGGTCTGTCCTTTCTCCCTCTCCTTTTGTGTTCTGCAGCTGCCTTATTGCAACAGGACTTCAGTTTGGTAGACATTAACTATTAAATGTGTCAAGTTGAATCAAATACTAATTTGTTCTCTTCATTATGTTAAAGCACTATCCTTTCTTTACTCAGAGGGAATAAATGTTTGAGCTTTACTCTCCAGTCCGTTTTGAATGAAAGTTCTTACAATGTGACTTCTTGAGGAATCTGGCTCCAAAATAGATACAAATGCATGTGCATTTGGTAAGGAGATTTGGATCAGCAGACTCATTGAAGTGGTTTTTGGTTTGTTTTGGGTTTTTTTTTAATGTAAAAGTGAAATACCTGTTGTTTTAAAATACACCTAGGTGGTTTTTCTTAGAACTTTTATTTATATACTTGTATAGAAATATTGTTGGTGCTTTTATGTCATTTGTATCCCTTTTAAGAGGTATTTTTTTCATTTACCTGCATCATTGGAAAGGAAAATGTTTGCTAACAAAACAAAGTCATCGTTTTGGCTCTTAATTTCCTGTTTATGTTGGAATTGATAGGTGATTCCTCCTTAGCAAAAAGAAGGATCTGCTAATCAATTAATAACTCGTTCACATTGTAGCCACAGAGCTACACCAGATCATAACCCCTGATTGATATCCAAAGAGTACCCACTGGTTTCAACAAATTGGATGATCCAAATCTTTCCCATAAATGGTTTCAATCCAGTATGAGCCAAAGGGCTTAACAGCAACCTGTGTAGGACAATCAAGACTGGCTCAGTATTAAATAATATAGGGTAACGTATCTATTGTTGTAGCATCTAATGACTAATTGCATTCTTTCCTACTAGAATTCACTGACATAAGTGTTTAAAAATATATTTAACTTTATCTGATGTAATATCTAAGCAGACATTAGACTTTTATTTAAATATTCATGATAGGAGTCTCATCCTCATGTGTTGCAATTTGCTTCAATTTCTGTTTGCTTTCAAATTTGTTTTGCCAATGACAGTGCTTTAATTAAAAGGTATTTGAGCACCTCATTGATTCAGAAGAGGAAGACAGGCGGGAGGAATTGGCCTAGAGTACTGTACTTATGTGCAGAAAAAAAGACTTAGAAAAGTAGAGACAAAAGCAGTTCTCAAATTCTTCCCTTTGCTGTTCTACGGCAATAAGTCTGTTTTGAATAGAACATGTTTGGTTTTTTTTAAAAAAGGTTGGTCCATCCACACATTAGTTCTGTATTTGGCTTTTAATTACTGGTTTGGATTGATTGCACAAGTAAGAACCAAGAATACTGGTAGATATATTTGAGAATTCAGAAAACCATTCAGTAGAAATTAGATGCAGGCATATTCAGTAAACCCTATACGCTCATCATCAAGGCTGATACGGCTTTCAGGATAAAGCTGAAGTTGTTCTTAATTTGTAAAAAATGTCTTTTTTCTTTTTCACAGTAGGATACACCTGATGGTTTAATGGATCAGCATCTCTTTGAGAATCTTCTACCTAAAAGCTAACTTAGAAAAGACGTGACACGTAGTTAGTACAAAGTGTCACCTGAATCATTTATGTAACATTTCTCCTACTGCACTGCTCATAATATCTTCAAAAATGGAGATGAAGAGGTGCAACAGAAGTGATAATGTAAGGGAGAAGCCTGAGATATTAAACAACAGCACAAGAGGCGCAGTTTATGCTTTACCCTATAAAAATGCTAAGACGAAGGCAATTCCAGGTCGTAAAGACACCAGAAACCTTTGTGTGAGAAAAACAATAGCTCTATGCTTTTACAATGTAGTGAGTATGCATTTACATTGTGATACATATATGTGCATTAGTCAAATAACCACGATGTTTGCCCACAAACCAGTAGCGGACAAACCCCAAATATATTCAGGTCCATGAGAATTTTTTGGATCAAGTTTTCTAGCAAAATGATGGCAGCTGGGAAATGTTAACTATGTTCTATTTGTCAGCTTCACAGAAGAGAATATATGTATTAGAGATTTGTTCTCAATGTTATGGTCACCACATCGACATTAGTTGGAGTGTCACTGCGTCTGGTAAAATTTTGCTGAGCAAGGGGCTAAAACTGCAGGCCATCTTCATCGTGCCACTCCTTCTTTCTTCCTTAGTTGATGCCCGAGGGCAGGCACCCTCCATCCACACCTTCTGCCCATGGGTCCACAATCTCTGTTTAAGCCCAATACTGAGTTGTTGGTCTGTCTCTCAATTCAGGTAACTGTTGTGCTTATTTTCAGCCCTGTCTCCTGCTGCTCTTGGCTGGGGAGAGCCACACATTCCTGGGGCTCTCTGGATAGTCCCTGGACATGATTCATCCCCGACTGTGCCTGGGACCTGCTTGCAGTGCATGGCTTTGTTTGTCCAGCTGAGCCACTGCAGAACTGTGTTGTGGTGTGAAGACACTGCCCTGCCATGGTCACCCTCGGCTCCTAGCCTATTCCTCCCAGCTCTTGCTGCTCCTTGGAAAAAGTAGTATATTTTAATATTTTTCAGTATACTTAAAAGTTTCTTTTATTTTTCCACACAATGGTCTGTTCAGCGAGAGGTGGTGGAAGCTAGGCTATTTGAAGAAGTTACTTTTGTAATATACAGTTGGATTAGAATACCATCATGACATAGGTTTGAAATAATATCATGGAATGGAAAACAAAACAATAAAACACAGCTGGCATGTTTCCGCGTGTACTACTCTGAGCCACAGTTTGCTGACAATGTAAGACCTCAGGGTGAGGTGTTTGTATTAACTTTACCTAGATACCCTAGCACGCTTCACCATTTTGCTTTATTTTCCTCTGTCAGTTTTTGTGCTTTGTGAAAACGTTCCTTGACTTTCTCTGGGAGCTGTAGTTGGGACTTTACAACCAGCAGGTTTTTCCATTATCTTCTGATTTTGCAATTCTGCTCTGGTACTGTAAAAGTAGGAAACAGCTTAAATCAAAAGCACACTTCTTCTAAGCCATGTACTAAATCAATTTGTGCCATTAATAGAGGAATAGATTTGAATCTCTTCTGCCTAGGGAGGTGGTTGAGTCACCTTCCCTGGACGTGTTTAAGGGACGGGGGGACGAGGCGCTGAGGGGCATGGTTTAGTATTTGATAGGAATGGTTGGGCTCGATGATCCGGTGGGTCTTTTCCAACCTGGTGATTCTATGATTCTATGAATGGTCTCCCACATAAATAAGAGCTATTCACCCAAGTAAGTGTTTTCAAGACCTTATCCATACAGTTTAGGTATAAAAATAGTTTTCATAAACTTCCACCACCAATTAGAGAATCCAGGATGTCTGGACAAGATTGACTGCCAAAGTGAATAAACTTGACCTGCTGAACAACATGGCTATAGGGGAATTGCACTAGGATGAGTCTTTTGGCATTGAAGAGGCAACTGTTTGTCAGCAAGAGGCATCGTGTAGCTCATGGCATTACCTTCCTTCCCACTATTTGCTATTTACACAACACCCGCAATCACATTTTCTACCTACTGATATGCTAGCTACTGAAAATTATGTATGCACATCAGAGCAGTCATTCAATGCAAAGTATGCAAGTAGGGCAGTATCTGCAATAATAACAATACCTGATCATGACGTGGAACAGGGTTTGGCCTCAATGACTTCCTTGCAATCCTTTTTAGTCTTGTGATTTGTAACGTAGTACGATACACTCCATAAAATCATTCATTGTTACAGTCTTGTTTCTCCAGCAGATGAATCATTAATATCTACATATGCTGATGCCTAACTAATCCTTTATGTGACAGAAACCCATGATAGCAAAAATCCAGTCTAAGGAAGAACTGCACAATTTATCAAAAAAGTCTGAGCTGGTGGTCAAATTCTCATTCAGACATTAAAACCCCAGTGGATGCCAGTGTGTCTTCTCGGTGTAAAGCCCAACTTCTTTACTTGCATTTGTTGTTTCTCAGACGTTGTCAGGGTGAAGGGCTGTGTGCACCCAATGGGCTTTTCTGTGGCTCCTGATTAACAAGGAGATGGTGAGGTGTAGAAAAAGGCACGGCTCCATCCCTCCCCATGCTAATAGGGCCCTATAAGTAGTACCTACAGAGAAGGCACAGTGTGTGTGCCCACCACCCCATATGATTGGCCTGAGGAAGGACTGTCCTGAAGAAGAACTCCTGGACCACGCGTTGCTGAAGAATTGCTGCTGGAGGAGTTGCTGCTGGATGGACCATGTTTTCCTGAGGAACCACTGTGCCCCACTGGAGTAGTGATAATTTTTCTTTTTCCCCTGCTACTTCCTTCTCTCTCTTTCTTACTTAACTTACTGTGCCTGCTTTTTTTCTTGGCACTATGGTGTATTGGAGTGAATCAGAGTTATGGTGTAGTTTGTTTAGTGCCCTTGGCTGTGTTCAAGGTATCAGCCTGTGATCTGACAAGATTAAAATCTGGTTTTGCAACTCTGAGAACCTGCGACTCAATTGTGCACTCGAGTATCTCTTCTGAGATTTTGGATGCAACCATAACAAATACTGCATTTGAATTAACCCTGGGAGAGTTGTTGGTCTCCCGTTTGCCACACGGATATCAAAAGAACCCTTTTTACCCTCCTTTTTCCTCTATGCAGGTCGAGGTGGGCTCCAACACTACTGGTTGTAGAGGAGGTCGAAACACATGGTTTATCAAGAAAAAGACAAGCCCTTCTTTCTTCATCCTGAGACTTTGCCATGGTTATCAATGTGTGCTATTATAGAGAACTCTATTTCAGTAAAGATTTCAACTTTAGAAACTGAGACTAATACAAATTTTGGTTGCCTAGCGTATAATAAAATGCTTCCTGAAGCTGTGTAATAGTATAATCTGAACTGGGATGTGGGCAGAGGGCATTTTCAATGAAGGATCTTTGTCAGTTAAAAAAACAGTTGATCCGGTATGACGGAAGAAAACGGGACAACACGCAGTGATCAATATGATCCAAGTGAAGCCATTTAATCGAAGCTCATAACGCATTTTATACCTCACTTAACTCAAGCAAGCCATTGTTTTGCCAGCTGATTTGACAATTCTCCATTAGCAACAAGTAATCATTAGTTACAATACATTATTATATTTTCCCATGAGAAACAGCTATGTGAGCATTTCAGTCTACAAATTGATAGACTACAAAGTAACAAGTCAAGGACTACCAAGGAAAGCTTCCTGTGAGAAATGAGAGGAGTATAAGGTAGAACAACTCTCTCTTGTTGCAAAGAGAAACCTTGAAGACAGTGTGTCATTTACCGTAGCTGCTTCTTCGGCAAAGTTAGCTTTAATTCTGATGCAAAAGCTGTGAGGCCTTATGCTAAGGTGCCTTTATTTCATTTAGCATAAGCTGCTCAGTGCTTGGGGTGCTCATTAAATGACCTCTGGCTCGTAACCACCCATCACCGGTACCCTAAGGCTTGGGTTTACAGACATGAACATCTGCTGCAATGTAGATTTTTCTCTCAGCTCTTCTCTGACAATATCACTGAAATAAGAAGGGGAGTATATTGCCAAGGACTCCTCTTGCAGGGATTGGTCTACTTTTTATTAACTCTTGGGGTTTCCCAGTCTTCTAGATAGATCACACTTTAATGAACCCAGCCTAGTAGAAAGGTAATGCACAGTGCATGCAATTGTCAGTGTCCTATCACTGTTTTCAAGCCTGTTTTGTAAAAGAGAGAGAGGAAACTGTATTGCTTGCTATCACATCAATTTATTTGAAAGAAATATTTATACATATATCACATGTCCCAGAAATTCCATAATTATGAAAAACCACTAACATGAACGGCTGAGAGAGCTGGGGTTGTTTAGCCTGGAGAAGAGGAGGCTGAGGGGAGACCTCATTGCTCTCTACAACTACCTGAAAGGAGGTTGTAGAGAGGAGGGTGATGGCCTCTTCTCCCAAGGGACAGGGGACAGGACGAGAGGAAATGGCCTCAAGCTCCGCCAGGGGAGGTTTAGGCTGGACATTAGGAAAAAAATTTTTACAGAAAGAGTCACTGGGCACTGGAACAGGCTGCCCAGCGAGGTAGTTGAGTCACCTTCCCTGGAGGTGTTTAAGGGACGGGTGGACGAGGTGCTAATGGGCATGGTTTAGTGGTTGACAGGAATGGTTGGACTCAATGATCCGGTGGGTCTCTTCCAACCTGGCTATTCTATGATTCCATGATTCTATGATTATGAATCCCACTGGATAAGAGAATGATTGTTCTCTAATCGCCTTCTATACATTCTGGGCTGCCTTACTCCTTCTGTAACCATTTTGTGCTTAACTTCCAGCTTAGTTCAAGTGTGTTATAATACTGCACTAAGCTCAGTATGGAAGTAAAGGATATTCAAAAGTGGAGAAAAAAACCCCTTAAATTAGAAGCAAATATGTATTTTTAATTAAAAACAATAAGGTTTAGGGTGGGTGGTTTATATTTAATTTCTGGTTTTACTTGTCTGCTTGCATTTACAGATACAAGGTTTAGGCCAGAAGACTTTGAGTACAGGTATCTCTGTAATAACAGGATTAATCTTGCAGAGGTAGCACTAATTTCTGCGGTGGTGACTTTTAAATTTAGTTATGCATTTTCTAATTTATTGTCAAAATATGACCTCTGTACTCAGAGATGTGTAGATAGTTGATTAAAGTTTTTTTTAAAAAGGTGTGTTGTGTTTCAAAGGTTACTTAAAAATACTCAAAGCTGCAATAGGAATTGCCCATATATAATCAGAACACGTGGCAATTTCTATTTCTTCTTATCCAGGAATACACTGAGCATAAGCCAAGGATAAAAAGAGTTCAAGAGACATTTGGCTCTAGTTTCCTATACAAGATCACTATTGCAATTATTCACAAAAAGCCCATATATATTAATGTTACAGTACATTGTGTGAATAATTAGGTATCATTACCTTGATATAATACAAAACATTACAAAATCCAGTTATATTCATACAGCAATAAAAAAAGGGATCTGATATGTACAACAGGGTACAGACAATGCAATACATGCACTTTGATAAATACCATGGCATACTATACATACAATATACCGTCAATGCAAAACACAATACACTCAATATACAATGCAGACAAGACGATACAGACAATACCAAACAGACAAGCCTACAAGAAAGCCTAAAAGAGGTTCAGGCGAAGAAGAAAACCGTGGAAATCTCCAGAGTGGTACAAGCGAAGAAGCAAATGCAGGGCTCCTCCAAGCTGCAGGTGAGGAAGAAAAGCACAGGAATCCTCCAGGGTGGCTCAGGCTGAGAAGAAAATTGCAAGACTCCTCCAAAGAGGTGCAGGCTAGGCAAAAAATCACAGGACTTCTCCAAAGGGAGGCAAAAGTAGAACTGATGTGCTGGACTTCTCCATGAATCTGGATGAGAATGCAGGACAACTCCGAGCGCAGCTCAGGAAAAACAAAACTACAGGACTCCTCCAAGGTGGTGCAGCCAAGAATGCAGAGTGCTAGACTCCGCTTGGATATCACGGTGAAGAAGCCCGAAGCAGAGATCCTGCAGAGCATCATGGTAAAAAGCCAAGCGCAGGACTTCACCAGGCTGGTGCAGCAAAGAAGCAAAGCGCAGGACTTCTCCGAGGCGTTGCAGAGGAAGAAACGAACCTCTGGACTCCTGAAGGATTCTGCGGAAATGCAGCCAAGTGCAGGGATAGAAGCAAGCGCACAACTCCACGAGGCAGCGTGGGGAAGAACCAAAGCACAGAAATCCTCCCAGGCAACACGAGCAACGATGAAGTGCTGCACTCCTCAAGGGGAGGATGGTAAAAAAGCCCAAACATGCAGGACTCCTCCTGGGCAGCGCAGGGGATGAATCCAAGAGCAGGATGCAACGGGGCTCTCAAGGTGACAAAGGCTGCCTCCCGAGACCTGCTCGCTGGGCTTGACTCCCGAGCAGGACTGTGCACAGGACCCTGCTCCCAAATGCTGTCACAGAGCATGTGACCTGCTCTTGGGGGCGTCTAGCACTGTGCAAAACATCGTCCTAGGCAGCAGCACAGTAGAAAACAAGCCACGGTACAGGAAAACCCATACCTTACAAAATAGTCCTAAGATAACAGGCCATGCAATAAACAATACAAAGTACAAAACTACCAATGCAATACAAGCTTCGACACAGACAATACCAGGAAATACAATCTTCAATACAAAATACAAAAGCAAATAATATACAAAATAACTAGTAAACTTCAAAGCAAGGCGTAGTACTTACAGGCAGTGTGGAGAGGAAGCAAAGCACGGCTCACCTCCGCTGAAGCGCAGCAAAGAAGCACATGGTGGCAATCATCAGGGGGGTGATGGCAAAACAGCAAAGCACAGGATGCCTCTAGGGCACCAGACAGCAACAAGCGAGGAACAAGACGCCTCCAAGGCCATGCCGTCAAAACGCAAAGCACAGCAAACCTCCAGGAAAGCAGGAAGCAAAAGGCAAACGCAGCATTCCTCATGGGTGGTGAAGAAAGAAGCAGAGCACAACATTCCTCTGGGCCATCACAGCAAACAAGCAAAGCGCAGGATTCCTCCAGGGTAGCACAGGCAAAAAAGCAAAAATCAGAACTCCTCCAAAGAGGTGCAAGCAAAGAAGAAAATCATGGGAAACCTCCAGGGTAGTGCACGCGAAGAACCAAATGCAGGGCTCCTCCAAGCTGCAGGAGGGGAAACAAATCACAGGACTCCTCCAGGGCAGTTCAGGCCAAGAATAAATCCACAGGACTCCTCCAAAGAGGTGCAGGCTAGGCAAAAAACCACAGGACTTCTCCAAAGGGAGGCAAAAGTAGAACTGATGTGCTGGACTTCTCCATGAATCTGGATGAGAATGCAGGACAACTCCGAGCGCAGCTCAGGAAAAACAAAACTACAGGACTCCTCCAAGGTGGTGCAGCCAAGAATGCAGAGTGCTAGACTCCGCTTGGATATCACGGTGAAGAAGCCCGAAGCAGAGATCCTGCAGAGCATCATGGTAAAAAGCCAAGCGCAGGACTTCACCAGGCTGGTGCAGCAAAGAAGCAAAGCGCAGGACTTCTCCGAGGCGTTGCAGAGGAAGAAACGAACCTCTGGACTCCTGAAGGATTCTGCGGAAATGCAGCCAAGTGCAGGGATAGAAGCAAGCGCACAACTCCACGAGGCAGCGTGGGGAAGAACCGAAGCACAGAAATCCTCCCAGGAAACACGAGCAACGATGAAGTGCTGGACTCCTCAAGGGCAGGATGGTAAAAAAGCCCAAACATGCAGGACTCCACCTGGGCAGCGCAGGGGATGAATCGAAGAGCAGGATGCAACGGGGCTCTCAAGGTGACAAAGGCTGCCTCCCGAGACCTGCTCGTTGGGCTTGACTCCCGAGCAGGACTGTCTACATGACCCTGCTCCCAATTGCTGTCACAGAGCATGTGACCTGCTCTTGGGGGCGTCTAGCACTGTGCAAAACATCGTCCTAGGCAGCAGCACAGTAGAAAACAAGCCACGGTACAGGAAAACCCATACCTTACAAAATACTCCTAAGATAACAGGCCATGCAATAAACAATACAAAGTACAAAACTACCAATGCAATACAAGCTTCGACACAGACAATACCAGGAAATACAATCTTCAATGCAAAATACAAAAGTAAATAATATTCAAAAGAATCAAAGCACTGAAATCCTCCCAGGCAACACGAGCAACGACGAAGTGCTGCACTCCTCAAAGGTAGCATGGTAAGAAAGCCCAAACATGCAGGACTCCTCCTGGGCAGCGCAGGGGATGAATCCAAGAGCAGGATGCAACGGGGCTCTCAAGGTGACAAAGGCTGCCTCCCGAGACCTGCTCGCTGGGCTTGACTCCTGAGCAGGACTGTGCACAGGACCCTGCTCCCAATTGCTGTCACAGAGCGTCTGACCTGCTCTTGGGGGCGTCTAGAACTGTGCAAAAAAATCGTCCTGGGCAGCAGCACAGTAGAAAACAAGCCACGGTACAGGAAAACCCATACCTTACAAAATAGTCCTAAGATAACAGGCCATGCAATAAACAATACAAAGTACAAAACTACCAATGCAATACAAGCTTCGACACAGACAATACCAGGAAATACAATCTTCAATACAAAATACAAAAGCAAATAATATACAAAATAACTAGTAAACTTCAAAGCAAGGCATAGTACTTACAGGCAGTGTGGAGAGGAAGCAAAGCACGGCTCACCTCCGCTGAAGCGCAGCAAAGAAGCACATGGTGGCAATCATCAGGGGCGTGATGGCAAAACAGCAAAGCACAGGGTGCCTCTAGGGCACCAGACAGCAACAAGCGAGGAACAAGACGCCTCCAAGGCCATGCCGTCAAAAAGCAAAGCACAGCAAACCTCCAGGAAAGCAGGAAGCAAAAGGCAAACGCAGCATTCCTCATGGGTGGTGAAGAAAGAAGCAGAGCACAACATTCCTCTGGGCCATCACAGCAAACAAGCAAAGCGCAGGATTCCTCCAGGGTAGCACAGGCAAAAAAGCAAAACTCAGAACTCCTCCAAAGAGGTGCAAGCAAAGAAGAAAATCATGGGAAACCTCCACGGTAGTGCACGCGAAGAACCAAATGCAGGGCTCCTCAAAGCTGCAAGAGGAGAAACAAATCACAGGACTCCTCCAGGGCAGTTCAGGCCAAGAATAAATCCACAGGACTCCTCCAAAGAGGTGCAGGCTAGGCAAAAAACCACAGGACTTCTCCAAAGGGAGGCAAAAGTAGAACTGATGTGCTGGACTTCTCCATGAATCTGGATGAGAATGCAGGACAACTCCGAGCGCAGCTCAGGAAAAACAAAACTACAGGACTCCTCCAAGGTGGTGCAGCCAAGAATGCAGAGTGCTAGACTCCGCTTGGATATCACGGTGAAGAAGCCCGAAGCAGAGATCCTGCAGAGCATCATGGTAAAAAGCCAAGCGCAGGACTTCACCAGGCTGGTGCAGCAAAGAAGCAAAGCGCAGGACTTCTCCGAGGCGTTGCAGAGGAAGAAACGAACCTCTGGACTCCTGAAGGATTCTGCGGAAATGCAGCCAAGTGCAGGGATAGAAGCAAGCGCACAACTCCACGAGGCAGCGTGGGGAAGAACCGAAGCACAGAAATCCTCCCAGGCAACACGAGCAACGATGAAGTGCTGGACTCCTCAAGGGCAGGATGGTAAAAAAGCCCAAACATGCAGGACTCCTCCTGGGCAGCGCAGGGGATGAATCAAAGAGCAGGATGCCACAGGGCTCTCAAGGTGACAAAGGCTGCCTCCCGAGACCTGCTCGCTGGGCTTGACGCCCGAGCAGGACTGCGCACAGGACCCTGCTCCCAATTGCTGTAACAGAGCATGTGACCTGCTCTTGGGGGTGTCTAGCACTGTGCAAAACATCGTCCTAGGCAGCAGCACAGTAGAAAACAAGCCACGGTACAGGAAAACCCATACCTTACAAAATAGTCCTAAGATAACAGGCCATGCAATAAACAATACAAAGTACAAAACTACCAATGCAATACAAGCTTCGACACAGACAATACCAGGAAATACAATCTTCAATACAAAATACAAAAGCAAATAATATACAAAATAACTAGTAAACTTCAAAGCAAGGCGTAGTACTTACAGGCAGTGTGGAGAGGAAGCAAAGCACGGCTCACCTCCGCTGAAGCGCAGCAAAGAAGCACATGGTGGCAATCATCAGGGGCGTGATGGCAAAACAGCAAAGCACAGGGTGCCTCTAGGGCACCAGACAGCAACAAGCGAGGAACAAGACGCCTCCAAGGCCATGCCGTCAAAAAGCAAAGCACAGCAAACCTCCAGGAAAGCAGGAAGCAAAAGGCAAACGCAGCATTCCTCATGGGTGGTGAAGAAAGAAGCAGAGCACAACATTCCTCTGGGCCATCACAGCAAACAAGCAAAGCGCAGGATTCCTCCAGGGTAGCACAGGCAAAAAAGCAAAACTCAGAACTCCTCCAAAGAGGTGCAAGCAAAGAAGAAAATCATGGGAAACCTCCAGGGTAGTGCACGCGAAGAACCAAATGCAGGGCTCCTCCAAGCTGCAGGAGGGAAAACAAATCACAGGACTCCTCCAGGGCAGTTCAGGCCAAGAATAAATCCACAGGACTCCTCCAAAGAGGTGCAGGCTAGGCAAAAAACCACAGGACTTCTCCAAAGGGAGGCAAAAGTAGAACTGATGTGCTGGACTTCTCCATGAATCTGGATGAGAATGCAGGACAACTCCGAGCGCAGCTCAGGAAAAACAAAACTACAGGACTCCTCCAAGGTGGTGCAGCCAAGAATGCAGAGTGCTAGACTCCGCTTGGATATCACGGTGAAGAAGCCCGAAGCACAGATCCTGCAGAGCATCATGGTAAAAAGCCAAGCGCAGGACTTCACCAGGCTGGTGCAGCAAAGAAGCAAAGCGCAGGACTTCTCCGAGGCGTTGCAGAGGAAGAAACGAACCTCTGGACTCCTGAAGGATTCTGCGGAAATGCAGCCAAGTGCAGGGATAGAAGCAAGCGCACAACTCCACGAGGCAGCGTGGGGAAGAACCGAAGCACAGAAATCCTCCCAGGCAACACGAGCAACGATGAAGTGCTGCACTCCTCAAGGGCAGGATGGTAAAAAAGCCCAAACATGCAGGACTCCACCTGGGCAGCGCAGGGGATGAATCCAAGAGCAGGATGCCACGGGGCTCTCAAGGTGACAAAGGCTGCCTCCCGAGACCTGCTCGCTGGGCTTGACTCCCGAGCAGGACTGTGCACAGGACCCTGCTCCCAATTGCTGTCACAGAGCATGTGACCTGCTCTTGGAGGCGTCTAGCACTGTGCAAAACATCGTCCTAGGCAGCAGCACAGTAGAAAACAAGCCACGGTACAGGAAAACCCATACCTTACAAAATAGTCCTAAGATAACAGGCCATGCAATAAACAATACAAAGTACAAAACTACCAATGCAATACAAGCTTCGACACAGACAATACCAGGAAATACAATCTTCAATGCAAAATACAAAAGTAAAAAATATTCAAAAGAATCAAAGCACAGAAATCCTCCCAGGCAACACGAGCAACGACGAAGTGCTGCACTCCTCAAGGGCAGGATGGTAAAAAAGCCCAAACATGCAGGACTCCTCCTGGGCAGCGCAGGGGATGAATCCAAGAGCAGGATGCAACGGGGCTCTCAAGGTGACAAAGGCTGCCTCCCGAGACCTGCTCGCTGGGCTTGACTCCCGAGCAGGACTGTGCACAGGACCCTGCTCCCAAATGCTGTCACAGAGCATGTGACCTGCTCTTGGGGGCGTCTAGCACTGTGCAAAACATCGTCCTAGGCAGCAGCACAGTAGAAAACAAGCCACGGTACAGGAAAACCCATACCTTACAAAATAGTCCTAAGATAACAGGCCATGCAATAAACAATACAAAGTACAAAACTACCAATGCAATACAAGCTTCGACACAGACAATACCAGGAAATACAATCTTCAATACAAAATACAAAAGCAAATAATATACAAAATAACTAGTAAACGTCAAAGCAAGGCATAGTACTTACAGGCAGTGTGGAGAGGAAGCAAAGCACGGCTCACCTCCGCTGAAGCGCAGCAAAGAAGCACATGGTGGCAATCATCAGGGGCGTGATGGCAAAACAGCAAAGCACAGGATGCCTCTAGGGCACCAGACAGCAACAAGCGAGGAACAAGACGCCTCCAAGGCCATGCCGTCAAAATGCAAAGCACAGCAAACCTCCAGGAAAGCAGGAAGCAAAAGGCAAACGCAGCATTCCTCATGGGTGGTGAAGAAAGAAGCAGAGCACAACATTCCTCTGGGCCATCACAGCAAACAAGCAAAGCGCAGGATTCCTCCAGGGTAGCACAGGCAAAAAAGCAAAACTCAGAACTCCTCCAAAGAGGTGCAAGCAAAGAAGAAAATCATGGCAAACCTCCAGGGTAGTGCACGCGAAGAACCAAATGCAGGGCTCCTCCAAGCTGCAGGAGGGGAAACAAATCACAGGACTCCTCCAGGGCAGTTCAGGCCAAGAATAAATCCACAGGACTCCTCCAAAGAGGTGCAGGCTAGGCAAAAAACCACAGGACTTCTCCAAAGGGAGGCAAAAGTAGAACTGATGTGCTGGACTTCTCCATGAATCTGGATGAAAATGCAGGACAACTCCGAGCGCAGCTCAGGAAAAACAAAACTACAGGACTCCTCCAAGGTGGTGCAGCCAAGAATGCAGAGTGCTAGACTCCGCTTGGATATCACGGTGAAGAAGCCCGAAGCAGAGATCCTGCAGAGCATCATGGTAAAAAGCCAAGCGCAGGACTTCACCAGGCTGGTGCAGCAAAGAAGCAAAGCACAGGACTTCTCCGAGGCGTTGCAGAGGAAGAAACGAACCTCTGGACTCCTGAAGGATTCTGCGGAAATGCAGCCAAGTGCAGGGATAGAAGCAAGCGCACAACTCCACGAGGCAGCGTGGGGAAGAACCGAAGCACAGAAATCCTCCCAGGCAACACGAGCAACGATGAAGTGCTGCACTCCTCAAGGGCAGGATGGTAAAAAAGCCCAAACATGCAGGACTCCACCTGGGCAGCGCAGGGGATGAATCCAAGAGCAGGATGCAACGGGGCTCTCAAGGTGACAAAGGCTGCCTCCCGAGACCTGCTCGCTGGGCTTGACTCCCGAGCAGGACTGTGCACAGGATCCTGCTCCCAAATGCTGTCACAGAGCATGTGACCTGCTCTTGGGGGCGTCTAGCACTGTGCAAAACATCGTCCTAGGCAGCAGCACAGTAGAAAACAAGCCACAGTGCAGGAAAACCCATACCTTACAAAATAGTCCTAAGATAACAGGCCATGCAATAAACAATACAAAGTACAAAACTACCAATGCAATACAAGCTTCGACACAGACAATACCAGGAAATACAATCTTCAATACAAAATACAAAAGCAAATAATATACAAAATAACTAGTAAACTTCAAAGCAAGGTGTAGTACTTACAGGCAGTGTGGAGAGGAAGCAAAGCACGGCTCACCTCCGCTGAAGCGCAGCAAAGAAGCACATGGTGGCAATCATCAGGGGCGTGATGGCAAAACAGCAAAGCACAGGATGCCTCTAGGGCACCAGACAGCAACAAGCGAGGAACAAGACGCCTCCAAGGCCATGCCCTCAAAAAGCAAAGCACAGCAAACCTCCAGGAAAGCAGGAAGCAAAAGGCAAACGCAGCATTCCTCATGGGTGGTGAAGAAAGAAGCAGAGCACAACATTCCTCTGGGCCATCACAGCAAACAAGCAAAGCGCAGGATTCCTCCAGGGTAGCACAGGCAAAAAAGCAAAACTCAGAACTCCTCCAAAGAGGTGCAAGCAAAGAAGAAAATCATGGGAAACCTCCAGGGTAGTGCACGCGAAGAACCAAATGCAGGGCTCCTCCAAGCTGCAGGAGGGGAAACAAATCACAGGACTCCTCCAGGGCAGTTCAGGCCAAGAATAAATCCACAGGACTCCTCCAAAGAGGTGCAGGCTAGGCAAAAAACCACAGGACTTCTCCAAAGGGAGGCAAAAGTAGAACTGATGTGCTGGACTTCTCCATGAATCTGGATGAGAATGCAGGACAACTCCGAGCGCAGCTCAGGAAAAACAAAACTACAGGACTCCTCCAAGGTGGTGCAGCCAAGAATGCAGAGTGCTAGACTCCGCTTGGATATCACGGTGAAGAAGCCCGAAGCAGAGATCCTGCAGAGCATCATGGTAAAAAGCCAAGCGCAGGACTTCACCAGGCTGGTGCAGCAAAGAAGCAAAGCGCAGGACTTCTCCGAGGCATTGCAGAGGAAGAAACGAACCTCTGGACTCCTGAAGGATTCTGCGGAAATGCAGCCAAGTGCAGGGATAGAAGCAAGCGCACAACTCCACGAGGCAGCGTGGGGAAGAACCGAAGCACAGAAATCCTCCCAGGCAACACGAGCAACGATGAAGTGCTGGACTCCTCAAGGGCAGGATGGTAAAAAAGCCCAAACATGCAGGACTCCACCTGGTCAGCGCAGGGGATGAATCGAAGAGCAGGATGCAACGGGGCTCTCAAGGTGACAAAGGCTGCCTCCCGAGACCTGCTCGCTGGGCTTGACTCCCGAGCAGGACTGTGCACAGGACCCTGCTCCCAAATGCTGTCACAGAGCATGTGACCTGCTCTTGGGGGCGTCTAGCACTGTGCAAAACATCGTCCTAGGCAGCAGCACAGTAGAAAAAAAGCCACGGTGCAGGAAAACCCATACCTTACAAAATAGTCCTAAGATAACAGGCCATGCAATAAACAATACAAAGTACAAAACTACCAATGCAATACAAGCTTCGACACAGACAATACCAGGAAATACAATCTTCAATACAAAATACAAAAGCAAATAATATACAAAATAACTAGTAAACTTCAAAGCAAGGTGTAGTACTTACAGGCAGTGTGGAGAGGAAGCAAAGCACGGCTCACCTCCGCTGAAGCGCAGCAAAGAAGCACATGGTGGCAATCATCAGGGGCGTGATGGCAAAACAGCAAAGCACAGGATGCCTCTAGGGCACCAGACAGCAACAAGCGAGGAACAAGACGCCTCCAAGGCCATGCCGTCAAAAAGCAAAGCACAGCAAACCTCCAGGAAAGCAGGAAGCAAAAGGCAAACGCAGCATTCCTCATGGGTGGTGAAGAAAGAAGCAGAGCACAACATTCCTCTGGGCCATCACAGCAAACAAGCAAAGCGCAGGATTCCTCCAGGGTAGCACAGGCAAAAAAGCAAAACTCAGAACTCCTCCAAAGAGGTGCAAGCAAAGAAGAAAATCATGGGAAACCTCCAGGGTAGTGCACGCGAAGAACCAAATGCAGGGCTCCTCCAAGCTGCAGGAGGGAAAACAAATCACAGGACTCCTCCAGGGCAGTTCAGGCCAAGAATAAATCCACAGGACTCCTCCAAAGAGGTGCAGGCTAGGCAAAAAACCACAGGACTTCTCCAAAGGGAGGCAAAAGTAGAACTGATGTGCTGGACTTCTCCATGAATCTGGATGAGAATGCAGGACAACTCCGAGCGCAGCTCAGGAGAAAAAAAACTACAGGACTCCTCCAAGGTGGTGCAGCCAAGAATGCAGAGTGCTAGACTCCGCTTGGATATCACGGTGAAGAAGCCCGAAGCAGAGATCCTGCAGAGCATCATGGTAAAAAGCCAAGCGCAGGACTTCACCAGGCTGGTGCAGCAAAGAAGCAAAGCGCAGGACTTCTCCGAGGCGTTGCAGAGGAAGAAACGAACCTCTGGACTCCTGAAGGATTCTGCGGAAATGCAGCCAAGTGCAGGGATAGAAGCAAGCGCACAACTCCACGAGGCAGCGTGGGGAAGAACCGAAGCACAGAAATCCTCCCAGGCAACACGAGCAACGATGAAGTGCTGGACTCCTCAAGGGCAGGATGGTAAAAAAGCCCAAACATGCAGGACTCCACCTGGGCAGCGCAGGGGATGAATCCAAGAGCAGGATGCAACGGGGCTCTCAAGGTGACAAAGGCTGCCTCCTGAGACCTGCTCGCTGGGCTTGACTCCCGAGCAGGACTGTGCACAGGACCCTGCTCCCAAATGCTGTCACAGAGCATGTGACCTGCTCTTGGGGGCGTCTAGCACTGTGCAAAACATCGTCCTAGGCAGCAGCACAGTAGAAAAAAAGCCACGGTGCAGGAAAACCCATACCTTACAAAATAGTCCTAAGATAACAGGCCATGCAATAAACAATACAAAGTACAAAACTACCAATGCAATACAAGCTTCGACACAGACAATACCAGGAAATACAATCTTCAATACAAAATACAAAAGCAAATAATATACAAAATAACTAGTAAACTTCAAAGCAAGGCGTAGTACTTACAGGCAGTGTGGAGAGGAAGCAAAGCACGGCTCACCTCCGCTGAAGCGCAGCAAAGAAGCACATGGTGGCAATCATCAGGGGCGTGATGGCAAAACAGCAAAGCACAGGATGCCTCTAGGGCACCAGACAGCAACAAGCGAGGAACAAGACGCCTCCAAGGCCATGCCGTCAAAAAGCAAAGCACAGCAAACCTCCAGGAAAGCAGGAAGCAAAAGGCAAACGCAGCATTCCTCATGGGTGGTGAAGAAAGAAGCAGAGCACAACATTCCTCTGGGCCATCACAGCAAACAAGCAAAGCGCAGGATTCCTCCAGGGTAGCACAGGCAAAAAAGCAAAACTCAGAACTCCTCCAAAGAGGTGCAAGCAAAGAAGAAAATCATGGCAAACCTCCAGGGTAGTGCACGCGAAGAACCAAATGCAGGGCTCCTCCAAGCTGCAGGAGTGAAAACAAATCACAGGACTCCTCCAGGGCAGTTCAGGCCAAGAATAAATCCACAGGACTCCTCCAAAGAGGTGCAGGCTAGGCAAAAAACCACAGGACTTCTCCAAAGGGAGGCAAAAGTAGAACTGATGTGCTGGACTTCTCCATGAATCTGGATGAGAATGCAGGACAACTCCGAGCGCAGCTCAGGAAAAAAAAAACTACAGGACTCCTCCAAGGTGGTGCAGCCAAGAATGCAGAGTGCTAGACTCCGCTTGGATATCACGGTGAAGAAGCCCGAAGCAGAGATCCTGCAGAGCATCATGGTAAAAAGCCAAGCGCAGGACTTCACCAGGCTGGTGCAGCAAAGAAGCAAAGCGCAGGACTTCTCCGAGGCGTTGCAGAGGAAGAAACGAACCTCTGGACTCCTGAAGGATTCTGCGGAAATGCAGCCAAGTGCAGGGATAGAAGCAAGCGCACAACTCCACGAGGCAGCGTGGGGAAGAACCGAAGCACAGAAATCCTCCCAGGCAACACGAGCAACGATGAAGTGCTGCACTCCTCAAGGGCAGGATGGTAAAAAAGCCCAAACATGCAGGACTCCACCTGGTCAGCGCAGGGGATGAATCGAAGAGCAGGATGCAACGGGGCTCTCAAGGTGACAAAGGCTGCCTCCCGAGACCTGCTCGCTGGGCTTGACTCCCGAGCAGGACTGTGCACAGGACCCTGCTCCCAAATGCTGTCACAGAGCATGTGACCTGCTCTTGGGGGCGTCTAGCACTGTGCAAAACATCGTCCTAGGCAGCAGCACAGTAGAAAACAAGCCACGGTACAGGAAAACCCATACCTTACAAAATAGTCCTAAGATAACAGGCCATGCAATAAACAATACAAAGTACAAAACTACCAATGCAATACAAGCTTCGACACAGACAATACCAGGAAATACAATCTTCAATACAAAATACAAAAGCAAATAATATACAAAATAACTAGTAAACGTCAAAGCAAGGCATAGTACTTACAGGCAGTGTGGAGAGGAAGCAAAGCACGGCTCACCTCCGCTGAAGCGCAGCAAAGAAGCACATGGTGGCAATCATCAGGGGCGTGATGGCAAAACAGCAAAGCACAGGATGCCTCTAGGGCACCAGACAGCAACAAGCGAGGAACAAGACGCCTCCAAGGCCATGCCGTCAAAATGCAAAGCACAGCAAACCTCCAGGAAAGCAGGAAGCAAAAGGCAAACGCAGCATTCCTCATGGGTGGTGAAGAAAGAAGCAGAGCACAACATTCCTCTGGGCCATCACAGCAAACAAGCAAAGCGCAGGATTCCTCCAGGGTAGCACAGGCAAAAAAGCAAAACTCAGAACTCCTCCAAAGAGGTGCAAGCAAAGAAGAAAATCATGGGAAACCTCCAGGGTAGTGCACGCGAAGAACCAAATGCAGGGCTCCTCCAAGCTGCAGGAGGGGAAACAAATCACAGGACTCCTCCAGGGCAGTTCAGGCCAAGAATAAATCCACAGGACTCCTCCAAAGAGGTGCAGGCTAGGCAAAAAACCACAGGACTTCTCCAAAGGGAGGCAAAAGTAGAACTGATGTGCTGGACTTCTCCATGAATCTGGATGAGAATGCAGGACAACTCCGAGCGCAGCTCAGGAAAAACAAAACTACAGGACTCCTCCAAGGTGGTGCAGCCAAGAATGCAGAGTGCTAGACTCCGCTTGGATATCACGGTGAAGAAGCCCGAAGCAGAGATCCTGCAGAGCATCATGGTAAAAAGCCAAGCGCAGGACTTCACCAGGCTGGTGCAGCAAAGAAGCAAAGCGCAGGACTTCTCCGAGGCGTTGCAGAGGAAGAAACGAACCTCTGGACTCCTGAAGGATTCTGCGGAAATGCAGCCAAGTGCAGGGATAGAAGCAAGCGCACAACTCCACGAGGCAGCGTGGGGAAGAACCGAAGCACAGAAATCCTCCCAGGCAACACGAGCAACGATGAAGTGCTGCACTCCTCAAGGACAGGATGGTAAAAAAGCCCAAACATGCAGGACTCCTCCTGGGCAGCGCAGGGGATGAATCCAAGAGCAGGATGCAACGGGGCTCTCAAGGTGACAAAGGCTGCCTCCCGAGACCTGCTCGCTGGGCTTGACTCCCGAGCAGGACTGTGCACAGGACCCTGCTCCCAAATGCTGTCACAGAGCATGTGACCTGCTCTTGGGGGCGTCTAGCACTGTGCAAAACATCGTCCTAGGCAGCAGCACAGTAGAAAACAAGCCACGGTACAGGAAAACCCATACCTTACAAAATAGTCCTAAGATAACAGGCCATGCAATAAACAATACAAAGTACAAAACTACCAATGCAATACAAGCTTCGACACAGACAATACCAGGAAATACAATCTTCAATACAAAATACAAAAGCAAATAATATACAAAATAACTAGTAAACGTCAAAGCAAGGCATAGTACTTACAGGCAGTGTGGAGAGGAAGCAAAGCACGGCTCACCTCCGCTGAAGCGCAGCAAAGAAGCACATGGTGGCAATCATCAGGGGCGTGATGGCAAAACAGCAAAGCACAGGATGCCTCTAGGGCACCAGACAGCAACAAGCGAGGAACAAGACGCCTCCAAGGCCATGCCGTCAAAATGCAAAGCACAGCAAACCTCCAGGAAAGCAGGAAGCAAAAGGCAAACGCAGCATTCCTCATGGGTGGTGAAGAAAGAAGCAGAGCACAACATTCCTCTGGGCCATCACAGCAAACAAGCAAAGCGCAGGATTCCTCCAGGGTAGCACAGGCAAAAAAGCAAAACTCAGAACTCCTCCAAAGAGGTGCAAGCAAAGAAGAAAATCATGGCAAACCTCCAGGGTAGTGCACGCGAAGAACCAAATGCAGGGCTCCTCCAAGCTGCAGGAGGGGAAACAAATCACAGGACTCCTCCAGGGCAGTTCAGGCCAAGAATAAATCCACAGGACTCCTCCAAAGAGGTGCAGGCTAGGCAAAAAACCACAGGACTTCTCCAAAGGGAGGCAAAAGTAGAACTGATGTGCTGGACTTCTCCATGAATCTGGATGAAAATGCAGGACAACTCCGAGCGCAGCTCAGGAAAAACAAAACTACAGGACTCCTCCAAGGTGGTGCAGCCAAGAATGCAGAGTGCTAGACTCCGCTTGGATATCACGGTGAAGAAGCCCGAAGCAGAGATCCTGCAGAGCATCATGGTAAAAAGCCAAGCGCAGGACTTCACCAGGCTGGTGCAGCAAAGAAGCAAAGCACAGGACTTCTCCGAGGCGTTGCAGAGGAAGAAACGAACCTCTGGACTCCTGAAGGATTCTGCGGAAATGCAGCCAAGTGCAGGGATAGAAGCAAGCGCACAACTCCACGAGGCAGCGTGGGGAAGAACCGAAGCACAGAAATCCTCCCAGGCAACACGAGCAACGATGAAGTGCTGCACTCCTCAAGGGCAGGATGGTAAAAAAGCCCAAACATGCAGGACTCCACCTGGGCAGCGCAGGGGATGAATCCAAGAGCAGGATGCAACGGGGCTCTCAAGGTGACAAAGGCTGCCTCCCGAGACCTGCTCGCTGGGCTTGACTCCCGAGCAGGACTGTGCACAGGATCCTGCTCCCAAATGCTGTCACAGAGCATGTGACCTGCTCTTGGGGGCGTCTAGCACTGTGCAAAACATCGTCCTAGGCAGCAGCACAGTAGAAAACAAGCCACAGTGCAGGAAAACCCATACCTTACAAAATAGTCCTAAGATAACAGGCCATGCAATAAACAATACAAAGTACAAAACTACCAATGCAATACAAGCTTCGACACAGACAATACCAGGAAATACAATCTTCAATACAAAATACAAAAGCAAATAATATACAAAATAACTAGTAAACTTCAAAGCAAGGTGTAGTACTTACAGGCAGTGTGGAGAGGAAGCAAAGCACGGCTCACCTCCGCTGAAGCGCAGCAAAGAAGCACATGGTGGCAATCATCAGGGGCGTGATGGCAAAACAGCAAAGCACAGGATGCCTCTAGGGCACCAGACAGCAACAAGCGAGGAACAAGACGCCTCCAAGGCCATGCCCTCAAAAAGCAAAGCACAGCAAACCTCCAGGAAAGCAGGAAGCAAAAGGCAAACGCAGCATTCCTCATGGGTGGTGAAGAAAGAAGCAGAGCACAACATTCCTCTGGGCCATCACAGCAAACAAGCAAAGCGCAGGATTCCTCCAGGGTAGCACAGGCAAAAAAGCAAAACTCAGAACTCCTCCAAAGAGGTGCAAGCAAAGAAGAAAATCATGGGAAACCTCCAGGGTAGTGCACGCGAAGAACCAAATGCAGGGCTCCTCCAAGCTGCAGGAGGGGAAACAAATCACAGGACTCCTCCAGGGCAGTTCAGGCCAAGAATAAATCCACAGGACTCCTCCAAAGAGGTGCAGGCTAGGCAAAAAACCACAGGACTTCTCCAAAGGGAGGCAAAAGTAGAACTGATGTGCTGGACTTCTCCATGAATCTGGATGAGAATGCAGGACAACTCCGAGCGCAGCTCAGGAAAAACAAAACTACAGGACTCCTCCAAGGTGGTGCAGCCAAGAATGCAGAGTGCTAGACTCCGCTTGGATATCACGGTGAAGAAGCCCGAAGCAGAGATCCTGCAGAGCATCATGGTAAAAAGCCAAGCGCAGGACTTCACCAGGCTGGTGCAGCAAAGAAGCAAAGCGCAGGACTTCTCCGAGGCATTGCAGAGGAAGAAACGAACCTCTGGACTCCTGAAGGATTCTGCGGAAATGCAGCCAAGTGCAGGGATAGAAGCAAGCGCACAACTCCACGAGGCAGCGTGGGGAAGAACCGAAGCACAGAAATCCTCCCAGGCAACACGAGCAACGATGAAGTGCTGGACTCCTCAAGGGCAGGATGGTAAAAAAGCCCAAACATGCAGGACTCCACCTGGTCAGCGCAGGGGATGAATCGAAGAGCAGGATGCAACGGGGCTCTCAAGGTGACAAAGGCTGCCTCCCGAGACCTGCTCGCTGGGCTTGACTCCCGAGCAGGACTGTGCACAGGACCCTGCTCCCAAATGCTGTCACAGAGCATGTGACCTGCTCTTGGGGGCGTCTAGCACTGTGCAAAACATCGTCCTAGGCAGCAGCACAGTAGAAAAAAAGCCACGGTGCAGGAAAACCCATACCTTACAAAATAGTCCTAAGATAACAGGCCATGCAATAAACAATACAAAGTACAAAACTACCAATGCAATACAAGCTTCGACACAGACAATACCAGGAAATACAATCTTCAATACAAAATACAAAAGCAAATAATATACAAAATAACTAGTAAACTTCAAAGCAAGGTGTAGTACTTACAGGCAGTGTGGAGAGGAAGCAAAGCACGGCTCACCTCCGCTGAAGCGCAGCAAAGAAGCACATGGTGGCAATCATCAGGGGCGTGATGGCAAAACAGCAAAGCACAGGATGCCTCTAGGGCACCAGACAGCAACAAGCGAGGAACAAGACGCCTCCAAGGCCATGCCGTCAAAAAGCAAAGCACAGCAAACCTCCAGGAAAGCAGGAAGCAAAAGGCAAACGCAGCATTCCTCATGGGTGGTGAAGAAAGAAGCAGAGCACAACATTCCTCTGGGCCATCACAGCAAACAAGCAAAGCGCAGGATTCCTCCAGGGTAGCACAGGCAAAAAAGCAAAACTCAGAACTCCTCCAAAGAGGTGCAAGCAAAGAAGAAAATCATGGGAAACCTCCAGGGTAGTGCACGCGAAGAACCAAATGCAGGGCTCCTCCAAGCTGCAGGAGGGAAAACAAATCACAGGACTCCTCCAGGGCAGTTCAGGCCAAGAATAAATCCACAGGACTCCTCCAAAGAGGTGCAGGCTAGGCAAAAAACCACAGGACTTCTCCAAAGGGAGGCAAAAGTAGAACTGATGTGCTGGACTTCTCCATGAATCTGGATGAGAATGCAGGACAACTCCGAGCGCAGCTCAGGAGAAAAAAAACTACAGGACTCCTCCAAGGTGGTGCAGCCAAGAATGCAGAGTGCTAGACTCCGCTTGGATATCACGGTGAAGAAGCCCGAAGCAGAGATCCTGCAGAGCATCATGGTAAAAAGCCAAGCGCAGGACTTCACCAGGCTGGTGCAGCAAAGAAGCAAAGCGCAGGACTTCTCCGAGGCGTTGCAGAGGAAGAAACGAACCTCTGGACTCCTGAAGGATTCTGCGGAAATGCAGCCAAGTGCAGGGATAGAAGCAAGCGCACAACTCCACGAGGCAGCGTGGGGAAGAACCGAAGCACAGAAATCCTCCCAGGCAACACGAGCAACGATGAAGTGCTGGACTCCTCAAGGGCAGGATGGTAAAAAAGCCCAAACATGCAGGACTCCACCTGGGCAGCGCAGGGGATGAATCCAAGAGCAGGATGCAACGGGGCTCTCAAGGTGACAAAGGCTGCCTCCTGAGACCTGCTCGCTGGGCTTGACTCCCGAGCAGGACTGTGCACAGGACCCTGCTCCCAAATGCTGTCACAGAGCATGTGACCTGCTCTTGGGGGCGTCTAGCACTGTGCAAAACATCGTCCTAGGCAGCAGCACAGTAGAAAAAAAGCCACGGTGCAGGAAAACCCATACCTTACAAAATAGTCCTAAGATAACAGGCCATGCAATAAACAATACAAAGTACAAAACTACCAATGCAATACAAGCTTCGACACAGACAATACCAGGAAATACAATCTTCAATACAAAATACAAAAGCAAATAATATACAAAATAACTAGTAAACTTCAAAGCAAGGCGTAGTACTTACAGGCAGTGTGGAGAGGAAGCAAAGCACGGCTCACCTCCGCTGAAGCGCAGCAAAGAAGCACATGGTGGCAATCATCAGGGGCGTGATGGCAAAACAGCAAAGCACAGGATGCCTCTAGGGCACCAGACAGCAACAAGCGAGGAACAAGACGCCTCCAAGGCCATGCCGTCAAAAAGCAAAGCACAGCAAACCTCCAGGAAAGCAGGAAGCAAAAGGCAAACGCAGCATTCCTCATGGGTGGTGAAGAAAGAAGCAGAGCACAACATTCCTCTGGGCCATCACAGCAAACAAGCAAAGCGCAGGATTCCTCCAGGGTAGCACAGGCAAAAAAGCAAAACTCAGAACTCCTCCAAAGAGGTGCAAGCAAAGAAGAAAATCATGGCAAACCTCCAGGGTAGTGCACGCGAAGAACCAAATGCAGGGCTCCTCCAAGCTGCAGGAGTGAAAACAAATCACAGGACTCCTCCAGGGCAGTTCAGGCCAAGAATAAATCCACAGGACTCCTCCAAAGAGGTGCAGGCTAGGCAAAAAACCACAGGACTTCTCCAAAGGGAGGCAAAAGTAGAACTGATGTGCTGGACTTCTCCATGAATCTGGATGAGAATGCAGGACAACTCCGAGCGCAGCTCAGGAAAAAAAAAACTACAGGACTCCTCCAAGGTGGTGCAGCCAAGAATGCAGAGTGCTAGACTCCGCTTGGATATCACGGTGAAGAAGCCCGAAGCAGAGATCCTGCAGAGCATCATGGTAAAAAGCCAAGCGCAGGACTTCACCAGGCTGGTGCAGCAAAGAAGCAAAGCGCAGGACTTCTCCGAGGCGTTGCAGAGGAAGAAACGAACCTCTGGACTCCTGAAGGATTCTGCGGAAATGCAGCCAAGTGCAGGGATAGAAGCAAGCGCACAACTCCACGAGGCAGCGTGGGGAAGAACCGAAGCACAGAAATCCTCCCAGGCAACACGAGCAACGATGAAGTGCTGCACTCCTCAAGGGCAGGATGGTAAAAAAGCCCAAACATGCAGGACTCCACCTGGTCAGCGCAGGGGATGAATCGAAGAGCAGGATGCAACGGGGCTCTCAAGGTGACAAAGGCTGCCTCCCGAGACCTGCTCGCTGGGCTTGACTCCCGAGCAGGACTGTGCACAGGACCCTGCTCCCAAATGCTGTCACAGAGCATGTGACCTGCTCTTGGGGGCGTCTAGCACTGTGCAAAACATCGTCCTAGGCAGCAGCACAGTAGAAAACAAGCCACGGTACAGGAAAACCCATACCTTACAAAATAGTCCTAAGATAACAGGCCATGCAATAAACAATACAAAGTACAAAACTACCAATGCAATACAAGCTTCGACACAGACAATACCAGGAAATACAATCTTCAATACAAAATACAAAAGCAAATAATATACAAAATAACTAGTAAACGTCAAAGCAAGGCATAGTACTTACAGGCAGTGTGGAGAGGAAGCAAAGCACGGCTCACCTCCGCTGAAGCGCAGCAAAGAAGCACATGGTGGCAATCATCAGGGGCGTGATGGCAAAACAGCAAAGCACAGGATGCCTCTAGGGCACCAGACAGCAACAAGCGAGGAACAAGACGCCTCCAAGGCCATGCCGTCAAAATGCAAAGCACAGCAAACCTCCAGGAAAGCAGGAAGCAAAAGGCAAACGCAGCATTCCTCATGGGTGGTGAAGAAAGAAGCAGAGCACAACATTCCTCTGGGCCATCACAGCAAACAAGCAAAGCGCAGGATTCCTCCAGGGTAGCACAGGCAAAAAAGCAAAACTCAGAACTCCTCCAAAGAGGTGCAAGCAAAGAAGAAAATCATGGGAAACCTCCAGGGTAGTGCACGCGAAGAACCAAATGCAGGGCTCCTCCAAGCTGCAGGAGGGGAAACAAATCACAGGACTCCTCCAGGGCAGTTCAGGCCAAGAATAAATCCACAGGACTCCTCCAAAGAGGTGCAGGCTAGGCAAAAAACCACAGGACTTCTCCAAAGGGAGGCAAAAGTAGAACTGATGTGCTGGACTTCTCCATGAATCTGGATGAGAATGCAGGACAACTCCGAGCGCAGCTCAGGAAAAACAAAACTACAGGACTCCTCCAAGGTGGTGCAGCCAAGAATGCAGAGTGCTAGACTCCGCTTGGATATCACGGTGAAGAAGCCCGAAGCAGAGATCCTGCAGAGCATCATGGTAAAAAGCCAAGCGCAGGACTTCACCAGGCTGGTGCAGCAAAGAAGCAAAGCGCAGGACTTCTCCGAGGCGTTGCAGAGGAAGAAACGAACCTCTGGACTCCTGAAGGATTCTGCGGAAATGCAGCCAAGTGCAGGGATAGAAGCAAGCGCACAACTCCACGAGGCAGCGTGGGGAAGAACCGAAGCACAGAAATCCTCCCAGGCAACACGAGCAACGATGAAGTGCTGCACTCCTCAAGGGCAGGATGGTAAAAAAGCCCAAACATGCAGGACTCCACCTGGGCAGCGCAGGGGATGAATCCAAGAGCAGGATGCAACGGGGCTCTCAAGGTGACAAAGGCTGCCTCCCGAGACCTGCTCGCTGGGCTTGACTCCCGAGCAGGACTGTGCACAGGACCCTGCTCCCAAATGCTGTCACAGAGCATGTGACCTGCTCTTGGGGGCGTCTAGCACTGTGCAAAACATCGTCCTAGGCAGCAGCACAGTAGAAAAAAAGCCACGGTGCAGGAAAACCCATACCTTACAAAATAGTCCTAAGATAACAGGCCATGCAATAAACAATACAAAGTACAAAACTACCAATGCAATACAAGCTTCGACACAGACAATACCAGGAAATACAATCTTCAATACAAAATACAAAAGCAAATAATATACAAAATAACTAGTAAACTTCAAAGCAAGGTGTAGTACTTACAGGCAGTGTGGAGAGGAAGCAAAGCATGGCTCACCTCCGCTGAAGCGCAGCAAAGAAGCACATGGTGGCAATCATCAGGGGCGTGATGGCAAAACAGCAAAGCACAGGATGCCTCTAGGGCACCAGACAGCAACAAGCGAGGAACAAGACGCCTCCAAGGCCATGCCGTCAAAAAGCAAAGCACAGCAAACCTCCAGGAAAGCAGGAAGCAAAAGGCAAACGCAGCATTCCTCATGGGTGGTGAAGAAAGAAGCAGAGCACAACATTCCTCTGGGCCATCACAGCAAACAAGCAAAGCGCAGGATTCCTCCAGGGTAGCACAGGCAAAAAAGCAAAACTCAGAACTCCTCCAAAGAGGTGCAAGCAAAGAAGAAAATCATGGGAAACCTCCAGGGTAGTGCACGCGAAGAACCAAATGCAGGGCTCCTCCAAGCTGCAGGAGGGGAAACAAATCACAGGACTCCTCCAGGGCAGTTCAGGCCAAGAATAAATCCACAGGACTCCTCCAAAGAGGTGCAGGCTAGGCAAAAAACCACAGGACTTCTCCAAAGGGAGGCAAAAGTAGAACTGATGTGCTGGACTTCTCCATGAATCTGGATGAGAATGCAGGACAACTCCGAGCGCAGCTCAGGAAAAACAAAACTACAGGACTCCGCCAAGGTGGTGCAGCCAAGAATGCAGAGTGCTAGACTCCGCTTGGATATCACGGTGAAGAAGCCCGAAGCAGAGATCCTGCAGAGCATCATGGTAAAAAGCCAAGCGCAGGACTTCACCAGGCTGGTGCAGCAAAGAAGCAAAGCGCAGGACTTCTCCGAGGCGTTGCAGAGGAAGAAACGAACCTCTGGACTCCTGAAGGATTCTGCGGAAATGCAGCCAAGTGCAGGGATAGAAGCAAGCGCACAACTCCACGAGGCAGCGTGGGGAAGAACCGAAGCACAGAAATCCTCCCAGGCAACACGAGCAACGATGAAGTGCTGCACTCCTCAAGGGCAGGATGGTAAAAAAGCCCAAACGTGCAGGACTCCACCTGGGCAGCGCAGGGGATGAATCGAAGAGCAGGATGCAACGGGGCTCTCAAGGTGACAAAGGCTGCCTCCCGAGACCTGCTCACTGGGCTTGACTCCCGAGCAGGACTGTCCACAGGACCCTGCTCCCAATTGCTGTCACAGAGCATGTGACCTGCTCTTGGGGGCGTCTAGCACTGTGCAAAACATCGTCCTAGGCAGCAGCACAGTAGAAAACAAGCCACGGTACAGGAAAACCCATACCTTACAAAATAGTCCTAAGATAACAGGCCATGCAATAAACAATACAAAGTACAAAACTACCAATGCAATACAAGCTTCGACACAGACAATAGCAGGAAATACAATCTTCAATACAAAATACAAAAGCAAATAATATACAAAATAACTAGTAAACGTCAAAGCAAGGCGTAGTACTTACAGGCAGTGTGGAGAGGAAGCAAAGCACGGCTCACCTCCGCTGAAGCGCAGCAAAGAAGCACATGGTGGCAATCATCAGGGGCGTGATGGCAAAACAGCAAAGCACAGGATGCCTCTAGGGCACCAGACAGCAACAAGCGAGGAACAAGACGCCTCCAAGGCCAAGCCCTCAAAAAGCAAAGCACAGCAAACCTCCAGGAAAGCAGGAAGCAAAAGGCAAACGCAGCATTCCTCATGGGTGGTGAAGAAAGAAGCAGAGCACAACATTCCTCTTGGCCATCACAGCAAACAAGCAAAGCGCAGGATTCCTCCAGGGTAGCACAGGCAAAAAAGCAAAACTCAGAACTCCTCCAAAGAGGTGCAAGCAAAGAAGAAAATCATGGGAAACCTCCAGGGTAGTGGACGCGAAGAACCAAATGCAGGGCTCCTCCAAGCTGCAGGAGGGGAAACAAATCACAGGACTCCTCCAGGGCAGTTCAGGCCAAGAATAAATCCACAGGACTCCTCCAAAGAGGTGCAGGCTAGGCAAAAAACCACAGGACTTCTCCAAAGGGAGGCAAAAGTAGAACTGATGTGCTGGACTTCTCCATGAATCTGGATGAGAATGCAGGACAACTCCGAGCGCAGCTCAGGAAAAACAAAACTACAGGACTCCTCCAAGGTGGTGCAGCCAAGAATGCAGAGTGCTAGACTCCGCTTGGATATCACGGTGAAGAAGCCCGAAGCAGAGATCCTGCAGAGCATCATGGTAAAAAGCCAAGCGCAGGACTTCACCAGGCTGGTGCAGCAAAGAAGCAAAGCGCAGGACTTCTCCGAGGCGTTGCAGAGGAAGAAACGAACCTCTGGACTCCTGAAGGATTCTGCGGAAATGCAGCCAAGTGCAGGGATAGAAGCAAGCGCACAACTCCACGAGGCAGCGTGGGGAAGAACCGAAGCACAGAAATCCTCCCAGGCAACACGAGCAACGATGAAGTGCTGCACTCCTCAAGGGCAGGATGGTAAAAAAGCCCAAACATGCAGGACTCCACCTGGGCAGCGCAGGGGATGAATCCAAGAGCAGGATGCAACGGGGCTCTCAGGGTGACAAAGGCTGCCTCCCGAGACCTGCTCGCTGGGCTTGACTCCCGAGCAGGACTGTCCACAGGACCCTGCTCCCAAATGCTGTCACAGAGCATGTGACCTGCTCTTGGGGGCGTCTAGCACTGTGCAAAACATCGTCCTAGGCAGCAGCACAGTAGAAAACAAGCCACGGTGCAGGAAAACCCATACCTTACAAAATAGTCCTAAGATAACAGGCCATGCAATAAACAATACAAAGTACAAACCTACCAATGCAATACAAGCTTCGACACAGACAATACCAGGAAATACAATCTTCAATACAAAATACAAAAGCAAATAATATACAAAATAACTAGTAAACGTCAAAGCAAGGCATAGTACTTACAGGCAGTGTGGAGAGGAAGCAAAGCACGGCTCACCTCCGCTGAAGCGCAGCAAAGAAGCACATGGTGGCAATCATCAGGGGCGTGATGGCAAAACAGCAAAGCACAGGATGCCTCTAGGGCACCAGACAGCAACAAGCGAGGAACAAGACGCCTCCAAGGCCATGCCGTCAAAAAGCAAAGCACAGCAAACCTCCAGGAAAGCAGGAAGCAAAAGGCAAACGCAGCATTCCTCATGGGTGGTGAAGAAAGAAGCAGAGCACAACATTCCTCTGGGCCATCACAGCAAACAAGCAAAGCGCAGGATTCCTCCAGGGTAGCACAGGCAAAAAAGCAAAACTCAGAACTCCTCCAAAGAGGTGCAAGCAAAGAAGAAAATCATGGGAAACCTCCAGGGTAGTGCACGCGAAGAACCAAATGCAGGGCTCCTCCAAGCTGCAGGAGGGGAAACAAATCACAGGACTCCTCCAGGGCAGTTCAGGCCAAGAATAAATCCACAGGACTCCTCCAAAGAGGTGCAGGCTAGGCAAAAAACCACAGGACTTCTCCAAAGGGAGGCAAAAGTAGAACTGATGTGCTGGACTTCTCCATGAATCTGGATGAGAATGCAGGACAACTCCGAGCGCAGCTCAGGAAAAACAAAACTACAGGACTCCGCCAAGGTGGTGCAGCCAAGAATGCAGAGTGCTAGACTCCGCTTGGACATCACGGTGAAGAAGCCCGAAGCAGAGATCCTGCAGAGCATCATGGTAAAAAGCCAAGCGCAGGACTTCACCAGGCTGGTGCAGCAAAGAAGCAAAGCGCAGGACTTCTCCGAGGCGTTGCAGAGGAAGAAACGAACCTCTGGACTCCTGAAGGATTCTGCGGAAATGCAGCCAAGTGCAGGGATAGAAGCAAGCGCACAACTCCACGAGGCAGCGTGGGGAAGAACCGAAGCACAGAAATCCTCCCAGGCAACACGAGCAACGATGAAGTGCTGCACTCCTCAAGGGCAGGATGGTAAAAAAGCCCAAACGTGCAGGACTCCACCTGGGCAGCGCAGGGGATGAATCGAAGAGCAGGATGCAACGGGGCTCTCAAGGTGACAAAGGCTGCCTCCCAAGACCTGCTCGCTGGGCTTGACTCCCGAGCAGGACTGTCCACAGGACCCTGCTCCCAATTGCTGTCACAGAGCATGTGACCTGCTCTTGGGGGCGTCTAGCACTGTGCAAAACATCGTCCTAGGCAGCAGCACAGTAGAAAACAAGCCACGGTGCAGGAAAACCCATACCTTACAAAATAGTCCTAAGATAACAGACCATGCAATAAACAATACAAAGTACAAAACTACCAATGCAATACAAGCTTCGACACAGACAATACCAGGAAATACAATCTTCAATACAAAATACAAAAGCAAATAATATACAAAATAACTAGTAAACTTCAAAGCAAGGCGTAGTACTTACAGGCAGTGTGGAGAGGAAGCGAAGCACGGCTCACCTCCGCTGAAGCGCAGCAAAGAAGCACATGGTGGCAATCATCAGGGGCGTGATGGCAAAACAGCAAAGCACAGGATGCCTCTAGGGCACCAGACAGCAACAAGCGAGGAACAAGACGCCTCCAAGGCCATGCCCTCAAAAAGCAAAGCACAGCAAACCTCCAGGAAAGCAGGAAGCAAAAGGCAAACGCAGCATTCCTCATGGGTGGTGAAGAAAGAAGCAGAGCACAACATTCCTCTGGGCCATCACAGCAAACAAGCAAAGCGCAGGATTCCTCCAGGGTAGCACAGGCAAAAAAGCAAAACTCAGAACCCCTCCAAAGAGGTGCAAGCAAAGAAGAAAATCATGGGAAACCTCCAGGGTAGTGGACGCGAAAAACCAAATGCAGGGCTCCTCCAAGCTGCAGGAGGGGAAACAAATCACAGGACTCCTCCAGGGCAGTTCAGGCCAAGAATAAATCCACAGGACTCCTCCAAAGAGGTGCAGGCTAGGCAAAAAACCACAGGACTTCTCCAAAGGGAGGCAAAAGTAGAACTGATGTGCTGGACTTCTCCATGAATCTGGATGAAAATGCAGGACAACTCCGAGCGCAGCTCAGGAAAAACAAAACTACAGGACTCCTCCAAGGTGGTGCAGCCAAGAATGCAGAGTGCTAGACTCCGCTTGGATATCACGGTGAAGAAGCCCGAAGAAGAGATCCTGCAGAGCATCATGGTAAAAAGCCAAGCGCAGGACTTCACCAGGCTGGTGCAGCAAAGAAGCAAAGCGCAGGACTTCTCCGAGGCATTGCAGAGGAAGAAACGAACCTCTGGACTCCTGAAGGATTCTGCGGAAATGCAGCCAAGTGCAGGGATAGAAGCAAGCGCACAACTCCACGAGGCAGCGTGGGGAAGAACCGAAGCACAGAAATCCTCCCAGGCAACACGAGCAACGATGAAGTGCTGCACTCCTCAAGGGCAGGATGGTAAAAAAGCCCAAACATGCAGGACTCCACCTGGGCAGCGCAGGGGATGAATCCAAGAGCAGGATGCAACGGGGCTCTCAAGGTGACAAAGGCTGCCTCCCGAGACCTGCTCGCTGGGCTTGACTCCCGAGCAGGACTGTGCACAGGACCCTGCTCCCAATTGCTGTCACAGAGCATGTGACCTGCTCTTGGGGGCGTCTAGCACTGTGCAAAACATCGTCCTAGGCAGCAGCACAGTAGAAAACAAGCCACGGTACAGGAAAACCCATACCTTACAAAATAGTCCTAAGATAACAGGCCATGCAATAAACAATACAAAGTACAAAACTACCAATGCAATACAAGCTTCGACACAGACAATACCAGGAAATACAATCTTCAATACAAAATACAAAAGCAAATAATATACAAAATAACTAGTAAACTTCAAAGCAAGGCGTAGTACTTACAGGCAGTGTGGAGAGGAAGCAAAGCACGGCTCACCTCCGCTGAAGCGCAGCAAAGAAGCACATGGTGGCAATCATCAGGGGCGTGATGGCAAAACAGCAAAGCACAGGATGCCTCTAGGGCACCAGACAGCAACAAGCGAGGAACAAGACGCCTCCAAGGCCATGCCGTCAAAATGCAAAGCACAGCAAACCTCCAGGAAAGCAGGAAGCAAAAGGCAAACGCAGCATTCCTCATGGGTGGTGAAGAAAGAAGCAGAGCACAACATTCCTCTGGGCCATCACAGCAAACAAGCAAAGCGCAGGATTCCTCCAGGGTAGCACAGGCAAAAAAGCAAAACTCAGAACTCCTCCAAAGAGGTGCAAGCAAAGAAGAAAATCATGGGAAACCTCCAGGGTAGTGCACGCGAAGAACCAAATGCAGGGCTCCTCCAAGCTGCAGGAGGGGAAACAAATCACAGGACTCCTCCAGGGCAGTTCAGGCCAAGAATAAATCCACAGGACTCCTCCAAAGAGGTGCAGGCTAGGCAAAAAACCACAGGACTTCTCCAAAGGGAGGCAAAAGTAGAACTGATGTGCTGGACTTCTCCATGAATCTGGATGAGAATGCAGGACAACTCCGAGCGCAGCTCAGGAAAAACAAAACTACAGGACTCCTCCAAGGTGGTGCAGCCAAGAATGCAGAGTGCTAGACTCCGCTTGGATATCACGGTGAAGAAGCCCGAAGCAGAGATCCTCCAGAGCATCATGGTAAAAAGCCAAGCGCAGGACTTCACCAGGCTGGTGCAGCAAAGAAGCAAAGCGCAGGACTTCTCCGAGGCATTGCAGAGGAAGAAACGAACCTCTGGACTCCTGAAGGATTCTGCGGAAATGCAGCCAAGTGCAGGGATAGAAGCAAGCGCACAACTCCACAAGGCAGCGTGGGGAAGAACCGAAGCACAGAAATCCTCCCAGGCAACACGAGCAACGATGAAGTGCTGCACTCCTCAAGGGCAGGATGGTAAAAAAGCCCAAACATGCAGGACTCCACCTGGGCAGCGCAGGGGATGAATCGAAGAGCAGGATGCAATGGGGCTCTCAAGGTGACAAAGGCTGCCTCCCGAGACCTGCTTGCTGGGCTTGACTCCCGAGCAGGACTGTGCACAGGACCCTGCTCCCAAATGCTGTCACAGAGCATGTGACCTGCTCTTGGGGGCGTCTAGCACTGTGCAAAACATCGTCCTAGGCAGCAGCACAGTAGAAAACAAGCCACGGTGCAGGAAAACCCATACCTTACAAAATAGTCCTAAGATAACAGGCCATGCAATAAACAATACAAAGTGCAAAACTACCAATGCAATACAAGCTTCGACACAGACAATACCAGGAAATACAATCTTCAATACAAAATACAAAAGCAAATAATATACAAAATAACTAGTAAATTTCAAAGCAAGGCGTAGTACTTACAGGCAGTGTGGAGAGGAAGCAAAGCACGGCTCACCTCCGCTGAAGCGCAGCAAAGAAGCACATGGTGGCAATCATCAGGGGCGTGATGGCAAAACAGCAAAGCACAGGATGCCTCTAGGGCACCAGACAGCAACAAGCGAGGAACAAGACGCCTCCAAGGCCATGCCCTCAAAAAGCAAAGCACAGCAAACCTCCAGGAAAGCAGGAAGCAAAAGGCAAACGCAGCATTCCTCATGGGTGGTGAAGAAAGAAGCAGAGCACAACATTCCTCTGGGCCATCACAGCAAACAAGCAAAGCGCAGGATTCCTCCAGGGTAGCACAGGCAAAAAAGCAAAACTCAGAACTCCTCCAAAGAGGTGCAAGCAAAGAAGAAAATCATGGGAAACCTCCAGGGTAGTGCACGCGAAGAACCAAATGCAGGGCTCCTCCAAGCTGCAGGAGGGGAAACAAATCACAGGACTCCTCCAGGGCAGTTCAGGCCAAGAATAAATCCACAGGACTCCTCCAAAGAGGTGCAGGCTAGGCAAAAAACCACAGGACTTCTCCAAAGGGAGGCAAAAGTAGAACTGATGTGCTGGACTTCTCCATGAATCTGGATGAGAATGCAGGACAACTCCGAGCGCAGCTCAGGAAAAACAAAACTACAGGACTCCTCCAAGGTGGTGCAGCCAAGAATGCAGAGTGCTAGACTCCGCTTGGATATCACGGTGAAGAAGCCCAAAGCAGAGATCCTGCAGAGCATCATGGTAAAAAGCCAAGCGCAGGACTTCACCAGGCTGGTGCAGCAAAGAAGCAAAGCGCAGGACTTCTCCGAGGCGTTGCAGAGGAAGAAACGAACCTCTGGACTCCTGAAGGATTCTGCGGAAATGCAGCCAAGTGCAGGGATAGAAGCAAGCGCACAACTCCACGAGGCAGCGTGGGGAAGAACCGAAGCACAGAAATCCTCCCAGGCAACACGAGCAACGATGAAGTGCTGGACTCCTCAAGGGCAGGATGGTAAAAAAGCCCAAACATGCAGGACTCCACCTGGGCAGCGCAGGGGATGAATCCAAGAGCAGGATGCCACGGGGCTCTCAAGGTGACAAAGGCTGCCTCCCGAGACCTGCTCGCTGGGCTTGACTCCCGAGCAGGACTGTGCACAGGACCCTGCTCCCAATTGCTGTCACAGAGCATGTGACCTGCTCTTGGGGGCGTCTAGCACTGTGCAAAACATCGTCCTAGGCAGCAGCACAGTAGAAAACAAGCCACGGTACAGGAAAACCCATACCTTACAAAATAGTCCTAAGATAACAGGCCATGCAATAAACAATACAAAGTACAAAACTACCAATGCAATACAAGCTTCGACACAGACAATACCAGGAAATACAATCTTCAATGCAAAATACAAAAGTAAATAATATTCAAAAGAACCAAAGCACAGAAATCCTCCCAGGCAACACGAGCAACGATGAAGTGCTGCATTCCTCAAGGATAGCATGGTAAGAAAGCCCAAACATGCAGGACTCCTCCTGGGCAGCGCAGGGGATGAATCCAAGAGCAGGTTGCCACGGGGCTCTCAGGGTGACAAAGGCTGCCTCCCGAGACCTGCTCGCTGGGCTTGACTCCCGAGCAGGACTGTGCACAGGACCCTGCTCCCAATTGCTGTCACAGAGCGTCTGACCTGCTCTTGGGGCCGTCTAGAACTGTGCAAAAAAATCATCCTGGGCAGCAGCACAGTAGAAAACAAGCCACGGTGCAGGAAAACCCATACCTTACAAAATAGTCCTAAGATAACAGGCCATGCAATAAACAATACAAAGTACAAACCTACCAATGCAATACAAGCTTCGACACAGACAATACCAGGAAATACAATCTTCAATACAAAATACAAAAGCAAATAATATACAAAATAACTAGTAAACTTCAAAGCAAGGCGTAGTACTTACAGGCAGTGTGGAGAGGAAGCAAAGCACGGCTCACCTCCGCTGAAGCGCAGCAAAGAAGCACATGGTGGCAATCATCAGGGGCGTGATGGCAAAACAGCAAAGCACAGGATGCCTCTAGGGCACCAGACAGCAACAAGCGAGGAACAAGACGCCTCCAAGGCCATGCCGTCAAAAAGCAAAGCACAGCAAACCTCCAGGAAAGCAGGAAGCAAAAGGCAAACGCAGCATTCCTCATGGGTGGTGAAGAAAGAAGCAGAGCACAACATTCCTCTGGGCCATCACAGCAAACAAGCAAAGCGCAGGATTCCTCCAGGGTAGCACAGGCAAAAAAGCAAAACTCAGAACTCCTCCAAAGAGGTGCAAGCAAAGAAGAAAATCATGGGAAACCTCCAGGGTAGTGCACGCGAAGAACCAAATGCAGGGCTCCTCCAAGCTGCAGGAGGGGAAACAAATCACAGGACTCCTCCAGGGTGGCTTAATGTTAGAAGAAAACCACAGGACTTCTACAGTGTTAGACCGGGGATGAAGTGATGCACGGTACTCCTCTAAATATCTTTATGAGAAGGAAGGCGCTGGACACCTCCAGGCATTGCTGAGAAGCAAATATAGCCCTGGGTAACTCCAGAGTCTTGGAGGCGAATAAGTAAAGCATTGGTACAAGCTTCAAGGTTGTGCAGGTGGTGATCCACAGGAGAGGATGACTCAAAGATGTTTTAGATGGAGAAAAGCACTGGACTCCTCCAGGCAGAACAGGTGAAGAAGGAAAGCACTGGACTCCTCCAATGTCCTGTAGGAGAAGTGAAGCATTGGAAACCTCTAGGGTGGCACAGGTGAAGAAGTGAAGTGAGGGAGTCCTCCAAGTTACGACAGCAGGTATGCAAAGCCTGCACTCTTTTGAGGTTGTGTGGTGAAAAATAAAGTGAAGCAAACCACTAGCACAGCAGTGCGTACAAGCTAAACGCCGCACACCTTTGAGCACTGAAGTGAGGAAGCGAAGCACTGTACTTCTCCACAGCATCGTGACAAAAATGCCAAGCACAGCATTCCTCCAGGGTGTTTCAGCCAGGAAGCAAGCTGATGCACTCAGAAAGGTGAAAAAATGATGCCCTCCGAAACAGCCTGGCGGTGATGTCCTCCTCCAGAGCCATACAGGTATATATATGATCCTCACATGCTTCAAAACTTGTGTGGGCAATCCTTGATTGTGGGAACCCTGCAACACAGGAGTGGAATAGCTACTTCTATTCCTATTTAGAAATTCCTAGGCATCAACTATACACCAATCCTTACAGTCTCATAAAATCAGTCAGTCCAAGCAACTATTGTCAAAGTCCTTGAGCTCATCTTTATTCATCATCCTCTGGGAGTTCCCGTGTACGTCCTCATTTCTCCCTCATTTTCCTGTGCCTATAAATCCCACTGCACTTTCCCGAAATGGAATCACTGCCTTCGTGTAGCTTGACTAGATGGGGACTGATGGGGACCCAAATGCCACACCAAATTCCTGGACCCCTGCTATTTATTGCACATAGACTACTCAGCTCTGCAGCTGACCACTTAATGCTGCCTAAAGAGCTTTCATCCGAAATAGGTGGCACCTGTGCAGGGGCACAACCAACTTCTCTGCCTTTGAAGAAACTTGCAACTCACAGAAGGCCCTGTCTGGCCAAGAAACAAGTTGGCTCTCTAAACATTCCCCTCAGCCCCTTCAAATGGCTGCCTGGAGAGAGAGCTCCTCTCTCACTCAGGAGCCACTTCCCTACTCGTCACCCTCACCTCACCCTTGCTGCTTGCCTGCTACCCAAGAGATACACAAGCAGCACAAAAAGTACAAAGCAGCACATCTGTGGCAATGCAGGAGGGTCAGCGGAGCTCCTCATGCTGATGCCAAAAGACATTCAGACAGCAGAGAATGGGCAAATGGACAAAATAGTTTGGACTATGTCCTTGCTGTCCATCTATAGTCTGAACAGAGCTCAACAGTCTGCTTACTGCCCACACTCAGAAGAGTCTGGATGAGGTTTCTGCATCTGTGAATGGGGTATAAAAAACTGGGAAACAGAAAAGCCTCACATCGCTTAGCTGAAGCTTTCTTAATTTCAGTTACATTAACTGCAGGTCTTGTGTATTACACACATAGAACAAGACCCACATTGCCTGAGTAAGGCAGTTGCTGTCCAGATACAAAATACACACAGCTAGGACACCATCAACAATATCTTCGTACGCAAAGAACATACAACGAAAACATGCAGCAAGTGTAGACAGAATATATATGGCTGGGCATACAGAGGACATGCATGTTAACATACATCTTTTGAGAATATAGATACACACCCACACACATTCTTTATAAAACATCCACAGAAGCTATATACTCGATCACCAGGAAAGAAGAGACATTCAGAAGAGACATTCTCTGTGCATAAAAAACTACACACATAGGAAGCATAAGCACACTGTTCTCTCTATACGTACGCTCTTTACACAGAACACCACATACAGAGAATATCCATTAGAGACATACAACTTGTCAGTTGTGTACATACTGCACAAAACAGATAGGTGAGAGGAAGCTATGCTTCATGTCTTTATGTTCAACAGATGCTGTCTTTTCATGGAACACAGGCAAGGGAGGAAGGGCATTTCTGTGTGTGGAGTGTAGGCTGTCCTGACTTGGGACACATGCACGTGCATACACATACTTTACACATAGACAGAGACAGCAGAAAAGCACATGTTTTTCTGTCTGTATAGAGCTCATGGATTGCTGTTGCATAGGATGTGTAGTAGCTGCATGTAGGGATCATAGAAAGAGTAAGGCTTTTCAGTCTTCTCTTTAAAATACAGGCAAGGTGATAAGAGGTTTTCCATCTGCATAGAGAAGACATGGGCTATATGTAACACACTTACACAGAAAGGCAGTGCCTCACCTGACTCTACACCTACTGTCTACCACCTGTGCACACACATAACACCCACAACAATGGGAGGCTTTTCTGTTGCTACACGGAATACGTACTGTCCTCCTTGAGACTATGCATGGACAGGCAAAGCTAGACTTGCTTTCTCAGTATGGAGCACAGACCAGGATATACTCTGCCTAACAGAAAAGAGATGGTGAGGATTTTCTCTCCGCATACAGACTGTATGGCAGCTATAGACAGACCGTATGCAGGCAAAGCATTTCTAGTTATAGACCAGACACTGCCTAGGCCAAACCAGGGCTTTTTGCTCGGCTCACACGGTGTATGCTGGCTGTATAGAGAACAGAAAAACAACAGAAAGATGAGCTGGGGCAATACTTTTCTGTCACCACACAAACTATAAAGTACCTGCATGGAGAATACACATGGAAAGCACTCCATATCACTTTTCTATCAGGACACAGAAAGAATTCTAGTTAGAGTAGAAACAGGCTAGGTGAAGCAGGGCTTTCAGACCTATCCCCATGGGAAGTGTTGGGAGGCTATGGGGAGGACAGGGTGGTCTCTCTGTACATCAGGCACACTCTGCCTAGAGGAGCACATGAACATGGCAGGCAAGGCTTTTCCCCTTGAAAAGCAAAGACGTGCTGCAGGCAGGTAGCAAATATGGGATTCTACTGCCTGTATGGGGAATACAGGCTGTCTAGAGAGCAGAGAGAAGTCTCTGTTCTTAGAACATGTCCTGCTGGTCTGCACAACAGATCCAGAGGGTCAAGAGAAGGTGGAGTGCTCCGGTCTGTGGCAATACGGGAGGGTGAGGTATGGCAAGGCTGCTGGGAGGGTAACAGTTATCAGAGACTTCCTCTGGCAGCTGGGGAGAGGCACCCTTCTGCCAACTGAGCCTGAAGTGTCAAGTGGCTTGAAGCTCACAGGATGATTGTGCACACAATGCTTCAAGAAAGCTGATGAAGCTCATACATCCCCCATCCCACAGGTGTGGCATTGGGACAAGCCCTGTCACGCTCTCTCCCACCCCCAGATCACGACTAGGACACTCTGGCCAGGACACTCTGGCCAGATGGGTGGGAGTGGCTGAAACTTCCAGCCTCCTGAGACACCCTGGTCTGGATCTCTCTTGGAGGGGTTTAGAGCACCAGCATCCCAGCAGGAAGACTCAATATGCATCACCTTCCTCTCTCCCTTCTCCCCATCTGCTGGAGGTGATTTTCCAGCACACTGCCCTGCACACAACTGTGAGGCCACCTGAAATCTGAGAGGCTGCCTCTGATATCAGGCCTTCGTTGCATGCCTCATCATCACAAAGGGAGAGGGGACCAGTTTGCTAACCAGGACCCTCACTAAACACAGGCACCACAAAAGCTGGCACAGGCACCAAAGCACAGCTCCACCAGGCAAAAGCTGGCCATGTTCAGCTACAGTTCCTCCCTGGGCCTTTCCCTCCCACAGAAACAAGCAACCACCGTCAGCTAAACGTATTTTCACCCTGTTGGTCAGGATACCCAGGACCTCAATGAGCTGGTCTGACTCTTGGACACTCTCTGATTCACAGACAGCCCCATTCATGTCAAAGAGGAAAATCTTTCTATAAACTTTACAGAAATCTACACACAGAGATCAGTATTTACAGGTTATATAACACGCCAAGACTTTTACACAAGTGCCATTCATAAAAGCAGCCCCATTGAAATACAACTGCAGACAGAACTGCACTGCAAGCACAGAGAGCCCCATAGAGTAAAGGGAAAGCACATTTACCCAGGACAAATGTCTTTGGGTGACTCGAGTGGGATGTTGCTCTGCAAACATCCACAACAACTAAAAAACTGGCCACAGGCCTCCCCACCCAAAACAAATGCTCCTCCTTTGCTTTTCTTGAATTCAGAAAACTACCACAACACCTTTTCCATCAAGCTCGAGAAACTGGGCAGTGCTAGAATTGAGCCTGCTCAGGACACTCCTGCTTGGCTCCTGGGTGCCATACAAGGCCACGTGGATTTCCCAAGACAGGACCCTTCTAACCATGCCCAGCCTAAGAAGACTGGGGCTCCCCGACTAAAAAGCCCTTGCTGATTTCTCCATCCACTACAGCCAGTTGACTGCATGAACCGTGCTTCATTTATTCCACACAAAGAAGCGTGTGTGAAAGACACCTTTGGAATGTGCATTTATGAACCTTGTTACCTGCCACTTGTGTCAATTCGAAAGCCATAACTACCCCCTCAGGGTCCCAATGGTAAGGGCGGGCAGCCAAGAGCTCTCTAGAGCTGGAATCAGGCAGCACCCAAGGTCACCAGCCGCTCCAGAGCTCAACATCTCACCTGCTGGCACCTCACCCTTCAAACACCCACCGGGACACCCACCAGGACACGGACCTTCCACACATACCTTCCACACTCCAGCACAGCAGCGTGGACGCTGGGCCTCGAGGCAGCCGCTCACCAACTGCTCCCTGCAACTGCCCGCGGCCCCGGCAACCACCATGCACTCGCTCGCTGTCGCACGGCCCCGCCCCATTGGCCACGGCCTCAACGCCTCTGGGCACAGCCAATGCGAGCGCCCCGGCACCCGGTGCAGGCCGACAGTGCTGCAGCCCCGCTGGCCCCGCGCCTCCTGCCTGCCCTGGCCCTGCCCGGCCCGACACAGCCCCGAGGTGACACAGGATGGGACAGGACGAGCCACCTGCCCAGCAGGACACAGCCCACACACGGGCGAGCAGGAGGGCTCGGGCTGCACAAAGCTCAGAGCATGAGGTCCCAGGCCATGACACTTTTCCTTCCCCTCAGCTTTCCCCGCCCCCTCCAGAGGAGCCTCATCCCAACAACAAGATGGCTGCAGGGGCCCTGCAAACACATGGCATGGGCATTGCAGAAGGCACCATGGCCACAAAGTCCTCCTCTCAAAGGAGGACTGTCAACAAAGTGACAATCACAGCGTGTCTCTCCTTTAGAAGGTGCACCCATCGCTTGTGATGAATCATGCTACAATCAGGGATCTGGTGCCTGGAAGAGATGAGTGGGGGTGGCTATACTTATTTTCACCCTGTTGGTGAGGGCACCCAGGACCTCAATGAGCTGCTCTGACTCTTGAACACTCCTTAATCCACAGACAGCCCCCTTCCAGGTCAAACCAAAAAATCTTCCTGTAAATTTTACAGAAATCTCAGGCTTACATCCTGCAGCCTTGGTGTCCGTTTCTGATGATTCCTATTTAATAAGGACTGTTTGTTTATCATCAGGAATAAAGAAAAAATGGAAGAGATCCGTGTAATTGTCTTTAAAAATCTAAAATGATGCGGCAAAGAAATATACAGTCATTTAATAGATTGGGTTGGAAGGGACCTTAAAGATCATAGCATCATAGAATAACCAGGTTGGAAGAGACCCACCGGATCATCGAGTCCAACCATTCCTATCAAACACTAAGCCATGCCCCTTAGCACCTCGTCCACCCGTCCCTTAGACTCCTCCTGGGAAGGTGACTCAACCACCTCCCTGGGCAGCCTCTGCCAGGGACCAATGACCCTTTCTGTGAAAAATTTTTGCCTAATGTCCAGTCTAAATCTCCCCTGGTGGAGCTTGAGGCCATTCCCTCTCGTCCTGTCCCCTGTCACTTGGGAGAAGAGGCCAGCTCCCTCCTCTCTACAACCTCGTTTCAGGTAGTTGTAGAGAGCAATGAGGTCTCCCCTCAGCCTCCTCTTCTCCAGGCTAAACAACCCCAGCTCTCTCAGCCGTTCCTCATAAGGCCTGTTCTCCAGCCCCTTCACCTGCTTCGTTGCTCTTCTCTGGACTCGCTCCAGAGCCTCAACATCCTTCTTGTGGTGAGGGGCGCAGAACTGAACACAGTATTCAAGAAGCGGTCTCGCCAGTGCCGAGTACAGAGGGAGAATAACCTCCCTGGACCTGCTGGTCACGCCGTTTCTGATACAAGCCAAGATGCCATTGGCCTTCTTGGCCACCTGGGCACACTGCTGGCTCATGTTCAGTCGGCTGTCAACCAACACCCCCAGGTCCCTCTCCTCCAGGCAGCTTTCTAGACAGACTTCCCCTAGTCTGTAGCACTGCATAGGGTTGTTGTGCCCCAAGTGCAGGACCCGGCACTTGGCCTTGTTAAACCTCATGCCATTGGACTCTGCCCAGCGGTCCAGCCTCTTCAGATCCCTTTGCAGGGCCTCCCTACCCTCCAGCAGATCAACACATCCACCCAGCTTAGTGTCATCTGCAAACTTGCTAAGGGTGCACTCGATGCCTTCATCCAGGTCATTGATAAAGACATTGAATGGGGCTGGACCCAGCACTGAGCCCTGGGGAACCCCACTTGTAACTGGCCTCCAGCTGGATTTCACACCATTTCCCACCACTCTCTGGGCCCGGCCATCCAACCAGTTTTCCACCCAGGAGAGTGTGCGTCTGTCCAGGCCAGAGGCTGACCGTTTCTCAAGCAGAATGCTGTGAGAAACTCTGTCAAAGGCTTTACTGAAGTCCAGGAAGACCACATCCACAGCCTTTCCCTCATCCAGCAGCCGAGTCACTTGGTCATAGAAGGCGATCAGGTTAGTTTGGCAAGACCTGCCTTTCATGAACCTGTGTTTACAGGGCCTGATCACCCAGTTCTCTTGCATGTGCTTCATGATAGCACTCAAGATCACCTGCTCCATGACTTTCCCTGGCACTGAGGTCAGACTGACAGGCCTGTAGTTTTCTGGGTCCTCCCTGCGACCCTTCTTGTAGATGGGCACAACATCAGCCAACCTCCAGTCCAGTGGAACTTCCCCAGTCTTCCAGGACTGTTGGAAGATGATGGAAAGGGGTTTGGCCAGCACATCCGCCAGCTCCTTCAATACCCTTGGATGAATCCCATCCGGCCCCATAGACTTGTGGGTGTCTAGCTGGGCTAGCAAGGCTCTGACCACCTCCTCTTGGATCACGGGAGCCTCATTTTGCTCCTCTAGCTCCTGGGTTTGTACACAGATGGAACGACTTTCTTTACAATTAAAGACTGAGGCAAAGAAGGCATTAAGTACCTCAGCCTTTTCCTCATCCCCTGTCACTGTTGTTCCTTCTGCGTCCAATAGGGACCGTATGGTCTCCCTAGTCCTCCTTTTATTATTTATATATTTATAGAAAGATTTTTTGTTATCTTTCACAGACTTTGCCAATCTGATTTCTAGTTGAACCTTAGCCCTTCTGATTTTTTCTCTACACAATCTCACTTCCCTCCTGTAGTCCACCCAAGAGGCCTGTCCCCTCTTCCAGAGCCCATAAACATTTCTCTTCTTCTTGATACCCCTCAAGATCTCTCTGTTCAACCAAGCTGGTTTTCTCCCCTGCCGGCTTTTTTTACGGAACATGGGGATGGCTTTCTCCTGAGCTGCTAGGATTTCCTTTCTGAAGAGCTCCCAGCCCTCCTGGGCTCCCTTGCCCTTAAGTACTGTCTCCCATGAGACTTTGCCAACCAGCCTTCTGAAGAGTTCAAAGTCTGCCCTCCGGAAATTTCATGCTGCTGTCCTACTAACCACCCTCTTCACTTCACCTAGAACACAAAACCCTATCATCTCATGATCACTTTGTCCTAGGCGTCCACCTACTGCCACATCTCCCACAAGGCCTTCTTTGTTCACAAACAGCAGGTCCAGGAGGGCACCCTGCCTTGTTGATTCATTCACCAGCTGCGCAAGGAAGTTGTCTTCCACGCACTCCAGGAACCTCCTAGACTACTTCCTTTCTGCTCTATTGTACTTCCAGCAGATATCAGGAAGATTGAAGTCTCCCACAGGAATGAGAGGCATTGATCTAGAAATTAACCCCAGCTGTTTATGGAAGAGCTCATCAGCTGCTTCTCCTTGGCTGGGTGGTCTGTAACAGACTCCCATCACAAAATCTACCTTCTGGTGGGCTCCTCTGATTTTAACCCACAGGCACTCAATCTCCTCATCGCCACAATCTATCTCAACCGTGTCCAAGTCCTCCCTTACAAAGAGGGCTACCCCACCTCCTCTCCTACCCTTCCTATCCCGCCTGAAGAGTTTGTACCCCACCACAGCTGCACTCCAGTTCTATAAGTCGTCCCACCACGTTTCCGTGATGGCAACGACATCATAGGCTCCTTGCCCTACGACAGCTTCCAGCTCTTCCTTCTTATTCCCCATGCTGCATGCATTGGTGTAAATGCACTTCGGCTCAGCTGCTGAGCCTTCAGCCCTCTTAGAGGGAACAGAGTTCGTTCCCAATTGCCTGGTAACTGGAGTAGCTAGCACCAGAGTGCCCGTATCTCCCTTAGCACCACCAGGTGTGTTCTCCCCCACTTTTTGTATGGTGATGTACTGGTGGTCCTCACCAGCACACCCTCTCTGAATCACCATTGCCCCACGTCCAGGTTTGTTCCTGTCTAGCCTGGTCTTAACCCCCTCCCCCTTCACATCTAGTTTAAAGCTCGATTTATGAGCTTAGCTAGGTTTTTAGCAAGGGCTTTAGCCCCCCTAGGAGACACACGTGTCCCATCCTTAGCAACAAAGCCTGGGGGTGCGTGAGCCACCCCATGATCAAAGAAGCCAAAGCCCCTCTCCTCACACCAGGCTCGGAGCCAGGCATTAATCGAATTCTTCTTCCTGACTTCCAGCTCCTCTCTATTTAGCCTTGGGATGGAGCAGAAGACTATTTGTGCCCCAGAGCCCTCCATCACTTTCCCAATGGCCCTGAAGTCTTTCTTGATGGTTTTGGTCTTTCTGTTTACTAGATCATCGTTACCATTTTGGACTACTGTCAGAGGATAGTAGTCTGTCTCGTGGACCAGGGAAGGAAGTTTTCTAGCTACCTCCTTCCCTGATGCCCCCGGTAAGCAGCAGAGCTCTCTGTGGAGCGGGTCCGGTCTGCAAATGGGTCCCTCCGTTCCTTTTAGGAGGGAGTCCCCTACAACAATCACCCTCCTCTTCTTCTTAATGGAGGATGTTTTTATCTTTTTCTGAGGATGGTGCTGCCTAGGGAAGGATTCTAGGCTGTGGGAGCCATCATCCTCATCCTCAGGGTTGGATTCCACCTGCAGCACCTGGTACGTGTTCACCAGGGGGATCTGGGGTTTTGCTGTCTGGGTGAGGGGAGCAGGTTTCCTTCGTCTGGCAGGAACTTGCTGCCATTCCCCATCTCTTGTTCCCCCAACCTTGCAGTTTGCAGGTGGATGGTGTTTGGACACACCAGCTCCAGCAGGCTGCTGAGTTAGCGAGAGGGCACTACTCCACTGGTCTATCTCCCTCTCACACTCCCTGATGGTCCTCAGCCTCTTTACCTCCTCCCTTAACTCCTCCACCATGCGAAGGAGTTCCCCGACTCGAGCGCAGCTTTCACAAGTGGAGCCAGTAACAGAGGCACAAGCTGGTGTGGGAGCGGGGCACTGCCTGCAGCCCAGGGTCTGGGTTGCTGCATTCACCCCCTGTAATCATCCAGTTCCAACCCCCATGCCATGGTCAGGGATACCTCTCACCAGATCAGGCTGCCCAAGGCCCCGTCCAATCTGGCCTTGAACACCTCCAGGGATAGGGCTTCCGCAACTCCCCTGGGCAGCCTCTTCTAGTGTTCCACCACTCCCACGGTGAAGAAATTCTTCCTCATGTCTAGCCCAAATCTGCACCTCTCCAGTTCATACCCCTCGTCCTATCATTACAAGCCTTTGTGTACAGTCTCTCCCCAGCTTTCCTGTAGCCCCTTTCAGGTACTGGAAGGCCTCTATGAAGTCTTCTTGAGACTTCTCTCCTCCAGGCTGAACAACCTCAACTCTCTCAGCATGTACTCATAGCAGAGGCGTTCCAGCCCTCTGATCATCCTTGTAGCCCTCCTCTGGACCCTTTTCAGCAGTTCCATATCCTTCTTATGCTGGGGATTCCAGAACTGGACACGCTACTCCAGATGAGGTTTCACAAGAGAGGAAGAGAAAGGCAGAATCACCTCCCTCGACCTGCTGGCCACGCTTCTTTTGATGCAGCCCAGGATACGGTTGGCCTTCTGGGCCGTAAGCACACACTGCCAGCTCATATTGAGCTTCTCATCAATCAGCACCTCCAAGTCCTCTGCAGGGCTGTTCTCAATCACATCATCCCTCATCTTATATTGAAACTGCAAGTTGCCCTGACCCAGGTGTAACACCTTGCACTTGGCCTTGTTGAACCTCATGAGGTTCACACGGCCCCGCTTCTTCAGCTTGTACGAAAACCCACGTAATGGATTACTCCCCATGGATTGTGTTGAGGACAAGGAGGGATGGGCTTGAAATGAAGCAAAGGAAATGCAGTTGAGGTGTTATGCAAGGAGAATTCAGAGGCAATTTGAGAGATATCAATGCTATCATGACTTAAAAGAAGGAGAGAAGGAATTATGGTTTGCACCTTATAATGCAAGGAAAAGAAAGCTTGAAAGGAAGTTCTCAGTTGGCAAATAGAAAACAAAGGGATGTAGTTCTTCACACCTCATACAGTTGAGCTCTGGAATGGTCTGCAGTCCTTGTAGGTGCCAAACAGATACGTTTGCTTTTGCAGTTAGGTATCTGACTGGGCCCACCAGTGATTAAAAGCTGTTTGAACTTTCAATGTAAAGGCTAGTAGCTCCTAAGAGTAGCTTAAAGAGCCATTCACAGGACACCACTACAGGATACAGAGTGTTTCTGCTTGAGGAAGGTTGTGGCCACAGAAAGCATCAGACCTTGTGGAATACACCAACTGGATTCTTTCTGTATGAAATAGCTTTGTTAGCCACCGGCCAACAGAAACTGATATTCTCCAAATGCAGAACAGCTGCCTATTGTGAATGTTTAGATTTTCAACATACACAATCTTTGAGAGAAACTTAAGACACACAATTGGCAAAAGATTATCCTGCAGCCAAAAGCAGCCCAATGCCACTTTGCAGAAATATCCATTTTATTTTAAGCACGCAACATTTTGCCACCCAACTGAAACCCCTGAGTGTCCAAAAACCTGCCAAACTCCCATGACTCTAGTCATCTGCTTACAAACATAATAAAACATTTCAACTCAAGGCAGACCAAATGTCTTTCTAGAAAGATCAGTTAAGTGCTGAATATGCTGAAGGCAACATCTTTCAACAAAGTCTTTCAAAATCAGAGATGCCCTTACATGTTTTTCCCACAGTATACTACAAGTTTAACTGCACAAAAATACACTTATAATCTGTATTTCAGTTCTATTTCAGTTTTGTCGTGAACTGAACGCATTTCCCATGACGTACGTGCAAAGAAAGAGGTACTGCTGCAATTAGAGAAAATATACCTGTGACTCAGCACATGGAGATACTGTTCTCAAGTGATTTAGACAACCTGTATTTAACTACTGTACGTCAAGAGAATCAAAGAAATGACACCTAAAAGGAAAGCTGGTAGCAGACTAATGAAGTCTGAGACTGCATTAACTCAGAAGAACATTCATAAACAGTTTAGACAAATGATTCCCCAGCGATGGCCAAGAATTAGTCCTTCCCTTTATTCCAACTACCAGAAGTTGAAACATTAAAAACCTTTAAAAGTGTAATTCAAACTAGGAACCACCAGTGGTGCTTGAAAGAAGTAGCTGAAAAAAAAAGTTCCAGAGGTTCATCCTCTGGCTCCACCACTTAAGACAACAAACAAAAAACCCCCACCAAATAATGCATATGGACAAAAAAGGTGTGGGTGAATCCTCTCACCCCCATTGCAATCTTCCTGCAGTGCCTACATCGCTGAGGGAAAAACAGTTTTCAAAGCAGTTCCTCTCCTTGTGCATCTATGTTTCATCACAGCCAGATTGGACCTTCCTGGTGTTGTTCCATACAGCTCCTTTTCAGTCTTTGCAAATCTACATGCTCCTTGCAAAAGCTTTTCAACATCCTCATTATCCTTGTTTTATGAACTTGATTCCCAGTCAGTCTTCATCTTTCAGCTCGCACTCCTCTTCCTCATCATCTAGGAAGCTGTTGTTAGGGTTATATTCATTTGGTTCATCATCATCATCATCGTTGTCACCATTTTATTCCACAGCCCTTTTTCCTGTAGGGACAAAAATGACGTTTATTCACGGATCATAAATATAGAATGAAAGAGATCTCCCAGAAACCACTGAATTGGTCTGTCTCCTCAAGAAGAGAGAGAATCATCTAAAGCATCCTCCCCAGTGCTAACAATCTGGGGGCTGATATTCCAGACTCACGAAAAGCTGGGCCAGCTCTGACCACTACACTGCAGCGCTCATTGGTCTGATGGTTCACAAAGTTTTCCTTCCTGGTCTTAAACCCAGCCTCTTGTTACAGAGGACTCAGGGGGTTAAAATCCTCCTTTTAACACACCGCTATAGCACATTTCAGCATAACTCAAGAGCTTTTAACTCAGAAGCCAAAGCTACTGTCTAAAATGTTGAATATAGAGACGAAGCTCATATTTATCAATTGTCGCAACTCCAAATCACTTCTCAAATATGGCTGTTAATAGATTTCAAATATAACACAACAAATTCAAAAAAAACCTGGCCAAGTTATTACCAAAGAAAACAAATGTTAAGTTTCTCCCAACACATCAGCATACTGGTGACCTATCCATTTGGTTCTTTTTCACCAGAAATCTGATATTCACATCTATTTTATTGAACTGAAAGCAAATTTCAAACCACAAGCTGCAAAAATTAACGTGACAGCAGACTGTCTGCTGTTCATGGTGTATTACTGATGGCTTGCTGTATCTTTTAAACAAAGACAAACCTTTAAACACACAAACACTGAAGAGCAAACAAGAAATTATTTTCACATGTGAACAGGTGTCTCTGTGACATGACATGATTCCTCCAGTATTTGACCAGTGTTTCCATTGCATCCAAAATGTTAAAGTAGCAGAATCGGTAAAGTATGTGCCTAAATATTATGAACCCTTAGTCTTCCTTGGGCAGCCTGATCTAGTGGGATATCCCTGCCCATGGCAGGGGGGTTGGAACTACATGATCTTTAAGGCCTCTTCTTCCCCAAACTATTCTATGATTCCATGATTCTTCATACCCTCCTTGATCTGCAAAACTTGCAAAGTAAACCAGTGCCACGCTTCTGGAATATGGATACAACCCATCTGAAGCTGGGAGTCAAGCCTCTACCGCAACAACTACAGAGAGAAACTGAGTTCGCTGAGCAAGCTGCAGGTAGCTAAAGGACATGCCCTGTGCACCACTCAGGTGTTCAAAGGCTGCCAAAAATACCTGATTCACCTGCAAGATGTCTCTCATGTTGTCCTCATTAGCACAACATGAGAGCAAGTTACCTGAGCTGCCCTGCAGCCCCAGGCTCTGTCCACAGCTCAGAGAATGCACTCAGCATGATTCTCTGAGTCCTACTAAAACACCACCCATTTTAAAGGTTAACATCATCCGAGCCTGCTGAGTTGTATGGTTTTTTTTCCCCACTACGCCAGACTCCTTCCCTGTTTTATCTTTAAAGCTCCACAGGGAGACAAAAGCACAGCTGCTCGACTTAGCTGCACTGGTAACCCATGTTGTCTTGCACAGCCAAGTTCTCCAGCAATAGGAACTCAGATAAAAAGCCAAAGCAAGAGAACTAGACAAGATAACCTGAGACTGCAACTTTGAGGATGAATAAAAGAAGTGTGATAAGCATATACTTTTGGAACTACATGGTAACATACTGTACTGTCTTGATTTTGAAATGTCCATGCACTTCATAAACACAGTATTTCTAATCACTCCCAGAACAGTAAAGGGAAAAAAAAACAGAAGAACTTCCTTCTCTTCTTGCCTGCATAGATCTTAAGGATCAAATCAGGTAATAGTTACAATTTATTTCCAGCCCCCAAATTAAATCTTAGAAAGGGAACGCCAACAGGTACAAGGTAAACAAATCATCTGGACATTTTACTCCTCACGTTACTGTGCTCTACACTCTAGTTCAATAAGTTTAAATAGGAAAGCACTGATCAGGCCATAATTATCCCATTTTTCAATAAGAGGACTCAATTTCTTTTCAGCTAAGAAACACCTACCTGGTTCTAGTTTTATTACTTTAACTGCTGCTAGCTCAACTCTACCTTCTCTGACAACACGGAGTCAAAAAGCAGCTGAGATACACAAGGATCTAGGACAATGAAACTACTTGTTTAGGGTTCTTTTAGAAGAAAAAAATAAACAACACATGAGGAGCCAATAAATTAAAACATCTTAAGCATAAATGACTCATGCAAAGTTTCTTTTCTGAAATACACTGAACTCTTATTTTTTGTTGGGCTTACAGCATGCATTTTCACTAAATAAGCATTCTGTTCACTTAGATCTAACACACTAATTTAAAATCCATGCTGTGCTTGATGACAGTGAAACAAACAGCAAGAATTCTGCAGCTAGCATGCTCTTTGCTCAGCACACATCCGTAGGAAGCATTATTTCAACAATGCTTCTCATCCTGGACTTCTTTGTTAGCAACAAGGCAAGCTATTTCAAAAAAACCCTACTAGGCAGCTAATTTGTACCGAGATCTGAAGTTTAAAAATGCTCAAGAAACCTTGCACAGCCACACAAGTCTGAAACTACTGATGTACTTTGCTGTTAAAACCCGTAAGCAAGTAAACCACTGAGATACCCACTGCGAAGCCGTTGTAACATACACAGCTCTCACAGCAGACAAGCAGGGCCCATGGAGCATCAAGGGCTGCACCCTGCAGCATATGTGACTGCTTCCAAGACTCCCACGAGAGCCACCCAATACCTCACGCTCATTTCACTACATGTCCCTCGGTCCTTACTCTGCACCAGCAGCAGCAGCCTCTCCTTGCTGCAAGGGTGCAAACCAAACAAGCCTGCAACAGAGGAGTCTGAAAGAATTCCCCGTGGATACACAGAAGCTCTGTGGCCAGCTTCAGCAGCAGTTACTTAGCAGCTTAAATGCGTTTTGTATAGGTCCTTGTCATGCTGCAGACAACATTCTATGAGCAACCAAGGATGATTTTTTATTTTAAAGCCATTAAGGAGCAACATAAATGATGATAATAATGAATCCTCTTCCAGAACTGTTGTGTTTGACTGCTAATTGAAATCCGTGGACCCATTTGCCCAGTTCCTTCCCGACAGTTCCATGCACCCGCACCCAGCAGCAAAGCTGCTCCCCAGCGCAGAAGCAGCAGTTCCTGCTACAGCATCTGCGCTCCCCATAGGAGTTTTGGTACTGGAACACCCCTGCACTGAATGCTGTGTCCACTCCAGCCCCTACACAGTGCACAGAAGATGAGTTCGGTCCTAAAAACACAAGAGACTTCAGAAAGGAGAGTTTACTGATCTGCTTAACCCTTTAGGTGACAATTTCACAAGGACAAAAATATGTTGTCCGGCTTGCCAGAGCACGGTACACTGAGCAATCACGTGAGAGCAATTAATATTTGTCCAGCATGCACTACACACCATCTCACTCAGAAGCTTATCAGCAGCCTTGCAAAGACAATCAGTCTTGTCTAGCTTGCTGAGTTTGAGTCAGAAGCCCCCTTTAAATCCCTCTTAACAGTTAGTAAGATGCCCAAGACTTGTAGATGTGCAAACAAGTCAATTTTATTGAGAACAATTGATTATAGCAACTCAATGACTAAATAAGGGTTAGGTGGTGACTGGGCCTAAGATACTGTTTGCAAAAATACATTGAAAGTCAAGCACCTGAGCACAGATCGGAGCGATATGCAAGTAAGAAATAGGTAGTTAAAGTCAAAGTAGAGAGAGATACTAGTAATTAGTTTGATGGAAAGATATACATAACACCACTGTCTTCCTCCAGATGACTTTCTAGTAGGGGAAGGCAAGATGAAGTCCTGCCTACCGGCTGATCCCAGAAGTTTAGATAACATTTTCCCCTCACAACTTTCCCCTTTGTTTACATTTTTATAGCAATTTTCACCTTTGGGATGCAACCCTGCTGACTGGTTGAAAAGTTGTTCTCACTTTGCTTGCCAAACTTAACTGTGAATGCTGAGTAGGAGAGGCTGTGGGAATGGTTTGTCGAGGAGGAAGGTAGCCTTAAGTGTAGGGGTGTATTTTAGTATGATAATGATATAACAATGATGTTATAATGAGCACAGGTCAACTGGAGGGCTGGATTGTCAGAGCAGCAGCTGCAATTAATCTTGGAAAATAACTGGGCATTTGAACCACAGCCCTTGCAAGGGAATCACAGTCCTTGCTGACAACAGGAATTGGCTATGCCTGTCCCCAGACATCCCATCCCCCACTTCACAGAGTGAGATACCCTTGCTGCCTTCTTTTCTGATGAACAGTGTGCTGTCCCCAGCTGTGATGCATCTCCACTAACTTAGTTTTTAAAGCCTTGTACTCAGCCTGCTGGGGGGGTTGGTATTCAGTCCCATTTCTCCTCACATTTAGCTTTATTTCCACAAGCCTCTCCTCTACCCAGGGGAGTTTTGGAACTGAAACACCCCTGCGCTGAAGGCCATGTCCACTCTACTCCCTTCACATGGCACATAAGACCAGTTCTGCTTTTGCTTTTTCCTTCATCCAGTTTCAAATTGAAAAAGGACAGAATTACAGAATTTAATGATGCAGATACATACCCACCTTTTAAGCTGCTAATATTCTCATCTAAGTCACTTAAGGAGCTCAAGGGCTCATACCTTTTATTGACTGATCTCACCCAATGCTGCAAGGTATTGGTTCTTAACATGGCAGCTTCAGAGCTGGATGTGGAATCACAAGTGGAAGGCAAAAACCCCTAACACTATAAAAAGTAGCCAGCAATGAAGTCTGGAAATAAATGCCGTGTGGATTCCTGTGTTCAGAGATCAAGCCAGCTCACTCCTGGCACACCTGATCTCAAACCTCCCCCTGTACGTTTCTGTGGCAATAATCTTCTGCAATGCTGGGAGTTTGGCATTTGCAAATAATTTGCAGGCAGATGGTTGTGGAAAGATCCCGAGACCAGTGGGAATCCTACAAAAATCAACAAGTCCAAACTTGGTAGGTTGTGGAAAGAACAGTAAAAAAAGGAATTTTCTCCAGCAGTTCTCCCTGAAAGTCATTTGCCCACTCCACCGATGGCAGCAGGGTCTCCACTCAGTGCTCATCCCCATGGTGGAACAAAGATGCAAAGACATTAAGAAGAGCAAAAACAGAAGTTCCTTTTATCTGTATCAGAGAATAGAGGCAACACATGAGAAAGTGGCACCAATGAAGCAGGAGCTAAGGTTTTGATGTATTTCTTTTCCCAAAATATTTGCGAGACACAAACTGAGACAAGATGTTCAGGAATCAAAGGTCAGCTGGCCATTCTCTAGACCAGTATTGCCAGGGCTCATAAAATCCAGAAAGGAAGAAAAAATCTGATTTATTACAGGCCACCAGTGCCTTTGGGAACAGCAGGCTACCAACTGCTTAAGGGCATAAATTGACACAGGAATCAAAGCCATGTAAATGAAAATGTTGTTGGCAACATTGAAGAATACTCAGCTCAACCCCCCCCAACTATTTGCACATCACCTCTGTTTTGTTACAGGCACGACTTTGTAAGATGCTTGATGTAACTCAAACTCACTGTGAACTTCCAGCAGTCTTCAGATGAGGCAGCTCTGGACAACGGAACAGATTTTAAGCCCTGTATTTTACATAACTTCAGATGAGCATTTTGCCACACTAACATTTTCACTATCGTGGCCACACAACTTCACGTGAAAAAAATTTAAAAACCCAAATATCACCTCTCTTTCTGCCCCTCGCTGAAAAGTGTTATAGCCACTCTTTATGGCCCCAGGCCACATTGAGAACTAAACCCAGGTGAAGCTTCACCTCCTACAACAAACTTGCACAGGTGCCAGTTAGAAGATCCATAATTGACCGCATGTATTTGATAGAGCACTAATGGCACAAACAAGTTATCCATTACCTTTCTTGGGACACATTCATTATAGTCTTCGCTAAAACTTCTTTGAAAGCTGACTTGGGGAGGGGGGCGTATAATTAGAAATATATTGGTTTAAGCCAGAAATCCATACTAGCAGACTTGCAGTGCACTAGAATGTTTCCAGGTACCAGCTCACCAGCAGAAGTCACTGCAGCAGGATCTTACCAATCTGGCCCATATCCTCCTGCCCTCTGGGTCTCCGTAGTGCAGTCTGCACCACAGGCTCTTACTTCAAATTCTAACATCTTCAGACTGGAGCCTGTGTGTTGTGGAAAGCACCTGCATAAAAAAATGCTTCCAACTGGCTCCAACAATGAACTTCAAATAAAGAAAAAGAAAAAAAGCCCATACCAACTCAGACAGTTCTGATTGCTATCTCCATGCTAATCACAGCAGAGGAACACAATTCATGAGTCCATCTCAGTTTGCCAAGTTGCAAAGGCTTGTTCAAAATAGCAGCTGAAAGCAATCGTAGTCCTTCTCCATACCAATACTTCCCTGTCAGCTCAGCAGGCATGGGGAAGCCTTGGATTAGATTCTTCCCTCCAACAAACCTTTTGCAGAGACTACAAGAATTGCTGAGACCTCTCTCTCTTCAGGAGAATTTTTCCACATGCTGCTTTGCTCACAGAAGTCACTTTGAACTTGGCAAGTTTCTCCATCTTCCACAGTGCTTTTGGACTAACGTTACTGAGTGAGGAAAATCATTCTTTTTGATAGAACTAAGTCTCTTCACCCTAAAAAGCCAAAGCACACCCGTCACACACATACAAACACTGCAAAGAATTAACACAGAAAATAGTTTATTTTCTACTCCAAGGGATCTGAATAACAACATTTCAAACTCATCAGAAACAAGCTTTCAAGTAATACTGCAAGGGACACACAATAAAAGTACACATCCAGCCCTCAAAAAGAGCTGGAGACTCCTGCAGACAAGATGTACTTCCTAAAAACACTGCTGAAGGTGAAAATCCAGTCACAGTTAATAGCAGCTCATTTGGGTTTGCAGTTCTGCAAATGAAGTCTCTGTCACAAAGAAACTCCTCCCAATACTGAGAGGTTTTGTCTAAGTAAGGATTTCAGGACTCTACCTCATTACAATATCTTACAGTAAAAATACTTGATGCATTATAAGGCATCTTCCACCTCTCCAAAAGAAGGAGAGAAAAGCAGAACCTTCCGATATCCAAAGAAAGTGAGCTGGACTAACAGATGGCACAGGCTTTGTTCCGATCAACAAGGCTCCACCAGATCACTGCCATGCTACTCTTGAAGCGTATCAGGATTCAAGTTCACTTTGACACAGTGCAAGAAAGCTACCGATTCCCAGCAGTAGAGATCTTCTTGTATTTGTGTATGAAAGCATCCGTCTTTCCAAGACTAACTCCATAGACACCATCTGGCACCAGAGACCCAAACCGTGTCTGTCTGCTGCTGACGGAAGCTTCTTCAACACCGTTCACTGAGGAGGAAGCGTTCCCATCAACATTCAGGGCTTTTGCAATGGCAGCTTCCCTTGCGCCATCAGCAAAGACAATAGGAGAGTCACTTTTGGCATGCTTGGCAACGCCATCAATGCGCTTATGGAGATCTTGGCTCAGTAGCAATACAATAGTGCCTCCAACACGCAGTACTCTGGAAAAAAAAAAGGAAAAAAAATAGGTTAGGTGTTCATTCTGCCTGACATGCATTCATCTGTGCAGAACTCAACACTGCTGACGCTTCAGATGGCACTTGCATTCAACAAAACACTAGGCCTGTTAATGCTCATGGCTCAACTCGATAAACTACACTTCCAAATGGAGTTTAAATTCCCTATCTTTATAACTCTTTCTAAATGGGAGAACAAGGTCCTATCCTAACTCCCAAACATTTCTGGCCTCAGGAGTTCTTTCCACTGCATCAGCAGGGAAGGTAGATTCTGTTTTCCCCCTCTTGGTATTATTTCAAGGACTGAGGGGAGTATCAATTTCAAACACTGGTTTTCGGTTGCATAAGCCTCCACCACTCTGCAAAGGAACAGCTTCCCAGGGCAACAGAAGATTGGTAAGGCAATTCTGAAGCTGACCTTTCCATTTGGAAACTTTAAAAGGTCTGTTCTTTCTCTGTTCCACTGATCCTTAATGGTTTGCAAACTCAGGAAGCAGAGGAAAATTCATCACTGTGTGTAATCCATTTTTCACAGTACATGACCAGACGTGACACTTGGCTTTGAAAGAGAGGAGAAAATAGGACTATCCTTGCTCTGTTCACAGCAAGTGGACTGAACAGTCTTACTCGTGGGGCTCTCACAGTAACGGTCCCTTCCTCATTTCCACATTCCCAGGGAAATAATTTGCTTAGAGTGGCCCAGCAGAGCAAATAAGACCAGACTACAAGCAGAGTCAAAGGGAGGGCTGGTCACTGTAAGCTGACACAAGGTTGCCCTGCTGTTCTGTGGAGCTACCACACCTTCTTCACCACCTTCCCACTGCATTCCTGCATTGGGTGAGCAAAATGAACACTGCTGAAGACCAGTCCTACAGAAAGGACTGTCAGCCTTTCAGCCAAGAAAAGAAATAAAGAAGCACATGGTTTGAACTGCCTGATAGAAGCAGCCTGCTATTAGTTTGGCTGAACTCTGCTACAAAACAACAGGGTGAAAGATGAAAGGAGGCATCTAAAAGCAGACCAGGTGGCCAACTGGATATACACTAACAGAAAGGAAAATTGATACCACCATTTTCTGGTCTGACATCTTTCTTCCCAACAATATAGGCTAGTAAAAGCTTGATTGTCAACCCAAAAGGAAAGCCTATGATTTTATACAAGCTGACCTCAACGGAGACGCTTTATCCACCTGGCCGTGCGTTAGGTTCATCTAGGTCATCCTCTCCTCTTTCTCCTTTCTGCCTTAAGGGTATTTGTGAGTGTGACTCAAACATTTAACCATCGTGCCTTGGAAAGAATATTCGCGAATGTAGCCCACACAACAAGCTCATTCCTTGTCAGCTTGTGCTGCCGCCAGCATTTCCACAGCTTGCAAGACAAGCCACAACAGCCTTCAAGGGACAATTAAAGGACTCGGACTTTCACTGGCTGCACGGGATCCGACTAAAAAACTGGAGTGTGTTTGGAATAAAGAAAACCTGAAGCTGGCTGAACACTTAGGATCACAAACCATCATGACATTTACACCAAACACGTATACCATGTCAAGGGCCACACGTACCTCTCCATTTCCTGGAGAATATCTGGAAGGAGCTGAAAGACTTTTGTTATCTTGAACTTCTTCCCAAACGGAATATCCGCAATCACAGCATCAAAGCTTTCTGAAGGCAACGGCAATGCTGCAGAATAAAGGCAGGTCTTTAAATCGTCCTGTGTGGAAAACGAGCAGCAGCTATGCCCTCAAGCACCTTACAAAACTGCCTGCCAACGCTTTTGCGGGTTATGCACCCAGACTCATGGCTCCTTCTGTACCTTTCCTCACAAATGGCATCACAAAGCCACCAACCCAATGCAGACCGAGAAGAGACAAATGCATGAGTGTGTGGGTTAGCTCACAGACTCCTAGTTAGTGGGGATATGTTTGCTCCATAACAAGACTCTACAAACAAGGGACTGCATGGGTCCAAATCAGCTGCTGCTTCTCAACACAAGGGAATCTTTACAAGCAAAAACACAAAAGAAGAACTAAGCTTGCAAGCATTTTACACTAAGTACATGTATGAATGGCAACGAACCACATTTTAAATTCTTCTCTATCCCCGTTTTCTCCAATCAGAATCGCCTAGGTTCTGTTGGAGCTTGAGTCATTGAAGTACCTTCCCAGAGTTTCTGCATCCTACAACAGTCCGTTGTTGTGACCATGAGGCAGCACTGCACCCTTGTGGTGATGAAGGTTGGCCATATACCAGGCTACGCCGGCCAGACAGGGCTTTGCCAGCTTGCCAAACAATGAGACTATGGATTCTCCATCTCTCAGGATGCTCAGAACTCGACTGGACAATGCCCTCAGCAACCTGACCCAGCTTTAGGGTTAGCCTCATTCCCAGCAGATGACAGGACTAAAGAGCTCCAGCAGTCCCTTCTCACCTAAATCCTGTCGTGATTCTATGCCAGCCTTTCCAGAACTGGCAGGAGATGTTTCTTGGACCATCCTTGGAGCAACACTTGCAGCCCAACAATTTTAGAACAATTTTATCTACAAATGGAAGGACAAGTTACCTACAGTCCTTCAACACATGCAGAAATAACAGCATCTGATCAGTGACAAAGACACCAGTTACTTGTTCAGTATTAGAAAAGCCTGACATCAAAGTACTGTCCGTTACCCTAGAAACTCAGCACAATCACAGCTTTTAAAGAAGAAATAAAGCTATATATGTTCTTACAAAAAACACATAATATTTCTTACAGTTCTGATAAGAAATACATTGCAAGTTTAAAAAATATGAACGCTTCATCACCCGTGCACAGGGAAGAACACCCAGCTCTCGTCTGGTGTAAATTTCATAAATGACTAATTTAGATTCAGGCTTTGAGGTCCAGAGTAAGGTCATTAAATTATTATGTTCTCCCCTGATTAACTTATGAAGTGAGAGCATGAGCAGGAGAGAGTCTTCCAGGAGAAAGGCATCGTCATTTAAGATACTCGTACTGCAAAACATCAACGAATTAGCTGATCTTAATGCAATTACTTATCTGGTAAATTGAAGTTACAAACCACTTTTTGTCTGTCCTTGCTGTTTTCCCATAAGACAAAGAATTCTTATATAGTATGTACTCTCTGTGGCATTCAAAACTTTACCATTCAGACAGACAACTACTGCCCATGTCTGACAATTATTATTTTCATTGTCTTCTGCTGAGTATATTCTCACCAAAGTTCCTGGGAGCAGGAGGCAGGGAGGGGAAAGCAAAAAATTATCCATTCTCTAGAACTACAGTCACTACTTGGCTCTTTTATTAAGAGGTAGCTCTACTACACGTAACCTCAAGAGATCCTATGTTACCTGCGTAATCCTAAAACTACAAAATATTTCCAACATGTATCACTTGGAAAGCCTACAGCCATACCTTTCACAGAAGCTTTAAGCAACTCAATCTTATCCATCAAGCCTGCAGTCCTAAGATTCTCATCTGCACCTTCTAACTGTGAATCACTTAGATCAGCACCCCAGTAACACGCTTCCTGTTCAGAGAAAAAGAGAAAAGTCACTTGGACGGGAACCAGGTGTATTTATTTTAGAAAGGCTTCTCAGAACTGTCTTGTTGCACACCTCTCCCAAGATAAACCCCTTGCTGGGAGATCTACTACCATTCCACAGAGCAATACATAGACTCAGAGGACAGAGAACTGGGTGAAGTTTGAGCACTCTTGACTCCTTCCGTATTCTGGTCTGCTCAAGACACTTGTGACTTACAGAAACATTTAGGCTCTGTACTAACAGCAAGACCCCAGATGGCTACAAACAGCCATGCTGCCTCTAATAGTGGAAACTGGCTGTACTGTCCCACTGACACCTCTGATCCCAGGATAAGTCGAGGCACTTTTAGAAGTCCATGCCTGTCTTGCACAAACCCTGTGCTTCCTGCGGAGCAATGTTTGTCCTAAAACACTCTCAACAACGGCACAGAAGGACCGGTTTGGTTCTAGCTTTTCAGTAACGCACTTTGGTATAATGGTTGCACACATTTTTTCCCGATGGAACTACAAGGTCCTGCCTGTTGCTACTGTGATACTCACAGGCCACTCTTTAGCAGCTTCCAGAAGTATCGTTCCCAGCCCACACATGGGATCCAGCACAAAGGCACCTGCCTGCAAAAATAAAGGGGTTATTGTATCTCAAGCAAGACAAACTCCTCTCCCAGGACAAAGTTTACTACTGACGTATGGATCACCTAGGTATTCCCACTGTGCAGTGTAAGTAAAAATAATTACTGGTTTTCCAGGCCCAACTGGCTTGCAAGAGAACATAGCAAAACACATTAGTAGTTTCACTAGAGACAATGCATCGATGTATGTAGCCCTGAGGTGATGTTTAGTGGAAACGACTAAAAGTGGACTGCAGACAGATATTGGTACCAAATTAATCTGTGGAAAATATCACACTTGCTTCTATTTTCCCCTCGGAAGAGCAACCCAAACAAAATTTGAAGCCTGGACAGTGAAAAAAACTGTGAATCCTTTTCCTCATTCATGTCTTAGCGCATGGGACACTACAATCACCACACTTCTTCAAAGCTCCCTGCTCCTGCCCCCATAAGCAGCAACCCCTCCATCATTTGGGACTCTACAGCTTTGCCATGAACATTTGGCTTACCCTGATTTCAGCCAGAGATGCCATGGCCCATGCAACTGTTGACCGCAGCCCTGCTGTTTTGATATACTGTCTGTTTGCCAACGGAAGCCTGCAGGTAGCAAAAAATCAATGTTAGGCAACAGCACAACCACCCAGAAAAGCCCATGTAATATGAAAGAATAAATGACCTGGACAGATCTGCAGACAGACACAAACGACAGCTTGCTTTTATCCATAACTCATCACAAAGTCTGGCCTACAAGCGCAGATAAGCTCCACACAGAACACAAGACTAACACGACAGTCCAGTGAATATCAAACCAGAAGATAAACGCTCACAGTCAACAGCAAGACTATTTAGAAATTATGCCTGTTCTGATACTGACAAAACAAATCTGATGAGGAGGACGCCCACCTGAAAAGGGGAATCCCCACCACAGAGTGAATGTCATTAAGATGGACAAAGACCTGAAAGAGGGGAAAAAAATTACATTTGAAACTCTCCATCTGACACATCAATAGCTTTAACTCATTTAAACCAGACACAGAAGATGTTTCTACAAACTTCTTATCCTAGTTTTAAGAACAAAAATATACACTTTGGACAATTAGATTAATTGGAAGAAAGCACACTAAATTATCAGAATGCCTCCTTGAAGAGAGCATCCCAGCGCTCAGCTATTCCCACACACACGCTTATTTTTTGGGGCATTTCAGATGGAGGCAAAACTGAGTAATCCTTACAGAAGTATAGGCAGCTGAAGAAAATGCCCTCCTGTCCTACAGAAAGCATCTTAAAAGACAAGTGAGCTCCCCAACAGATTTGGCATGACTGTAGTCCCTCCCCATGGAGCCCTAAGAGAGCCATGATGCTTTTGAAGTATCTCAGTGCTCAGCACTTAAATGGTTTCATAGCAAAAATCTGGACAGGAACAAAAGCCCCACTTCAGGCTCAACAAGGCCGTATTTGACGCACAGCCGATAAAAAACAGAGCCAGTAGATGAGCTCAGAGCTTTTAGAGATGGTTTCAGACCTCCCAGCACCGGTGCTGAGAGCAGCTTCCACAGGCCAAGCACAGAAATGAAGAAACAGCTTGCCAAGGGCAATGAAACCTTTCCAAGATCTCCACACAGCCTGCACCGTGGAGGATGCCTAAAGCAGGCTACTTTGAGGGACGAGCCCTGGGAGGAGGCTCTTCCATCAATGGCATTCTCAAGTTCTTCAAGAACACAACCTCCCCGCTCACTCTCTTCCCCTGTAGAGGCTAAACTACCTGCTCAACAGCTCAGGGGACCTCTGCTTTCAACACAGAGTTCAGCACTTTGCAAGCAGGCCAGATCCTGAACCATCACCTGCATGGATCCTTCCCCTCAGAGGGGGGCCATGCTGGCCATTCCAGTATTTAAGTGCTCGGGAAGGCACTCACACAGTGTCTACTGAAAACTTTAGCTCAGTGCTACCCAATGATTTCTAAATTCAGCAGCAGAAAGACAGAGAGAGGCCACCATCCCATGTGCAAAGGGAGCAAAGAACAAAATGAAAGATATTGCGAGCAATTCTGGAAGAAGCAAGAAGCCATCTAGCAGACAAGCACTACTACCTCTAGATCAGGGTTCCGCAGATCAGCCCGCCACCCAAACTGCTTCATGAGCGCTATGCCAACGGCTCTTCCGATCTCCTGCAAGGGGGAAGAACAGACACGGGCAGTAAAACCAACAGATTTAAAAAAACTACCCATTTCAGCCTCAACTGCACAATCCTCAAGTACCTGCCAAAAGAACGGGCCTCTCTTTATCCCTATGAGATTAATTCCTACAAAGCCCCAAAAACGGACAACAGGACACAGGGAGTAGAGCAAACACACCAAAGGACAAAGGGATTATCGCTTAGCTGGAGTGTGAGAGGCTGAAGTTTAAGTCCCGCCCAAGCTACAATAAAAGCTGTCATCACTTTTGGAATTATAGAACATGCACTAAAAATATTTCTGATGGACATAAACTAGATCACCCAGGAGGAAGTCTCCAAACACGCAACTGCTACTCACAATTTTAATGCTTCTATGGCATCTAGAAAGCTCTCACTACTTTCAGAGTGCAAGAGTTGAAACATGACACAAATTTAAGCAAACATTCATGTTGGCAGGCTCACGCGTCCCACCTGCCCACGTTCCTAGCTTCAGCAAGAAAAAAAAAAACAATCTAGTTAAACCACTGCTGTCTTCAAGTAAGAGAAATCTACAGAAATTGAAACTACACAGAGCTTTGTTTATTTTTTTTCCCCTCACAGCAGAAAGTTATTACAGATGGGATCAGTGCTAGATGGAAAGGGCCCCTGGAAGTCCTCTACGCCACTACTCTCTCCCAGGGCCAAGATCCACTCCCTGTGACACCTCCCAGGCCTGCACTGCCCTCCTAGGGAACAAACACTCCCCAATACCCAGTCAGAGCCCACCGACCCGCAAGTTCTGGCCTGTGCCTTTCTTTTACACCCTCTGCCACAACTGAGAGGAGTTTGGCTCCACAGTCCTTGCAAGGGCCCTTTTAAGTAGCTGTAAGCTAGTATCAGATCACTTCTCAAGCTCCACAAGCCCAAGTACCTCAACTTATCCTCAATAAAAGGCACTGATTTGAAAAATACTCAGGGTAACAGAGCCCAGAAATTAACAGCAACCCTAGCATTTCTACTTATTTAAAACAAATGCAGATTAAGGGCTTGGTTGAGAAAATACAGAAAAACCTCCAGCAGTTTATTATTCTAAAACATACAACACAACTGAAATGACAAACGAAACTACACATCTCCCTTCCCCTTTGGTAAATTACTTTAAAACAGAGATACTTGAGCATACCTGCGAAGTAAGTATTTTGGCAATTGCTCCACTACAGCGACAAGAAACTCTGAAACTGAAGCCAAATTCCTCATTTGCAACAGCTTCCTCTTTGCTGCTTTTGGAAAGGTCTTCTAAGGAAGCCTGGCTTTCAGTCCCACAGTTCTGGTCGCTCTTTCTCTCAGGTACCATATAACTCTCTCCATCTTCTGCCTGACATTCCTCAGGCTCTCTCACTTGTTCTGCTTTCTGCCTTTTAGTTACAATATTTGTCTCTTCTTCTGATTTTCTCTTGAGAGGCAACCTGTTTTCTGGAAGCACATCTTTTTTCCCCTCGCACCCACGAAGGTTCCTCCAAGTAGAGATTACATCCAGCCAAGACTTTGGTTCCTCAGTGACAAGGCTTTTAATCTCATGCAGCATCTTCCCTGGAAGAAAAAGTAGTTTCAGCTTAAGTACTACAGTCTCAGAATTTGATTTTCCTACAGATTGAGAACAGCTGTTAACAGACGGTGTTCAAATTTTGTTTGTGTGTGAATCCAGGAACCACAGCAGCAGGCATCACTGCCATCACAGGCACAACCGAGCTCTCAGTACCCACACATGCCACCAGCAGAGACCAAGGCATCCCTCTGATTAGAAGCTCTGCAGAACCAAGATGAAATTGTGCAAGGATTGTATTCTGCAGAAGAATTCAGCAGCTCTAAAAAAACTGGACCATTCCCAGGGACAGAGGGCCAGCCAACCATGCCATCCTCCCCAGAAAGCACTTGGTCCAGGATTAGAGACGTGGGATACTTTCCAAGAATCAAAGACACACATCGATTCAGCTCAGAATCAAGTCCTCCATCCCTGGAGGTGTTCAAGGCCAGGCTGGATGGGGCCTTGGGCAGCCTGATCTAGTGGGATGTCCCTGCTCAGGGCATGGGGGTTGGAACTAGATGATCTTTAAGGTCCCTTCCAGCCCATATTGTTTTATGATTGTATGACTCCCACCGGGGTTCACGATTCCAAGTACACCCGAGAGAAGGAGCTGGTGCCAGCCTTACCTTTCTCCCTAGAAACGGGGAGCGGGGGCTGTTTGTGGAGCCGCAGGAACAGCCGCTCTCCAGACCGGAGCTCCCTCAGCTCAGCCAGCTTTGCCTCTGTGCTGAAGAAGACCTTTCCAGGGACGCTGACCACCTCCAGGGAAACACAAGCTCCGATCGTGGCAGGGAGATGTGCAGCTGGCCACCCCAAACAAACGCACATTTGGGGCGAGCAGCAGCCCCTCAACCCCGGGTCCCCCCTCCTCCCCTGGCCCTTCTCCACCCTGGCCCCTCTGGGTCCAGGATTAGAGACAGGGGACACTTCCCAAGAATCAAAGACGCGCATCGATTAAGCTCAGACTAAAGTTCACCAGTTTGTTCTTTCTGAAAGGAAATATCTCTTCCCTATTCATCGAGCTGACTTCGGTCCTGCAAGGTCTGAAGCCTGAACTCACGCCTGGGGGTAGTTCTCCTGACCCAGCTGTGACGAGGGACGCACGAGGAATACAGAGGCCAATTCGCTGCAAAACCTCAAAACCGGTCAAGGCACAGGGGGCTGGGGGGAAGCTGCGTCTTTTCTCGGTTAGAACCACGGCTAAACTTGATCCTCAAAGCCGACGGCGACCTGTCATCTCCCAAATTCAACCCACCCAGCACGCTCGGGGCGAGCAGCCGCCCCTCCAGCGCGGGCCCCCCCTTCGCCCCAGCCGGTCCCCTCTCGCCTCCCTCGCTCCCTCTCGCCTCCCCCCGGCCCCTTCTGGCCCCGTCGCGGGGGAGGCAGCGCCGCCCCCGACCCCGCGGGGGCCGAGGGGACACGTCCCACCCCTGCGCCGGCCACCCGCCTCTCCTCCCTTCCCTCCCCTCCCCTTCTCCTCCCCGCCCGGCCCTCACCTCGGAGGCGCCGAGCCGCGCCCGCACCTCCCGCTCCAAGAAGGGCTCCAGCCCCCTGCCCGCCGTGCAAAAGAACCGCCCGCCGCCCGCCGCCATCGCAACGCGGGGCGGGGAGGGGGCGGGGCCCACGCGGGGCGGGAGGCGGGGCGGCGGCGCCTTCCCCTTCCTAGCGGGCGGTACCGCTCTGGGCCAGCTCCGTCCTCCCCATAACCTCCTTTCAGGTCCTTAGATGGAGCAATGAGGTCTCCCCTCAGCCTCCTGCAGGCTAAAAAACCCCAGCTCTCTCAGCCGCTCCTCATAAGGCCTGTTCTCCAGCCCCTTCACCAGCTTCGTTGCTCTTCTCTGGACTCGCTCCAGAGCCTCAACATCCTTCTTGTGGTGAGGGGCCCAGAACTGAACACAGGATTCAGGGTGCAGCCTCTCCAGTGTTGAGTACAAGAGCAGAATAACCTCCCTGGACCTGCTGGTCACACTGTTTCCGATACAAGCCAAGATGCCATTGGCCTTCTTGGCCACCTGGGCACACTGCTGGCTCATGTTCAGTTGCCATCAACCAACACCCCCAGGTGCTTCTCCTCGAGGCAGCTTTCTAGCTACCATGCCATGCCATGCCATGCCATGCCATGCCATAGCATAGTATAGCATACCACACCACAGCATCCCATCCCATATCATAAGCACAACCTGCTTGTGCATCACACAACCTGCAAAATGCATCACAACACATGCCACGCAATGCCATGCCGTACCCCATGCCGTACCCCATGCCGTACCATGCACGCAGCACAAAATGCAATACCGTTGCAGACCATACAGATGACAGAAATGCCTTAGCATACCATTCCTACCAACCACAGAAAACCAGCCATGCCACACAGTAGAAACCATAGCATCCAAAAGGTACCATACACACAATACAAAACACACCATACTGGCTTCAAAATCCATACCATACCATTGTAATTACCATACCATGCAAAATATTCTATCAAACCATACCATACAATAGACAACATACCATAGTAAACATTTCCATACATACCATATAAAACACCGCACTACACCGTACAAAGCACCAAACCCTAAATACCATACCCTACCCTACAATACAACACAAATTAAAATAAAATGCAAAATACAATACAGTACAGAACCCATTACAACCCAAATATATCACAAATACATTACAATACAACATACACCTGGGGCAGGGCAATCCCCAATTTCAGTACAGGATGCAGGATGATGTGATTGAGAACAGCCCTGTTGAGAAGGACTTCATGGTGCTTGTTTGATGAGAAGCGTGACATGAGCCAGCAATGTGCACGCACAGCCCAGAAGGCCAGCCGTATCCTGGGCTATATCAAAAGAAGCGTGGCCAGCAGGTACTTTCCAGTACGTGAAAGGGGCTACAAGAAAGCTGGGGAGAGACTGTTTACAAGGGCTTGTAGTGATAGGACTAGGGGCAATGCCTATAAACTATTTTGATAGGAATGGTTGGACTCGATGATCCGGTGGGTCTCTTCCAACCTGGTTGTTCTACGATTCTATGATTCTATGAAACTGGAAAGGGGCAGATTTAGAGCAGACATAAGGGAGAATTTCTTCACCATGAGAGTGGTGAGACACAGGAAGAGGTTGCCCAGGGAAGCTGTGGCTGCTCCGTCCCTGGAGGTGTTCAAGGCCGGGTTGGATGAGGCCTTGGGCAGCCTGGTCTGGTGAGAAGCGTCCCTGCCCATGGCAGCGGGGTTGGAACTAGGTGATCTTTAAGGTCCCTTCCAACACAAACGATTCTATGATTCTATGACACGTGAAATAAACCGTAGCAAAAAAGCCCTTTTTAAACTTTGGAAAACAGCTTTATGATTTGTTGGTTTTATTCTGTAAGATAATACCAAGGAGAATAAATGCCTGGAAAGTTGGTGTAAAATGCAATTTGCTAGAATGTATGTAGTTCTTTTGGAAATGCAACAAGCAAGAATCCTGTTTACCGCCTTATACAATGCCTTAGTTGGGAAATATTCTTCTTTTTTCAGAAGGAAAAAGTAGAATTAATAATTTATGACTTAGAGTGACGTACCTTAAAAAGAATGCAGTTAATGTTATAGCCCAACACCCAAAGCCCCTGAAAATCAGGAGAGGATTTAAGCAAAGCTGTCATTCAGCCTTTGGCTACTTTCAATATAACAAAGGAGATTAAAGAAAAGCGCACTCAACCCTCCATATCCTCTTTTATCTTTTATGTTGTGGTCTTTAGGAAGGCCTGTAAATTATTAAAGCATCTGTGCTATGTTGTAAGCAAACCTAGCATATTTGTGGCATTAAGTGCCACAGGTAAGATTAAGCCGTACCACTTCACTCCAGTTTAGGCTATCAATTCAGCTCTGTGATCCTGACTAGAAAAGAAAAGGTTATTAATTAGCTGGGAACTAGGTTCTTTCTCTAGAAGCACAACCTGGTGGCCGAAGGAAACAATAACTTGAACATCTGTGTGTGACAAATGCAAGTAGACAGTCTGGAGTTTGCTGCTGAGCGCCTTCTGAGAAGTGTACCAGTACCGTATGGATACCAGGTGGAGAGGTCCGATAAATGAGGCAACAAGGGGGAAATGGAGAAACGCAGAAGTGCAAGATTTTTTTTATTGTAGAACATAATGTTTCTGACATTAGAGAAATGCTGTAATATATTAACAAACTGCTTATTTATTCATTTTGAAGACTTCTAAACCGAAAACATCACCCCAGCTGTTTGAAAACATGAGTCTATCTGTCTTTTAATCCTATGAATTCTGAAAGAAAGACATAAACCAATTCAGGTAATAGGAGGTAAAGTCATAGTTTACATATTCTTTATTTGTATATTATAACAATACTGAATTTTAAAATTAAGTCTTTTCTATGTGAGCTGAGAATTCCACTTAAACAGGAATAGACTACAAAATTGCATTAAGGCAAAAGAGTTCTATGAAGAAGCCTGCAGTGAAACTGTACTGCTGGGATTTCACTCCCAGTAAGCTGCTACTGACATTTTATCTGACATGCTGTTGACTGTCTTTTCACATCTTGTGTTATTAAACTAACAATTAAGGAAAATCAGAAAAGCCAGTGATTCATAAATTGGTAGGTGTGGCCTAATACATGAGGTATTTTTCTGGAAATGTAGAAAATCATATATACATATATATAATGTATCCGTTTAAAATGAGAAAGGAATAGTAGAAAAGTCACTCATGAAACACTTTTTATTAAAGAAATGGCTCATTATCCTTTTGTGTGACTCACAAAGTCACCATTAATCAGCTATGTAATCTGTAATTATATATAGCATTACTCTGCGCACATGGGTGCAAAAATCCATAGCTAGAATTTTATTATCCCTGTCTCAAGGGACTGATAGAAGAGAAAATTATTAAACAACAAAATTATGTGTTTCTTAGCATCACGAGGTGACAGTTCCCTTGTAATAAATAGGTAGTGTAACTTTGTATTTTCATTCTGCACATGTTAACCCTGTTTAAAAGCACGATACATTGAATGAAAAATTAAAATTCTTTTTTCTGTCCTTAATTGTTTTCTTTTTCAGATGCATTTTCTTCTATTTGGTTCACTTGGTTCACTGACTACAAATGAGCACACTCATCTTTTCTATTTTTTTTATATTCTTTTACTACTCCTCACTCATTTTTTCTATTTTTTTAAATACAGAATTAAAGGGCATTTGATATTAAGTTCTCTGCTCTCTCCAAAATGTGGCTTCTACTGTTCTCTCACATCCTGTTCCCTTAAACATCTCCTCTAAATTACTCCCTCTCCCTCCCCAATCCATGCCCCCAAGGAAACCTTTCACATTTCTATTTCAATATCTGATGACAACATGAAAAGCAGAATGCAAGGTAAGGATAGAACACTGATTGATATGAATGTGAAATGACAGTAATGGTCTCTGTTTGGGCCATGTCTGGAGACTTCAGTATAATGAAAAATCCTCCACAGTCAGTATTTTTTGTCCCTCTAGTAATATTAGCTATGATAATGTTGTAAAAGCTGTTTTAACAGAAAACTTGGTTCTGCTGCACAAAGTTTGGTTCCACTAATACACTGAAATTTTTTTTTTTCATCATCATCATCATCATCATCATCATCATCATCATCATCATCATATCACCAGGTTGGAAGAGACTCACCAGATCATCGAGTCCAACCATTCCCATCAATCACTAACCCATGTCCCTCAGCACCTCGTCCACCCATCCCTTAAACCCCTCCAGGGAAGGGGACTCAACCCCCTCCCTGGGCAGCCTCTGACACTGCCCAGTGACCTTTCCATGAAATATTTTTTCCCAATGTCCAGCCTGACCCTCCCCTGGTGGAGCTTGAGGCCATTCCCTCTCGTCCTGTCCCCTGTCCCTTGGGAGAAGAGCCCAGCTCCCTCCTAATGCTTCATCTTTGAAGCATTTCTAGAGTGGGATTTCTTTTTTTCCAAAAATGTGGAAGAAACAGATATTGGTAACCTTCATTGTAATTAGTACATTTCAATAATTGCTTCAGTATTATTCAGTTCTGGCCTCTCGAGAGATTTCAGAAGTGTTATTCAAAGTTAGGATATTGTTCATGAATAAGATTTCATGTGAATATGACGGTAATACAGGGAACTGACAATTACCTTTCCTTTCCTGAGTCAAGCACTGTGACTGTAATGTGAAAAGAAAGATGATGCAATATTTATTGGTTCTGTGGTAAGAAGAAGAGGTTCTGGTGAGGCGTGCAGTGTTGTCTTTTGCTTTACATACTGCTAGAAATGTTAAGTACTCTTAGAATCTTACATTTAAAAATGTTGATGTTGTTTGATGTACTGCTCGTTAACCATGTCAAAGTAGCAGATGTTTCTGCTATGCAACTCCAAGATTTGAGAAACAAGAATCACATCACATCACACAATAAACAAACCCCCACCACTGGAAATCATCATCAATGAAGATAAGAATAGAGAGAACAAATAAGGGAAAGGCCAAGTTGCCAAGAGTCCTCCAGGTGACTTGTAAAAGTCTGGCTCTGGGTCTTTCTGCTGCTTATGGATCATCCAGGCGACTTTGGAAGAAGCAGCTCTGTTGCACAGCAGCTGGGGCAGGGCTCTGTCTCCCTGCATGGGCTGGCCTAACCACAGCTTCCCAATTGCCTCTCTGGAAGATGCTTAATTATGCTTTTTTGGGGGCAGAAGAAAGGGATAGCTGCTTCATAAGTGGAGATTCATTTAAAGTTCTGAAACAAGAAAAAAATATTGGGCCAATTATAACGTGCTAAAGGCATTTATACACTTGCAAATCATTCTAAGAAGCGTTTGTCAGACTACATTTCAAAAGTTTAGGTTGCTTTGGAACAGCTAGAATTGAGGCTTTCAGATACAAAGAGATTGGTCAAATTTAACAATTATTTAGATTGATGACAAAGCCCACGTTAGCTAAAAAGGAGATGATCTGTTGTCTTGCCAAAGCTGAAGTTCTGCTTACAAGTTCCAAGAAAAACTAAGAATTTTCAGCGTCTCTAAGATGACATATTTCGTATCTGTTGTTGGATATCCAGAAGAGTTTTCAGTGTTTTTGCTTTCCAAAAAGAGCCTAAGGAAGAAACAAAACCTGGGAAATTTCAGCCTAACTGCCTGAAGACTGGCAAAACCATCAGCAGCTGGAGAACAGCATCCTGTAAGGGACAGAATCAGGCACCATGAAATTACAGATATTGTATGGGCATTAGCTGCTCTGGAAAAAGCCACATTCGCTAGTTAGTGGTATGGAAGGTTTTGCTAGATTCAACATGACTTAAAACTTACTATTAAAGCTCAAGGAATCTAAAACGTGGATAAGGAAGGTGCACTGTTGGAGAGGAGGAGGAAAACCACCAGCTACCCAGTGAAGCTGTGAAACTGTTTCTCTTTAGTTTGAAAGCAACAGTCATTCATAAAACACACAGCCACATTTACGGACTCACAGAGTGGTTGAGGTGGCAAGGGACCTCTGGAGATCAGTCGGTTCAATCCCCCTGCTCAAGAAGGGCCAGTCAGGGCTGATTGTCCAGGGCCATGTCCAGACAGCTTTTGAATATTTCCAAGGGTGGACACTCCACAGCCTCTCTGAGCAATGTGGTGCCAGTAAAGAAGTGAATTTTTTTTAATGGGTGGTGATACAGAGGAAAGTTTCTTTTTAGTTTGTGAAGTTGCAGTTTCCCCTGAAATTTCCCCATGTCAAAATTGTTTTGCTGAAGTCCTTTAGCTTCTGGCATGTTAGCTCTTACATTTTACAAACAACACAGTAAATAATATTTTTCTATAACTTACAGGAGGAACAAATATATGTAGATGGGCAGACAGCCATACTCACTGAATATCCTTTTTTTTTTTTTGCTGAGAAAAGCAAAAGACTGCTGAGAAATTCTGTACATCTGGCACTTAAAACACAAAGAATGTCTTTCCATGTTAAAAACCTTTCTGAGTGACTTAGAGCTCAAGACATAACATTAAAAATAGGGACCAACATTCTCATTATATTCCTGTAGGATTAGGCACTGAAACATCACTGAAGACCTCGTCTCTCTTGCCAGTTTCTTCAAGGCTTTGAATATGTCTTTGAGTGACGCTATGAACTAAATGTATACAAAATATTTGAGGAATTGTAGCATTTCAAATTCCCAGTACTGACTTATTGCTCCCTCACCCTCAGGCTGAACCAGCACTTCTGAGCTCACAATTTAAGTCCCTGCAAGGTATATTAAAAAAATAGGCAGTAAAGACAGTATATTTTTTAAAAGCTAGTATGTTCAGCAACCACTTCAACTAATCAAAAGAAAACGCCAAAGCAAAGTGTCACTTAAAATGCAACATGTTTATTTGGAAATGACCAGTCCTGCTCCTTTTGATTCCTGACTTCTAAATGAATAGACTTCTTTTCCGAATATTGCCTCCTTCTCTCTTTTATATATGCAGATACGTTATCAACCCTTCTCTTCTGTTTCTGCCCCACTTGCTGGTCTTGTCAGTCACCACAGCCTCCCCTGGAAAAGTTATAAACCTAAGGGGGAACACCCAGTTGCAGTTGTGATCTGCATAATTGTTTGACACTTTATCAGTAATTATGGCTGATCATGGTGATCCTTAAAGAGTTTAGTAGTTTCTGGTTTTGTTTCTCCCCAGCTGGAAAGACTCCATGTGTGCTCACCAAAAGGAATGTTTGTGTCCTAAAGCCAGTTCCTTGATGCCAGGAAATGGGGCACGTTCCTTGTGGGGACCATGGCTTCAGGAAATTTTAGAACTGCTTAAGTGAAACATGTACCTTGCTCAATAGGAAAATGTTGACTATAACTGAACAACTTGAGGTGAAGAGAATCTAGTTCTATTTAGAAATGTGGATTTTAAGAATTTCTGATCAAAACATTTTGTTTGAACAAACAAAGACTTATTTTGTTTCAAGCTACAAGTATTATTTTAAAAATCAAACATCCTAGACTGCAAAGACCTTGTTTTCTGCTTTTTCTACTTAGTTTAAGAATACCCAAGACCTCCCAAAAACTTAAAAGCAGAACTGAGATCCAGGCAGGCAGCTGGCTCTGACACTAAGAGCAAGGATCAGCAAAAAAAGCAAAAAGCATCAGCAAAAAAAGGGCACAGTGGCAGAGAACTGATAATTTAATCTGATAAATACATATTTTTAATTAGGTATCTCAGCCTTTACATTAAAACAAGAAGGAAAAAATAGAAAAATGAAGCAGAACTGGATTGATACTTTTTTAAAACAAAAGTATCTTGATAGTGGAAAAGAGAACAGCAGAAGAGTGTCATCTTCTTGTTTTCCTTGATGCCTGCTACAAAGAACTTGTCTACTGTCTCCTACACATATGTAGACAAAAGAAACCTTTCTCAGGAATATATATTCTATAGTCTCTACTCTCTAACTTTGCAAAAAGACTTCTGAATCTATATGCAGCTTTACCCAAAACTTTGCTCATTCAATAATTCTTGTTCAGAGAAACTCATAAAAGAGAGAAATCTGTGGCATTTTCTGCTGACAAAAATTACAAGAAAACATGCAACGGCTTCTGTAAAACCCCATTCATTTTGAAAGCAATCAAATGTTGGCAGCTCAACCTCAGGCTTGTGTATTTAAATCAAATTTGAAAGACTAACTTCAGTAATAACATTTAGCCTTGGAACCAGATTTGAAAAAAAGCATAGCACTACAAGGTGTGGAAGAAGGAATCAGTTCCATGATGTTATTATCTGTAGGATGAAGTACCTAAACAGTTCTTGCAGTAAGGTCTAGAAACTCAATTACCTTTCTACTAATCTTATTGCCTATTGCCTCGTCAAAAAAAAAAAAAAGAAAGAAAAGAAGTGGTGCCACTTCATTTTGGGTCAAGCACAATCTTGTTAGTACCTCGTTTGATTTCAGAGTATGCATGTGTGTGTGGAAAGGATAGTGGTGGGAAATGAAAACTGGAAAAGCTATTGCAGGACCCGTTACTTCTCAGGTTTTATAAACTGGTGCACAGAGAAACATACATGGCAGTAATGTTCCTTGATTTCATCCTTTTCCATCCTGTCTAAAGCCAAGTCAATCAATTAATACTATAGAAATGAACCTTGCAAAGTGGGCGCTATTGACACATTTTGTAGGTCTGAAAATGAATTTATTTCTTTAATTCTCCTTGCCAAAAGAAAAGTATTTTATTATGAATTGTGTCCACTGTAAGATGATCAAACCCATCAATTCAATTTCTTGTTAACATACTTGATGTCAAATGCATAAATTAAAGGCTTAGCCATCAGCTGGTCTGCTTTTCTTACAGGGGTGGAACATGCAGTCAGCACAAGAACACGAGCACTCTCCATTACTGTTCCTCCCCCTCCTCTGCTAGAGATCATAGAATCACCAGGTTGGAAGAGGCCTACCGGATCATTGAGTCCAACCATTCCTATCTGCCACTAAACCATGTCCCTGAGCACCTCATCTACCCCTCTTTTAAACACCTCCAGGGATGGTGACTCAGCCACTGCCCTGGGCAGCCTGTTCTAGTGCCCGATGACCCTTTCTGTGAAAAATTTCTTTCCGATATCTAGTCTGAACCTCCCCTGGCAGAGCTTGAGGCCATTGCCCCTTGTCCTGTCCCCTGTCACTCGGGAGAAGAAGCCAGCTCCCTCCTCTCCACAACCTCCTTTCAGGTAGTTGTAGAGGGCAATGAGGTCTCCCCTCAGCCTCCTCTTCTCCAGGCTAAACAACCCCAGCTCTCTCAGCCGCTCCTCGTAAGGCCTGTTCTCCTGGTGCTTCACCAGCTTCGTCGCTCTTCTCTGGACTCACTCCAGAGCCTCAACATCCTTCTTGTGGTGAGGGGCTCAGAACTGAACACAGTAATCAAGAAGCGGTCTCACCAGTGCCGGGTACAGAGGGAGAATAACCTCCCAGGACATGCTGGTCACACTGTTTCTGATCCAAGCCAAGATGCCATTGGCCTTCTTGGCCACCTGGGCACACTGCTGGCTCATGTTCAGCCGCTGTTAACCAACAACCCCAGGTCCTTCTCCTCCAGGCAGCTTTCCAGCCACTCTTCTCCTAGTCTGTAGCACAGCACAGGGTTGTTGTGCCCCAAGTGCAGGACCCGGCATTTGGCCTTGTTAAACCTCATGCCATTGGACTCAGCCCATTGGTCCAGCCTGTTTAGATTCCTATGGAGATTCTCCCAATGCCGCTGGGTTCAGAACTTCTGCTTTACCGTATGGAGAATGTGGACTTGGCCATCAGCAGCACAGAAAGGGTGTGAAGTGGCTGGTATAGCCCATTTGCCCCATGGGACAAAAGATGCAGTTTTCTGAGTCCATATTATTTCCACAGTTTAACACACACACACACACCCCACACCCCTCCCCGCCCCCAGATCAATAGACTAGGATTTCAGTCTACCCTTAGTGAGCAGTTTAAGGACAAGCCCTTAAGCTGTGTTATCACACAGAAGTCTCTTTTATCTTCACAAATAGTGTCCATAGTCTTGATTTAGCTTTTGGAAATTACTGGGCCCAAACTCAAGACCAAAATTAGCTACAAGACACACAATGCCTTTCCCAAGCGTCTAGAAAAGGAGGTGGAGGAAAGAAGAGGCAGATGCAGGATGAATTATATTTTTCATTCACTGTAATTCATTGCTGGGGCGAAACTTAGCAGTTAAGCTATTTGCCATGCTGGTCTAGTTTTCGTGAGCGCTTGCACACAGCATGTCCTCTTGGGTATATTTACTCCCAGCTCCCCCTCTAACTCCCTCATGGAGCCCAAGAGCTGGTGGAAATGAAAATACTTGCAATAAACAGGCCCACACAGGTTGAATCCATGTTCTGCAGTAATACCATCAATCCCTCATTCTCTCCTAAGGGCGCATCCTGCAAAAATTGCTGGCATGTATTTACTGTATATCACTTGTACAGGACAGTTAAAGAGACATAACAGCACATACTACGGAGAGAAAAGTAGGGACAGTTTTTCTGCATACTGGTAGTGGGTACTATATAGCTACCAGGTAGACAGTTTAACCCACAGTCAGCTGTAAGGCTTGGATGCAGATACGAATTGCTTAGTCCCGAGCCAAGGTGGACTTTGTCTTCCATTACTAAAAGGTATGTCTGTGTTGATGTAGCAGGTAGCTTTAAAAGGAATCCAGGTCAAAGCAAAGAAGGTCAGCAGATTCCTAGGCTTGTGCTGCTATCTGGTGGAATCAGCTCGGGAAGAAGACACTTTAGAAGAGGCAGGAACTAAGGAGCTAATGAGGAACTTTTCACTGGAGGCTTTTTAGAATCAAAATGTAGGATTGGAAGTCATGTCAACACGAACAGTTCACAAGTACTGCAAGACAGCAGGCTGCAAGCAGGGACTTAACTACCCTTCCTAACACAGTAGGTCTGCTCGTTCATGCTATTCCAAAGGCATTGGTAGCATCCATCATGATAGGCACAAAGTTGTGCTAGGTGATGTCTGGCCCTTGGTCAAAAGCACTATGGACAGCAGCCCAGAGGGGAAGATGTGAACTTTAAACTCAGAAGCGTAAACTTTTCTCCTTGTTATAGTGCAGAATTAAGAGGACAAATTCATGAAGATAATCCTTGCTATGTAGAGGACCCCAAAGCCACAACAGAAATGTAGCCCTTCCCGAGTTCCCCTGTCCCCTCAATCTAGCACGGGATCAATGCGGAGAAGAGGTGTAAAGTTGTGCGCTGGTCCCTGTTCGTCCCTGGCTAGCACAAATACTTTCTTTGTGTGCCTGGCTGCTCTTAGCTGTGCTGCCTATGGCAGCTTTGGGTCTGGCTGCATGGCAAACTTTGATATGGCCCCAGATTTGCTTTTCCTCTTCTTGCTCATTTCAAAGTGGCAGTGAAAGAAATATCTGTTGTGGCAGGAATCTCTTTGCCAGAACCGTGGGAGAAAGAAATAGAGCATTTTGAAAGAAAATTCTCGTGTCACTGTACACCACAGCCGTAAGAATCACGGGGAGATGGGAAAGGGAGTCAGGGTCTAAAATACCATCAAGCAGATACCCTGAGAAGCAGGGGGACATGGACTGTCACTCAGAAGAACACGCAGCCAAAAGGCATCCTGCCCTGACACTACAGAAGCCAGGTGGGTTCTCATGAATGGCCTCCATATTACTTAAACCCAACTTCCTCAGCTGATGAACTGCTTTAATACAGAGCAAAGAGTCTAATTTTATGTTTGAGGATGAAAGTGTGCTAAAAATGATGTGCATGCAAAGTCCTACATTGCTTCAAATTATTTATAACTTTTCACAGGCTAAGCTTCTGTCAAGTTTAATTTCATTGCTTCTAAAAATGGTATTCTAGACTGGAGGGCTAAAAGGGGAAAAAGCTGTCAGGGAAAGAGTCATTTCTGCTATTGAGTTCCATACTTTCTTCTAAACAAGTTTTCTTTATTCTTCTGGAGCTCCGGTCATTTCATTCTGAGAGTCTCTGGCATCCATTTGTTACGATACTGAAAAAGAAAACCATCTCATATGTATGAAAAACTCTCCCTAGGTCCCCCAAATATCTCCCATAATGTTATTTTTTTGTTATGACTCTTCGCTCCCACTGAAAAGCTCCTGGTAAATTCAGAAAGAATTGTTTCTCTTTCTCATTTTGTTAAGTTTAGTTAGATCTAAATAGGAGAGCCACAATAAAAACTAAATGTGTTACTTTGATTACGATTTTTTGAGAGTATGTTCTCATGGTTTGAGTTCTGAATTCACCACACACATCACATGCCTTGAGACATTTTGGTGGAATGGCTACTTCAACAGGAAAAAGCTCAGACAGCAATTCAAGATCCGGCAATGGGGGCAATATTGTCATAAATAGCCAATAATTGACAACCGTTAACAGTCTTATATGGTCAAGCAGATGTTTCAGAATATCCTCTTGTAATAAATGTTGTTGGATGGACAGATGACTATAAGAAAATAAGAGGTCTTTCTGCTGCAATCACCAGAAGCATTCACATGCCTTCAGCAGCTGCTGAGGCAGCTGAGAGCTGAGGCACTTCATCAGAACAGACAGTACATTTTGTTTTTCTACTACAAATAGACATTTGGTCTGTCCTTTCTCCCTCTCCTTTTGTGTTCTGCAGCTGCCTTATTGCAACAGGACTTCAGTTTGGTAGACATTAACTATTAAATGTGTCAAGTTGAATCAAATACTAATTTGTTCTCTTCATTATGTTAAAGCACTATCCTTTCTTTACTCAGAGGGAATAAATGTTTGAGCTTTACTCTCCAGTCCGTTTTGAATGAAAGTTCTTACAATGTGACTTCTTGAGGAATCTGGCTCCAAAATAGATACAAATGCATGTGCATTTGGTAAGGAGATTTGGATCAGCAGACTCATTGAAGTGGTTTTTGGTTTGTTTTGGGTTTTTTTTTAATGTAAAAGTGAAATACCTGTTGTTTTAAAATACACCTAGGTGGTTTTTCTTAGAACTTTTATTTATATACTTGTATAGAAATATTGTTGGTGCTTTTATGTCATTTGTATCCCTTTTAAGAGGTATTTTTTTCATTTACCTGCATCATTGGAAAGGAAAATGTTTGCTAACAAAACAAAGTCATCGCTTTGGCTCTTAATTTCCTGTTTATGTTGGAATTGATAGGTGATTCCTCCTTAGCAAAAAGAAGGATCTGCTAATCAATTCATAACTCGTTCACATTGTAGCCACAGAGCTACACCAGATCATAACCCCTGATTGATATCCAAAGAGTACCCACTGGTTTCAACAAATTGGATGATCCAAATCTTTCCCATAAATGGTTTCAATCCAGTATGAGCCAAAGGGCTTAACAGCAACCTGTGTAGGATAATCAAGACTGGCTCAGTATTAAATAATATAGGGTAACGTATCTATTGTTGTAGCATCTAATGACTAATTGCATTCTTTCCTACTAGAATTCACTGACATAAGTGTTTAAAAATATATTTAACTTTATCTGATGTAATATCTAAGCAGACATTAGACTTTTATTTAAATATTCATGATAGGAGTCTCATCCTCATGTGTTGCAATTTGCTTCAATTTCTGTTTGCTTTCAAATTTGTTTTGCCAATGACAGTGCTTTAATTAAAAGGTATTTGAGCACCTCATTGATTCAGAAGAGGAAGACAGGCGGGAGGAATTGGCCTAGAGTACTGTACTTATGTGCAGAAAAAAAGACTTAGAAAAGTAGAGACAAAAGCAGTTCTCAAATTCTTCCCTTTGCTGTTCTACGGCAATAAGTCTGTTTTGAATAGAACATGTTTGGTTTTTTTTAAAAAAGGTTGGTCCATCCACACATTAGTTCTGTATTTGGCTTTTAATTACTGGTTTGGATTGATTGCACAAGTAAGAACCAAGAATACTGGTAGATATATTTGAGAATTCAGAAAACCATTCAGTAGAAATTAGATGCAGGCATATTCAGTAAACCCTATACGCTCATCATCAAGGCTGATACGGCTTTCAGGATAAAGCTGAAGTTGTTCTTAATTTGTAAAAAATGTCTTTTTTCTTTTTCACAGTAGGATACACCTGATGGTTTAATGGATCAGCATCTCTTTGAGAATCTTCTACCTAAAAGCTAACTTAGAAAAGACGTGACACGTAGTTAGTACAAAGTGTCACCTGAATCATTTATGTAACATTTCTCCTACTGCACTGCTCATAATATCTTCAAAAATGGAGATGAAGAGGTGCAACAGAAGTGATAATGTAAGGGAGAAGCCTGAGATATTAAACAACAGCACAAGAGGCGCAGTTTATGCTTTACCCTATAAAAATGCTAAGACGAAGGCAATTCCAGGTCGTAAAGACACCAGAAACCTTTGTGTGAGAAAAACAATAGCTCTATGCTTTTACAATGTAGTGAGTATGCATTTACATTGTGATACATATATGTGCATTAGTCAAATAACCACGATGTTTGCCCACAAACCAGTAGCGGACAAACCCCAAATATATTCAGGTCCATGAGAATTTTTTGGATCAAGTTTTCTAGCAAAATGATGGCAGCTGGGAAATGTTAACTATGTTCTATTTGTCAGCTTCACAGAAGAGAATATATGTATTAGAGATTTGTTCTCAATGTTATGGTCACCACATCGACATTAGTTGGAGTGTCACTGCGTCTGGTAAAATTTTGCTGAGCAAGGGGCTAAAACTGCAGGCCATCTTCATCGTGCCACTCCTTCTTTCTTCCTTAGTTGATGCCCGAGGGCAGGCACCCTCCATCCACACCTTCTGCCCATGGGTCCACAATCTCTGTTTAAGCCCAATACTGAGTTGTTGCTCTGTCTCTCAATTCAGGTAACTGTTGTGCTTATTTTCAGCCCTGTCTCCTGCTGCTCTTGGCTGGGGAGAGCCACACATTCCTGGGGCTCTCTGGATAGTCCCTGGACATGATTCATCCCCGACTGTGCCTGGGACCTGCTTGCAGTGCATGGCTTTGTTTGTCCAGCTGAGCCACTGCAGAACTGTGTTGTGGTGTGAAGACACTGCCCTGCCATGGTCACCCTCGGCTCCTAGCCTATTCCTCCCAGCTCTTGCTGCTCCTTGGAAAAAGTAGTATATTTTAATATTTTTCAGTATACTTAAAAGTTTCTTTTATTTTTCCACACAATGGTCTGTTCAGCGAGAGGTGGTGGAAGCTAGGCTATTTGAAGAAGTTACTTTTGTAATATACAGTTGGATTAGAATACCATCATGACATAGGTTTGAAATAATATCATGGAATGGAAAACAAAACAATAAAACACAGCTGGCATGTTTCCGCGTGTACTACTCTGAGCCACAGTTTGCTGACAATGTAAGACCTCAGGGTGAGGTGTTTGTATTAACTTTACCTAGATACCCTAGCACGCTTCACCATTTTGCTTTATTTTCCTCTGTCAGTTTTTGTGCTTTGTGAAAACGTTCCTTGACTTTCTCTGGGAGCTGTAGTTGGGACTTTACAACCAGCAGGTTTTTCCATTATCTTCTGATTTTGCAATTCTGCTCTGGTACTGTAAAAGTAGGAAACAGCTTAAATCAAAAGCACACTTCTTCTAAGCCATGTACTAAATCAATTTGTGCCATTAATAGAGGAATAGATTTGAATCTCTTCTGCCTAGGGAGGTGGTTGAGTCACCTTCCCTGGACGTGTTTAAGGGACGGGGGGACGAGGCGCTGAGGGGCATGGTTTAGTATTTGATAGGAATGGTTGGGCTCGATGATCTGGTGGGTCTTTTCCAACCTGGTGATTCTATGATTCTATGAATGGTCTCCCACATAAATAAGAGCTATTCACCCAAGTAAGTGTTTTCAAGACCTTATCCATACAGTTTAGGTATAAAAATAGTTTTCATAAACTTCCACCACCAATTAGAGAATCCAGGATGTCTGGACAAGATTGACTGCCAAAGTGAATAAACTTGACCTGCTGAACAACATGGCTATAGGGGAATTGCACTAGGATGAGTCTTTTGGCATTGAAGAGGCAACTGTTTGTCAGCAAGAGGCAGCGTGTAGCTCATGGCATTACCTTCCTTCCCACTATTTACTATTTACACAACACCCGCAATCACATTTTCTACCTACTGATATGCTAGCTACTGAAAATTATGTATGCACATCAGAGCAGTCATTCAATGCAAAGTATGCAAGTAGGGCAGTATCTGCAATAATAACAATACCTGATCATGACGTGGAACAGGGTTTGGCCTCAATGACTTCCTTGCAATCCTTTTTAGTCTTGTGATTTGTAACGTAGTACGATACACTCCATAAAATCATTCATTGTTACAGTCTTGTTTCTCCAGCAGATGAATCATTAATATCTACATATGCTGATGCCTAACTAATCCTTTATGTGACAGAAACCCATGATAGCAAAAATCCAGTCTAAGGAAGAACTGCACAATTTATCAAAAAAGTCTGAGCTGGTGGTCAAATTCTCATTCAGACATTAAAACCCCAGTGGATGCCAGTGTGTCTTCTCGGTGTAAAGCCCAACTTCTTTACTTGCATTTGTTGTTTCTCAGACGTTGTCAGGGTGAAGGGCTGTGTGCACCCAATGGGCTTTTCTGTGGCTCCTGATTAACAAGGAGATGGTGAGGTGTAGAAAAAGGCACGGCTCCATCCCTCCCCATGCTAATAGGGCCCTATAAGTAGTACCTACAGAGAAGGCACAGTGTGTGTGCCCACCACCCCATATGATTGGCCTGAGGAAGGACTGTCCTGAAGAAGAACTCCTGGACCACGCGTTGCTGAAGAATTGCTGCTGGAGGAGTTGCTGCTGGATGGACCATGTTTTCCTGAGGAACCACTGTGCCCCACTGGAGTAGTGATAATTTTTCTTTTTCCCCTGCTACTTCCTTCTCTCTCTTTCTTACTTAACTTACTGTGCCTGCTTTTTTTCTTGGCACTATGGTGTATTGGAGTGAATCAGAGTTATGGTGTAGTTTGTTTAGTGCCCTTGGCTGTGTTCAAGGTATCAGCCTGTGATCTGACAAGATTAAAATCTGGTTTTGCAACTCTGAGAACCTGCGACTCAATTGTGCACTCGAGTATCTCTTCTGAGATTTTGGATGCAACCATGACAAATACTGCATTTGAATTAACCCTGGGAGAGTTGTTGGTCTCCCGTTTGCCACACGGATATCAAAAGAACCCTTTTTACCCTCCTTTTTCCTCTATGCAGGTCGAGGTGGGCTCCAACACTACTGGTTGTAGAGGAGGTCGAAACACATGGTTTATCAAGAAAAAGACAAGCCCTTCTTTCTTCATCCTGAGACTTTGCCATGGTTATCAATGTGTGCTATTATAGAGAACTCTATTTCAGTAAAGATTTCAACTTTAGAAACTGAAACTAATACAAATTTTGGTTGCCTAGCGTATAATAAAATGCTTCCTGAAGCTGTGTAATAGTATAATCTGAACTGGGATGTGGGCAGAGGGCATTTTCAATGAAGGATCTTTGTCAGTTAAAAAAACAGTTGATCCGGTATGACGGAAGAAAACGGGACAACACGCAGTGATCAATATGATCCAAGTGAAGCCATTTAATCGAAGCTCATAACGCATTTTATACCTCACTTAACTCAAGCAAGCCATTGTTTTGCCAGCTGATTTGACAATTCTCCATTAGCAACAAGTAATCATTAGTTACAATACATTATTATATTTTCCCATGAGAAACAGCTATGTGAGCATTTCAGTCTACAAATTGATAGACTACAAAGTAACAAGTCAAGGACTACCAAGGAAAGCTTCCTGTGAGAAATGAGAGGAGTATAAGGTAGAACAACTCTCTCTTGTTGCAAAGAGAAACCTTGAAGACAGTGTGTCATTTACCGTAGCTGCTTCTTCGGCAAAGTTAGCTTTAATTCTGATGCAAAAGCTGTGAGGCCTTATGCTAAGGTGCCTTTATTTCATTTAGCATAAGCTGCTCAGTGCTTGGGGTGCTCATTAAATGACCTCTGGCTCGTAACCACCCATCACCGGTACCCTAAGGCTTGGGTTTACAGACATGAACATCTGCTGCAATGTAGATTTTTCTCTCAGCTCTTCTCTGACAACATCACTGAAATAAGAAGGGGAGTATATTGCCAAGGACTCCTCTTGCAGGGATTGGTCTACTTTTTATTAACTCTTGGGGTTTTCCAGTCTTCTAGATAGATCACACTTGAATGAACCCAGCCTAGTAGAAAGGTAATGCACAGTGCATGCAATTGTCAGTGTCCTATCACTGTTTTCAAGCCTGTTTTGTAAAAGAGAGAGAGGAAACTGTATTGCTTGCTATCACATCAATTTATTTGAAAGAAATATTTATACATATATCACATGTCCCAGAAATTCCATAATTATGAAAAACCACTAACATGAACGGCTGAGAGAGCTGGGGTTGTTTAGCCTGGAGAAGAGGAGGCTGAGGGGAGACCTCATTGCTCTCTACAACTACCTGAAAGGAGGTTGTAGAGAGGAGGGTAATGGCCTCTTCTCCCAAGGGACAGGGGACAGGACGAGAGGAAATGGCCTCAAGCTCCGCCAGGGGAGGTTTAGGCTGGACATTAGGAAAAAAATTTTTACAGAAAGAGTCATTGGGCACTGGAACAGGCTGCCCAGCGAGGTAGTTGAGTCACCTTCCCTGGAGGTGTTTAAGGGACGGGTGGACGAGGTGCTAATGGGCATGGTTTAGTGGTTGACAGGAATGGTTGGACTCAATGATCCGGTGGGTCTCTTCCAACCTGGTTATTCTATGATTCCATGATTCTATGATTATGAATCCCACTGGATAAGAGAATGATTGTTCTCTAATCGCCTTCTATACATTCTGGGCTGCCTTACTCCTTCTGTAACCATTTTGTGCTTAACTTCCAGCTTAGTTCAAGTGTGTTATAATACTGCACTAAGCTCAGTATGGAAGTAAAGGATATTCAAAAGTGGAGAAAAAAAACCCTTAAATTAGAAGCAAATATGTATTTTTATTTAAAAACAATAAGGTTTAGGGTGGGTGGTTTATATTTAATTTCTGGTTTTACTTGTCTGCTTGCATTTACAGATACAAGGTTTAGGCCAGAAGACTTTGAGTACAGGTATCTCTGTAATAACAGGATTAATCTTGCGGAGGTAGCACTAATTTCTGCGGTGGTGACTTTTAAATTTAGTTATGCATTTTCTAATTTATTGTCAAAATATGACCTCTGTACTCAGAGATGTGTAGATAGTTGATTAAAGTTTTTTTTAAAAAGGTGTGTTGTGTTTCAAAGGTTACTTAAAAATACTCAAAGCTGCAATAGGAATTGCCCATATATAATCAGAACACGTGGCAATTTCTATTTCTTCTTATCCAGGAATACACTGAGCATAAGCCAAGGATAAAAAGAGTTCAAGAGACATTTGGCTCTAGTTTCCTATACAAGATCACTATTGCAATTATTCACAAAAAGCCCATATATATTAATGTTACAGTACATTCTGTGAATAATTAGGTATCATTACCTTGATATAATACAAAATATTACAAAATCCAGTTATATTCATACAGCAATAAAAAAAGGGATCTGATATGTACAACAGGGTACAGACAATGCAATACATGCACTTTGATAAATACCATGGCATACTATACATACAATATACCGTCAATGCAAAACACAATACACTCAATATACAATGCAGACAAGACGATACAGACAATACCAAACAGAGAAGCCTACAAGAAAGCCTAAAAGAGGTGCAGGCGAAGAAGAAAAGCGTGGAAATCTCCAGAGTGGTGCAAGCGAAGAAGCAAATGCAGGGCTCCTCCAAGCTGCAGGTGAGGAAGAAAAGCACAGGAATCCTCCAGGGTGGCTCAGGCTGAGAAGAAAATTGCAAGACTCCTCCAAAGAGGTGCAGGCTAGGCAAAAAAACACAGGACTTCTCCAAAGGGAGGCAAATGTAGAACTGATGTGCTGGACTTCTCCATGAATCTGGATGAGAATGCAGGACAACTCCGAGCGCAGCTCAGGAAAAACAAAACTACAGGACTCCTCCAAGGTGGTGCAGCCAAGAATGCAGAGTGCTAGACTCCGCTTGGATATCACGGTGAAGAAGCCCGAAGCAGAGATCCTGCAGAGCATCATGGTAAAAAGCCAAGCGCAGGACTTCACCAGGCTGGTGCAGCAAAGAAGCAAAGCGCAGGACTTCTCCGAGGCGTTGCAGAGGAAGAAACGAACCTCTGGACTCCTGAAGGATTCTGCGGAAATGCAGCCAAGTGCAGGGATAGAAGCAAGCGCACAACTCCACGAGGCAGCGTGGGGAAGAACCGAAGCACAGAAATCCTCCCAGGCAACACGAGCAACGATGAAGTGCTGGACTCCTCAAGGGCAGGATGGTAAAAAAGCCCAAACATGCAGGACTCCACCTGGGCATCGCAGGGAATGAATCGAAGAGCAGGATGCCACGGGGCTCTCAGGGTGACAAAGGCTTCCTCCCGAGACCTGCTCGCTGGGCTTGACTCCCGAGCAGGACTGTGCACAGGACCCTGCTCCCAATTGCTGTCACAGAGCATGTGACCTGCTCTTGGGGGCGTCTAGCACTGTGCAAAACATCGTCCTAGGCAGCAGCACAGTAGAAAACAAGCCACGGTATAGGAAAACCCATACCTTACAAAATAGTCCTAAGATAACAGGCCATGCAATAAACAATACAAAGTACAAAACTACCAATGCAATACAAGCTTCGACACAGACAATACCAGGAAATACAATCTTCAATGCAAAATACAAAAGTAAATAATATTCAAAAGAACCAAAGCACAGAAATCCTCCCAGGCAACACGAGCAACGACGAAGTGCTGCACTCCTCAAGGGTAGCATGGTAAGAAAGCCCAAACATGCAGGACTCCTCCTGGGCAGCGCAGGGGATGAATCCAAGAGCAGGATGCCACGGGGCTCTCAAGGTGACAAAGGCTGCCTCCCGAGACCTGCTTGCTGGGCTTGACTCCCGAGCAGGACTGTGCACAGGACCCTGCTCCCAATTGCTGTCACAGAGCGTCTGACCTGCTCTTGGGGCCATCTAGAACTGTGCAAAAAAAATGGTCCTGGGCAGCAGCACAGTAGAAAACAAGCCACGGTGCAGGAAAACCCATACCTTACAAAATAGTCCTAAGATAACAGGCCATGCAGTAAACAATACAAAGTACAAAACTACCAATGCAATACAAGCTTCGACACAGACAATACCAGGAAATACAATCTTCAATACAAAATACAAAAGCAAATAATATACAAAATAACTAGTAAACTTCAAAGCAAGGCGTAGTACTTACAGGCAGTGTGGAGAGGAAGCAAAGCACGGCTCACCTCCGCTGAAGCGCAGCAAAGAAGCACATGGTGGCAATCATCAGGGGCGTGATGGCAAAACAGCAAAGCACAGGATGCCTCTAGGGCACCAGACAGCAACAAGCGAGGAACAAGACGCCTCCAAGGCCATGCCCTCAAAAAGCAAAGCACAGCAAACCTCCAGGAAAGCAGGAAGCAAAAGGCAAACGCAGCATTCCTCATGGGTGGTGAAGAAAGAAGCAGAGCACAACATTCCTCTGGGCCATCACAGCAAACAAGCAAAGCGCAGGATTCCTCCAGGGTAGCACAGGCAAAAAAGCAAAACTCAGAACTCCTCCAAAGAGGTGCAAGCAAAGAAGAAAATCATGGGAAACCTCCAGAGTAGTGCACGCGAAGAACCAAATGCAGGGCTCCTCCAAGCTGCAGGAGGGGAAACAAATCACAGGACTCCTCCAGGGCAGTTCAGGCCAAGAATAAATCCACAGGACTCCTCCAAAGAGGTGCAGGCTAGGCAAAAAACCACAGGACTTCTCCAAAGGGAGGCAAAAGTAGAACTGATGTGCTGGACTTCTCCATGAATCTGGATGAGAATGCAGGACAACTCCGAGCGCAGCTCAGGAAAAACAAAACTACAGGACTCCTCCAAGGTGGTGCAGCCAAGAATGCAGAGTGCTAGACTCCGCTTGGATATCACGGTGAAGAAGCCCGAAGCAGAGATCCTGCAGAGCATCATGGTAAAAAGCCAAGCGCAGGACTTCACCAGGCTGGTGCAGAGGAAGAAACGAACCTCTGGACTCCTGAAGGATTCTGCGGAAATGCAGCCAAGTGCAGGGATAGAAGCAAGCGCACAACTCCACAAGGCAGCGTGGGGAAGAACCGAAGCACAGAAATCCTCCCAGGCAATACGAGCAACGATGAAGTGCTGGACTCCTCAAGGGCAGGATGGTAAAAAAGCCCAAACATGCAGGACTCCTCCTGGGCAGCGCAGGGGATGAATCGAAGAGCAGGATGCAACGGGGCTCTCAGGGTGACAAAGGCTGCCTCCCGAGACCTGCTCGCTGGGCTTGACTCCCGAGCAGGACTGTGCACAGGACCCTGCTCCCAATTGCTGTCACAGAGCATGTGACCTGCTCTTGGGGGCGTCTAGAACTGTGCAAAACATCTTCCTAGGCAGCAGCACAGTAGAAAACAAGCCACGGTACAGGAAAACCCATACCTTACAAAATAGTCCTAAGATAACAGGCCATGCAATAAACAATACAAAGTACAAAACTACCAATGCAATACAAGCTTCGACACAGACAATACCAGGAAATACAATCTTCAATGCAAAATACAAAAGTAAATAATATTCAAAAGAACCAAAGCACAGAAATCCTCCCAGGCAACACGAGCAACAACGAAGTGCTGCACTCCTCAAGGGTAGCATGGTAAGAAAGCCCAAACATGCAGGACTCCTCCTGGGCAGCGCAGGGGATGAATCCAAGAGCAGGATGCCACGGGGCTCTCAAGGTGACAAAGGCTGCCTCCCGAGACCTGCTCGCTGGGCTTGACTCCCGAGCAGGACTGTGCACAGGACCCTGCTCCCAATTGCTGTCACAGAGCGTGTGACCTGCTCCTGGGGGCGTCTAGCACTGTGCAAAAAAAATTGTCCTGGGCAGCAGCACAGTAGAAAACAAGCCACGGTGCAGGAAAACCCATACCTTACAAAATAGTCCTAAGATAACAGGCCATGCAATAAACAATACAAAGTACAAAACTACCAATGCAATACAAGCTTCGACACAGACAATACCAGGAAATACAATCTTCAATACAAAATACAAAAGCAAATAATATACAAAATAACTAGTAAACTTCAAAGCAAGGCGTAGTACTTACAGGCAGTGTGGAGAGGAAGCAAAGCACGGCTCACCTCCGCTGAAGCGCAGCAAAGAAGCACATGGTGGCAATCATCAGGGGCGTGATGGCAAAACAGCAAAGCACAGGATGCCTCTAGGGCACCAGACAGCAACAAGCGAGGAACAAGACGCCTCCAAGGCCATGCCCTCAAAAAGCAAAGCACAGCAAACCTCCAGGAAAGCAGGAAGCAAAAGGCAAACGCAGCATTCCTCATGGGTGGTGAAGAAAGAAGCAGAGCACAACATTCCTCTGGGCCATCACAGCAAACAAGCAAAGCGCAGGATTCCTCCAGGGTAGCACAGGCAAAAAAGCAAAACTCAGAACTCCTCCAAAGAGGTGCAAGCAAAGAAGAAAATCATGGGAAACCTCCAGGGTAGTGCACGCGAAGAACCAAATGCAGGGCTCCTCCAAGCTGCAGGAGGGGAAACAAATCACAGGACTCCTCCAGGGCAGTTCAGGCCAAGAATAAATCCACAGGACTCCTCCAAAGAGGTGCAGGCTAGGCAAAAAACCACAGGACTTCTCCAAAGGGAGGCAAAAGTAGAACTGATGTGCTGGACTTCTCCATGAATCTGGATGAGAATGCAGGACAACTCCGAGCGCAGCTCAGGAAAAACAAAACTACAGGACTCCTCCAAGGTGGTGCAGCTAAGAATGCAGAGTGCTAGACTCCGCTTGGATATCACGGTGAAGAAGCCCGAAGCAGAGATCCTGCAGAGCATCATGGTAAAAAGCCAAGCGCAGGACTTCACCAGGCTGGTGCAGCAAAGAAGCAAAGCGCAGGACTTCTCCGAGGCGTTGCAGAGGAAGAAACGAACCTCTGGACTCCTGAAGGATTCTGCGGAAATGCAGCCAAGTGCAGGGATAGAAGCAAGCGCACAACTCCACGAGGCAGCGTGGGGAAGAACCGAAGCACAGAAATCCTCCCAGGCAACACGAGCAACGATGAAGTGCTGGACTCCTCAAGGGCAGGATGGTAAAAAAGCCCAAACATGCAGGACTCCTCCTGGGCAGCGCAGGGGATGAATCCAAGAGCAGGATGCCACGGGGCTCTCAAGGTGACAAAGGCTGCCTCCCGAGACCTGCTCGCTGGGCTGGACTCCCGAGCAGGACTGTCCACAGGACCCTGCTCCCAATTGCTGTCACAGAGCATGTGACCTGCTCTTGGGGGTGTCTAGCACTGTGCAAAACATCGTCCTAGGCAGCAGCACAGTAGAAAACAAGCCACGGTGCAGGAAAACTCATACCTTACAAAATAGTCCTAAGATAACAGGCCATGCAATAAACAATACAAAGTACAAAACTACCAATGCAATACAAGCTTCGACACAGACAATACCAGGAAATACAATCTTCAATGCAAAATACAAAAGTAAATAATATTCAAAAGAACCAAAGCACAGAAATCCTCCCAGGCAACACGAGCAACGACGAAGTGCTGCACTCCTCAAGGGTAGCAAGGTAAGAAAGCCCAAACATGCAGGACTCCTCCTGGGCAGCGCAGGGGATGAATCCAAGAGCAGGATGCCACGGGGCTCTCAGGGTGACAAAGGCTGCCTCCCGAGACCTGCTCGCTGGGCTTGACTCCCGAGCAGGACTGTCCACAGGACCCTGCTCCCAATTGCTGTCACAGAGCATGTGACCTGCTCTTGGGGGCGTCTAGCACTGTGCAAAACATCGTCCTAGGCAGCAGCACAGTAGAAAACAAGCCACGGTGCAGGAAAACCCATACCTTACAAAATAGTCCTAAGATAACAGGCCATGCAATAAACAATACAAAGTACAAAACTACCAATGCAATACAAGCTTCGACACAGACAATACCAGGAAATACAATCTTCAATACAAAATACAAAAGCAAATAATATACAAAATAACTAGTAAACTTCAAAGCAAGGCGTAGTACTTACAGGCAGTGTGGAGAGGAAGCAAAGCACGGCTCACCTCCGCTGAAGCGCAGCAAAGAAGCACATGGTGGCAATCATCAGGGGCGTGATGGCAAAACAGCAAAGCACAGGATGCCTCTAGGGCACCAGACAGCAACAAGCGAGGAACAAGACGCCTCCAAGGCCATGCCCTCAAAAAGCAAAGCACAGCAAACCTCCAGGAAAGCAGGAAGCAAAAGGCAAACGCAGCATTCCTCATGGGTGGTGAAGAAAGAAGCAGAGCACAACATTCCTCTGGGCCATCACAGCAAACAAGCAAAGCGCAGGATTCCTCCAGGGTAGCACAGGCAAAAAAGCAAAACTCAGAACTCCTCCAAAGAGGTGCAAGCAAAGAAGAAAATCATGGCAAACCTCCAGGGTAGTGCACGCGAAGAACCAAATGCAGGGCTCCTCCAAGCTGCAGGAGGGGAAACAAATCACAGGACTCCTCCAGGGTGGCTTAATGTTAGAAGAAAACCACAGGACTTCTACAGTGTTAGACCGGGGATGAAGTGATGCACGGTACTCCTCTAAATATCTTGATGAGAAGGAAGGCGCTGGACACCTCCAGGCATTGCTGAGAAGCAAATATAGCCCTGGGTAACTCCAGAGTCTTGGAGGCGAATAAGTAAAGCATTGGTACAAGCTTCAAGGTTGTGCAGGTGGTGATCCACAGGACAGGATGACTCAAAGATGTTTTAGATGGAGAAAAGCACTGGACTCCTCCAGGCAGAACAGGTGAAGAAGGAAAGCACTGGACTCCTCCAATGTCCTGTAGGAGAAGTGAAGCATTGGAAACCTCTAGGGTGGCACAGGTGAAGAAGTGAAGTGAGGGAGTCCTCCAAGTTACGACAGCAGGTATGCAAAGCCTGCACTCTTTTGAGGTTGTGTGGTGAAAAATAAAGTGAAGCAAACCACTAGCACAGCAGTGCGTACAAGCTAAACGCCGCACACCTTTGAGCACTGAAGTGAGGAAGCGAAGCACTGTACTTCTCCACAGCATCGTGACAAAAATGCCAAGCACAGCATTCCTCCAGGGTGTTTCAGCCAGGAAGCAAGCTGATGCACTCAGAAAGGTGAAAAAATGATGCCCTCCGAAACAGCCTGGCGGTGATGTCCTCCTCCAGAGCCATACAGGTATATATATGATCCTCACATGCTTCAAAACTTGTGTGGGCAATCCTTGATTGTGGGAACCCTGCAACACAGGAGTGGAATAGCTACTTCTATTCCTGTTTAGAAATTCCTAGGCATCAACTATACACCAATCCTTACAGTCTCATAACATCAGTCAGTCCAAGCAACTATTGTCAAAGTCCTTGAGCTCATCTTTATTCATCATCCTCTGGGAGTTCCCGTGTACGTCCTCATTTCTCCCTCATTTTCCTGTGCCTATAAATCCCACTGCACTTTCCCGAAATGGAATCACTGCCTTCGTGTAGCTTGACTAGATGGGGACTGATGGGGACCCAAATGCCACACCAAATTCCTGGACCCCTGCTATTTATTGCACATAGACTACTCAGCTCTGCATCTGACCACTTAATGCTGCCTAAAGAGCTTTCATCCGAAATAGGTGGCACCTGTGCAGGGGCACAACCAACTTCTCTGCCTTTGAAGAAACTTGCAACTCACAGAAGGCCCTGTCTGGCCAAGAAACAAGTTGGCTCTCTAAACATTCCCCTCAGCCCCTTCAAATGGCTGCCTGGAGAGAGAGCTCCTCTCTCACTCAGGAGCCACTTCCCTACTCGTCACCCTCACCTCACCCTTGCTGCTTGCCTGCTACCCAAGAGATACACAAGCAGCACAAAAAGCACAAAGCAGCACATCTGTGGCAATGCAGGAGGGTCAGCGGAGCTCCTCATGCTGATGCCAAAAGACATTCAGACAGCAGAGAATGGGCAAATGGACAAAATAGTTTGGACTATGTCCTTGCTGTCCATCTATAGTCTGAACAGAGCTCAACAGTCTGCTTACTGCCCACACTCAGAAGAGTCTGGATGAGGTTTCTGCATCTGTGAATGGGGTATAAAAAACTGGGAAACAGAAAAGCCTCACATCGCTTAGCTGAAGCTTTCTTAATTTCACTTACATTAACTGCAGGTCTTGTGTATTACACACATAGAACAAGACCCACATTGCCTGAGTAAGGCAGTTGCTGTCCAGATACAAAATACACACAGCTAGGACACCATCAACAATATCTTCGTACGCAAAGAACATACAAAGAAAACATGCAGCAAGTGTAGACAGAATATATATGGCTGGGCATACAGAGGACATGCATGTTAACATACATCTTTTGAGAATATAGATACACACCCACACCCATTCTTTATAAAACATCCACAGAAGCTATATACTCGATCACCAGGAAAGAAGAGACATTCAGAAGAGACATTCTCTGTGCATAAAAAACTACACACATAGGAAGCATAAGCACACTGTTCTCTCTATACGTACGCTCTTTACACAGAACACCACATACAGAGAATATCCATTATAGACATACAACTTGTCAGTTGTGTACATACTGCACAAAACAGATAGGTGAGAGGAAGCTATGCTTCATGTCTTTATGTTCAACAGATGCTGTCTTTTCATGGAACACAGGCAAGGGAGGAAGGGCATTTCTGTGTGTGGAGTGTAGGCTGTCCTGACTTGGGACACATGCACGTGCATACACATACTTTACACATAGACAGAGACAGCAGAAAAGCACATGTTTTTCTGTCTGTATAGAGCTCATGGATTGCTGTTGCATAGGATGTGTAGTAGCTGCATGTAGGGATCATAGAAAGAGTAAGGCTTTTCAGTCTTCTCTTTAAAATACAGGCAAGGTGATAAGAGGTTTTCCATCTGCATAGAGAAGACATGGGCTATATGTAACACACTTACATAGAAAGGCAGTGCCTCACCTGACTCTACACCTACTGTCTACCACCTGTGCACACACATAACACCCACAACAATGGGAGGCTTTTCTGTTGCTACACGGAATACGTACTGTCCTCCTTGAGACTACGCATGGACAGGCAAAGCTAGGCTTGCTTTCTCAGTATGGAGCACAGACCAGGATATACTCTGCCTAACAGAAAAGAGATGGTGAGGATTTTCTCTCCGCATACAGACTGTATGGCAGCTATAGACAGACCGTATGCAGGCAAAGCATTTCTAGTTATAGACCAGACACTGCCTAGGCCAAACCAGGGCTTTTTGCTCGGCTCACACGGTGTATGCTGGCTGTATAGAGAACAGAAAAACAACAGAAAGATGAGCTGGGGCAATACTTTTCTGTCACCACACAAACTATAAAGTACCTGCATGGAGAATACACATGGAAAGCACTACATATCACTTTTCTATCAGGACACAGAAAGAATTCTAGTTAGAGTAGAAACAGGCTAGGTGAAGCAGGGCTTTCAGACCTATCCCCATGGGAAGTGTTGGGAGGCTATGGGGAGGACAGGGTGGTCTCTCTGTACATCAGGCACACTCTGCCTAGAGGAGCACATGAACATGGCAGGCAAGGCTTTTCCCCTTGAAAAGCAAAGACGTGCTGCAGGCAGGTAGCAAAGATGGGATTCTACTGCCTGTATGGGGAATACAGGCTGTCTAGAGAGCAGAGAGAAGTCTCTGTTCTTAGAACATGTCCTGCTGGTCTGCACAACAGATCCAGAGGGTCAAGAGAAGGTGGAGTGCTCCGGTCTGTGGCAATACGGGAGGGTGAGGTATGGCAAGGCTGCTGGGAGGGTAACAGTTATCAGAGACTTCCTCTGGCAGCTGGGGAGAGGCACCCTTCTGCCAACTGAGCCTGAAGTGTCAAGTGGCTTGAAGCTCACAGGATGATTGTGCACACAATGCTTCAAGAAAGCTGATGAAGCTCATACATCCCCCATCCCACAGGTGTGGCATTGGGACAAGCCCTGTCACGCTCTCTCCCACCCCCAGATCACGACTAGGACACTCTGGCCAGATGGGTGGGAGTGGCTGAAACTTCCAGGCTCCTGAGACACCCTGGTCTGGCTCTCTCTTGGAGGGGTTTAGAGCACTAGCATCCCAGCAGGAAGACTCAGTATGCATCACCTTCCTCTCTCCCTTCTCCCCATCTGCTGGAGGTGATTTTCCAGCACACTGCCCTGCACACAACTGTGAGGCCACCTGAAATCTGAGAGGCTGCCTCTGATATCAGGCCTTCGTTGCATGCCTCATCATCACAAAGGGAGAGGGGACCAGTTTGCTAACCAGGACCCTCACTAAACACAGGCACCACAAAAGCTGGCACAGGCACCAAAGCACAGCTCCACCAGGCAAAAGCTGGCCATGTTCAGCTACAGTTCCTCCCTGGGCCTTTCCCTCCCACAGAAACAAGCAACCACCGTCAGCTAAACGTATTTTCACCCTGTTGGTCAGGATACCCAGGACCTCAATGAGCTGGTCTGACTCTTGGACACTCTCTGATTCACAGACAGCCCCATTCACGTCAAAGAGGAAAATCTTTCTATAAACTTTACAGAAATCTACACACAGAGATCAGTATTTACAGGTTATATAACACGCCAAGACTTTTACACAAGTGCCATTCATAAAAGCAGCCCCATTGAAATACAACTGCAGACAGAACTGCACTGCAAGCACAGAGAGCCCCATAGAGTAAAGGGAAAGCACATTTACCCAGGACAAATGTCTTTGGGTGACTCGAGTGTGATGTTGCTCTGCAAACATCCACAACAACTAAAAAACTGGCCACAGGCCTCCCCACCCAAAACAAATGCTCCTCCTTTGCTTTTCTTGAATTCAGAAAACTACCACAACACCTTTTCCATCAAGCTCGAGAAACTGGGCAGTGCTAGAATTGAGCCTGCTCAGGACACTCCTGCTTGGCTCCTGGGTGCCATACAAGGCCACGTGGATTTCCCAAGACAGGACCCTTCTAACCATGCCCAGCCTAAGAAGACTGGGGCTCCCCGACTAAAAAGCCCTTGCTGATTTCTCCATCCACTACAGCCAGTTGACTGCATGAACCGTGCTTCATTTATTCCACACAAAGAAGCGTGTGTGAAAGACACCTTTGGAATGTGCATTTATGAACCTTGTTACCTGCCACTTGTGTCAATTCGAAAGCCATAACTACCCCCTCAGGGTCCCAATGGTAAGGGCGGGCAGCCAAGAGCTCTCTAGAGCTGGAATCAGGCAGCACCCAAGGTCACCAGCCGCTCCAGAGCTCAACATCTCACCTGCTGGCACCTCACCCTTCAAACACCCACCGGGACACCCACCAGGACACGGACCTTCCACACATACCTTCCACACTCCAGCACAGCAGCGTGGACGCTGGGCCTCGAGGCAGCCGCTCACCAACTGCTCCCTGCAACTGCCCGCGGCCCCGGCAACCACCATGCACTCGCTCGCTGTCGCACGGCCCCGCCCCATTGGCCACGGCCTCAACGCCTCTGGGCACAGCCAATGCGAGCGCCCCGGCACCCGGTGCAGGCCGACAGTGCTGCAGCCCCGCTGGCCCCGCGCCTCCTGCCTGCCCTGGCCCTGCCCGGCCCGACACAGCCCCGAGGTGACACAGGATGGGACAGGACGAGCCACCTGCCCAGCAGGACACAGCCCACACACGGGCGAGCAGGAGGGCTCGGGCTGCACAAAGCTCAGAGCATGAGGTCCCAGGCCATGACACTTTTCCTTCCCCTCAGCTTTCCCCGCCCCCTCCAGAGGAGCCTCATCCCAACAACAAGATGGCTGCAGGGGCCCTGCAAACACATGGCATGGGCATTGCAGAAGGCACCATGGCCACAAAGTCCTCCTCTCAAAGGAGGACTGTCAACAAAGTGACAATCACAGCGTGTCTCTCCTTTAGAAGGTGCACCCATCGCTTGTGATGAATCATGCTACAATCAGGGATCTGGTGCCTGGAAGAGATGAGTGGGGGTGGCTATACTTATTTTCACCCTGTTGGTGAGGGCACCCAGGACCTCAATGAGCTGCTCTGACTCTTGAACACTCCTTAATCCACAGACAGCCCCCTTCCAGGTCAAACCGAAAAATCTTCCTGTAAATTTTACAGAAATATCAGGCTTACATCCTGCAGCCTTGGTGTCCGTTTCTGATGATTCCTATTTAATAAGGACTGTTTGTTTATCATCAGGAATAAAGAAAAAATGGAAGAGATCCGTGTAATTGTCTTTAAAAATCTAAAATGATGCGGCAAAGAAATATACAGTCATTTAATAGATTGGGTTGGAAGGGACCTTAAAGATCATAGCATCATAGAATAACCAGGTTGGAAGAGACCCACCGGATCATCGAGTCCAACCATTCCTATCAAACACTAAGCCATGCCCCTTAGCACCTCGTCCACCCGTCCCTTAGACTCCTCCTGGGAAGGTGACTCAACCACCTCTGCCAGGGACCAATGACCCTTTCTGTGAAAAATTTTTGCCTAATGTCCAGTCTAAATCTCCCCTGGTGGAGCTTGAGGCCATTCCCTCTCGTCCTGTCCCCTGTCACTTGGGAGAAGAGGCCAGCTCCCTCCTCTCTACAACCTCGTTTCAGGTAGTTGTAGAGAGCAATGAGGTCTCCCCTCAGCCTCCTCTTCTCCAGGCTAAACAACCCCAGCTCTCTCAGCCGTTCCTCATAAGGCCTGTTCTCCAGCCCCTTCACCTGCTTCGTTGCTCTTCTCTGGACTCGCTCCAGAGCCTCAACATCCTTCTTGTGGTGAGGGGCGCAGAACTGAACACAGTATTCAAGAAGCGGTCTCGCCAGTGCCGAGTACAGAGGGAGAATAACCTCCCTGGACCTGCTGGTCACGCCGTTTCTGATACAAGCCAAGATGCCATTGGCCTTCTTGGCCACCTGGGCACACTGCTGGCTCATGTTCAGTCGGCTGTCAACCAACACCCCCAGGTCCCTCTCCTCCAGGCAGCTTTCTAGACAGACTTCCCCTAGTCTGTAGCACTGCATAGGGTTGTTGTGCCCCAAGTGCAGGACCCGGCACTTGGCCTTGTTAAACCTCATGCCATTGGACTCTGCCCAGCGGTCCAGCCTCTTCAGATCCCTTTGCAGGGCCTCCCTACCCTCCAGCAGATCAACACATCCACCCAGCTTAGTGTCATCTGCAAACTTGCTAAGGGTGCACTCGATGCCTTCATCCAGGTCATTGATAAAGACATTGAATGGGGCTGGACCCAGCACTGAGCCCTGGGGAACCCCACTTGTAACTGGCCTCCAGCTGGATTTCACACCATTTCCCACCACTCTCTGGGCCCGGCCATCCAACCAGTTTTCCACCCAGGAGAGTGTGCGTCTCTCCAGGCCAGAGGCTGACCGTTTCTCAAGCAGAATGCTGTGAGAAACTGTGTCAAAGGCTTTACTGAAGTCCAGGAAGACCACATCCACAGCCTTTCCCTCATCCAGCAGCCGAGTCACTTGGTCATAGAAGGCGATCAGGTTAGTTTGGCAAGACCTGCCTTTCATGAACCTGTGTTGACTGGGCCTGATCACCCAGTTCTCTTGCATGTGCTTCATGATAGCACTCAAGATCACCTGCTCCATGACTTTCCCTGGCACTGAGGTCAGACTGACAGACCTGTAGTTTTCTGGGTCCTCCCTGCGACCCTTCTTGTAGATGGGCCCAACATCAGCCAACCTCCAGTCCAGTGGAACTTCCCCAGTCTTCCAGGACCGTTGGAAGATGATGGAAAGGGGTTTGGCCAGCACATCCGCCAGCTCCTTCAATACCCTTGGATGAATCCCATCCGGCCCCATAGACTTGTAGGTGTCTAGCTGGGCTAGCAAGGCTCTGACCACCTCCTCTTGGATCATGGGAGCCTCGTTTTGCTCCTCTAGCTCCTGGGTTTGTACACAGATGGAACGACTTTCTTTACAATTAAAGACTGAGGCAAAGAAGGCATTAAGTACCTCAGCCTTTTCCTCATCCCCTGTCACTGTTGTTCCTTCTGCGTCCAATAGGGACCGTATGGTCTCCCTAGTCCTCCTTTTATTATTTATATATTTATAGAAAGATTTTTTGTTATCTTTCACAGACTTTGCCAATCTGATTTCTAGTTGAACCTTAGCCCTTCTGATTTTTTCTCTACACAATCTCACTTCCGTCCTGTAGTCCACCCAAGAGGCCTGTCCCCTCTTCCAGAGCCCACAAACATTTCTCTTCTTCTTGATATCCCTCAAGATCTCTCTGTTCAACCAAGCTGGTTTTCTCCCCTGCCGGCTTTTTTTACGGAACATGGGGATGGCTTTCTCCTGAGCTGCTAGGATTTCCTTTCTGAAGAGCTCCCAGCCCTCCTGGGCTCCCTTGCCCTTAAGTACTGTCTCCCATGAGACTTTGCCAACCAGCCTTCTGAAGAGTTCAAAGTCTGCCCTCCGGAAATTTCATGCTGCTGTCCTACTAACCACCCTCTTCACTTCACCTAGAACACAAAACCCTATCATCTCATGATCACTTTGTCCTAGGCGTCCACCTACTGCCACATCTCCCACAAGGCCTTCTTTGTTCACAAACAGCAGGTCCAGGAGGGCACCCTGCCTTGTTGATTCATTCACCAGCTGCGCAAGGAAGTTGTCTTCCACGCACTCCAGGAACCTCCTAGACTACTTCCTTTCTGCTCTATTGTACTTCCAGCAGATATCAGGAAGATTGAAGTCTCCCACAGGAATGAGAGGCATTGATCTAGAAATTAACCCCAGCTGTTTATGGAAGAGCTCATCAGCTGCTTCTCCTTGGCTGGGTGGTCTGTAACAGACTCCCATCACAAAATCTACCTTCTGGTGGGCTCCTCTGATTTTAACCCACAGGCACTCAATCTCCTCATCAGCACAATCTATCTCAACCGTGTCCAAGTCCTCCCTTACAAAGAGGGCTACCCCACCTCCTCTCCTACCCTTCCTATCCCGCCTGAAGAGTTTGTACCCCACCACAGCTGCACTCCAGTTCTATGAGTCGTCCCACCACGTTTCCGTGATGGCAACGACATCATAGGCTCCTTGCCCTACGACAGCTTCCAGCTCTTCCTTCTTATTCCCCATGCTGCATGCATTGGTGTAAATGCACTTGGGCTCAGCTGCTGAGCCTTCAGCCCTCTTAGAGGGAACAGAGTTCGTTCCCAATTGCCTGGTAACTGGAGTAGCTAGCACCAGAGTGCCCGTATCTCCCTTAGCACCACCAGGTGTGTTCTCCCCCACTTTTTGTATGGTGATGTACTGGTGGTCCTCACCAGCACACCCTCTCTGAATCACCATTGCCCCACGTCCAGGTTTGTTCCTGTCTAGCCTGGTCTTAACCCCCTCCCCCTTCACATCTAGTTTAAAGCTCGATTTATGAGCTTAGCTAGGTTTTTAGCAAGGGCTTTAGCCCCCCTAGGAGACACATGTGTCCCATCCTTAGCAACAAAGCCTGGGGGTGCGTGAGCCACCCCATGATCAAAGAAGCCAAAGCCCCTCTCCTCACACCAGGCTCGGAGCCAGGCATTAATCGAATTCTTCTTCCTGACTTCCAGCTCCTCTCTATTTAGCCTTGGGATGGAGCAGAAGACTATTTGTGCCCCAGAGCCCTCCATCACTTTCCCAATGGCCCTGAAGTCTTTCTTGATGGTTTTGGTCTTTCTGTTTACTAGATCATCGTTACCATTTTGGACTACTGTCAGAGGATAGTAGTCTGTCTCGTGGACCAGGGAAGGAAGTTTTCTAGCTACCTCCTTCCCTGATGCCCCCGGTAAGCAGCAGAGCTCTCTGTGGAGCGGGTCCGGTCTGCAAATGGGTCCCTCCGTTCCTTTTAGGAGGGAGTCCCCTACAACAATCACCCTCCTCTTCTTCTTAACGGAGGATGTTTTTATCTTTTTCTGAGGATGGTGCTGCCTAGGGAAGGATTCTAGGCTGTGGGAGCCATCATCCTCATCCTCAGGGTTGGATTCCACCTGCAGCACCTGGTACGTGTTCACCAGGGGGATCTGGGGTTTTGCTGTCTGGGTGAGGGGAGCAGGTTTCCTTCGTCTGGCAGGAACTTGCTGCCATTCCCCATCTCTTGTTCCCCCAACCTTGCAGTTTGCAGGTGGATGGTGTTTGGACACACCAGCTCCAGCAGGCTGCTGAGTTAGCGAGAGGGCACTACTCCACTGGTCTATCTCCCTCTCACACTCCCTGATGGTCCTCAGCCTCTTTACGTCCTCCCTTAACTCCTCCACCATGCGAAGGAGTTCCCCGACTCGAGCGCAGCTTTCACAAGTGGAGCCAGTAACAGAGGCACAAGCTGGTGTGGGAGCGGGGCACTGCCTGCAGCCCAGGGTCTGGGTTGCTGCATTCACCCCCTGTAATCATCCAGTTCCAACCCCCATGCCATGGTCAGGGATACCTCTCACCAGATCAGGCTGCCCAAGGCCCCGTCCAATCTGGCCTTGAACACCTCCAGGGATAGGGCTTCCGCAACTCCCCTGGGCAGCCTCTTCTAGTGTTCCACCACTCCCACGGTGAAGAAATTCTTCCTCATGTCTAGCCCAAATCTGCACCTCTCCAGTTCATACCCCTCGTCCTATCATTACAAGCCTTTGTGTACAGTCTCTCCCCAGCTTTCCTGTAGCCCCTTTCAGGTACTGGAAGGCCTCTATGAAGTCTTCTTGAGACTTCTCTCCTCCAGGCTGAACAACCTCAACTCTCTCAGCCTGTACTCATAGCAGAGGTGTTCCAGCCCTCTGATCATCCTTGTAGCCCTCCTCTGGACCCTTTTCAGCAGTTCCATATCCTTCTTATGCTGGGGATTCCAGAACTGGACACGCTACTCCAGATGAGGTTTCACAAGAGAGGAAGAGAAAGGCAGAATCACCTCCCTCGACCTGCTGGCCACGCTTCTTTTGATGCAGCCCAGGATACGGTTGGCCTTCTGGGCCGTAAGCACACACTGCCAGCTCATATTGAGCTTCTCATCAATCAGCACCTCCAAGTCCTCTGCAGGGCTGTTCTCAATCACATCATCCCTCATCTTATATTGAAACTGCAAGTTGCCCTGACGCAGGTGTAACACCTTGCACTTGGCCTTGTTGAACCTCATGAGGTTCACACGGCCCCGCTTCTTCAGCTTGTACGAAAACCCACGTAATGGATTACTCCCCATGGATTGTGTTGAGGACAAGGAGGGATGGGCTTGAAATGAAGCAAAGGAAATGCAGTTGAGGTGTTATGCAAGGAGAATTCAGAGGCAATTTGAGAGATATCAATGCTATCATGACTTAAAAGAAGGCGAGAAGGAATTATGGTTTGCACCTTATAATGCAAGGAAAAGAAAGCTTGAAAGGAAGTTCTCAGTTGGCAAATAGAAAACAAAGGGATGTAGTTCTTCACACCTCATACAGTTGAGCTCTGGAATGGTCTGCAGTCCTTGTAGGTGCCAAACAGATACGTTTGCTTTTGCAGTTAGGTATCTGACTGGGCCCACCAGTGATTAAAAGCTGTTTGAACTTTCAATGTAAAGGCTAGTAGCTCCTAAGAGTAGCTTAAAGAGCCATTCACAGGACACCACTACAGGATACAGAGTGTTTCTGCTTGAGGAAGGTTGCGGCCACAGAAAGCATCAGACCTTGTGGAATACACCAACTGGATTCTTTCTGTATGAAATAGCTTTGTTAGCCACCGGCCAACAGAAACTGATATTCTCCAAATGCAGAACAGCTGCCTATTGTGAATGTTTAGATTTTCAACATACACAATCTTTGAGAGAAACTTAAGACACACAATTGGCAAAAGATTATCCTGCAGCCAAAAGCAGCCCAATGCCACTTTGCAGAAATATCCATTTTATTTTAAGCACGCAACATTTTGCCACCCAACTGAAACCCCTGAGTGTCCAAAAACCTGCCAAACTCCCATGACTCTAGTCATCTGCTTACAAACATAATAAAACATTTCAACTCAAGGCAGACCAAATGTCTTTCTAGAAAGATCAGTTAAGTGCTGAATATGCTGAAGGCAACATCTTTCAACAAAGTCTTTCAAAATCAGAGATACCCTTACATGTTTTTCCCACAGTATACTACAAGTTTAACTGCACAAAAATACACTTATAAGCTGTATTTCAGTTCTATTTCAGTTTTGTCGTGAACTGAACGCATTTCCCATGACGTACGTGCAAAGAAAGAGGTACTGCTGCAATTAGAGCAAATATACCTGTGACTCAGCACATGGAGATACTGTTCTCAAGTGATGTAGACAACCTGTAGTTAACTACTGTACGTCAAGAGAATCAAAGAAATGACACCTAAAAGGAAAGCTGGTAGCAGACTAATGAAGTCTGAGACTGCATTAACTCAGAAGAACATTCATAAACAGTTTAGACAAATGATTCCCCAGCGATGGCCAAGAATTAGTCCTTCCCTTTATTCCAACTACCAGAAGTTGAAACATTAAAAACCTTTAAAAGTGTAATTCAAACTAGGAACCACCAGTGGTGCTTGAAAGAAGTAGCTGAAAAAAAAAGTTCCAGAGGTTCATCCTCTGGCTCCACCACTTAAGACAACAAACAAAAAACCCCCACCAAATAATGCATATGGACAAAAAAGGTGTGGGTGAATCCTCTCACCCCCATTGCAATCTTCCTGCAGTGCCTACATCGCTGAGGGAAAAACAGTTTTCAAAGCAGTTCCTCTCCTTGTGCATCTATGTTTCATCACAGCCAGATTGGACCTTCCTGGTGTTGTTCCATACAGCTCCTTTTCAGTCTTTGCAAATCTACATGCTCCTTGCAAAAGCTTTTCAACATCCTCATTATCCTTGTTTTCTGAACTTGATTCCCAGTCAGTCTTCATCTTTCAGCTCGCACTCCTCTTCCTCATCATCTAGGAAGCTGTTGTTAGGGTTATATTCATTTGGTTCATCATCATCATCATCATCATCATCGTTGTCACCATTTTTCTCCACAGCCCTTTTTCCTGTAGGGACAAAAATGACGTTTATTCACGGATCATAAATATAGAATGAAAGAGATCTCCCAGAAACCACTGAATTGGTCTGTCTCCTCGAGAAGAGAGAGAATCATCTAAAGCATCCTCCCCAGTGCTAACAATCTGGGGGCTGATATTCCAGACTCACGAAAAGCTGGGCCAGCTCTGACCACTACACTGCAGCGCTCATTGGTCTGATGGTTCACAAAGTTTTCCTTCCTGGTCTTAAACCCAGCCTCTTGTTACAGAGGACTCAGGAAGTTAAAATCCTCCTTTTAACACACCGCTATAGCACATTTCAGCATAACTCAAGAGCTTTTAACTCAGAAGCCAAAGCTACTGTCTAAAATGTTGACTATAGAGACGAAGCTCATATTTATCAATTGTTGCAACTCCAAATCACTTCTCAAATATGGCTGTTAATAGATTTCAAATATAACACAACAAATTCAAAAAAAAACTGGCCAAGTTATTACCAAAGAAAACAAATGTTAAGTTTCTCCCAACACATCAGCATACTGGTGACCTATCCATTTGGTTCTTTTTCACCAGAAATCTGATATTCACATCTATTTTATTGAACTGAAAGCAAATTTCAAACCACAAGCTGCAAAAATTAACGTGACAGCAGACTGTCTGCTGTTCATGGTGTATTACTGATGGCTTGCTGTATCTTTTAAACAAAGACAAACCTTTAAACACACAAACATTGAAGAGCAAACAAGAAATTATTTTCACATGTGAACAGGTGTCTCTGTGACATGACATGATTCCTCCAGTATTTGACCAGTGTTTCCATTGCATCCAAAATGTTAAAGTAGCAGAATCGGTAAAGTATGTGCCTAAATATTATGAACCCTTAGTCTTCCTTGGGCAGCCTGATCTAGTGGGATATCCCTGCCCATGGCAGGGGGGTTGGAACTACATGATCTTTAAGGCCTCTTCTTCCCCAAACTATTCTATGATTCCATGATTCTTCATACCCTCCTTGATCTGCAAAACTTGCAAAGTAAACCAGTGCCACGCTTCTGGAATATGGATACAACCCATCTGAAGCTGGGAGTCAAGCCTCTACCGCAACAACTACAGAGAGAAACTGAGTTCGCTGAGCAAGCTGCAGGTAGCTAAAGGACATGCCCTGTGCACCACTCAGGTGTTCAAAGGCTGCCAAAAATACCTGATTCACCCGCAAGATGTCTCTCATGTTGTCCTCATTAGCACAACATGAGAGCAAGTTACCTGAGCTGCCCTGCAGCCCCAGGCTCTGTCCACAGCTCAGAGAATGCACTCAGCATGATTCTCTGAGTCCTACTAAAACACCACCCATTTTAAAGGTTAACATCATCCGAGCCTGCTGAGTTGTATGGTTTTTTTTCCCCACTACGCGAGACTCCTTCCCTGTTTTATCTTTAAAGCTCCACAGGGAGACAAAAGCACAGCTGCTCGACTTAGCTGCACTGGTAACCCACGTTGTCTTGCACAGCCAAGTTCTCCAGCAATAGGAACTCAGATAAAAAGCCAAAGCAAGAGAACTAGACAAGATAACCTGAGACTGCAACTTTGAGGATGAATAAAAGAAGTGTGATAAGCATATACTTTTGGAACTACATGGTAACATACTGTACTGTCTTGATTTTGAAATGTCCATGCACTTCATAAACACAGTATTTCTAATCACTCCCAGAACAGTAAAGGGAAAAAAAAACAGAAGAACTTCCTTCTCTTCTTGCCTGCATAGATCTTAAGGATCAAATCAGGTAATAGTTACAATTTATTTCCAGCCCCCAAATTAAATCTTAGAAAGGGAACGCCAACAGGTACAAGGTAAACAAATCATCTGGACATTTTACTCCTCACGTTACTGTGCTCTACACTCTAGTCCAATAAGTTTAAATAGGAAAGCACTGATCAGGCCATAATTATCCCATTTTTCAATAAGAGGACTCAATTTCTTTTCAGCTAAGAAACACCTACCTGGTTCTAGTTTTATTACTTTAACTGCTGCTAGCTCAACTCTACCTTCTCTGACAACACGGAGTCAAAAAGCAGCTGAGATACACAAGGATCTAGGACAATGAAACTACTTGTTTAGGGTTCTTTTAGAAGAAAAAAATAAACAACACATGAGGAGCCAATAAATTAAAACATCTTAAGCATAAATGACTCATGCAAAGTTTCTTTTCTGAAATACACTGAACTCTTATGTTTTGTTGGGCTTACAGCACGCATTTTCACTAAATAAGCATTCTGTTCAGTTAGATCTAACACACTAATTTAAAATCCATGCTGTGCTTGATAACAGTGAAACAAACAGCAAGAATTCTGCAGCTAGCATGCTCTTTGCTCAGCACACATCCGGAGGAAGCATTATTTCAACAATGCTTCTCATCCTGGACTTCTTTGTTAGCAACAAGGCAAGCTATTTCAAAAAAGCCCTACTAGGCAGCTAATTTGTACCGAGATCTGAAGTTTAAAAATGCTCAAGAAACCTTGCACAGCCACACAAGTCTGAAACTACTGATGTACTTTGCTGTTAAAACCCGTAAGCAAGTAAACCACTGAGATACCCACTGCGAAGCCGTTGTAACATACACAGCTCTCACAGCAGACAAGCAGGGCCCATGGAGCATCAAGGGCTGCACCCTGCAGCATATGTGACTGCTTCCAAGACTCCCACGAGAGCCACCCAATACCTCACGCTCATTTCACTACATGTCCCTTGGTCCTTACTCTGCACCAGCAGCAGCAGCCTCTCCTTGCTGCAAGGGTGCAAACCAAACAAGCCTGCAACAGAGGAGTCTGAAAGAATTCCCCGTGGATACACAGAAGCTCTGTGGCCAGCTTCAGCAGCAGTTACTTAGCAGCTTAAATGCGTTTTGTATAGGTCCTTGTCATGCTGCAGACAACATTCTATGAGCAACCAAGGATGATTTTTTGTTTTAAAGCCATTAAGGAGCGACATAAATGATGATAATAATGTATCCTCTTCCAGAACTGTTGTGTTTGACTGCTAATTGAAATCTGTGGAGCCATTTGCCCAGGTTCCTTCCCGACAGTTCCATGCACCCGCACCCAGCAGCAAAGCTGCTCCCCAGCGCAGAAGCAGCAGTTCCTGCTACAGCATCTGCGCTCCCCATAGGAGTTTTGGTACTGGAACACCCCTGCACTGAATGCTGTGTCCACTCCAGCCCCTACACAGTGCACAGAAGATGAGTTCGGTCCTAAAAACACAAGAGACTTCAGAAAGGAGAGTTTACTGATCGGCTTAACCCTTTAGGTGACAATTTCACAAGGACAAAAATATGTTGTCCGGCTTGCCAGAGCACGGTACACTGAGCAGTCACGTGAGAGCAATTAATATTTGTCCAGCATGCACTACACACCATCTCACTCAGGAGCTTATCAGCAGCCTTGCAAAGACAATCAGTCTTGTCTAGCTTGCTGAGTTTGAGTCAGAAGCTCCCTTTAAATCCCTCTTAACAGTTAGTAAGATGCCCAAGACTTGTAGATGTGCAAACAAGTCAATTTTATTGAGAACAATTGATTATAGCAACTCAATGACTAAATAAGGGTTAGGTGGTGACTGGGCCTAAGATACTGTTTGCAAAAATACATTGAAAGTCAGGCACCTGAGCACAGATTGGAGCGATATGCAAGTAAGAAATAGGTAGTTAAAGTCAAAGTAGAGAGAGATACTAGTAATTAGTTTGATGGAAAGATATACATAACACCACTGTCTTCCTCCAGATGACTTTCTAGTAGGGGAAGGCAAGATGAAGTCCTGCCTACCGGCTGATCCCAGAAGTTTAGATAACATTTTCCCCTCACAACTTTCCCCTTTGTTTACATTTTTATAGCAATTTTCACCTTTGGGATGCAACCCTGCTGACTGGTTGAAAAGTTGTTCTCACTTTGCTTGCCAAACTTAACTGTGAATGCTGAGTAGGAGAGGCTGTGGGAATGGTTTGTCGAGGAGGAAGGTAGCCTTAAGTGTAGGGGTGTATTTTAGTATGATAGTGATATAACAATGATGTTATAATGAGCACAGGTCAACTGGAGGGCTGGATTGTCAGAGCAGCAGCTGCAATTAATCTTGGAAAATAACTGGGCATTTGAACCACAGCCCTTGCAAGGGAATCACAGTCCTTGCTGACAACAGGAATTGGCTATGCCTGTCCCCAGACATCCCATCCCCCACTTCACAGAGTGAGATACCCTTGCTGCCTTCTTTTCTGATGAACAGTGTGCTGTCCCCAGCTGTGATGCATCTCCACTAACTTAGTTTTTAAAGCCTTGTACTCAGCCTGCTGGGGGGGTTGGTATTCAGTCCCATTTCTCCTCACATTTAGCTTTATTTCCACAAGCCTCTCCTCTACCCAGGGGAGTTTTGGAACTGGAACACCCCTGCGCTGAAGGCCATGTCCACGCTACTCCCTTCACATGGCACATAAGACCAGTTCTGCTTTTGCTTTTTCCTTCATCCAGTTTCAAATTGAAAAAGGACAGAATTACAGAATTTAATGATGCAGATACATACCCACCTTTTAAGCTGCTAATATTCTCATCTAAGTCACTTAAGGTGCTCAAGGGCTCATACCTTTTATTGACTGATCTCACCCAATGCTGCAAGGTATTGGTTCTTAACACGGCAGCTTCAGAGCTGGATGTGGAATCACAAGTGGAAGGCAAAAACCCCTAACACTATAAAAAGTAGCCAGCAATGAAGTCTGGAAATAAATGCCGTGTGGATTCCTGTGTTCAGAGATCAAGCCAGCTCACTCCTGGCACACCTGATCTCAAACCTCCCCCTGTACGTTTCTGTGGCAATAATCTTCTGCAATGCTGGGAGTTTGGCATTTGCAAATAATTTGCAGGCAGATGGTTGTGGAAAGATCCCGAGACCAATGGGAATCCTACAAAAATCAACAAGTCCAAACTTGGTAGGTTGTGGAAAGAACGGTAAAAAAAGGAATTTTCTCCAGCAGATCTCCCTGAAAGTCATTTGCCCACTCCACCGATGGCAGCAGGGTCTCCACTCAGTGCTCATCCCCATGGTGGAACAAAGATGCAAAGACATTAAGAAGAGCAAAAACAGAAGTTCCTTTTATCTGTATCAGAGAATAGAGGCAACACATGAGAAAGTGGCACCAATGAAGCAGGAGCTAAGGTTTTGATGTATTTCTTTTCCCAAAATATTTGCGAGACACAAACTGAGACAAGATGTTCAGGAATCAAAGGTCAGCTGGCCATTCTCTAGACCAGTATTGCCAGGGCTCATAAAATCCAGAAAGGAAGAAAAAATCTGATTTATTACAGGCCACCAGTGCCTTTGGGAACAGCAGGCTACCAACTGCTTAAGGGCATAAATTGACACAGGAATCAAAGCCATGTAAATGAAAATGTTGTTGGCAACATTGAAGAATACTCAGCTCAACCCCCCCCCAACTATTTGCACATCACCTCTGTTTTGTTACAGGCACGACTTTGTAAGATGCTTGATGTAACTCAAACTCACTGTGAACTTCCAGCAGTCTTCAGATGAGGCAGCTCTGGACAACGGAACAGATTTTAAGCCCTGTATTTTACATAACTTCGGATGAGCATTTTGCCACACTAACATTTTCACTATCGTGGCCACACAACTTCACGTGAAAAAAATTTAAAAACCCAAATATCACCTCTCTTTCTGCCCCTCGCTGAAAAGTGTTATAGCCACTCTTTATGGCCCCAGGCCACATTGAGAACTAAACCCAGGTGAAGCTTCACCTCCTACAACAAACTTGCACAGGTGCCAGTTAGAAGATCCATAATTGACCGCATGTATTTGATAGAGCACTAATGGCACAAACAAGTTATCCATTACCTTTCTTGGGACACATTCATTATAGTCTTCGCTAAAACTTCTTTGAAAGCTGACTTGGGGAGGGGGGCGTATAATTAGAAATATATTGGTTTAAGCCAGAAATCCATACTAGCAGACTTGCAGTGCACTAGAATGTTTCCAGGTACCAGCTCACCAGCAGAAGTCACTGCAGCAGGATCTTACCAATCTGGCCCATATCCTCCTGCCCTCTGGGTCTCCGTAGTGCAGTCTGCACCACAGGCTCTTACTTCAAATTCTAACATCTTCAGACTGGAGCCTGTGTGTTGTGGAAAGCACCTGCATAAAAAAATGCTTCCAACTGGCTCCAACAATGAACTTCAAATAAAGAAAAAGAAAAAAAGCCCATACCAACTCAGACAGTTCTGATTGCTATCTCCATGCTAATCACAGCAGAGGAACACAATTCATGAGTCCATCTCAGTTTGCCAAGTTGCAAAGGCTTGTTCAAAATAGCAGCTGAAAGCAATCGTAGTCCTTCTCCATACCAATACTTCCCTGTCAGCTCAGCAGGCATGGGGAAGCCTTGGATTAGATTCTTCCCTCCAACAAACCTTTTGCAGAGACTACAAGAATTGCTGAGACCTCTCTCTCTTCAGGAGAATTTTTCCACATGCTGCTTTGCTCACAGAAGTCACTTTGAACTTGGCAAGTTTCTCCATCTTCCACAGTGCTTTTGGACTAACGTTACTGAGTGAGGAAAATCATTCTTTTTGATAGAACTAAGTCTCTTCACCCTAAAAAGCCAAAGCACACCCGTCACACACATACAAACACTGCAAAGAATTAACACAGAAAATAGTTTATTTTCTACTCCAAGGGATCTGAATAACAACATTTCAAACTCATCAGAAACAAGCTTTCAAGTAATACTGCAAGGGACACACAATAAAAGTACACATCCAGCCCTCAAAAAGAGCTGGAGACTCCTGCAGACAAGATGTACTTCCTAAAAACACTGCTGAAGGTGAAAATCCAGTCACAGTTAATAGCAGCTCATTTGGGTTTGCAGTTCTGCAAATGAAGTCTCTGTCACAAAGAAACTCTTCCCAATACTGAGAGGTTTTGTCTAAGTAAGGATTTCAGGACTCTACCTCATTACAATATCTTACAGTAAAAATACTTGATGCATTATAAGGCATCTTCCACCTCTCCAAAAGAAGGAGAGAAAAGCAGAACCTTCCGATATCCAAAGAAAGTGAGCTGGACTAACAGATGGCACAGGCTTTGTTCCGATCAACAAGGCTCCACCAGATCACTGCCATGCTACTCTTGAAGCGTATCAGGATTCAAGTTCACTTTGACACAGTGCAAGAAAGCTACCGATTCCCAGCAGTACAGATCTTCCTGTATTTGTGTATGAAAGCATCCGTCTTTCCAAGACTAACTCCATAGACACCATCTGGCACCAGAGACCCAAACCGTGTCTGTCTGCTGCTGACGGAAGCTTCTTCAACACCGTTCACTGAGGAGGAAGCGTTCCCATCAACATTCAGGGCTTTTGCAATGGCAGCTTCCCTTGCGCCATCAGCAAAGACAATAGGAGAGTCACTTTTGGCATGCTTGGCAACGCCATCAATGCGCTTATGGAGATCTTGGCTCAGTAGCAATACAATAGTGCCTCCAACACGCAGTACTCTGGCAAAAAAAAAGGAAAAAAAGTAGGTTAGGTGTTCATTCTGCCTGACATTCATTCATCTGTGCAGAACTCAACACTGCTGACGCTTCAGATGGCACTTGCATTCAACAAAACACTAGGCCTGTTAATGCTCATGGCTCAACTCGATAAACTACACTTCCAAATGGAGTTTAAATTCCCTATCTTTATAACTCTTTCTAAATGGGAGAACAAGGTCCTATCCTAACTCCCAAACATTTCTGGCCTCAGGAGTTCTTTCCACTGCATCAGCAGGGAAGGTAGATTCTGTTTTCCCCCTCTTGGTATTATTTCAAGGACTGAGGGGAGTATCAATTTCAAACACTGGTTTTCGGTTGCATAAGCCTCCACCACTCTGCAAAGGAACAGCTTCCCAGGGCAACAGAAGATTGGTAAGGCAATTCTGAAGCTGACCTTTCCATTTGGAAACTTTAAAAGGTCTGTTCTTTCTCTGTTCCACTGATCCTTAATGGTTTGCAAACTCAGGAAGCAGAGGAAAATTCATCACTGTGCGTAATCCATTTTTCACAGTACATGACCAGACGTGACACTTGGCTTTGAAAGAGAGGAGAAAATAGGACTATCCTTGCTCTGTTCACAGCAAGTGGATTGAACAGTCTTACTCGTGGGGCTCTCACAGTAACGGTCCCTTCCTCATTTCCACATTCCCAGGGAAATATTTTGCTTAGAGTGGCCCAGCAGAGCAAATAAGACCAGACTACAAGCAGAGTCAAAGGGAGGGCTGGTCACTGTAAGCTGACACAAGGTTGCCCTGCTGTTCTGTGGAGCTACCACACCTTCTTCACCACCTTCCCACTGCATTCCTGCATTGGGTGAGCAAAATGAACACTGCTGAAGACCAGTCCTACAGAAAGGACTGTCAGCCTTTCAGCCAAGAAAAGAAATAAAGAAGCACATGGTTTGAACTGCCTGATAGAAGCAGCCTGCTATTAGTTTGGCTGAACTCTGCTACAAAACAATAGGGTGAAAGATGAAAGGAGGCATCTAAAAGCAGACCAGGTGGCCAACTGGATATACACTAACAGAAAGGAAAATTGATACCACCATTTTCTGGTCTGACATCTTTCTTCCCAATAATATAGGCTAGTAAAAGCTTGATTGTCAACCCAAAAGGAAAGCCTATGATTTTATACAAGCTGACCTCAACGGAGACGCTTTATCCACCTGGCCGTGCGTTAAGTTCATCTAGGTCATCCTCTCCTCTTTCTCCTTTCTGCCTTAAGGGTATTTGTGAGTGTGACTCAAACATTTAACCATCGTGCCTTGGAAAGAATATTCGCGAATGTAGCCCACACAACAAGCTCATTCCTTGTCAGCTTGTGCTGCCGCCAGCATTTCCACAGCTTGCAAGACAAGCCACAACAGCCTTCAAGGGACAATTAAAGGACTCGGACTTTCACTGGCTGCATGGGATCCGACTAAAAAACTGGAGTGTGTTTGGAATAAAGAAAACCTGAAGCTGGCTGAACACTTAGGATCACAAACCATCATGACATTTATACCAAACACCGAGCATGTCAAGGGCCACACGTACCTCTCCATTTCCTGGAGAATATCTGGAAGGAGCTGAAAGTCTTTTGTTATCTTGAACTTCTTCCCAAACGGAATATCCGCAATCACAGCATCAAAGCTTTCTGAAGGCAATGCTGCAGAATAAAGGCAGGTCTTTAAATCGTCCTGTGTGGAAAACGAGCAGCAGCTATGCCCTCAAGCACCTTACAAAACTGCCTGCCAACGCTTTTGCGGGTTATGCACCCAGACTCATGGCTCCTTCTGTACCTTTCCTCACAAATGGCATCACAAAGCCACCAACCTAATGCAGACCGAGAAGAGACAAATGCATGAGTGTGGGGGTTAGCTCGCAGACTCCTAGTTAGTGGGGATATGTTTGCCCCATAACAAGACTCTACAAACAAGGGACTGCATGGGTCCAAATCAGCTGCTGCTTCTCAACACAAGGGAATCTTTACAAGCAAAAACACAAAAGAAGAACTAAGCTTGCAAGCATTTTACACTAAGTACATGTATGAATGGCAACGAACCACATTTTAAATTCTTCTCTATCCCCGTTTTCTCCAATCAGAATCGCCTAGGTTCTGTTGGAGCTTGAGTCATTGAAGTACCTTCCCAGAGTTTCTGCATCCTACAACAGTCCGTTGTTGTGACCATGAGGCAGCACTGCACCCTTGTGGTGATGAAGGTTGGCCATATACCAGGCTACGCCGGCCAGACAGGGCTTTGCCAGCTTGCCAAACAATGAGACTATGGGTTCTCCATCTCTCAGGATGCTCAGAACTCGACTGGACAATGCCCTCAGCAACCTGACCCAGCTTTAGGGTTAGCCTCATTCCCAGCAGATGACAGGACTAAAGAGCTCCAGCAGTCCCTTCTCACCTAAATCCTGTCGTGATTCTATGCCAGCCTTTCCAGAACTGGCAGGAGATGTTTCTTGGACCATCCTTGGAGCAACACTTGCAGCACAACAATTTTAGAACAATTTTATCTACAAATGGAAGGACAAGTTACCTACAGTCCTTCAACACATGCAGAAATAACAGCATCTGATCAGTGACAAAGACACCAGTTACTTGTTCAGTATTAGAAAAGCCTGACATCAAAGTACTGTCCATTACCCTAGAAGCTCAGCACAATCACAGCTTTTAAAGAAGAAATAAAGCTATATATGTTCTTACAAAAAACACATAATATTTCTTACAGTTCTGATAAGAAATACATTGCAAGTTTAAAAAATATGAACGCTTCATCACCCGTGCACAGGGAAGAACACCCAGCTCTCGTCTGGTGTAAATTTCATAAATGACTAATTTAGATTCAGGCTTTGAGGTCCAGAGTAAGGTCATTAAATTATTATGTTCTCCCCTGATTAACTTATGAAGTGAGAGCATGAGCAGGAGAGAGTCTTCCAGGAGAAAGGCATCGTCATTTAAGATACTCGTACTGCAAAACATCAACGAATTAGCTGATCTTAATGCAATTACTTATCTGGTAAATTGAAGTTACAAACCACTTTTTGTCTGTCCTTGCTGTTTTCCCATAAGACAAAGAATTCTTATATAGTATGTACTCTCTGTGGCATTCAAAACTTTACCATTCAGACAGACAACTACTGCCCATGTCTGACAATTATTATTTTCATTGTCTTCTGCTGAGTATATTCTCACCAAAGTTCCTGGGAGCAGGAGGCAGGGAGGGGAAAGCAAAAAATTATCCATTCTCTAGAACTACAGTCACTACTTGGCTCTTTTATTAAGAGGTAGCTCTACTACACGTAACCTCAAGAGATCCTATGTTACCTGCGTAATCCTAAAACTACAAAATATTTCCAACATGTATCACTTGGAAAGCCTACAGCCATACCTTTCACAGAAGCTTTAAGCAACTCAATCTTATCCATCAAGCCTGCAGTCCTAAGATTCTCATCTGCACCTTCTAACTGCGAATCACTTAGATCAGCACCCCAGTAACACGCTTCCTGTTCAGAGAAAAAGAGAAAAGTCACTTGGACGGGAACCAGGTGTATTTATTTTAGAAAGGCTTCTCAGAACTGTCTTGTTGCACACCTCTCCCAAGATAAACCCCTTGCTGGGAGATCTACTACCATTCCACAGAGCAATACATAGACTCAGAGGACAGAGAACTGGGTGAAGTTTGAGCACTCTTGACTCCTTCCGTATTCTGGTCTGCTCAAGACACTTGTGACTTACAGAAACATTTAGGCTCTGTACTAACAGCAAGACCCCAGATGGCTACAAACAGCCATGCTGCCTCTAATAGTGGAAACTGGCTGTACTGTCCCACTGACACCTCTGATCCCAGGATAAGTCGAGGCACTTTTAGAAGTCCACGCCAGTCTTGCACAAACCCTGTGCTTCCTGCGGAGCAATGTTTGTCCTAAAACACTCTCAACAACGGCACAGAAGGACCGGTTTGGTTCTAGCTTTTCAGTAACGCACTTTGGTATAATGGTTGCACACATTTTTTCCCGATGGAACTACAAGGTCCTGCCTGTTGCTACTGTGATACTCACAGGCCACTCTTTAGCAGCTTCCAGAAGTATCGTTCCTAGCCCACACATGGGATCCAGCACAAAGGCACCTGCCTGCAAAAATAAAGGGGTTATTGTATCTCAAGCAAGACAAACTCCTCTCCCAGGACAAAGTTTACTACTGACGTATGGATCACCTAGGTATTCCCACTGTGCAGTGTAAGTAAAAATAATTACTGGTTTTCCAGGCCCAACTGGCTTGCAAGAGAACATAGCAAAACACATTAGTAGTTTCACTAGAGACAATGCATCGATGTATGTAGCCCTGAGGTGATGTTTAGTGGAAAAGACTAAAAGTGGACTGCAGACAGATATTGGTACCAAATTAATCTGTGGAAAATATCACACTTGCTTCTATTTTCCCCTCGGAAGAGCAACCCAAACAAAATTTGAAGCCTGGAGAGTGAAAAAAACTGTGAATCCTTTTCCTCATTCATGTCTTAGAGCATGGGACACTACAATCACCACACTTCTTCAAAGCTCCCTGCTCCTGCCCCCATAAGCAGCAACCCCTCCATCATTTGGGACTCTACAGCTTTGCCATGAACATTTGGCTTACCCTGATTTCAGCCAGAGATGCCATGGCCCATGCAACTGTTGACCGCAGCCCTGCTGTTTTGATATACTGTCTGTTTGCCAACGGAAGCCTGCAGGCAGCAAAAAATCAATGTTAGGCAACAGCACAACCACCCAGAAAAGCCCATGTAATATGAAAGAATAAATGACCTGGACAGATCTGCAGACAGACACAAACGACAGCTTGCTTTTATCCATAACTCATCACAAAGTCTGGCCTACAAGCGCAGATAAGCTCCACACAGAACACAAGACTAACACGACAGTCCAGTGAATATCAAACCAGAAGATAAACGCTCACAGTCAACAGCAAGACTATTTAGAAATTATGCCTGTTCTGATACTGACAAAACAAATCTGATGAGGAGGACGCCCACCTGAAAAGGGGAATCCCCACCACAGAGTGAATGTCATTAAGATGGACAAAGACCTGAAAGAGGGGAAAAAAATTACATTTGAAACTCTCCATCTGACACATCAATAGCTTTAACTCATTTAAACCAGACACAGAAGATGTTTCTACAAACTTCTTATCCTAGTTTTAAGAACAAAAATATACACTTTGGACAATTAGATTAATTGGAAGAAAGCACACTAAATTATCAGAATACCTCCTTGAAGAGAGCATCCCAGCGCTCAGCTATTCCCACACACACGCTTATTTTTTGGGGCATTTCAGATGGAGGCAAAACTGAGTAATCCTTACAGAAGTATAGGCAGCTGAAGAAAATGCCCTCCTGTCCTACAGAAAGCATCTTAAAAGACAAGTGAGCTCCCCAACAGATTTGGCATGACTGTAGTCCCTCCCCATGGAGCCCTAAGAGAGCCATGATGCTTTTGAAGTATCTCAGTGCTCAGCACTTAAATGGTTTCATAGCAAAAATCTGGACAGGAACAAAAGCCCCACTTCAGGCTCAACAAGGCCGTATTTGATGCACAGCCGATAAAAAACAGAGCTAGTAGATGAGCTCAGAGCTTTTAGAGATGGTTTCAGACCTCCCAGCACCGGTGCTGAGAGCAGCTTCCACAGGCCAAGCACAGAAATGAAGAAACAGCTTGCCAAGGGCAATGAAACCTTTCCAAGATCTCCACACAGCCTGCACCATGGAGGATGCCTAAAGCAGGCTACTTTGAGGGACGAGCCCTGGGAGGAGGCTCTTCCATCAATGGCATTCTCAAGTTCTTCAAGAACACAACCTCCCCGCTCACTCTCTTCCCCTGTAGAGGCTAAACTACCTGCTCAACAGCTCAGGGGACCTCTGCTTTCAACACAGAGTTCAGCACTTTGCAAGCAGGCCAGATCCTGAACCATCACCTGCATGGATCCTTCCCCTCAGAGGAGGGCCATGCTGGCCATTCCAGTATTTAAGTGCTCGGGAAGGCACTCACACAGTGTCTACTGAAAACTTTAGCTCAGTGCTACCCAATGATTTCTAAATTCAGCAGCAGAAAGACAGAGAGAGGCCACCATCCCATGTGCAAAGGGAGCAAAGAACAAAATGAAAGATATTGCGAGCAATTCTGGAAGAAGCAAGAAGCCATCTAGCAGACAAGCACTACTACCTCTAGATCAGGGTTCCGCAGATCAGCCCGCCACCCAAACTGCTTCATGAGCGCTATGCCAACGGCTCTTCCGATCTCCTGCAAGGGGGAAGAACAGACACGGGCAGTAAAACCAACAGATTTAAAAAAACTACCCATTTCAGCCTCAACTGCACAATCCTCAAGTACCTGCCAAAAGAACGGGCCTCTCTTTATCCCTATGAGATTAATTCCTACAAAGCCCCAAAAACGGACAACAGGACACAGGGAGTAGAGCAAACACACCAAAGGACAAAGGGATTATCGCTTAGCTGGAGTGTGAGAGGCTGAAGTTTAAGTCCCGCCCAAGCTACAATAAAAGCTGTCATCACTTTTGGAATTATAGAACATGCACTAAAAATATTTCTGATGGACATAAACTAGATCACCCAGGAGGAAATCTCCAAACACGCAACTGCTACTCACAATTTTAATGCTTCTATGGCATCTAGAAAGCTCTCACTACTTTCAGAGTGCAAGAGTTGAAACATGACACAAATTTAAGCAAACATTCATGTTGGCAGGCTCACGCGTCCCACCTGCCCACGTTCCTAGCTTCAGCAAGAAAAAAAAAAAAAATCTAGTTAAACCACTGCTGTCTTCAAGTAAGAGAAATCTACATAAATTGAAACTACACAGAGCTTTGTTTATTTTTTTTCCCCTCACAGCAGAAAGTTATTACAGATGGGATCAGTGCTAGATGGAAAGGGCCCCTGGAAGTCCTCTACGCCACTACTCTCTCCCAGGGCCAAGATCCACTCCCTGTGACACCTCCCAGGCCTGCACTGCCCTCCTAGGGAACAAACACTCCCCAATACCCAGTCAGAGCCCACCGACCCGCAAGTTCTGGCCTGTGCCTTTCTTTTACACCCTCTGCCACAACTGAGAGGAGTTTGGCTCCACAGTCCTTGCAAGGGCCCTTTTAAGTAGCTGTAAGCTAGTATCAGATCACTTCTCAAGCTCCACAAGCCCAAGTACCTCAACTTATCCTCAATAAAAGGCACTGATTTGAAAAATACTCAGGGTAACAGAGCCCAGAAATTAACAGCAACCCTAGCATTTCTACTTATTTAAAACAAATGCAGATTAAGGGCTTGGTTGAGAAAATACAGAAAAACCTCCAGCAGTTTATTATTCTAAAACATACAACACAACTGAAATGACAAACGAAACTACACATCTCCCTTCCCCTTTGGTAAATTACTTTAAAACAGAGATACTTGAGCATACCTGCGAAGTAAGTATTTTGGCAATTGCTCCACTACAGCGACAAGAAACTCTGAAACTGAAGCCAAATTCCTCATTTGCAACAGCTTCCTCTTTGCTGCTTTTGGAAAGGTCTTCTAAGGAAGCCTGGCTTTCAGTCCCACAGTTCTGGTCGCTCTTTCTCTCAGGTACCATATAACTCTCTCCATCTTCTGCCTGACATTCCTCAGGCTCTCTCACTTGTTCTGCTTTCTGCCTTTTAGTTACAATATTTGTCTCTTCTTCTGATTTTCTCTTGAGAGGCAACCTGTTTTCTGGAAGCACATCTTTTTTCCCCTCGCACCCACGAAGGTTCCTCCAAGTAGAGATTACATCCAGCCAAGACTTTGGTTCCTCAGTGACAAGGCTTTTAATCTCATGCAGCATCTTCCCTGGAAGAAAAAGTAGTTTCAGCTTAAGTACTACAGTCTCAGAATTTGATTTTCCTACAGATTGAGAACAGCTGTTAACAGACGGTGTTCAAATTTTGTTTGTGTGTGAATCCAGGAACCACAGCAGCAGGCATCACTGCCATCACAGGCACAACCGAGCTCTCAGTACCCACACATGCCACCAGCAGAGACCAAGGCATCCCTCTGATTAGAAGCTCTGCAGAACCAGGATGAAATTGTGCAAGGATTGTATTCTGCAGAAGAATTCAGCAGCTCTAAAAAAACTGGACCATTCCCAGGGACAGAGGGCCAGCCAACCATGCCATCCTCCCCAGAAAGCACTTGGTCCAGGATTAGAGACGTGGGATACTTTCCAAGAATCAAAGACACACAGTGATTCAGCTCAGAATCAAGTCCTCCATCCCTGGAGGTGTTCAAGGCCAGGCTGGATGGGGCCTTGGGCAGCCTGATCTAGTGGGATGTCCCTGCTCAGGGCATGGGGGTTGGAACTAGATGATCTTTAAGGTCCCTTCCAGCCCATATTGTTTTATGATTGTATGACTCCCACCGGGGTTCACGATTCCAAGTACACCCGAGAGAAGGAGCTGGTGCCAGCCTTACCTTTCTCCCTAGAAACGGGGAGCGGGGGCTGTTTGTGGAGCCGCAGGAACAGCCGCTCTCCAGACCGGAGCTCCCTCAGCTCAGCCAGCTTTGCCTCTGTGCTGAAGAAGACCTTTCCAGGGACGCTGACCACCTCCAGGGAAACACAAGCTCCGATCGTGGCAGGAAGATGTGCAGCTGGCCACCCCAAACAAACGCACATTTGGGGCGAGCAGCAGCCCCTCAACCCCGGGTCCCCCCTCCTCCCCTGGCCCTTCTCCACCCTGGCCCCTCTGGGTCCAGGATTAGAGACAGGGGACACTTCCCAAGAATCAAAGACGCGCATCGATTAAGCTCAGACTAAAGTTCACCAGTTTGTTCTTTCTGAAAGGAAATATCTCTTCCCTATTCATCGAGCTGACTTCGGTCCTGCAAGGTCTGAAGCCTGAACTCACGCCTGGGGGTAGTTCTCCTGACCCAGCTGTGACGAGGGACGCACGAGGAATACAGAGGCCAATTCGCTGCAAAACCTCAAAACCGGTCAAGGCACAGGGGGCTGGGGGGAAGCTGCGTCTTTTCTCGGTTAGAACCACGGCTAAACTTGATCCTCAAAGCCGACGGCGACCTGTCATCTCCCAAATTCAACCCACCCAGCACGCTCGGGGCGAGCAGCCGCCCCTCCAGCGCGGGCCCCCCCTTCGCCCCAGCCGGTCCCCTCTCGCCTCCCTCGCTCCCTCTCGCCTCCCCCCGGCCCCTTCTGGCCCCGTCGCGGCGGAGGCAGCGCCGCCCCCGACCCCGCGGGGGCCGAGGGGACACGTCCCACCCCTGCGCCGGCCACCCGCCTCTCCTCCCTTCCCTCCCCTCCCCTTCTCCTCCCCGCCCGGCCCTCACCTCGGAGGCGCCGAGCCGCGCCCGCACCTCCCGCTCCAAGAAGGGCTCCAGCCCCCTGCCCGCCGTGCAAAAGAACCGCCCGCCGCCCGCCGCCATCGCAACGCGGGGCGGGGAGGGGGCGGGGCCCACGCGGGGCGGGAGGCGGGGCGGCGGCGCCTTCCCCTTCCTAGCGGGCGGTACCGCTCTGGGCCAGCTCCGTCCTCCCCATAACCTCCTTTCAGGTCCTTAGATGGAGCAATGAGGTCTCCCCTCAGCCTCCTGCAGGCTAAAAAACCCCAGCTCTCTCAGCCGCTCCTCATAAGGCCTGTTCTCCAGCCCCTTCACCAGCTTCGTTGCTCTTCTCTGGACTCGCTCCAGAGCCTCAACATCCTTCTTGGGGTGAGGGGCCCAGAACTGAACACAGGATTCAGGGTGCAGCCTCTCCAGTGTTGAGTACAAGAGCAGAATAACCTCCCTGGACCTGCTGGTCACACCGTTTCCGATACAAGCCAAGATGCCATTGGCCTTCTTGGCCACCTGGGCACACTGCTGGCTCATGTTCAGTTGCCATCAACCAACACCCCCAGGTGCTTCTCCTCGAGGCAGCTTTCTAGCTACCATGCCATGCCATGCCATGCCATAGCATAGTATAGCATACCACACCACAGCATCCCATCCCATATCATAAGCACAACCTGCTTGTGCATCACACAACCTGCAAAATGCATCACAACACATGCCACGCAATGCCATGCCGTACCCCATGCCGTACCCCATGCCGTACCATGCACGCAGCACAAAATGCAATACCATTGCAGACCATACAGATGACAGAAATGCCTTAGCATACCATTCCTACCAACCACAGAAAACCAGCCATGCCACACAGTAGAAACCATAGCATCCAAAAGGTACCATACACACAATACAAAACACACCATACTGGCTTCAAAATCCGTACCATACCATTGTAATTACCATACCATGCAAAATATTCTATCAAACCATACCATACAATAGACAACATACCATAGTAAACATTTCCATACATACCATATAAAACACCGCACTACACCGTACAAAGCACCAAACCCTAAATACCATACCATACCCTACAATACAACACAAATTAAAATAAAATGCAAAATACAATACAGTACAGAACCCATTACAACCCAAATATATCACAAATACATTACAATACAACATACACCTGGGGCGGGGCAATCCCCAATTTCAGTACAGGATGCAGGATGATGTGATTGAGAACAGCCCTGTTGAGAAGGACTTCATGGTGCTTGTTTGATGAGAAGCGTGACATGAGCCAGCAATGTGCACGCACAGCCCAGAAGGCCAGCCGTATCCTGGGCTGCATCAAAAGAAGCGTGGCCAGCAGGTACTTTCCAGTACGTGAAAGGGGCTACAAGAAAGCTGGGGAGAGACTGTTTACAAGGGCTTGTAGTGATAGGACTAGGGGCAATGCCTATAAACTATTTTGATAGGAATGGTTGGACTCGATGATCCGGTGGGTCTCTTCCAACCTGGTTGTTCTACGATTCTATGATTCTATGAAACTGGAAAGGGGCAGATTTAGAGCAGACATAAGGGAGAATTTCTTCACCATGAGAGTGGTGAGACACAGGAAGAGGTTGCCCAGGGAAGCTGTGGCTGCTCCGTCCCTGGAGGTGTTCAAGGCCGGGTTGGATGAGGCCTTGGGCAGCCTGGTCTGGTGAGAAGCGTCCCTGCCCATGGCAGCGGGGTTGGAACTAGGTGATCTTTAAGGTCCCTTCCAACACAAACGATTCTATGATTCTATGACACGTGAAATAAACCGTAGCAAAAAAGCCCTTTTTAAACTTTGGAAAACAGCTTTATGATTTGTTGGTTTTATTCTGTAAGATAATGCCAAGGAGAATAAATGCCTGGAAAGTTGGTGTAAAATGCAATTTGCTAGAATGTATGTAGTTCTTTTGGAAATGCAACAAGCAAGAATCCTGTTTACCGCCTTATACAATGCCTTAGTTGGGAAATATTCTTCTTTTTTCAGAAGGAAAAAGTAGAATTAATAATTTATGACTTAGAGTGACGTACCTTAAAAAGAATGCAGTTAATGTTATAGCCCAACACCCAAAGCCCCTGAAAATCAGGAGAGGATTTAAGCAAAGCTGTCATTCAGCCTTTGGCTACTTTCAATATAACAAAGGAGATTAAAGAAAAGCGCACTCAACCCTCCATATCCTCTTTTATCTTTTATGTTGTGGTCTTTAGGAAGGCCTGTAAATTATTAAAGCATCTGTGCTATGTTGTAAGCAAACCTAGCATATTTGTGGCATTAAGTGCCACAGGTAAGATTAAGCCATACCACTTCACTCCAGTTTAGGCTATCAATTCAGCTCTGTGATCCTGAATAGAAAAGAAAAGGTTATTAATTAGCTGGGAACTAGGTTCTTTCTCTAGAAGCACAACCTGGTGGCCGAAGGAAACAATAACTTGAACATCTGTGTGTGACAAATGCAAGTAGACAGTCTGGAGTTTGCTGCTGAGCGCCTTCTGAGAAGTGTACCAGTACCGTATGGATACCAGGTGGAGAGGTCCGATAAATGAGGCAACAAGGGGGAAATGGAGAAACGCAGAAGTGCAAGATTTTTTTTATTGTAGAACATAATGTTTCTGACATTAAAGAAATGCTGTAATATATTAACAAACTGCTTATTTATTCATTTTGAAGACTTCTAAACCGAAAACATCACCCCAGCTGTTTGAAAACATGAGTCTATCTGTCTTTTAATCCTATGAATTCTGAAAGAAAGACATAAACAAATTCAGGTAATAGGAGGTAAAGTCATAGTTTACATATTCTTTATTTGTATATTATAACAATACTGAATTTTAAAATTAAGTCTTTTCTATGTGAGCTGAGAATTCCACTTAAACAGGAATAGACTACAAAATTGCATTAAGGCAAAAGAGTTCTATGAAGAAGCCTGCAGTGAAACTGTACTGCTGGGATTTCACTCCCAGTAAGCTGCTACTGACATTTTATCTGACATGCTGTTGACTGTCTTTTCACATCTTGTGTTATTAAACTAACAATTAAGGAAAATCAGAAAAGCCAGTGATTCATAAATTGGTAGGTGTGGCCTAATACATGAGGTATTTTTCTGGAAATGTAGAAAATCATATATACATATATATATAATGTATCCGTTTAAAATGAGAAAGGAATAGTAGAAAAGTCACTCATGAAACACTTTTTATTAAAGAAATGGCTCATTATCCTTTTGTGTGACTCACAAAGTCACCATTAATCAGCTATGTAATCTGTAATTATATATAGCATTACTCTGCGCACATGGGTGCAAAAATCCATAGCTAGAATTTTATTATCCCTGTCTCAAGGGACTGATAGAAGAGAAAATTATTAAACAACAAAATTATGTGTTTCTTAGCATCACGAGGTGACAGTTCACTTGTAATAAATAGGTAGTGTAACTTTGTATTTTCATTCTGCACATGTTAACCCTGTTTAAAAGCACGATACATTGAATGAAAAATTAAAATTCTTTTTTCTGTCCTTAATTGTTTTCTCTTTCAGATGCACTTTCTTCTGTTTGGTTCACTTGGTTCACTGACTACAAATGAGCACACTCATCTTTTCTATTTTTTTTATATTCTTTTACTACTCCTCACTCATTTTTTCTATTTTTTTTAAATACAGAATTAAAGGGCATTTGATATTAAGTTCTCTGCTCTCTCCAAAATGTGGCTTCTACTGTTCTCTCACATCCTGTTCCCTTAAACATCTCCTCTAAATTACTCCCTCTCCCTCCCCAATCCATGCCCCCAAGGAAACCTTTCACATTTCTATTTCAATATCTGATGACAACATGAAAAGCAGAATGCAAGGTAAGGATAGAACACTGATTGATATGAATGTGAAATGACAGTAATGGTCTCTGTTTGGGCCATGTCTGGAGACTTCAGTATAATGAAAAATCCTCCACAGTCAGTATTTTTTGTCCCTCTAGTAATATTAGCTATGATAATGTTGTAAAAGCTGTTTTAACAGAAAACTTGGTTCTGCTGCACAAAGTTTGGTTCCACCAATACACTGAAATTTTTTTTTTTTCATCATCATCATCATCATCATCATCATCATCATCATCATCATCATCATCATCATCATCATCATCATCATCAAATCACCAGGTTGGAAGAGACTCACCAGATCATCGAGTCCAACCATTCCCATCAATCACTAACCCATGTCCCTCAGCACCTCGTCCACCCATCCCTTAAACCCCTCCAGGGAAGGGGACTCAACCCCCTCCCTGGGCAGCCTCTGACACTGCCCAGTGACCCTTTCCATGAAATATTTTTTCCCAATGTCCAGCCTGACCCTCCCCTGGTGGAGCTTGAGGCCATTCCCTCTCGTCCTGTCCCCTGTCCCTTGGGAGAAGAGCCCAGCTCCCTCCTAATGCTTCATCTTTGAAGCATTTCTAGAGTGGGATTTCTTTTTTTCCAAAAATGTGGAAGAAACAGATATTGGTAACCTTCATCGTAATTAGTACATTTCAATAATTGCTTCAGTATTATTCACTTCTGGCCTCTCGAGAGATTTCAGAAGTGTTATTCAAAGTTAGGATATTGTTCATGAATAAGATTTCATGTGAATATGACGGTAATACAGGGAACTGACAATTACCTTTCCTTTCCTGAGTCAAGCACTGTGACTGTAATGTGAAAAGAAAGATGATGCAATATTTATTGGTTCTGTGGTAAGAAGAAGAGGTTCTGGTGAGGCGTGCAGTGTTGTCTTTTGCTTTACATACTACTAGAAATGTTAAGTACTCTTAGAATCTTACATTTAAAAATGTTGATGTTGTTTGATGTACTGCTCGTTAACCATGTCAAAGTAGCAGATGTTTCTGCTATGCAACTCCAAGATTTGAGAAACAAGAATCACATCACATCACACAATAAACAAACCCCCACCACTGGAAATCATCATCAATGAAGATAAGAATAGAGAGAACAAATAAGGGAAAGGCCAAGTTGCCAAGAGTCCTCCAGGTGACTTGTAAAAGTCTGGCTCTGGGTCTTTCTGCTGCTTATGGATCATCCAGGCGACTTTGGAAGAAGCAGCTCTGTTGCACAGCAGCTGGGGCAGGGCTCTGTCTCCCTGCATGGGCTGGCCTAACCACAGCTTCCCAATTGCCTCTCTGGAAGATGCTTAATTATGCTTTTTTGGGGGCAGAAGAAAGGGATAGCTGCTTCATAAGTGGAGATTCATTTAAAGTTCTGAAACAAGAAAAAAATATTGGGCCAATTATAACGTGCTAAAGGCATTTATACACTTGCAAATCATTCTAAGAAGCGTTTGTCAGACTACATTTCAAAAGTTTAGGTTGCTTTGGAACAGCTAGAATTGAGGCTTTCAGATACAAAGAGATTGGTCAAATTTAACAATTATTTAGATTGATGACAAAGCCCACGTTAGCTAAAAAGGAGATGATCTGTTGTCTTGCCAAAGCTGAAGCTCTGCTTACAAGTTCCAAGAAAAACTAAGAATTTTCAGCGTCTCTAAGATGACATATTTCGTTTCTGTTGTTGGATATCCAGAAGAGTTTTCAGTGTTTTTGCTTTCCAAAAAGAGCCTAAGGAAGAAACAAAACCTGGGAAATTTCAGCCTAACTGCCTGAAGACTGGCAAAACCATCAGCAGCTGGAGAACAGCATCCTGTAAGGGACAGAATCAGGCACCATGAAATTACAGATATTGTATGGGCATTAGCTGCTCTGGAAAAAGCCACATTCACTAGTTAGTGGTATGGAAGGTTTTGCTAGATTCAACATGACTTAAAACTTACTATTAAAGCTCAAGGAATCTAAAACGTGGATAAGGAAGGTGCACTGTTGGAGAGGAGGAGGAAAACCACCAGCTACCCAGTGAAGCTGTGAAACTGTTTCTCTTTAGTTTGAAAGCAACAGTCATTCATAAAACACACAGCCACATTTACGGACTCACAGAGTGGTTGAGGTGGCAAGGGACCTCTGGAGATCAGTCGGTTCAATCCCCCTGCTCAAGAAGGGCCAGTCAGGGCTGATTGTCCAGGGCCATGTCCAGACAGCTTTTGAATATTTCCAAGGGTGGACACTCCACAGCCTCTCTGAGCAATGTGGTGCCAGTAAAGAAGTGAATTTTTTTTAATGGGTGGTGATACAGAGGAAAGTTTCTTTTTAGTTTGTGAAGTTGCAGTTTCCCCTGAAATTTCCCCATGTCAAAATTGTTTTGCTGAAGTCCTTTAGCTTCTGGCATGTTAGCTCTTACATTTTACAAACAACACAGTAAATAATATTTTTCTATAACTTACAGGAGGAACAAATATATGTAGATGGGCAGACAACCATACTCACTGAATATCCTTTTTTTTTTTTTGCTGAGAAAAGCAAAAGACTGCTGAGAAATTCTGTACATCTGGCACTTAAAACACAAAGAATGTCTTTCCATGTTAAAAACCTTTCTGAGTGACTTAGAGCTCAAGACATAACATTAAAAATAGGGACCAACATTCTCATTATATTCCTGTAGGATTAGGCACTGAAACATCACTGAAGACCTCGTCTCTCTTGCCAATTTCTTCAAGGCTTTGAATATGTCTTTGAGTGAAGCTATGAACTAAATGTATACAAAATATTTGAGGAATTGTAGCATTTCAAATTCCCAGTACTGACTTATTGCTCCCTCACCCTCAGGCTGAACCAGCACTTCTGAGCTCACAATTTAAGTCCCTGCAAGGTATATTAAAAAAATAGGCAGTAAAGACAGTATATTTTTTAAAAGCTAGTATGTTCAGCAACCACTTCAACTAATCAAAAGAAAACGCCAAAGCAAAGTGTCACTTAAAATGCAACATGTTTATTTGGAAATGACCAGTCCTGCTCCTTTTGATTCCTGACTTCTAAATGAATAGACTTCTTTTCCGAATATTGCCTCCTTCTCTCTTTTATATATGCAGATACGTTATCAACCCTTCTCTTCTGTTTCTGCCCCACTTGCTGGTCTTGTCAGTCACCACAGCCTCCCCTGGAAAAGTTATAAACCTAAGGGGGAACACCCAGTTGCAGTTGTGATCTGCATAATTGTTTGACACTTTATCAGTAATTATGGCTGATCATGGTGATCCTTAAAGAGTTTAGTAGTTTCTGGTTTTGTTTCTCCCCAGCTGGAAAGACTCCATGTGTGCTCACCAAAAGGAATGTTTGTGTCCTAAAGCCAGTTCCTTGATGCCAGGAAATGGGGCACGTTCCTTGTGGGGACCATGGCTTCAGGAAATTTTAGAACTGCTTAAGTGAAACATGTACCTTGCTCAATAGGAAAATGTTGACTATAACTGAACAACTTGAGGTGAAGAGAATCTAGTTCTATTTAGAAATGTGGATTTTAAGAATTTCTGATCAAAACATTTTGTTTGAACAAACAAAGACTTATTTTGTTTCAAGCTACAAGTATTATTTTAAAAATCAAACATCCTAGACTGCAAAGACCTTGTTTTCTGCTTTTTCTACTTAGTTTAAGAATACCCAAGACCTCCCAAAAACTTAAAAGCAGAACTGAGATCCAGGCAGGCAGCTGGCTCTGACACTAAGAGCAAGGATCAGCAAAAAAAGCAAAAAGCATCAGCAAAAAAAGGGCACAGTGGCAGAGAACTGATAATTTAATCTGGATAAATACATATTTTTAATTAGGTATCTCAGCCTTTACATTAAAAAAAGAAGGAAAAAATAGAAAAATGAAGCAGAACTGGATTGATACTTTTTTAAAACAAAAGTATCTTGATAGTGGAAAAGAGAACAGCAGAAGAGTGTCATCTTCTTGTTTTCCTTGATGCCTGCTACAAAGAACTTGTCTACTGTCTCCTACACATATTTAGACAAAAGAAACCCTTCTCAGGAATATATATTCTATAGTCTCTACTCTCTAACTTTGCAAAAAGACTTTTGAATCTATATGCAGCTTTACCCAAAACTTTGCTCATTCGATAATTCTTGTTCAGAGAAACTCATAAAAGAGAGAAATCTGTGGCATTTTCTGCCGACAAAAATTACAAGAAAACATGCAACGGCTTCTGTAAAACCCCATTCATTTTGAAAGCAATCAAATGTTGGCAGCTCAACCTCAGGCTTGTGTATTTAAATCAAATTTGAAAGACTAACTTCAGTAATAACATTTAGCCTTGGAACCAGATTTGAAAAAAAAGCATAGCACTACAAGGTGTGGAAGAAGGAATCAGTTCCATGATGTTGTTATCTGTAGGATGAAGTACCTAAACAGTTCTTGCAGTAAGGTCTAGAAACTCAATTACCTTTCTACTAATCTTATTGCCTATTGCCTCATCAAAAAAAAAAAAAAAAGAAAGAAAAGAAGTGGTGCCACTTCATTTTGGGTCAAGCACAATCTTGGTAGTACCTCGTTTGATTTCAGAGTATGCATGTGTGTGTGGAAAGGATAGTGGTGGGAAATGAAAACTGGAAAAGCTATTGCAGGACCCGTTACTTCTCAGGTTTTATAAACTGGTGCACAGAGAAACATACATGGCAGTAATGTTCCTTGATTTCATCCTTTTCCATCCTGTCTAAAGCCAAGTCAATCAATTAATACTATAGAAATGAACCTTGCAAAGTGGGCGCTATTGACACATTTTGTAGGTCTGAAAATGAATTTATTTCTTTAATTCTCCTTGCCAAAAGAAAAGTATTTTATTGTGAATTGTGTCCACTGTAAGATGATCAAACCCATCAATTCAATTTCTTGTTAACATACTTGATGTCAAATGCATAAATTAAAGGCTTAGCCATCAGCTGGTCTGCTTTTCTTACAGGGGTGGAACATGCAGTCAGCACAAGAACACGAGCACTCTCCATTACTGTTCCTCCCCCTCCTCTGCTAGAGATCATAGAATCACCAGGTTGGAAGAGGCCTACCGGATCATTGAGTCCAACCATTCCTATCTGCCACTAAACCATGTCCCTGAGCACCTCATCTACCTATCTTTTAAACACCTCCAGGGATGGTGACTCAACCACCCCTCTGGGCAGCCTGTTCTAGTGCCCGATGACCCTTTCTGTGAAAAATTTCTTTCCGATATCTAGTCTGATCCTCCCCTGGTGGACCTTGAGGCCATTGCCCCTTGTCCTGTCACCTGTCACTTGGGAGAAGAGGCCAGCTCCCTCCTCTCCACAACTTCCTTTCAGGTAGTTATAGAGGGCAATGAGGTCTCCCCTCAGCCTCCTCTCTCCAGGCTAAACAACCCCAGCTCTCTCAGCCATTCCTCATAAGGCCTGTTCTCCTGGCCCTTCACCAGCTTCGTTGCTCTTCTCTGGACTCACTCCAGAGCCTCAACATCCTTCTTGTGATGAGGGGCCGAGAACTGAACACAGTATTCGAGGAGCGGTCTCACCAGTGCCAAGTACAGAGGGAGAACAACCTCCCTGGACCTGCTGGTCACGCCGTTTCTGATACAAGCCAAGATGCCATTGGCCTTCTTGGCCACCTGGGCACACTGCTGGCTCATGTTCAGTCAGCTGTTAACCAACACCCCCAGGTCCTTCTCCTCCAGGCAGCTTTCCAGCCACTCTTCTCCTAGTCTGTAGCACAGCACAGGGTTGTTGTGCCCCAAGTGCAGGACCCGGCATTTGGCCTTGTTAAACCTCATGCCATTGGACTCAGCCCATTGGTCCAGCCTGTTTAGATTCCTATGGAGATTCTCCCAATGCCGCTGGGTTCAGAACTTCTGCTTTACCGTATGGAGAATGTGGACTTGGCCATCAGCAGCACAGAAAGGGTGTGAAGTGGCTGGTATAGCCCATTTGCCCCATGGGACAAAAGATGCAGTTTTCTGAGTCCATATTATTTCCACAGTTTAACACACACACACCCCCCACACCCCTCCCCGCCCCAGATCAATAGACTAGGATTTCAGTCTACCCTTAGTGAGCAGTTTAAGGACAAGCCCTTAAGCTGTGTTATCACACAGAAGTCTCTTTTATCTTCACAAATTGTGTCCATGGTCTTGATTTAGCTTTTGGAAATTACTGGGCCCAAACTCAAGACCAAAATTAGCTGCAGGACACACAATGCCTTTCCCAAGCGTCTAGAAAAGGAGGTAGAGGAAAGAAGAGGCAGATGCAGGATGAATTATATTTTTCATTCACTGTAATTCATTGCCGGGGAGAAACTTAGCAGTTAAGCTATTTGCCATGCTGGTCTAGTTTTCGTGAGCGCTTGCACACAGCATGTCCTCTTGGGTATATTTACTCCCAGCTCCCCCTCTAACTCCCTCGTGGAGCCCAAGAGCTGGTGGAAATGAAAATACTTGCAATAAACAGGCCCACACAGGTTGAATCCATGTTCTGCAGTAATACCATCAATCCCTCATTCTCTCCTAAGGGCGCATCCTGCAAAAATTGCTGGCATGTATTTACTGTATATCACTTGTACAGGACAGTTAAAGAGACATAACAGCACATACTACGGAGAGAAAAGTAGGAACAGTTTTTCTGCATACTGGTAGTGGGTACTATATAGCTACCAGGTAGACAGTTTAACCCACAGTCAGCTGTAAGGCTTGGATGCAGATACGAATTGCTTAGTCCCGAGCCAAGGTGGACTTTGTCTTCCATTACTAAAAGGTATGTCTGTGTTGATGTAGCAGGTAGCTTTAAAAGGAATCCAGGTCAAAGCAAAGAAGGTCAGCAGATTCCTAGGCTTGTGCTGCTATCTGGTGGAATCAGCTCGGGAAGAAGACACTTTAGAAGAGGCAGGAACTAAGGAGCTAATGAGGAACTTTTCACTGGAGGCTTTTTAGAATCAAAATGTAGGATTGGAAGTCATGTCAACACGAACAGTTCACAAGTACTGCAAGACAGCAGGCTGCAAGCAGGGACTTAACTACCCTTCCTAACACAGTAGGTCTGCTCGTTCATGCTATTCCAAAGGCATTGGTAGCATCCATCATGATAGGCACAAAGTTGTGCTAGGTGATGTCTGGCCCTTGGTCAAAAGCACTATGGACAGCAGCCCAGAGGGGAAGATGTGAACTTTAAACTTAGAAGCGTAGACTTTTCTCCTTGTTATAGTGCAGAATTAAGAGGACAAATTCATGAAGATAATCCTTGCTATGTAGAGGACCCCAAAGCCACAACAGAAATGTAGCCCTTCCCGAGTTCCCCTGTCCCCTCAATCTAGCACGGGATCAATGCAGAGAAGAGGTGTAAAGTTGTGCGCTGGTCCCTGTTCGTCCCTGGCTAGCACAAATACTTTCTTTGTGTGCCTGGCTGCTCTTAGCTGTGCTGCCTATGGCAGCTTTGGGTCTGGCTGCATGGCAAACTTTGATATGGCCCCAGATTTGCTTTTCCTCTTCTTGCTCATTTCAAAGTGGCAGTGAAAGAAATATCTGTTGTGGGAGGAATCTCTTTGCCAGAACCGTGGGAGAAAGAAATAGAGCATTTTGAAAGAAAATTCTCGTGTCACTGTACACCACAGCCGTAAGAATCACGGGGAGATGGGAAAGGGACTCTGGGTCTAAAATACCATCAAGCAGATACCCTGAGAAGCAGGGGGACATGGACTCTCACTCAGAAGAACACGCAGCCAAAAGGCATCCTGCCCTGACACTACAGAAGCCAGGTGGGTTCTCACGAATGGCCTCCATATTACTTAAACCCAACTTCCTCAGCTGATGAACTGCTTTAATACAGAGCAAAGAGTCTAATTTTATGTTTGAGGATGAAAGTGTGCTAAAAATGATGTGCATGCAAAGTCCTACATTGCTTCAAATTATTTATAACTTTTCACAGGCTAAGCTTCTGTCAAGTTTAATTTCATTGCTTCTAAAAATGGTATTCTAGACTGGAGGGCTAAAAGGGGAAAAAGCTGTCAGGGAAAGAGTCATTTCTGCTATTGAGTTCCATACTTTCTTCTAAACAAGTTTTCTTTATTCTTCTGGAGCTCCGGTCATTTCATTCTGAGAGTCTCTGGCATCCATTTGTTACGATACTGAAAAAGAAAACCATCTCATATGTATGAAAAACTCTCCCTAGGTCCCCCAAATATCTCCCATAATCTTATTTTTTTGTTATGACTCTTCGCTCCCACTGAAAAGCTCCTGGTAAATTCAGAAAGAATTGTTTCTCTTTCTCATTTTGTTAAGTTTAGTTAGATCTAAATAGGAGAGCCACAATAAAAACTAAATGTGTTACTTTGATTACGATTTTTTGAGAGTATGTTCTCATGGTTTGAGTTCTGAATTCACCACACACATCACATGCCTTGAGACATTTTGGTGGAATGGCTACTTCAACAGGAAAAAGCTCAGACAGCAATTCAAGATCCGGCAATGGGGGCAATATTGTCATAAATAGCCAATAATTGACAACCGTTAACAGTCTTATATGGTCAAGCAGATGTTTCAGAATATCCTCTTGTAATAAATGTTGTTGGATGGACAGATGACTATAAGAAAATAAGAGGTCTTTCTGCTGCAATCACCAGAAGCATTCACATGCCTTCAGCAGCTGCTGAGGCAGCTGAGAGCTGAGGCACTTCATCAGAACAGACAGTACATTTTGTTTTTCTACTACAAATAGACATTTGGTCTGTCCTTTCTCCCTCTCCTTTTGTGTTCTGCAGCTGCCTTATTGCAACAGGACTTCAGTTTGGTAGACATTAACTATTAAATGTGTCAAGTTGAATCAAATACTAATTTGTTCTCTTCATTATGTTAAAGCACTATCCTTTCTTTACTCAGAGGGAATAAATGTTTGAGCTTTACTCTCCAGTCCGTTTTGAATGAAAGTTCTTACAATGTGACTTCTTGAGGAATCTGGCTCCAAAATAGATACAAATGCATGTGCATTTGGTAAGGAGATTTGGATCAGCAGACTCATTGAAGTGGTTTTTGGTTTGTTTTGGGTTTTTTTTTAATGTAAAAGTGAAATACCTGTTGTTTTAAAATACACCTAGGTGGTTTTTCTTAGAACTTTTATTTATATACTTGTATAGAAATATTGTTGGTGCTTTTATGTCATTTGTATCCCTTTTAAGAGGTATTTTTTTCATTTACCTGCATCATTGGAAAGGAAAATGTTTGCTAACAAAACAAAGTCATCGCTTTGGCTCTTAATTTCCTGTTTATGTTGGAATTGATAGGTGATTCCTCCTTAGCAAAAAGAAGGATCTGCTAATCAATTCATAACTCGTTCACATTGTAGCCACAGAGCTACACCAGATCATAACCCCTGATTGATATCCAAAGAGTACCCACTGGTTTCAACAAATTGGATGATCCAAATCTTTCCCATAAATGGTTTCAATCCAGTATGAGCCAAAGGGCTTAACAGCAACCTGTGTAGGATAATCAAGACTGGCTCAGTATTAAATAATATAGGGTAACGTATCTATTGTTGTAGCATCTAATGACTAATTGCATTCTTTCCTACTAGAATTCACTGACATAAGTGTTTAAAAATATATTTAACTTTATCTGATGTAATATCTAAGCAGACATTAGACTTTTATTTAAATATTCATGATAGGAGTCTCATCCTCATGTGTTGCAATTTGCTTCAATTTCTGTTTGCTTTCAAATTTGTTTTGCCAATGACAGTGCTTTAATTAAAAGGTATTTGAGCACCTCATTGATTCAGAAGAGGAAGACAGGCGGGAGGAATTGGCCTAGAGTACTGTACTTATGTGCAGAAAAAAAGACTTAGAAAAGTAGAGACAAAAGCAGTTCTCAAATTCTTCCCTTTGCTGTTCTACGGCAATAAGTCTGTTTTGAATAGAACATGTTTGGTTTTTTTTAAAAAAGGTTGGTCCATCCACACATTAGTTCTGTATTTGGCTTTTAATTACTGGTTTGGATTGATTGCACAAGTAAGAACCAAGAATACTGGTAGATATATTTGAGAATTCAGAAAACCATTCAGTAGAAATTAGATGCAGGCATATTCAGTAAACCCTATACGCTCATCATCAAGGCTGATACGGCTTTCAGGATAAAGCTGAAGTTGTTCTTAATTTGTAAAAAATGTCTTTTTTCTTTTTCACAGTAGGATACACCTGATGGTTTAATGGATCAGCATCTCTTTGAGAATCTTCTACCTAAAAGCTAACTTAGAAAAGACGTGACACGTAGTTAGTACAAAGTGTCACCTGAATCATTTATGTAACATTTCTCCTACTGCACTGCTCATAATATCTTCAAAAATGGAGATGAAGAGGTGCAACAGAAGTGATAATGTAAGGGAGAAGCCTGAGATATTAAACAACAGCACAAGAGGCGCAGTTTATGCTTTACCCTATAAAAATGCTAAGACGAAGGCAATTCCAGGTCGTAAAGACACCAGAAACCTTTGTGTGAGAAAAACAATAGCTCTATGCTTTTACAATGTAGTGAGTATGCATTTACATTGTGATACATGTATGTGCATTAGTCAAATAACCACGATGTTTGCCCACAAACCAGTAGCGGACAAACCCCAAATATATTCAGGTCCATGAGAATTTTTTGGATCAAGTTTTCTAGCAAAATGATGGCAGCTGGGAAATGTTAACTATGTTCTATTTGTCAGCTTCACAGAAGAGAATATATGTATTAGAGATTTGTTCTCAATGTTATGGTCACCACATCGACATTAGTTGGAGTGTCACTGCGTCTGGTAAAATTTTGCTGAGCAAGGGGCTAAAACTGCAGGCCATCTTCATCGTGCCACTCCTTCTTTCTTCCTTAGTTGATGCCCGAGGGCAGGCACCCTCCATCCACACCTTCTGCCCATGGGTCCACAATCTCTGTTTAAGCCCAATACTGAGTTGTTGGTCTGTCTCTCAAGTCAGGTAACTGTTGTGCTTATTTTCAGCCCTGTCTCCTGCTGCTCTTGGCTGGGGAGAGCCACACATTCCTGGGGCTCTCTGGATAGTCCCTGGACATGATTCATCCCCGACTGTGCCTGGGACCTGCTTGCAGTGCATGGCTTTGTTTGTCCAGCTGAGCCACTGCAGAACTGTGTTGTGGTGTGAAGACACTGCCCTGCCATGGTCACCCTCGGCTCCTAGCCTATTCCTCCCAGCTCTTGCTGCTCCTTGGAAAAAGTAGTATATTTTAATATTTTTCAGTATACTTAAAAGTTTCTTTTATTTTTCCACACAATGGTCTGTTCAGCGAGAGGTGGTGGAAGCTAGGCTATTTGAAGAAGTTACTTTTGTAATATACAGTTGGATTAGAATACCATCATGACATAGGTTTGAAATAATATCATGGAATGGAAAACAAAACAATAAAACACAGCTGGCATGTTTCCGCGTGTACTACTCTGAGCCACAGTTTGCTGACAATGTAAGACCTCAGGGTGAGGTGTTTGTATTAACTTTACCTAGATACCCTAGCACGCTTCACCATTTTGCTTTATTTTCCTCTGTCAGTTTTTGTGCTTTGTGAAAACGTTCCTTGACTTTCTCTGGGAGCTGTAGTTGGGACTTTACAACCAGCAGGTTTTTCCATTATCTTCTGATTTTGCAATTCTGCTCTGGTACTGTAAAAGTAGGAAACAGCTTAAATCAAAAGCACACTTCTTCTAAGCCATGTACTAAATCAATTTGTGCCATTAATAGAGGAATAGATTTGAATCTCTTCTGCCTAGGGAGGTGGTTGAGTCACCTTCCCTGGACGTGTTTAAGGGACGGGGGGACGAGGCGCTGAGGGGCATGGTTTAGTATTTGATAGGAATGGTTGGGCTCGATGATCCAGTGGGTCTTTTCCAACCTGGTGATTCTATGATTCTGTGAATGGTCTCCCACATAAATAAGAGCTATTCACCCAAGTAAGTGTTTTCAAGACCTTATCCATACAGTTTAGGTATAAAAATAGTTTTCATAAACTTCCACCACCAATTAGAGAATCCAGGATGTCTGGACAAGATTGACTGCCAAAGTGAATAAACTTGACCTGCTGAACAACATGGCTATAGGGGAATTGCACTAGGATGAGTCTTTTGGCATTGAAGAGGCAACTGTTTGTCAGCAAGAGGCATCGTGTAGCTCATGGCATTACCTTCCTTCCCACTATTTACTATTTACACAACACCCGCAATCACATTTTCTACCTACTGATATGCTAGCTACTGAAAATTATGTATGCACATCAGAGCAGTCATTCAATGCAAAGTATGCAAGTAGGGCAGTATCTGCAGTAATAACAATACCTGATCATGACGTGGAACAGGGTTTGGCCTCAATGACTTCCTTGCAATCCTTTTTAGTCTTGTGATTTGTAACGTAGTACGATACACTCCATAAAATCATTCATTGTTACAGTCTTGTTTCTCCAGCAGATGAATCATTAATATCTACATATGCTGATGCCTAACTAATCCTTTATGTGACAGAAACCCATGATAGCAAAAATCCAGTCTAAGGAAGAACTGCACAATTTATCAAAAAAGTCTGAGCTGGTGGTCAAATTCTCATTCAGACATTAAAACCCCAGTGGATGCCAGTGTGTCTTCTCGGTGTAAAGCCCAACTTCTTTACTTGCATTTGTTGTTTCTCAGACGTTGTCAGGGTGAAGGGCTGTGTGCACCCAATGGGCTTTTCTGTGGCTCCTGATTAACAAGGAGATGGTGAGGTGTAGAAAAAGGCACGGCTCCATCCCTCCCCATGCTAATAGGGCCCTATAAGTAGTACCTACAGAGAAGGCACAGTGTGTGTGCCCACCACCCCATATGATTGGCCTGAGGAAGGACTGTCCTGAAGAAGAACTCCTGGACCACGCGTTGCTGAAGAATTGCTGCTGGAGGAGTTGCTGCTGGATGGACCATGTTTTCCTGAGGAACCACTGTGCCCCACTGGAGTAGTGATAATTTTTCTTTTTCCCCTGCTACTTCCTTCTCTCTCTTTCTTACTTAACTTACTGTGCCTGCTTTTTTTCTTGGCACTATGGTGTATTGGAGTGAATCAGAGTTATGGTGTAGTTTGTTTAGTGCCCTTGGCTGTGTTCAAGGTATCAGCCTGTGATCTGACAAGATTAAAATCTGGTTTTGCAACTCTGAGAACCTGCGACTCAATTGTGCACTCGAGTATCTCTTCTGAGATTTTGGATGCAACCATGACAAATACTGCATTTGAATTAACCCTGGGAGAGTTGTTGGTCTCCCGTTTGCCACACGGATATCAAAAGAACCCTTTTTACCCTCCTTTTTCCTCTATGCAGGTCGAGGTGGGCTCCAACACTACTGGTTGTAGAGGAGGTCGAAACACATGGTTTATCAAGAAAAAGACAAGCCCTTCTTTCTTCATCCTGAGACTTTGCCATGGTTATCAATGTGTGCTATTATAGAGAACTCTATTTCAGTAAAGATTTCAACTTTAGAAACTGAAACTAATACAAATTTTGGTTGCCTAGCGTATAATAAAATGCTTCCTGAAGCTGTGTAATAGTATAATCTGAACTGGGATGTGGGCAGAGGGCATTTTCAATGAAGGATCTTTGTCAGTTAAAAAAACAGTTGATCCGGTATGACGGAAGAAAACGGGACAACACGCAGTGATCAATATGATCCAAGTGAAGCCATTTAATCGAAGCTCATAACGCATTTTATACCTCACTTAACTCAAGCAAGCCATTGTTTTGCCAGCTGATTTGACAATTCTCCATTAGCAACAAGTAATCATTAGTTACAATACATTATTATATTTTCCCATGAGAAACAGCTATGTGAGCATTTCAGTCTACAAATTGATAGACTACAAAGTAACAAGTCAAGGACTACCAAGGAAAGCTTCCTGTGAGAAATGAGAGGAGTATAAGGTAGAACAACTCTCTCTTGTTGCAAAGAGAAACCTTGAAGACAGTGTGTCATTTACCGTAGCTGCTTCTTCGGCAAAGTTAGCTTTAATTCTGATGCAAAAGCTGTGAGGCCTTATGCTAAGGTGCCTTTATTTCATTTAGCATAAGCTGCTCAGTGCTTGGGGTGCTCATTAAATGACCTCTGGCTCGTAACCACCCATCACCGGTACCCTAAGGCTTGGGTTTACAGACATGAACATCTGCTGCAATGTAGATTTTTCTCTCAGCTCTTCTCTGACAACATCACTGAAATAAGAAGGGGAGTATATTGCCAAGGACTCCTCTTGCAGGGATTGGTCTACTTTTTATTAACTCTTGGGGTTTCCCAGTCTTCTAGATAGATCACACTTTAATGAACCCAGCCTAGTAGAAAGGTAATGCACAGTGCATGCAATTGTCAGTGTCCTATCACTGTTTTCAAGCCTGTTTTGTAAAAGAGAGAGAGGAAACTGTATTGCTTGCTATCACATCATTTTATTTGAAAGAAATATTTATACATATATCACATGTCCCAGAAATTCCATAATTATGAAAAACCACTAACATGAACGGCTGAGAGAGCTGGGGTTGTTTAGCCTGGAGAAGAGGAGGCTGAGGGGAGACCTCATTGCTCTCTACAACTACCTGAAAGGAGGTTGTAGAGAGGAGGGTGATGGCCTCTTCTCCCAAGGGACAGGGGACAGGACGAGAGGAAATGGCCTCAAGCTCCGCCATGGGGAGGTTTAGGCTGGACATTAGGAAAAAAATTTTTACAGAAAGAGTCATTGGGCACTGGAACAGGCTGCCCAGCGAGGTAGTTGAGTCACCTTCCCTGGAGGTGTTTAAGGGACGGGTGGACGAGGTGCTAATGGGCATGGTTTAGTGGTTGACAGGAATGGTTGGACTCAATGATCCGGTGGGTCTCTTCCAACCTGGCTATTCTATGATTCCATGATTCTATGATTATGAATCCCACTGGATAAGAGAATGATTGTTCTCTAATCGCCTTCTATACATTCTGGGCTGCCTTACTCCTTCTGTAACCATTTTGTGCTTAACTTCCAGCTTAGTTCAAGTGTGTTATAATACTGCACTAAGCTCAGTATGGAAGTAAAGGATATTCAAAAGTGGAGAAAAAAAACCCTTAAATTAGAAGCAAATATGTATTTTTAATTAAAAACAATAAGGTTTAGGGTGGGTGGTTTATATTTAATTTCTGGTTTTACTTGTCTGCTTGCATTTACAGATACAAGGTTTAGGCCAGAAGACTTTGAGTACAGGTATCTCTGTCATAACAGGATTAATCTTGCAGAGGTAGCACTAATTTCTGCGGTGGTGACTTTTAAATTTAGTTATGCATTTTCTAATTTATTGTCAAAATATGACCTCTGTACTCAGAGATGTGTAGATAGTTGATTAAAGTTTTTTTAAAAAGGTGTGTTGTGTTTCAAAGGTTACTTAAAAATACTCAAAGCTGCAATAGGAATTGCCCATATATAATCAGAACACGTGGCAATTTCTATTTCTTCTTATCCAGGAATACACTGAGCATAAGCCAAGGATAAAAAGAGTTCAAGAGACATTTGGCTCTAGTTTCCTATACAAGATCACTATTGCAATTATTCACAAAAAGCCCATATATATTAATGTTACAGTACATTGTGTGAATAATTAGGTATCATTACCTTGATATAATACAAAACATTACAAAATCCAGTTATATTCATACAGCAATAAAAAAAGGGATCTGATATGTACAACAGGGTACAGACAATGCAATACATGCACTTTGATAAATACCATGGCATACTATACATACAATATACCGTCAATGCAAAACACAATACACTCAATATACAATGCAGACAAGACGATACAGACAATACCAAACAGACAAGCCTACAAGAAAGCCTAAAAGAGGTGCAGGCGAAGAAGAAAAGCGTGGAAATCTCCAGAGTGGTGCAAGCGAAGAAGCAAATGCAGGGCTCCTCCAAGCTGCAGGTGAGGAAGAAAAGCACAGGAATCCTCCAGGGTGGCTCAGGCTGAGAAGAAAATTGCAAGACTCCTCCAAAGAGGTGCAGGCTTGGCAAAAAAACACAGGACTTCTCCAAAGGGAGGCAAATGTAGAACTGATGTGCTGGACTTCTCCATGAATCTGGATGAGAATGCAGGACAACTCCGAGCACAGCTCAGGAAAAACAAAACTACAGGACTCCTCCAAGGTGGTGCAGCCAAGAATGCAGAGTGCTAGACTCCGCTTGGATATCACGGTGAAGAAGCCCGAAGCAGAGATCCTGCAGAGCATCATGGTAAAAAGCCAAGCGCAGGACTTCACCAGGCTGGTGCAGCAAAGAAGCAAAGCGCAGGACTTCTCCGAGGCGTTGCAGAGGAAGAAACGAACCTCTGGACTCCTGAAGGATTCTGCGGAAATGCAGCCAAGTGCAGGGATAGAAGCAAGCGCACAACTCCACGAGGCAGCGTGGGGAAGAACCGAAGCACAGAAATCCTCCCAGGCAACACGAGCAACGATGAAGTGCTGCACTCCTCAAGGGCAGGATGGTAAAAAAGCACAAACATGCAGGACTCCTCCTGGGCAGCGCAGGGGATGAATCCAAGAGCAGGATGCCACGGGGCTCTCAAGGTGACAAAGGCTGCCTCCCGAGACCTGCTCGCTGGGCTTGAGTCCCGAGCAGGACTGTGCACAGGACCCTGCTCCCAATTGCTGTCACAGAGCGTCTGACCTGCTCTTGGGGGCGTCTAGAACTGTGCAAAAAAATCGTCCTGGGCAGCAGCACAGTAGAAAACAAGCCACGGTGCAGGAAAACCCATACCTTACAAAATAGTCCTAAGATAACAGGCCATGCAATAAACAATACAAAGTACAAAACTACCAATGCAATACAAGCTTCGACACAGACAATACCAGGAAATACAATCTTCAATACAAAATACAAAAGCAAATAATATACAAAATAACTAGTAAACTTCAAAGCAAGGCGTAGTACTTACAGGCAGTGTGGAGAGGAAGCAAAGCACGGCTCACCTCCGCTGAAGCGCAGCAAAGAAGCACATTGTGGCAATCATCAGGGGCGTGATGGCAAAACAGCAAAGCACAGGATGCCTCTAGGGCACCAGACAGCAACAAGCGAGGAACAAGACGCCTCCAAGGCCATGCCGTCAAAAAGCAAAGCACAGCAAACCTCCAGGAAAGCAGGAAGCAAAAGGCAAACGCAGCATTCCTCATGGGTGGTGAAGAAAGAAGCAGAGCACAACATTCCTCTGGGCCATCACAGCAAACAAGCAAAGCGCAGGATTCCTCCAGGGTAGCACAGGCAAAAAAGCAAAACTCAGAACTCCTCCAAAGAGGTGCAAGCAAAGAAGAAAATCATGGGAAACCTCCAGGGTAGTGCACGCGAAGAACCAAATGCAGGGCTCCTCCAAGCTGCAGGAGGGGAAACAAATCACAGGACTCCTCCAGGGCAGTTCAGGCCAAGAATAAATCCACAGGACTCCTCCAAAGAGGTGCAGGCTAGGCACAAAAACACAGGACTTCTCCAAAGGGAGGCAAAAGTAGAACTGATGTGCTGGACTTCTCCATGAATCTGGATGAGAATGCAGGACAACTCCGAGCGCAGCTCAGGAAAAACAAAACTACAGGACTCCTCCAAGGTGGTGCAGCCAAGAATGCAGAGTGCTAGACTCTGCTTGGATATCACGGTGAAGAAGCCCGAAGCAGAGATCCTGCAGAGCATCATGGTAAAAAGCCAAGCGCAGGACTTCACCAGGCTGGTGCAGCAAAGAAGCAAAGCGCAGGACTTCTCCGAGGCGTTGCAGAGGAAGAAACGAACCTCTGGACTCCTGAAGGATTCTGCGGAAATGCAGCCAAGTGCAGGGATAGAAGCAAGCGCACAACTCCACGAGGCAGCGTGGGGAAGAACCGAAGCACAGAAATCCTCCCAGGCAACACGAGCAACGATGAAGTGCTGGACTCCTCAAGGGCAGGATGGTAAAAAAGCACAAACATGCAGGACTCCTCCTGGGCAGCGCAGGGGATGAATCGAAGAGCAGGATGCCACGGGGCTCTCAGGGTGACAAAGGCTGCCTCCCGAGACCTGCTCGCTGGGCTTGACTCCCGAGCAGGACTGTGCACAGGACCCTGCTCCCAATTGCTGTCACAGAGCGTCTGACCTGCTCTTGGGGGCGTCTAGAACTGTGCAAAAAAATCGTCCTGGGCAGCAGCACAGTAGAAAACAAGCCACGGTGCAGGAAAACCCATACCTTACAAAATAGTCCTAAGATAACAGGCCATGCAATAAACAATACAAAGTACAAAACTACCAATGCAATACAAGCTTCGACACAGACAATACCAGGAAATACAATCTTCAATACAAAATACAAAAGCAAATAATATACAAAATAACTAGTAAACTTCAAAGCAAGGCGTAGTACTTACAGGCAGTGTGGAGAGGAAGCAAAGCACGGCTCACCTCCGCTGAAGCGCAGCAAAGAAGCACATGGTGGCAATCATCAGGGGCGTGATGGCAAAACAGCAAAGCACAGGATGCCTCTAGGGCACCAGACAGCAACAAGCGAGGAACAAGACGCCTCCAAGGCCATGCCCTCAAAAAGCAAAGCACAGCAAACGTCCAGGAAAGCAGGAAGCAAAAGGCAAACGCAGCATTCCTCATGGGTGGTGAAGAAAGAAGCAGAGCACAACATTCCTCTGGGCCATCACAGCAAACAAGCAAAGCGCAGGATTCCTCCAGGGTAGCACAGGCAAAAAAGCAAAACTCAGAACTCCTCCAAAGAGGTGCAAGCAAAGAAGAAAATCATGGCAAACATCCAGGGTAGTGCACGCGAAGAACCAAATGCAGGGCTCCTCCAAGCTGCAGGAGGGGAAACAAATCACAGGACTCCTCCAGGGCAGTTCAGGCCAAGAATAAATCCACAGGACTCCTCCAAAGAGGTGCAGGCTAGGCAAAAAACCACAGGACTTCTCCAAAGGGAGGCAAAAGTAGAACTGATGTGCTGGACTTCTCCATGAATCTGGATGAGAATGCAGGACAACTCCGAGCGCAGCTCAGGAAAAACAAAACTACAGGACTCCTCCAAGGTGGTGCAGCCAAGAATGCAGAGTGCTAGACTCCGCTTGGATATCACGGTGAAGAAGCCCGAAGCAGAGATCCTGCAGAGCATCATGGTAAAAAGCCAAGCGCAGGACTTCACCAGGCTGGTGCAGCAAAGAAGCAAAGCGCAGGACTTCTCCGAGGCGTTGCAGAGGAAGAAACGAACCTCTGGACTCCTGAAGGATTCTGCGGAAATGCAGCCAAGTGCAGGGATAGAAGCAAGCGCACAACTCCACGAGGCAGCGTGGGGAAGAACCGAAGCACAGAAATCCTCCCAGGCAACACGAGCAACGATGAAGTGCTGCACTCCTCAAGGGCAGGATGGTAAAAAAGCCCAAACATGCAGGACTCCACCTGGGCAGCGCAGGGGATGAATCGAAGAGCAGGATGCAACGGGGCTCTCAAGGTGACAAAGGCTGCCTCCCGAGACCTGCTCGCTGGGCTTGACTCCAGAGCAGGACTGTGCACAGGACCCTGCTCCCAATTGCTGTAACAGAGCATGTGACCTGCTCTTGGGGGCGTCTAGCACTGTGCAAAAAATCGTCCTGGGCAGCAGCACAGTAGAAAACAAGCCACGGTGCAGGAAAACCCATACCTTACAAAATAGTCCTAAGATAACAGGCCATGCAATAAACAATACAAAGTACAAAACTACCAATGGAATACAAGCTTCGACACAGACAATACCAGGAAATACAATCTTCAATGCAAAATACAAAAGTAAATAATATTCAAAAGAATCAAAGCACTGAAATCCTACCAGGCAACACGAGCAACAACGAAGTGCTGCACTCCTCAAGGGTAGCATGGTAAGAAAGCCCAAACATGCAGGACTCCTCCTGGGCAGCGCAGGGGATGAATCCAAGAGCAGGATGCCACGGGGCTCTCAGGGTGACAAAGGCTGCCTCCCGAGACCTGCTCGCTGGGCTTGACTCCCGAGCAGGACTGTGCACAGGACCCTGCTCCCAATTGCTGTCACAGAGCGTCTGACCTGCTCTTGGGGGCGTCTAGCACTGTGCAAAAAAATCGTCCTGGCCAGCAGCACAGTAGAAAACAAGCCACGGTGCAGGAAAACCCATACCTTACAAAATAGTCCTAAGATAACAGGCCATGCAATAAACAATACAAAGTACAAAACTACCAATGCAATACAAGCTTCGACACAGACAATACCAGGAAATACAATCTTCAATACAAAATACAAAAGCAAATAATATACAAAATAACTAGTAAACTTCAAAGCAAGGCGTAGTACTTACAGGCAGTGTGGAGAGGAAGCAAAGCACGGCTCACCTCCGCTGAAGCGCAGCAAAGAAGCACATGGTGGCAATCATCAGGGGCGTGATGGCAAAACAGCAAAGCACAGGATGCCTCTAGGGCACCAGACAGCAACAAGCGAGGAACAAGACGCCTCCAAGGCCATGCCGTCAAAAAGCAAAGCACAGCAAACCTCCAGGAAAGCAGGAAGCAAAAGGCAAACGCAGCATTCCTCATGGGTGGTGAAGAAAGAAGCAGAGCACAACATTCCTCTGGGCCATCACAGCAAACAAGCAAAGCGCAGGATTCCTCCAGGGTAGCACAGGCAAAAAAGCAAAACTCAGAACTCCTCCAAAGAGGTGCAAGCAAAGAAGAAAATCATGGGAAACCTCCAGGGTAGTGCACGCGAAGAACCAAATGCAGGGCTCCTCCAAGCTGCAGGAGGGGAAACAAATCACAGGACTCCTCCAGGGCAGTTCAGGCCAAGAATAAATCCACAGGACTCCTCCAAAGAGGTGCAGGCTTGGCAAAAAACCACAGGACTTCTCCAAAGGGAGGCAAAAGTAGAACTGATGTGCTGGACTTCTCCATGAATCTGGATGAGAATGCAGGACAACTCCGAGCGCAGCTCAGGAAAAACAAAACTACAGGACTCCTCCAAGGTGGTGCAGCCAAGAATGCAGAGTGCTAGACTCCGCTTGGATATCACGGTGAAGAAGCCCGAAGCAGAGATCCTGCAGAGCATCATGGTAAAAAGCCAAGCGCAGGACTTCACCAGGCTGGTGCAGCAAAGAAGCAAAGCGCAGGACTTCTCCGAGGCGTTGCAGAGGAAGAAACGAACCTCTGGACTCCTGAAGGATTCTGCGGAAATGCAGCCAAGTGCAGGGATAGAAGCAAGCGCACAACTCCACGAGGCAGCGTGGGGAAGAACCGAAGCACAGAAATCCTCCCAGGCAACACGAGCAACGATGAAGTGCTGCACTCCTCAAGGGCAGGATGGTAAAAAAGCCCAAACATGCAGGACTCCACCTGGGCAGCGCAGGGGATGAATCCAAGAGCAGGATGCCACGGGGCTCTCAAGGTGACAAAGGCTGCCTCCCGAGACCTGCTCGCTGGGCTTGACTCCCGAGCAGGACTGTGCACAGGACCCTGCTCCCAATTGCTGTAACAGAGCATCTGACATGCTCTTGGGGGCGTCTAGCACTGTGCAAAACATCGTCCTAGGCAGCAGCACAGTAGAAAACAAGCCACGGTACAGGAAAACCCATACCTTACAAAATAGTCCTAAGATAACAGGCCATGCAATAAACAATACAAAGTACAAAACTACCAATGCAATACAAGCTTCGACACAGACAATACCAGGAAATACAATCTTCAATACAAAATACAAAAGCAAATAATATACAAAATAACTAGTAAACTTCAAAGCAAGGCGTAGTACTTACAGGCAGTGTGGAGAGGAAGCAAAGCACGGCTCACCTCCGCTGAAGCGCAGCAAAGAAGCACATGGTGGCAATCATCAGGGGCGTGATGGCAAAACAGCAAAGCACAGGATGCCTCTGGGGCACCAGACAGCAACAAGCGAGGAACAAGACGCCTCCAAGGCCATGCCGTCAAAAAGCAAAGCACAGCAAACCTCCAGGAAAGCAGGAAGCAAAAGGCAAACGCAGCATTCCTCATGGGTGGTGAAGAAAGAAGCAGAGCACAACATTCCTCTGGGCCATCACAGCAAACAAGCAAAGCGCAGGATTCCTCCAGGGTAGCACAGGCAAAAAAGCAAAACTCAGAACTCCTCCAAAGAGGTGCAAGCAAAGAAGAAAATCATGGCAAACCTCCAGGGTAGTGCACGCGAAGAACCAAATGCAGGGCTCCTCCAAGCTGCAGGAGGGGAAACAAATCACAGGACTCCTCCAGGGCAGTTCAGGCCAAGAATAAATCCACAGGACTCCTCCAAAGAGGTGCAGGCTAGGCAAAAAACCACAGGACTTCTCCAAAGGGAGGCAAAAGTAGAACTGATGTGCTGGACTTCTCCATGAATCTGGATGAGAATGCAGGACAACTCTGAGCGCAGCTCAGGAAAAACAAAACTACAGGACACCTCCAAGGTGGTGCAGCCAAGAATGCAGAGTGCTAGACTCCGCTTGGATATCACGGTGAAGAAGCCCGAAGCAGAGATCCTGCAGAGCATCATGGTAAAAAGCCAAGCGCAGGACTTCACCAGGCTGGTGCAGCAAAGAAGCAAAGCGCAGGACTTCTCCGAGGCGTTGCAGAGGAAGAAACGAACCTCTGGACTCCTGAAGGATTCTGCGGAAATGCAGCCAAGTGCAGGGATAGAAGCAAGCGCACAACTCCACGAGGCAGCGTGGGGAAGAACCGAAGCACAGAAATCCTCCCAGGCAACACGAGCAACGATGAAGTGCTGCACTCCTCAAGGGCAGGATGGTAAAAAAGCCCAAACATGCAGGACTCCACCTGGGCAGCGCAGGGGATGAATCCAAGAGCAGGATGCAACGGGGCTCTCAAGGTGACAAAGGCTGCCTCCCGAGACCTGCTCGCTGGGCTTGACTCCCGAGCAGGACTGTGCACAGGACCCTGCTCCCAATTGCTGTCACAGAGCATGTGACCTGCTCTTGGGGGCGTCTAGCACTGTGCAAAACATCGTCCTAGGCAGCAGCACAGTAGAAAACAAGCCACGGTACAGGAAAACCCATACCTTACAAAATAGTCCTAAGATAACAGGCCATGCAATAAACAATACAAAGTACAAAACTACCAATGCAATACAAGCTTCGACACAGACAATACCAGGAAATACAATCTTCAATACAAAATACAAAAGCAAATAATATACAAAATAACTAGTAAACTTCAAAGCAAGGCGTAGTACTTACAGGCAGTGTGGAGAGGAAGCAAAGCACGGCTCACCTCCGCTGAAGCGCAGCAAAGAAGCACATGGTGGCAATCATCAGGGGCGTGATGGCAAAACAGCAAAGCACAGGGTGCCTCTAGGGCACCAGACAGCAACAAGCGAGGAACAAGACGCCTCCAAGGCCATGCCGTCAAAAAGCAAAGCACAGCAAACCTCCAGGAAAGCAGGAAGCAAAAGGCAAACGCAGCATTCCTCATGGGTGGTGAAGAAAGAAGCAGAGCACAACATTCCTCTGGGCCATCACAGCAAACAAGCAAAGCGCAGGATTCCTCCAGGGTAGCACAGGCAAAAAAGCAAAACTCAGAACTCCTCCAAAGAGGTGCAAGCAAAGAAGAAAATCATGGGAAACCTCCAGGGTAGTGCACGCAAAGAACCAAATGCAGGGCTCCTCCAAGCTGCAGGAGGGGAAACAAATCACAGGACTCCTCCAGGGCAGTTCAGGCCAAGAATAAATCCACAGGACTCCTCCAAAGAGGTGCAGGCTAGGCAAAAAACCACAGGACTTCTCCAAAGGGAGGCAAAAGTAGAACTGATGTGCTGGACTTCTCCATGAATCTGGATGAGAATGCAGGACAACTCCGAGCGCAGCTCAGGAAAAACAAAACTACAGGACTCCTCCAAGGTGGTGCAGCCAAGAATGCAGAGTGCTAGACTCCGCTTGGATATCACGGTGAAGAAGCCCGAAGCAGAGATCCTGCAGAGCATCATGGTAAAAAGCCAAGCGCAGGACTTCACCAGGCTGGTGCAGCAAAGAAGCAAAGCGCAGGACTTCTCCGAGGCGTTGCAGAGGAAGAAACGAACCTCTGGACTCCTGAAGGATTCTGCGGAAATGCAGCCAAGTGCAGGGATAGAAACAAGCGCACAACTCCACGAGGCAGTGTGGGGAAGAACCGAAGCACAGAAATCCTCCCAGGCAACACGAGCAACGATGAAGTGCTGCACTCCTCAAGGGCAGGATGGTAAAAAAGCCCAAACATGCAGGACTCCACCTGGGCAGCGCAGGGGATGAATCGAAGAGCAGGATGCCACGGGGCTCTCAAGGTGACAAAGGCTGCCTCCCGAGACCTGCTCGCTGGGCTTGACGCCCGAGCAGGACTGCGCACAGGACCCTGCTCCCAATTGCTGTCACAGAGCATGTGACCTGCTCTTGGGGGCGTCTAGCACTGTGCAAAACATCGTCCTAGGCAGCAGCACAGTAGAAAACAAGCCACAGTACAGGAAAACCCATACCTTACAAAATAGTCCTAAGATAACAGGCCATGCAATAAACAATACAAAGTACAAAACTACCAATGCAATACAAGCTTCGACACAGACAATACCAGGAAACACAATCTTCAATACAAAATACAAAAGCAAATAATATACAAAATAACTAGTAAACTTCAAAGCAAGGCGTAGTACTTACAGGCAGTGTGGAGAGGAAGCAAAGCACGGCTCACCTCCGCTGAAGCGCAGCAAAGAAGCACATGGTGGCAATCATCAGGGGCGTGATGGCAAAACAGCAAAGCACAGGATGCCTCTGGGGCACCAGACAGCAACAAGCGAGGAACAAGACGCCTCCAAGGCCATGCCGTCAAAAAGCAAAGCACAGCAAACCTCCAGGAAAGCAGGAAGCAAAAGGCAAACGCAGCATTCCTCATGGGTGGTGAAGAAAGAAGCAGAGCACAACATTCCTCTGGGCCATCACAGCAAACAAGCAAAGCGCAGGATTCCTCCAGGGTAGCACAGGCAAAAAAGCAAAACTCAGAACTCCTCCAAAGAGGTGCAAGCAAAGAAGAAAATCATGGGAAACCTCCAGGGTAGTGCACGCGAAGAACCAAATGCAGGGCTCCTCCAAGCTGCAGGAGGGGAAACAAATCACAGGACTCCTCCAGGGCAGTTCAGGCCAAGAATAAATCCACAGGACTCCTCCAAAGAGGTGCAGGCTAGGCAAAAAACCACAGGACTTCTCCAAAGGGAGGCAAAAGTAGAACTGATGTGCTGGACTTCTCCATGAATCTGGATGAGAATGCAGGACAACTCCGAGCGCAGCTCAGGAAAAACAAAACTACAGGACTCCTCCAAGGTGGTGCAGCCAAGAATGCAGAGTGCTAGACTCCGCTTGGATATCACGGTGAAGAAGCCCGAAGCAGAGATCCTGCAGAGCATCATGGTAAAAAGCCAAGCGCAGGACTTCACCAGGCTGGTGCAGCAAAGAAGCAAAGCGCAGGACTTCTCCGAGGCGTTGCAGAGGAAGAAACGAACCTCTGGACTCCTGAAGGATTCTGCGGAAATGCAGCCAAGTGCAGGGATAGAAGCAAGCGCACAACTCCACGAGGCAGCGTGGGGAAGAACCGAAGCACAGAAATCCTCCCAGGCAACACGAGCAACGATGAAGTGCTGCACTCCTCAAGGGCAGGATGGTAAAAAAGCCCAAACATGCAGGACTCCACCTGGGCAGCGCAGGGGATGAATCGAAGAGCAGGATGCCACGGGGCTCTCAAGGTGACAAAGGCTGCCTCCCGAGACCTGCTCGCTGGGCTTGACTCCAGAGCAGGACTGTGCACAGGACCCTGCTCCCAATTGCTGTAACAGAGCATGTGACCTGCTCTTGGGGGCGTCTAGCACTGTGCAAAACATCGTCCTAGGCAGCAGCACAGTAGAAAACAAGCCACGGTACAGGAAAACCCATACCTTACAAAATAGTCCTAAGATAACAGGCCATGCAATAAAAAATACAAAGTACAAAACTACCAATGCAATACAAGCTTCGACACAGACAATACCAGGAAATACAATCTTCAATACAAAATACAAAAGCAAATAATATACAAAATAACTAGTAAACTTCAAAGCAAGGCGTAGTACTTACAGGCAGTGTGGAGAGGAAGCAAAGCACGGCTCACCTCCGCTGAAGCGCAGCAAAGAAGCACATGGTGGCAATCATCAGGGGCGTGATGGCAAAACAGCAAAGCACAGGGTGCCTCTAGGGCACCAGACAGCAACAAGCGAGGAACAAGACGCCTCCAAGGCCATGCCGTCAAAAAGCAAAGCACAGCAAACCTCCAGGAAAGCAGGAAGCAAAAGGCAAACGCAGCATTCCTCATGGGTGGTGAAGAAAGAAGCAGAGCACAACATTCCTCTGGGCCATCACAGCAAACAAGCAAAGCGCAGGATTCCTCCAGGGTAGCACAGGCAAAAAAGCAAAACTCAGAACTCCTCCAAAGAGGTGCAAGCAAAGAAGAAAATCATGGGAAACCTCCAGGGTAGTGCACGCGAAGAACCAAATGCAGGGCTCCTCCAAGCTGCAGGAGGGGAAACAAATCACAGGACTCCTCCAGGGCAGTTCAGGCCAAGAATAAATCCACAGGACTCCTCCAAAGAGGTGCAGGCTAGGCAAAAAACCACAGGACTTCTCCAAAGGGAGGCAAAAGTAGAACTGATGTGCTGGACTTCTCCATGAATCTGGATGAGAATGCAGGACAACTCCGAGCGCAGCTCAGGAAAAACAAAACTACAGGACTCCTCCAAGGTGGTGCAGCCAAGAATGCAGAGTGCTAGACTCCGCTTGGATATCACGGTGAAGAAGCCCGAAGAAGAGATCCTGCAGAGCATCATGGTAAAAAGCCAAGCGCAGGACTTCACCAGGCTGGTGCAGCAAAGAAGCAAAGCGCAGGACTTCTCCGAGGCGTTGCAGAGGAAGAAACGAACCTCTGGACTCCTGAAGGATTCTGCGGAAATGCAGCCAAGTGCAGGGATAGAAGCAAGAGCACAACTCCACGAGGCAGCGTGGGGAAGAACCGAAGCACAGAAATCCTCCCAGGCAACACGAGCAACGATGAAGTGCTGGACTCCTCAAGGGCAGGATGGTAAAAAAGCCCAAACATGCAGGACTCCTCCTGGGCAGCGCAGGGGATGAATCCAAGAGCAGGATGCCACGGGGCTCTCAGGGTGACAAAGGCTGCCTCCCGAGACCTGCTCGCTGGGCTTGACTCCCGAGCAGGACTGTGCACAGGACCCTGCTCCCAATTGCTGTCACAGAGCATGTGACCTGCTCTTGGGGGCGTCTAGCACTGTGCAAAACATCGTCCTAGGCAGCAGCACAGTAGAAAACAAGCCACGGTGCAGGAAAACCCATACCTTACAAAATAGTCCTAAGATAACAGGCCATGCAATAAACAATACAAAGTACAAAACTACCAATGCAATACAAGCTTCAACACAGACAATACCAGGAAACACAATCTTCAATACAAAATACAAAAGCAAATAATATACAAAATAACTAGTAAACTTCAAAGCAAGGCGTAGTACTTACAGGCAGTGTGGAGAGGAAGCAAAGCACGGCTCACCTCCGCTGAAGCGCAGCAAAGAAGCACATGGTGGCAATCATCAGGGGCGTGATGGCAAAACAGCAAAGCACAGGGTGCCTCTAGGGCACCAGACAGCAACAAGCGAGGAACAAGACGCCTCCAAGGCCATGCCCTCAAAAAGCAAAGCACAGCAAACCTCCAGGAAAGCAGGAAGCAAAAGGCAAACGCAGCATTCCTCATGGGTGGTGAAGAAAGAAGCAGAGCACAACATTCCTCTGGGCCATCACAGCAAACAAGCAAAGCGCAGGATTCCTCCAGGGTAGCACAGGCAAAAAAGCAAAACTCAGAACTCCTCCAAAGAGGTGCAAGCAAAGAAGAAAATCATGGGAAACCTCCAGGGTAGTGCACGCGAAGAACCAAATGCAGGGCTCCTCCAAGCTGCAGGAGGGGAAACAAATCACAGGACTCCTCCAGGGCAGTTCAGGCCAAGAATAAATCCACAGGACTCCTCCAAAGAGGTGCAGGCTAGGCAAAAAACCACAGGACTTCTCCAAAGGGAGGCAAAAGTAGAACTGATGTGCTGGACTTCTCCATGAATCTGGATGAGAATGCAGGACAACTCCGAGCGCAGCTCAGGAAAAACAAAACTACAGGACTCCTCCAAGGTGGTGCAGCCAAGAATGCAGAGTGCTAGACTCCGCTTGGATATCACGGTGAAGAAGCCCGAAGCAGAGATCCTGCAGAGCATCATGGTAAAAAGCCAAGCGCAGGACTTCACCAGGCAGGTGCAGCAAAGAAGCAAAGCGCAGGACTTCTCCGAGGCGTTGCAGAGGAAGAAACGAACCTCTGGACTCCTGAAGGATTCTGCGGAAATGCAGCCAAGTGCAGGGATAGAAGCAAGCGCACAACTCCACGAGGCAGCGTGGGGAAGAACCGAAGCACAGAAATCCTCCCAGGCAACACGAGCAACGATGAAGTGCTGCACTCCTCAAGGGCAGGATGGTAAAAAAGCCCAAACATGCAGGATTCCTCCTGGGCAGCGCAGGGGATGAATCGAAGAGCAGGATGCAACGGGGCTCTCAAGGTGACAAAGGCTGCCTCCCGAGACCTGCTCGCTGGGCTTGACTCCCGAGCAGGACTGTGCACAGGACCCTGCTCCCAATTGCTGTCACAGAGCATGTGACCTGCTCTTGGGGGCGTCTAGCACTGTGCAAAACATCGTCCTAGGCAGCAGCACAGTAGAAAACAAGCCACAGTACAGGAAAACCCATACCTTACTAAATAGTCCTAAGATAACAGGCCATGCAATAAACAATACAAAGTACAAAACTACCAATGCAATACAAGCTTCGACACAGACAATACCAGGAAACACAATCTTCAATACAAAATACAAAAGCAAATAATATACAAAATAACTAGTAAACTTCAAAGCAAGGCGTAGTACTTACAGGCAGTGTGGAGAGGAAGCAAAGCACGGCTCACCTCCGCTGAAGCGCAGCAAAGAAGCACATGGTGGCAATCATCAGGGGCGTGATGGCAAAACAGCAAAGCACAGGATGCCTCTGGGGCACCAGACAGCAACAAGCGAGGAACAAGACGCCTCCAAGGCCATGCCGTCAAAAAGCAAAGCACAGCAAACCTCCAGGAAAGCAGGAAGCAAAAGGCAAACGCAGCATTCCTCATGGGTGGTGAAGAAAGAAGCAGAGCACAACATTCCTCTGGGCCATCACAGCAAACAAGCAAAGCGCAGGATTCCTCCAGGGTAGCACAGGCAAAAAAGCAAAACTCAGAACTCCTCCAAAGAGGTGCAAGCAAAGAAGAAAATCATGGGAAACCTCCAGGGTAGTGCACGCGAAGAACCAAATGCAGGGCTCCTCCAAGCTGCAGGAGGGGAAACAAATCACAGGACTCCTCCAGGGCAGTTCAGGCCAAGAATAAATCCACAGGACTCCTCCAAAGAGGTGCAGGCTAGGCAAAAAACCACAGGACTTCTCCAAAGGGAGGCAAAAGTAGAACTGATGTGCTGGACTTCTCCATGAATCTGGATGAGAATGCAGGACAACTCCGAGCGCAGCTCAGGAAAAACAAAACTACAGGACTCCTCCAAGGTGGTGCAGCCAAGAATGCAGAGTGCTAGACTCCGCTTGGATATCACGGTGAAGAAGCCCGAAGCAGAGATCCTGCAGAGCATCATGGTAAAAAGCCAAGCGCAGGACTTCACCAGGCTGGTGCAGCAAAGAAGCAAAGTGCAGGACTTCTCCGAGGCGTTGCAGAGGAAGAAACGAACCTCTGGACTCCTGAAGGATTCTGCGGAAATGCAGCCAAGTGCAGGGATAGAAGCAAGCGCACAACTCCACGAGGCAGCGTGGGGAAGAACCGAAGCACAGAAATCCTCCCAGGCAACACGAGCAACGATGAAGTGCTGCACTCCTCAAGGGCAGGATGGTAAAAAAGCCCAAACATGCAGGACTCCACCTGGGCAGCGCAGGGGATGAATCGAAGAGCAGGATGCCACGGGGCTCTCAAGGTGACAAAGGCTGCCTCCCGAGACCTGCTCGCTGGGCTTGACTCCAGAGCAGGACTGTGCACAGGACCCTGCTCCCAATTGCTGTAACAGAGCATGTGACCTGCTCTTGGGGGCGTCTAGCACTGTGCAAAACATCGTCCTAGGCAGCAGCACAGTAGAAAACAAGCCACGGTACAGGAAAACCCATACCTTACAAAATAGTCCTAAGATAACAGGCCATGCAATAAAAAATACAAAGTACAAAACTACCAATGCAATACAAGCTTCGACACAGACAATACCAGGAAATACAATCTTCAATACAAAATACAAAAGCAAATAATATACAAAATAACTAGTAAACTTCAAAGCAAGGCGTAGTACTTACAGGCAGTGTGGAGAGGAAGCAAAGCACGGCTCACCTCCGCTGAAGCGCAGCAAAGAAGCACATGGTGGCAATCATCAGGGGCGTGATGGCAAAACAGCAAAGCACAGGGTGCCTCTAGGGCACCAGACAGCAACAAGCGAGGAACAAGACGCCTCCAAGGCCATGCCGTCAAAAAGCAAAGCACAGCAAACCTCCAGGAAAGCAGGAAGCAAAAGGCAAACGCAGCATTCCTCATGGGTGGTGAAGAAAGAAGCAGAGCACAACATTCCTCTGGGCCATCACAGCAAACAAGCAAAGCGCAGGATTCCTCCAGGGTAGCACAGGCAAAAAAGCAAAACTCAGAACTCCTCCAAAGAGGTGCAAGCAAAGAAGAAAATCATGGGAAACCTCCAGGGTAGTGCACGCGAAGAACCAAATGCAGGGCTCCTCCAAGCTGCAGGAGGGGAAACAAATCACAGGACTCCTCCAGGGCAGTTCAGGCCAAGAATAAATCCACAGGACTCCTCCAAAGAGGTGCAGGCTAGGCAAAAAACCACAGGACTTCTCCAAAGGGAGGCAAAAGTAGAACTGATGTGCTGGACTTCTCCATGAATCTGGATGAGAATGCAGGACAACTCCGAGCGCAGCTCAGGAAAAACAAAACTACAGGACTCCTCCAAGGTGGTGCAGCCAAGAATGCAGAGTGCTAGACTCCGCTTGGATATCACGGTGAAGAAGCCCGAAGAAGAGATCCTGCAGAGCATCATGGTAAAAAGCCAAGCGCAGGACTTCACCAGGCTGGTGCAGCAAAGAAGCAAAGCGCAGGACTTCTCCGAGGCGTTGCAGAGGAAGAAACGAACCTCTGGACTCCTGAAGGATTCTGCGGAAATGCAGCCAAGTGCAGGGATAGAAGCAAGAGCACAACTCCACGAGGCAGCGTGGGGAAGAACCGAAGCACAGAAATCCTCCCAGGCAACACGAGCAACGATGAAGTGCTGGACTCCTCAAGGGCAGGATGGTAAAAAAGCCCAAACATGCAGGACTCCTCCTGGGCAGCGCAGGGGATGAATCCAAGAGCAGGATGCCACGGGGCTCTCAGGGTGACAAAGGCTGCCTCCCGAGACCTGCTCGCTGGGCTTGACTCCCGAGCAGGACTGTGCACAGGACCCTGCTCCCAATTGCTGTCACAGAGCATGTGACCTGCTCTTGGGGGCGTCTAGCACTGTGCAAAACATCGTCCTAGGCAGCAGCACAGTAGAAAACAAGCCACAGTACAGGAAAACCCATACCTTACTAAATAGTCCTAAGATAACAGGCCATGCAATAAACAATACAAAGTACAAAACTACCAATGCAATACAAGCTTCGACACAGACAATACCAGGAAACACAATCTTCAATACAAAATACAAAAGCAAATAATATACAAAATAACTAGTAAACTTCAAAGCAAGGCGTAGTACTTACAGGCAGTGTGGAGAGGAAGCAAAGCACGGCTCACCTCCGCTGAAGCGCAGCAAAGAAGCACATGGTGGCAATCATCAGGGGCGTGATGGCAAAACAGCAAAGCACAGGGTGCCTCTAGGGCACCAGACAGCAACAAGCGAGGAACAAGACGCCTCCAAGGCCATGCCGTCAAAAAGCAAAGCACAGCAAACCTCCAGGAAAGCAGGAAGCAAAAGGCAAACGCAGCATTCCTCATGGGTGGTGAAGAAAGAAGCAGAGCACAACATTCCTCTGGGCCATCACAGCAAACAAGCAAAGCGCAGGATTCCTCCAGGGTAGCACAGGCAAAAAAGCAAAACTCAGAACTCCTCCAAAGAGGTGCAAGCAAAGAAGAAAATCATGGGAAACCTCCAGGGTAGTGCACGCGAAGAACCAAATGCAGGGCTCCTCCAAGCTGCAGGAGGGGAAACAAATCACAGGACTCCTCCAGGGCAGTTCAGGCCAAGAATAAATCCACAGGACTCCTCCAAAGAGGTGCAGGCTAGGCAAAAAACCACAGGACTTCTCCAAAGGGAGGCAAAAGTAGAACTGATGTGCTGGACTTCTCCATGAATCTGGATGAGAATGCAGGACAACTCCGAGCGCAGCTCAGGAAAAACAAAACTACAGGACTCCTCCAAGGTGGTGCAGCCAAGAATGCAGAGTGCTAGACTCCGCTTGGATATCACGGTGAAGAAGCCCGAAGCAGAGATCCTGCAGAGCATCATGGTAAAAAGCCAAGCGCAGGACTTCACCAGGCTGGTGCAGCAAAGAAGCAAAGCGCAGGACTTCTCCGAGGCGTTGCAGAGGAAGAAACGAACCTCTGGACTCCTGAAGGATTCTGCGGAAATGCAGCCAAGTGCAGGGATAGAAACAAGCGCACAACTCCACGAGGCAGTGTGGGGAAGAACCGAAGCACAGAAATCCTCCCAGGCAACACGAGCAACGATGAAGTGCTGCACTCCTCAAGGGCAGGATGGTAAAAAAGCCCAAACATGCAGGACTCCACCTGGGCAGCGCAGGGGATGAATCGAAGAGCAGGATGCCACGGGGCTCTCAAGGTGACAAAGGCTGCCTCCCGAGACCTGCTCGCTGGGCTTGACGCCCGAGCAGGACTGCGCACAGGACCCTGCTCCCAATTGCTGTCACAGAGCATGTGACCTGCTCTTGGGGGCGTCTAGCACTGTGCAAAACATCGTCCTAGGCAGCAGCACAGTAGAAAACAAGCCACAGTACAGGAAAACCCATACCTTACAAAATAGTCCTAAGATAACAGGCCATGCAATAAACAATACAAAGTACAAAACTACCAATGCAATACAAGCTTCGACACAGACAATACCAGGAAATACAATCTTCAATGCAAAATACAAAAGTAAATAATATTCAAATAACCAAAGCACAGAAATCCTCCCAGGCAACACGAGCAACGACGAAGTGCTGCACTCCTCAAGGGTAGCATGGTAAGAAAGCCCAAACATGCAGGACTCCTCCTGGGCAGCGCAGGGGATGAATCCAAGAGCAGGATGCCACGGGGCTCTCAAGGTGACAAAGGCTGCCTCCCGAGACCTGCTCGCTGGGCTTGACTCCCGAGCAGGACTGTGCACAGGACCCTGCTCCCAATTGCTGTCACAGAGCATGTGACCTGCTCTTGGGGGCGTCTAGAACTGTGCAAAACATCGTCCTAGGCAGCAGCACAGTAGAAAACAAGCCACGGTACAGGAAAACCCATACCTTACAAAATAGTCCTAAGATAACAGGCCATGCAATAAACAATACAAAGTACAAAACTACCAATGCAATACAAGCTTCGACACAGACAATACCAGGAAATACAATCTTCAATACAAAATACAAAAGCAAATAATATACAAAATAACTAGTAAACGTCAAAGCAAGGCGTAGTACTTACAGGCAGTGTGGAGAGGAAGCAAAGCACGGCTCACCTCCGCTGAAGCGCAGCAAAGAAGCACATGGTGGCAATCATCAGGGGCATAATGGCAAAACAGCAAAGCACAGGATGCCTCTAGGGCACCAGACAGCAACAAGCGAGGAACAAGACGCCTCCAAGGCCATGCCGTCAAAAAGCAAAGCACAGCAAACCTCCAGGAAAGCAGGAAGCAAAAGGCAAACGCAGCATTCCTCATGGGTGGTGAAGAAAGAAGCAGAGCACAACATTCCTCTGGGCCATCACAGCAAACAAGCAAAGCGCAGGATTCCTCCAGGGTAGCACAGGCACAAAAGCAAAAATCAGAACTCCTCCAAAGAGGTGCAAGCAAAGAAGAAAATCATGGGAAACCTCCAGGGTAGTGCACGCGAAGAACCAAATGCAGGGCTCCTCCAAGCTGCAGGAGGGGAAACAAATCACAGGACTCCTCCAGGGCAGTTCAGGCCAAGAATAAATCCACAGGACTCCTCCAAAGAGGTGCAGGCTAGGCAAAAAACCACAGGACTTCTCCAAAGGGAGGCAAAAGTAGAACTGATGTGCTGGACTTCTCCATGAATCTGGATGAGAATGCAGGACAACTCCGAGCGCAGCTCAGGAAAAACAAAACTACAGGACTCCTCCAAGGTGGTGCAGCCAAGAATGCAGAGTGCTAGACTCCGCTTGGATATCACGGTGAAGAAGCCCGAAGCAGAGATCCTGCAGAGCATCATGGTAAAAAGCCAAGCGCAGGACTTCACCAGGCTGGTGCAGCAAAGAAGCAAAGCGCAGGACTTCTCCGAGGCGTTGCAGAGGAAGAAACGAACCTCTGGACTCCTGAAGGATTCTGCGGAAATGCAGCCAAGTGCAGGGATAGAAGCAAGCGCACAACTCCACGAGGCAGCGTGGGGAAGAACCGAAGCACAGAAATCCTCCCAGGCAACACGAGCAACGATGAAGTGCTGGACTCCTCAAGGGCAGGATGGTAAAAAAGCCCAAACATGCAGGACTCCACCTGGGCAGCGCAGGGGATGAATCGAAGAGCAGGATGCAACGGGGCTCTCAAGGTGACAAAGGCTGCCTCCCGAGACCTGCTCGCTGGGCTTGACTCCCGAGCAGGACTGTGCACAGGACCCTGCTCCCAATTGCTGTCACAGAGCATGTGACCTGCTCTTGGGGGCGTCTAGCACTGTGCAAAACATCGTCCTAGGCAGCAGCACAGTAGAAAACAAGCCACAGTACAGGAAAACCCATACCTTACAAAATAGTCCTAAGATAACAGGCCATGCAATAAACAATACAAAGTACAAAACTACCAATGCAATACAAGCTTCGACACAGACAATACCAGGAAATACAATCTTCAATACAAAATACAAAAGCAAATAATATACAATATAACTAGTAAACTTCAAAGCAAGGCGTAGTACTTACAGGCAGTGTGGAGAGGAAGCAAAGCACGGCTCACCTCCGCTGAAGCGCAGCAAAGAAGCACATGGTGGCAATCATCAGGGGCGTGATGGCAAAACAGCAAAGCACAGGATGCCTCTAGGGCACCAGACAGCAACAAGCGAGGAACAAGACGCCTCCAAGGCCATGCCGTCAAAAAGCAAAGCACAGCAAACCTCCAGGAAAGCAGGAAGCAAAAGGCAAACGCAGCATTCCTCATGGGTGGTGAAGAAAGAAGCAGAGCACAACATTCCTCTGGGCCATCACAGCAAACAAGCAAAGCGCAGGATTCCTCCAGGGTAGCACAGGCAAAAAAGCAAAACTCAGAACTCCTCCAAAGAGGTGCAAGCAAAGAAGAAAATCATGGGAAACCTCCAGGGTAGTGAACGCGAAGAACCAAATGCAGGGCTCCTCCAAGCTGCAGGAGGGGAAACAAATCACAGGACTCCTCCAGGGTGGCTTAATGTTAGAAGAAAACCACAGGACTTCTACAGTGTTAGACCGGGGATGAAGTGATGCACGGTACTCCTCTAAATATCTTGATGAGAAGGAAGGCGCTGGACACCTCCAGGCATTGCTGAGAAGCAAATATAGCCCTGGGTAACTCCAGAGTCTTGGAGGCGAATAAGTAAAGCATTGGTACAAGCTTCAAGGTTGTGCAGGTGGTGATCCACAGGACAGGATGACTCAAAGATGTTTTAGATGGAGAAAAGCACTGGACTCCTCCAGGCAGAACAGGTGAAGAAGGAAAGCACTGGACTCCTCCAATGTCCTGTAGGAGAAGTGAAGCATTGGAAACCTCTAGGGTGGCACAGGTGAAGAAGTGAAGTGAGGGAGTCCTCCAAGTTACGACAGCAGGTATGCAAAGCCTGCACTCTTTTGAGGTTGTGTGGTGAAAAATAAAGTGAAGCAAACCACTAGCACAGCAGTGCGTACAAGCTAAACGCCGCACACCTTTGAGCACTGAAGTGAGGAAGCGAAGCACTGTACTTCTCCACAGCATCGTGACAAAAATGCCAAGCACAGCATTCCTCCAGGGTGTTTCAGCCAGGAAGCAAGCTGATGCACTCAGAAAGGTGAAAAAATGATGCCCTCCGAAACAGCCTGGCGGTGATGTCCTCCTCCAGAGCCATACAGGTATATATATGATCCTCACATGCTTCAAAACTTGTGTGGGCAATCCTTGATTGTGGGAACCCTGCAACACAGGAGTGGAATAGCTACTTCTATTCCTGTTTAGAAATTCCTAGGCATCAACTATACACCAATCCTTACAGTCTCATAACATCAGTCAGTCCAAGCAACTATTGTCAAAGTCCTTGAGCTCATCTTTATTCATCATCCTCTGGGAGTTCCCGTGTACGTCCTCATTTCTCCCTCATTTTCCTGTGCCTATAAATCCCACTGCACTTTCCCGAAATGGAATCACTGCCTTCGTGTAGCTTGACTAGATGGGGACTGATGGGGACCCAAATGCCACACCAAATTCCTGGACCCCTGCTATTTATTGCACATAGACTACTCAGCTCTGCAGCTGACCACTTAATGCTGCCTAAAGAGCTTTCATCCGAAATAGGTGGCACCTGTGCAGGGGCACAACCAACTTCTCTGCCTTTGAAGAAACTTGCAACTCACAGAAGGCCCTGTCTGGCCAAGAAACAAGTTGGCTCTCTAAACATTCCCCTCAGCCCCTTCAAATGGCTGCCTGGAGAGAGAGCTCCTCTCTCACTCAGGAGCCACTTCCCTACTCGTCACCCTCACCTCACCCTTGCTGCTTGCCTGCTACCCAAGAGATACACAAGCAGCACAAAAAGCACAAAGCAGCACATCTGTGGCAATGCAGGAGGGTCAGCGGAGCTCCTCATGCTGATGCCAAAAGACATTCAGACAGCAGAGAATGGGCAAATGGACAAAATAGTTTGGACTATGTCCTTGCTGTCCATCTATAGTCTGAACAGAGCTCAACAGTCTGCTTACTGCCCACACTCAGAAGAGTCTGGATGAGGTTTCTGCATCTGTGAATGGGGTATAAAAAACTGGGAAACAGAAAAGCCTCACATCGCTTAGCTGAAGCTTTCTTAATTTCACTTACATTAACTGCAGGTCTTGTGTATTACACACATAGAACAAGACCCACATTGCCTGAGTAAGGCAGTTGCTGTCCAGATACAAAATACACACAGCTAGGACACCATCAACAATATCTTCGTACGCAAAGAACATACAAAGAAAACATGCAGCAAGTGTAGACAGAATATATATGGCTGGGCATACAGAGGACATGCATGTTAACATACATCTTTTGAGAATATAGATACACACCCACACACATTCTTTATAAAACATCCACAGAAGCTATATACTCGATCACCAGGAAAGAAGAGACATTCAGAAGAGACATTCTCTGTGCATAAAAAACTACACACATAGGAAGCATAAGCACACTGTTCTCTCTATACGTACGCTCTTTACACAGAACACCACATACAGAGAATATCCATTAGAGACATACAACTTGTCAGTTGTGTACATACTGCACAAAACAGATAGGTGAGAGGAAGCTATGCTTCATGTCTTTATGTTCAACAGATGCTGTCTTTTCATGGAACACAGGCAAGGGAGGAAGGGCATTTCTGTGTGTGGAGTGTAGGCTGTCCTGACTTGGGACACATGCACGTGCATACACATACTTTACACATAGACAGAGACAGCAGAAAAGCACATGTTTTTCTGTCTGTATAGAGCTCATGGATTGCTGTTGCATAGGATGTGTAGTAGCTGCATGTAGGGATCATAGAAAGAGTAAGGCTTTTCAGTCTTCTCTTTAAAATACAGGCAAGGTGATAAGAGGTTTTCCATCTGCATAGAGAAGACATGGGCTATATGTAACACACTTACACAGAAAGGCAGTGCCTCACCTGACTCTACACCTACTGTCTACCACCTGTGCACACACATAACACCCACAACAATGGGAGGCTTTTCTGTTGCTACACGGAATACGTACTGTCCTCCTTGAGACTACGCATGGACAGGCAAAGCTAGACTTGCTTTCTCAGTATGGAGCACAGACCAGGATATACTCTGCCTAACAGAAAAGAGATGGTGAGGATTTTCTCTCCGCATACAGACTGTATGGCAGCTATAGACAGACTGTATGCAGGCAAAGCATTTCTAGTTATAGACCAGACACTGCCTAGGCCAAACCAGGGCTTTTTGCTCGGCTCACACGGTGTATGCTGGCTGTATAGAGAACAGAAAAACAACAGAAAGATGAGCTGGGGCAATACTTTTCTGTCACCACACAAACTATAAAGTACCTGCATGGAGAATACACATGGAAAGCACTCCATATCACTTTTCTATCAGGACACAGAAAGAATTCTAGTTAGAGTAGAAACAGGCTAGGTGAAGCAGGGCTTTCAGACCTATCCCCATGGGAAGTGTTGGGAGGCTATGGGGAGGACAGGGTGGTCTCTCTGTACATCAGGCACACTCTGCCTAGAGGAGCACATGAACATGGCAGGCAAGGCTTTTCCCCTTGAAAAGCAAAGACGTGCTGCAGGCAGGTAGCAAAGATGGGATTCTACTGCCTGTATGGGGAATACAGGCTGTCTAGAGAGCAGAGAGAAGTCTCTGTTCTTAGAACATGTCCTGCTGGTCTGCACAACAGATCCAGAGGGTCAAGAGAAGGTGGAGTGCTCCGGTCTGTGGCAATACGGGAGGGTGAGGTATGGCAAGGCTGCTGGGAGGGTAACAGTTATCAGAGACTTCCTCTGGCAGCTGGGGAGAGGCACCCTTCTGCCAATTGAGCCTGAAGTGTCAAGTGGCTTGAAGCTCACAGGATGATTGTGCACACAATGCTTCAAGAAAGCTGATGAAGCTCATACATCCCCCATCCCACAGGTGTGGCATTGGGACAAGCCCTGTCACGCTCTCTCCCACCCCCAGATCACGACTAGGACACTCTGGCCAGGACACTCTGGCCAGATGGGTGGGAGTGGCTGAAACTTCCAGCCTCCTGAGACACCCTGGTCTGGCTCTCTCTTGGAGGGGTTTAGAGCACCAGCATCCCAGCAGGAAGACTCAATATGCATCACCTTCCTCTCTCCCTTCTCCCCATCTGCTGGAGGTGATTTTCCAGCACACTGCCCTGCACACAACTGTGAGGCCACCTGAAATCTGAGAGGCTGCCTCTGATATCAGGCCTTCGTTGCATGCCTCATCATCACAAAGGGAGAGGGGACCAGTTTGCTAACCAGGACCCTCACTAAACACAGGCGCCACAAAAGCTGGCACAGGCACCAAAGCACAGCTCCACCAGGCAAAAGCTGGCCATGTTCAGCTACAGTTCCTCCCTGGGCCTTTCCCTCCCACAGAAACAAGCAACCACCGTCAGCTAAACGTATTTTCACCCTGTTGGTCAGGATACCCAGGACCTCAATGAGCTGGTCTGACTCTTGGACACTCTCTGATTCACAGACAGCCCCATTCATGTCAAAGAGGAAAATCTTTCTATAAACTTTACAGAAATCTACACACAGAGATCAGTATTTACAGGTTATATAACACGCCAAGACTTTTACACAAGTGCCATTCATAAAAGCAGCCCCATTGAAATACAACTGCAGACAGAACTGCACTGCAAGCACAGAGAGCCCCATAGAGTAAAGGGAAAGCACATTTACCCAGGACAAATGTCTTTGGGTGACTCGAGTGTGATGTTGCTCTGCAAACATCCACAACAACTAAAAAACTGGCCACAGGCCTCCCCACCCAAAACAAATGCTCCTCCTTTGCTTTTCTTGAATTCAGAAAACTACCACAACACCTTTTCCATCAAGCTCGAGAAACTGGGCAGTGCTAGAATTGAGCCTGCTCAGGACACTCCTGCTTGGCTCCTGGGTGCCATACAAGGCCACGTGGATTTCCCAAGACAGGACCCTTCTAACCATGCCCAGCCTAAGAAGACTGGGGCTCCCCGACTAAAAAGCCCTTGCTGATTTCTCCATCCACTACAGCCAGTTGACTGCATGAACCGTGCTTCATTTATTCCACACAAAGAAGCGTGTGTGAAAGACACCTTTGGAATGTGCATTTATGAACCTTGTTACCTGCCACTTGTGTCAATTCGAAAGCCATAACTACCCCCTCAGGGTCCCAATGGTAAGGGCGGGCAGCCAAGAGCTCTCTAGAGCTGGAATCAGGCAGCACCCAAGGTCACCAGCCGCTCCAGAGCTCAACATCTCACCTGCTGGCACCTCACCCTTCAAACACCCACCGGGACACCCACCAGGACACGGACCTTCCACACATACCTTCCACACTCCAGCACAGCAGCGTGGACGCTGGGCCTCGAGGCAGCCGCTCACCAACTGCTCCCTGCAACTGCCCGCGGCCCCGGCAACCACCATGCACTCGCTCGCTGTCGCACGGCCCCGCCCCATTGGCCACGGCCTCAACGCCTCTGGGCACAGCCAATGCGAGCGCCCCGGCACCCGGTGCAGGCCGACAGTGCTGCAGCCCCGCTGGCCCCGCGCCTCCTGCCTGCCCTGGCCCTGCCCGGCCCGACACAGCCCCGAGGTGACACAGGATGGGACAGGACGAGCCACCTGCCCAGCAGGACACAGCCCACACACGGGCGAGCAGGAGGGCTCGGGCTGCACAAAGCTCAGAGCATGAGGTCCCAGGCCATGACACTTTTCCTTCCCCTCAGCTTTCCCCGCCCCCTCCAGAGGAGCCTCATCCCAACAACAAGATGGCTGCAGGGGCCCTGCAAACACATGGCATGGGCATTGCAGAAGGCACCATGGCCACAAAGTCCTCCTCTCAAAGGAGGACTGTCAACAAAGTGACAATCACAGCGTGTCTCTCCTTTAGAAGGTGCACCCATCGCTTGTGATGAATCTTGCTACAATCAGGGATCTGGTGCCTGGAAGAGATGAGTGGGGGTGGCTATACTTATTTTCACCCTGTTGGTGAGGGCACCCAGGACCTCAATGAGCTGCTCTGACTCTTGAACACTCCTTAATCCACAGACAGCCCCCTTCCAGGTCAAACCAAAAAATCTTCCTGTAAATTTTACAGAAATCTCAGGCTTACATCCTGCAGCCTTGGTGTCCGTTTCTGATGATTCCTATTTAATAAGGACTGTTTGTTTATCATCAGGAATAAAGAAAAAATGGAAGAGATCCGTGTAATTGTCTTTAAAAATCTAAAATGATGCGGCAAAGAAATATACAGTCATTTAATAGATTGGGTTGGAAGGGACCTTAAAGATCATAGCATCATAGAATAACCAGGTTGGAAGAGACCCACTGGATCATCGAGTCCAACCATTCCTATCAAACACTAAACCATGCCCCTTAGCACCTCGTCCACCCGTCCCTTAGACTCCTCCTGGGAAGGTGACTCAACCACCTCCCTGGGCAGCCTCTGCCAGGGACCAATGACCCTTTCTGTGAAAAATTTTTGCCTAATGTCCAGTCTAAATCTCCCCTGGTGGAGCTTGAGGCCATTCCCTCTCGTCCTGTCCCCTGTCACTTGGGAGAAGAGGCCAGCTCCCTCCTCTCTACAACCTCGTTTCAGGTAGTTGTAGAGAGCAATGAGGTCTCCCCTCAGCCTCCTCTTCTCCAGGCTAAACAACCCCAGCTCTCTCAGCCGTTCCTCATAAGGCCTGTTCTCCAGCCCCTTCACCTGCTTCGTTGCTCTTCTCTGGACTCGCTCCAGAGCCTCAACATCCTTCTTGTGGTGAGGGGCGCAGAACTGAACACAGTATTCAAGAAGCGGTCTCGCCAGTGCCGAGTACAGAGGGAGAATAACCTCCCTGGACCTGCTGGTCACGCCGTTTCTGATACAAGCCAAGATGCCATTGGCCTTCTTGGCCACCTGGGCACACTGCTGGCTCATGTTCAGTCGGCTGTCAACCAACACCCCCAGGTCCCTCTCCTCCAGGCAGCTTTCTAGACAGACTTCCCCTAGTCTGTAGCACTGCATAGGGTTGTTGTGCCCCAAGTGCAGGACCCGGCACTTGGCCTTGTTAAACCTCATGCCATTGGACTCTGCCCAGCGGTCCAGCCTCTTCAGATCCCTTTGCAGGGCCTCCCTACCCTCCAGCAGATCAACACATCCACCCAGCTTAGTGTCATCTGCAAACTTGCTAAGGGTGCACTCGATGCCTTCATCCAGGTCATTGATAAAGACATTGAATGGGGCTGGACCCAGCACTGAGCCCTGGGGAACCCCACTTGTAACTGGCCTCCAGCTGGATTTCACACCATTTCCCACCACTCTCTGGGCCCGGCCATCCAACCAGTTTTCCACCCAGGAGAGTGTGCGTCTGTCCAGGCCAGAGGCTGACCGTTTCTCAAGCAGAATGCTGTGAGAAACTGTGTCAAAGGCTTTACTGAAGTCCAGGAAGACCACATCCACAGCCTTTCCCTCATCCAGCAGCCGAGTCACTTGGTCATAGAAGGCGATCAGGTTAGTTTGGCAAGACCTGCCTTTCATGAACCTGTGTTTACAGGGCCTGATCACCCAGTTCTCTTGCATGTGCTTCATGATAGCACTCAAGATCACCTGCTCCATGACTTTCCCTGGCACTGAGGTCAGACTGACAGGCCTGTAGTTTTCTGGGTCCTCCCTGCGACCCTTCTTGTAGATGGGCCCAACATCAGCCAACCTCCAGTCCAGTGGAACTTCCCCAATCTTCCAGGACTGTTGGAAGATGATGGAAAGGGGTTTGGCCAGCACATCCGCCAGCTCCTTCAATACCCTTGGATGAATCCCATCCGGCCCCATAGACTTGTGGGTGTCTAGCTGGGCTAGCAAGGCTCTGACCACCTCCTCTTGGATCACGGGAGCCTCATTTTGCTCCTCTAGCTCCTGGGTTTGTACACAGATGGAACGACTTTCTTTACAATTAAAGACTGAGGCAAAGAAGGCATTAAGTACCTCAGCCTTTTCCTCATCCCCTGTCACTGTTGTTCCTTCTGCGTCCAATAGGGACCGTATGGTCTCCCTAGTCCTCCTTTTATTATTTATATATTTATAGAAAGATTTTTTGTTATCTTTCACAGACTTTGCCAATCTGATTTCTAGTTGAACCTTAGCCCTTCTGATTTTTTCTCTACACAATCTCACTTCCCTCCTGTAGTCCACCCAAGAGGCCTGTCCCCTCTTCCAGAGCCCATAAACATTTCTCTTCTTCTTGATATCCCTCAAGATCTCTCTGTTCAACCAAGCTGTTTTTCTCCCCTGCCGGCTTTTTTTACGGAACATGGGGATGGCTTTCTCCTGAGCTGCTAGGATTTCCTTTCTGAAGAGCTCCCAGCCCTCCTGGGCTCCCTTGCCCTTAAGTACTGTCTCCCATGAGACTTTGCCAACCAGCCTTCTGAAGAGTTCAAAGTCTGCCCTCCGGAAATTTCATGCTGCTGTCCTACTAACCACCCTCTTCACTTCACCTAGAACACAAAACCCTATCATCTCATGATCACTTTGTCCTAGGCGTCCACCTACTGCCACATCTCCCACAAGGCCTTCTTTGTTCACAAACAGCAGGTCCAGGAGGGCACCCTGCCTTGTTGATTCATTCACCAGCTGCGCAAGGAAGTTGTCTTCCACGCACTCCAGGAACCTCCTAGACTACTTCCTTTCTGCTCTATTGTACTTCCAGCAGATATCAGGAATCCCCCTGATTACAGATATCAGGAATACCCCACCACAGCTGCACTCCAGTTCTATGAGTCGTCCCACCACGTTTCCGTGATGGCAACGACATCATAGGCTCCTTGCCCTACGACAGCTTCCAGCTCTTCCTTCTTATTCCCCATGCTGCATGCATTGGTGTAAATGCACTTCGGCTCAGCTGCTGAGCCTTCAGCCCTCTTAGAGGGAACAGAGTTCGTTCCCAATTGCCTGGTAACTGGAGTAGCTAGCACCAGAGTGCCCGTATCTCCCTTAGCACCACCAGGTGTGTTCTCCCCCACTTTTTGTATGGTGATGTACTGGTGGTCCTCACCAGCACACCCTCTCTGAATCACCATTGCCCCACGTCCAGGCTTGTTCCTGTCTAGCCTGGTCTTAACCCCCTCCCCCTTCACATCTAGTTTAAAGCTCGATTTATGAGCTTAGCTAGGTTTTTAGCAAGGGCTTTAGCCCCCCTAGGAGACACACGTGTCCCATCCTTAGCAACAAAGCCTGGGGGTGCGTGAGCCACCCCATGATCAAAGAAGCCAAAGCCCCTCTCCTCACACCAGGCTCGGAGCCAGGCATTAATCGAATTCTTCTTCCTGACTTCCAGCTCCTCTCTATTTAGCCTTGGGATGGAGCAGAAGACTATTTGTGCCCCAGAGCCCTCCATCACTTTCCCAATGGCCCTGAAGTCTTTCTTGATGGTTTTGGTCTTTCTGTTTACTAGATCATCGTTACCATTTTGGACTACTGTCAGAGGATAGTAGTCTGTCTCGTGGACCAGGGAAGGAAGTTTTCTAGCTACCTCCTTCACTGATGCCCCCGGTAAGCAGCAGAGCTCTCTGTGGAGCGGGTCCGGTCTGCAAATGGGTCCCTCCGTTCCTTTTAGGAGGGAGTCCCCTACAACAATCACCCTCCTCTTCTTCTTAATGGAGGATGTTTTTATCTTTTTCTGAGGATGGTGCTGCCTAGGGAAGGATTCTAGGCTGTGGGAGCCATCATCCTCATCCTCAGGGTTGGATTCCACCTGCAGCACCTGGTACGTGTTCACCAGGGGGATCTGGGGTTTTGCTGTCTGGGTGAGGGGAGCAGGTTTCCTTCGTCTGGCAGGAACTTGCTGCCATTCCCCATCTCTTGTTCCCCCAACCTTGCAGTTTGCAGGTGGATGGTGTTTGGACACACCAGCTCCAGCAGGCTGCTGAGTTAGCGAGAGGGCACTACTCCACTGGTCTATCTCCCTCTCACACTCCCTGATGGTCCTCAGCCTCTTTACCTCCTCCCTTAACTCCTCCACCATGCGAAGGAGTTCCCTGACTCGAGCGCAGCTTTCACAAGTGGAGCCAGTAACAGAGGCACAAGCTGGTGTGGGAGCGGGGCACTGCCTGCAGCCCAGGGTCTGGGTTGCTGCATTCACCCCCTGTAATCATCCAGTTCCAACCCCCATGCCATGGTCAGGGATACCTCTCACCAGATCAGGCTGCCCAAGGCCCCGTCCAATCTGGCCTTGAACACCTCCAGGGATAGGGCTTCCGCAACTCCCCTGGGCAGCCTCTTCTAGTGTTCCACCACTCCCACGGTGAAGAAATTCTTCCTCATGTCTAGCCCAAATCTGCACCTCTCCAGTTCATACCCCTCGTCCTATCATTACAAGCCTTTGTGTACAGTCTCTCCCCAGCTTTCCTGTAGCCCCTTTCAGGTACTGGAAGGCCTCTATGAAGTCTTCTTGAGACTTCTCTCCTCCAGGCTGAACAACCTCAACTCTCTCAGCATGTACTCATAGCAGAGGCGTTCCAGCCCTCTGATCATCCTTGTAGCCCTCCTCTGGACCCTTTTCAGCAGTTCCATATCCTTCTTATGCTGGGGATTCCAGAACTGGACACGCTACTCCAGATGAGGTTTCACAAGAGAGGAAGAGAAAGGCAGAATCACCTCCCTCGACCTGCTGGCCACGCTTCTTTTGATGCAGCCCAGGATACGGTTGGCCTTCTGGGCCGTAAGCACACACTGCCAGCTCATATTGAGCTTCTCATCAATCAGCACCTCCAAGTCCTCTGCAGGGCTGTTCTCAATCACATCATCCCTCATCTTATATTGAAACTGCAAGTTGCCCTGACCCAGGTGTAACACCTTGCACTTGGCCTTGTTGAACCTCATGAGGTTCACACGGCCCCGCTTCTTCAGCTTGTACGAAAACCCACGTAATGGATTACTCCCCATGGATTGTGTTGAGGACAAGGAGGGATGGGCTTGAAATGAAGCAAAGGAAATGCAGTTGAGGTGTTATGCAAGGAGAATTCAGAGGCAATTTGAGAGATATCAATGCTATCATGACTTAAAAGAAGGAGAGAAGGAATTATGGTTTGCACCTTATAATGCAAGGAAAAGAAAGCTTGAAAGGAAGTTCTCAGTTGGCAAATAGAAAACAAAGGGATGTAGTTCTTCACACCTCATACAGTTGAGCTCTGGAATGGTCTGCAGTCCTTGTAGGTGCCAAACAGATACGTTTGCTTTTGCAGTTAGGTATCTGACTGGGCCCACCAGTGATTAAAAGCTGTTTGAACTTTCAATGTAAAGGCTAGTAGCTCCTAAGAGTAGCTTAAAGAGCCATTCACAGGACACCACTACAGGATACAGAGTGTTTCTGCTTGAGGAAGGTTGTGGCCACAGAAAGCATCAGACCTTGTGGAATACACCAACTGGATTCTTTCTGTATGAAATAGCTTTGTTAGCCACCGGCCAACAGAAACTGATATTCTCCAAATGCAGAACAGCTGCCTATTGTGAATGTTTAGATTTTCAACATACACAATCTTTGAGAGAAACTTAAGACACACAATTGGCAAAAGATTATCCTGCAGCCAAAAGCAGCCCAATGCCACTTTGCAGAAATATCCATTTTATTTTAAGCACGCAACATTTTGCCACCCAACTGAAACCCCTGAGTGTCCAAAAACCTGCCAAACTCCCATGACTCTAGTCATCTGCTTACAAACATAATAAAACATTTCAACTCAAGGCAGACCAAATGTCTTTCTAGAAAGATCAGTTAAGTGCTGAATATGCTGAAGGCAACATCTTTCAACAAAGTCTTTCAAAATCAGAGATGCCCTTACATGTTTTTCCCACAGTATACTACAAGTTTAACTGCACAAAAATACACTTATAAGCTGTATTTCAGTTCTATTTCAGTTTTGTCGTGAACTGAACGCATTTCCCATGACGTACGTGCAAAGAAAGAGGTACTGCTGCAATTAGAGCAAATATACCTGTGATTCAGCACATGGAGATACTGTTCTCAAGTGATTTAGACAACCTGTATTTAACTACTGTACGTCAAGAGAATCAAAGAAATGACACCTAAAAGGAAAGCTGGTAGCAGACTAATGAAGTCTGAGACTGCATTAACTCAGAAGAACATTCATAAACAGTTTAGACAAATGATTCCCCAGCGATGGCCAAGAATTAGTCCTTCCCTTTATTCCAACTACCAGAAGTTGAAACATTAAAAACCTTTAAAAGTGTAATTCAAACTAGGAACCACCAGTGGTGCCTGAAAGAAGTAGCTGAAAAAAAAAGTTCCAGAGGTTCATCCTCTGGCTCCACCACTTAAGACAACAAACAAAAAACCCCCACCAAATAATGCATATGGACAAAAAAGGTGTGGGTGAATCCTCTCACCCCCATTGCAATCTTCCTGCAGTGCCTACATCGCTGAGGGAAAAACAGTTTTCAAAGCAGTTCCTCTCCTTGTGCATCTATGTTTCATCACAGCCAGATTGGACCTTCCTGGTGTTGTTCCATACAGCTCCTTTTCAGTCTTTGCAAATCTACATGCTCCTTGCAAAAGCTTTTCAACATCCTCATTATCCTTGTTTTCTGAACTTGATTCCCAGTCAGTCTTCATCTTTCAGCTCGCACTCCTCTTCCTCATCATCTAGGAAGCTGTTGTTAGGGTTATATTCATTTGGTTCATCATCATCATCATCGTTGTCACCATTTTATTCCACAGCCCTTTTTCCTGTAGGGACAAAAATGACGTTTATTCACAGATCATAAATATAGAATGAAAGAGATCTCCCAGAAACCACTGAATTGGTCTGTCTCCTCAAGAAGAGAGAGAATCATCTAAAGCATCCTCCCCAGTGCTAACAATCTGGGGGCTGATATTCCAGACTCACGAAAAGCTGGGCCAGCTCTGACCACTACACTGCAGCGCTCATTGGTCTGATGGTTCACAAAGTTTTCCTTCCTGGTCTTAAACCCAGCCTCTTGTTACAGAGGACTCAGGGGGTTAAAATCCTCCTTTTAACACACCGCTATAGCACATTTCAGCATAACTCAAGAGCTTTTAACTCAGAAGCCAAAGCTACTGTCTAAAATGTTGAATATAGAGACGAAGCTCATATTTATCAATTGTTGCAACTCCAAACCACTTCTCAAATATGGCTGTTAATAGATTTCAAATATAACACAACAAATTCAAAAAAAACCTGGCCAAGTTATTACCAAAGAAAACAAATGTTAAGTTTCTCCCAACACATCAGCATACTGGTGACCTATCCATTTGGTTCTTTTTCACCAGAAATCTGATATTCACATCTATTTTATTGAACTGAAAGCAAATTTCAAACCACAAGCTGCAAAAATTAACGTGACAGCAGACTGTCCGCTGTTCATGGTGTATTACTGATGGCTTGCTGTATCTTTTAAACAAAGACAAACCTTTAAACACACAAACACTGAAGAGCAAACAAGAAATTATTTTCACATGTGAACAGGTGTCTCTGTGACATGACATGATTCCTCCAGTATTTGACCAGTGTTTCCATTGCATCCAAAATGTTAAAGTAGCAGAATCGGTAAAGTATGTGCCTAAATATTATGAACCCTTAGTCTTCCTTGGGCAGCCTGATCTAGTGGGATATCCCTGCCCATGGCAGGGGGGTTGGAACTACATGATCTTTAAGGCCTCTTCTTCCCCAAACTATTCTATGATTCCATGATTCTTCATACCCTCCTTGATCTGCAAAACTTGCAAAGTAAACCAGTGCCACGCTTCTGGAATATGGATACAACCCATCTGAAGCTGGGAGTCAAGCCTCTACCGCAACAACTACAGAGAGAAACTGAGTTCGCTGAGCAAGCTGCAGGTAGCTAAAGGACATGCCCTGTGCACCACTCAGGTGTTCAAAGGCTGCCAAAAATACCTGATTCACCTGCAAGATGTCTCTCATGTTGTCCTCATTAGCACAACATGAGAGCAAGTTACCTGAGCTGCCCTGCAGCCCCAGGCTCTGTCCACAGCTCAGAGAATGCACTCAGCATGATTCTCTGAGTCCTACTAAAACACCACCCATTTTAAAGGTTAACATCATCCGAGCCTGCTGAGTTGTATGGTTTTTCTTCCCCACTACGCCAGACTCCTTCCCTGTTTTATCTTTAAAGCTCCACAGGGAGACAAAAGCACAGCTGCTCGACTTAGCTGCACTGGTAACCCATGTTGTCTTGCACAGCCAAGTTCTCCAGCAATAGGAACTCAGATAAAAAGCCAAAGCAAGAGGACTAGACAAGATAACCTGAGACTGCAACTTTGAGGATGAATAAAAGAAGTGTGATAAGCATATACTTTTGGAACTACATGGTAACATACTGTACTGTCTTGATTTTGAAATGTCCATGCACTTCATAAACACAGTATTTCTAATCACTCCCAGAACAGTAAAGGGAATAAAAAACAGAAGAACTTCCTTCTCTTCTTGCCTGCATAGATCTTAAGGATCAAATCAGGTAATAGTTACAATTTATTTCCAGCCCCCAAATTAAATCTTAGAAAGGGAACGCCAACAGGTACAAGGTAAACAAATCATCTGGACATTTTACTCCTCACGTTACTGTGCTCTACACTCTAGTTCAATAAGTTTAAATAGGAAAGCACTGATCAGGCCATAATTATCCCATTTTTCAATAAGAGGACTCAATTTCTTTTCAGCTAAGAAACACCTACCTGGTTCTAGTTTTATTACTTTAACTGCTGCTAGCTCAACTCTACCTTCTCTGACAACACGGAGTCAAAAAGCAGCTGAGATACACAAGGATCTAGGACAATGAAACTACTTGTTTAGGGTTCTTTTAGAAGAAAAAAATAAACAACACATGAGGAGCCAATAAATTAAAACATCTTAAGCATAAATGACTCATGCAAAGTTTCCTTTCTGAAATACACTGAACTCTTATTTTTTGTTGGGCTTACAGCACGCATTTTCACTAAATAAGCATTCTGTTCAGTTAGATCTAACACACTAATTTAAAATCCATGCTGTGCTTGATAACAGTGAAACAAACAGCAAGAATTCTGCAGCTAGCATGCTCTTTGCTCAGCACACATCCGGAGGAAGCATTATTTCAACAATGCTTCTCATCCTGGACTTCTTTGTTAGCAACAAGGCAAGCTATTTCAAAAAAGCCCTACTAGGCAGCTAATTTGTACCGAGATCTGAAGTTTAAAAATGCTCAAGAAACCTTGCACAGCCACACAAGTCTGAAACTACTGATGTACTTTGCTGTTAAAACCCGTAAGCAAGTAAACCACTGAGATACCCACTGCGAAGCCGTTGTAACATACACAGCTCTCACAGCAGACAAGCAGGGCCCATGGAGCATCAAGGGCTGCACCCTGCAGCATATGTGACTGCTTCCAAGACTCCCACGAGAGCCACCCAATACCTCACGCTCATTTCACTACATGTCCCTTGGTCCTTACTCTGCACCAGCAGCAGCAGCCTCTCCTTGCTGCAAGGGTGCAAACCAAACAAGCCTGCAACAGAGGAGTCTGAAAGAATTCCCCGTGGATACACAGAAGCTCTGTGGCCAGCTTCAGCAGCAGTTACTTAGCAGCTTAAATGCGTTTTGTATAGGTCCTTGTCATGCTGCAGACAACATTCTATGAGCAACCAAGGATGATTTTTTGTTTTAAAGCCATTAAGGAGCGACATAAATGATGATAATAATGAATCCTCTTCCAGAACTGTTGTGTTTGACTGCTAATTGAAATCCGTGGAGCCATTTGCCCAGTTCCTTCCTGACAGTTCCATGCACCCGCACCCAGCAGCAAAGCTGCTCCCCAGCGCAGAAGCAGCAGTTCCTGCTACAGCATCTGCGCTCCCCATAGGAGTTTTGGTACTGGAACACCCCTGCACTGAATGCTGTGTCCACTCCAGCCCCTACACAGTGCACAGAAGATGAGTTCGGTCCTAAAAACACAAGAGACTTCAGAAAGGAGAGTTTACTGATCTGCTTAACCCTTTAGGTGACAATTTCACAAGGACAAAAATATGTTGTCCGGCTTGCCAGAGCACGGTACACTGAGCAGTCACGTGAGAGCAATTAATATTTGTCCAGCATGCACTACACACCATCTCACTCAGGAGCTTATCAGCAGCCTTGCAAAGACAATCAGTCTTGTCTAGCTTGCTGAGTTTGAGTCAGAAGCTCCCTTTAAATCCCTCTTAACAGTTAGTAAGATGCCCAAGACTTGTAGATGTGCAAACAAGTCAATTTTATTGAGAACAATTGATTATAGCAACTCAATGACTAAATAAGGGTTAGGTGGTGACTGGGCCTAAGATACTGTTTGCAAAAATACATTGAAAGTCAAGCACCTGAGCACAGATTGGAGCGATATGCAAGTAAGAAATAGGTAGTTAAAGTCAAAGTAGAGAGAGATACTAGTAATTAGTTTGATGGAAAGATATACATAACACCACTGTCTTCCTCCAGATGACTTTCTAGTAGGGGAAGGCAAGATGAAGTCCTGCCTACCGGCTGATCCCAGAAGTTTAGATAACATTTTCCCCTCACAACTTTCCCCTTTGTTTACATTTTTATAGCAATTTTCACCTTTGGGATGCAACCCTGCTGACTGGTTGAAAAGTTGTTCTCACTTTGCTTGCCAAACTTAACTGTGAATGCTGAGTAGGAGAGGCTGTGGGAATGGTTTGTCGAGGAGGAAGGTAGCCTTAAGTGTAGGGGTGTATTTTAGTATGATAGTGATATAACAATGATGTTATAATGAGCACAGGTCAACTGGAGGGCTGGATTGTCAGAGCAGCAGCTGCAATTAATCTTGGAAAATAACTGGGCATTTGAACCACAGCCCTTGCAAGGGAATCACAGTCCTTGCTGACAACAGGAATTGGCTATGCCTGTCCCCAGACATCCCATCCCCCACTTCACAGAGTGAGATACCCTTGCTGCCTTCTTTTCTGATGAACAGTGTGCTGTCCCCAGCTGTGATGCATCTCCACTAACTTAGTTTTTAAAGCCTTGTACTCAGCCTGTTGGGGGGGTTGGTATTCAGTCCCATTTCTCCTCACATTTAGCTTTATTTCCACAAGCCTCTCCTCTACCCAGGGGAGTTTTGGAACTGAAACACCCCTGCACTGAAGGCCATGTCCACTCTACTCCCTTCACATGGCACATAAGACCAGTTCTGCTTTTGCTTTTTCCTTCATCCAGTTTCAAATTGAAAAAGGACAGAATTACAGAATTTAATGATGCAGATACATACCCACCTTTTAAGCTGCTAATATTCTCATCTAAGTCACTTAAGGTGCTCAAGGGCTCATACCTTTTATTGACTGATCTCACCCAATGCTGCAAGGTATTGGTTCTTAACACGGCAGCTTCAGAGCTGGATGTGGAATCACAAGTGGAAGGCAAAAACCCCTAACACTATAAAAAGTAGCCAGCAATGAAGTCTGGAAATAAATGCCGTGTGGATTCCTGTGTTCAGAGATCAAGCCAGCTCACTCCTGGCACACCTGATCTCAAACCTCCCCCTGTACGTTTCTGTGGCAATAATCTTCTGCAATGCTGGGAGTTTGGCATTTGCAAATAATTTGCAGGCAGATGGTTGTGGAAAGATCCCGAGACCAGTGGGAATCCTACAAAAATCAACAAGTCCAAACTTGGTAGGTTGTGGAAAGAACAGTAAAAAAAGGAATTTTCTCCAGCAGTTCTCCCTGAAAGTCATTTGCCCACTCCACCGATGGCAGCAGGGTCTCCACTCAGTGCTCATCCCCATGGTGGAACAAAGATGCAAAGACATTAAGAAGAGCAAAAACAGAAGTTCCTTTTATCTGTATCAGAGAATAGAGGCAACACATGAGAAAGTGGCACCAATGAAGCAGGAGCTAAGGTTTTGATGTATTTCTTTTCCCAAAATATTTGCGAGACACAAACTGAGACAAGATGTTCAGGAATCAAAGGTCAGCTGGCCATTCTCTAGACCAGTATTGCCAGGGCTCATAAAATCCAGAAAGGAAGAAAAAATCTGATTTATTACAGGCCACCAGTGCCTTTGGGAACAGCAGGCTACCAACTGCTTAAGGGCATAAATTGACACAGGAATCAAAGCCATGTAAATGAAAATGTTGTTGGCAACATTGAAGAATACTCAGCTCAACCCCCCCCAACTATTTGCACATCACCTCTGTTTTGTTACAGGCACGACTTTGTAAGATGCTTGATGTAACTCAAACTCACTGTGAACTTCCAGCAGTCTTCAGATGAGGCAGCTCTGGACAACGGAACAGATTTTAAGCCCTGTATTTTACATAACTTCAGATGAGCATTTTGCCACACTAACATTTTCACTATCGTGGCCACACAACTTCACGTGAAAAAAATTTAAAAACCCAAATATCACCTCTCTTTCTGCCCCTCGCTGAAAAGTGTTATAGCCACTCTTTATGGCCCCAGGCCACATTGAGAACTAAACCCAGGTGAAGCTTCACCTCCTACAACAAACTTGCACAGGTGCCAGTTAGAAGATCCATAATTGACCGCATGTATTTGATAGAGCACTAATGGCACAAACAAGTTATCCATTACCTTTCTTGGGACACATTCATTATAGTCTTCGCTAAAACTTCTTTGAAAGCTGACTTGGGGAGGGGGGCGTATAATTAGAAATATATTGGTTTAAGCCAGAAATCCATACTAGCAGACTTGCAGTGCACTAGAATGTTTCCAGGTACCAGCTCACCAGCAGAAGTCACTGCAGCAGGATCTTACCAATCTGGCCCATATCCTCCTGCCCTCTGGGTCTCCGTAGTGCAGTCTGCACCACAGGCTCTTACTTCAAATTCTAACATCTTCAGACTGGAGCCTGTGTGTTGTGGAAAGCACCTGCATAAAAACATGCTTCCAACTGGCTCCAACAATGAACTTCAAATAAAGAAAAAGAAAAAAAGCCCATACCAACTCAGACAGTTCTGATTGCTATCTCCATGCTAATCACAGCAGAGGAACACAATTCATGAGTCCATCTCAGTTTGCCAAGTTGCAAAGGCTTGTTCAAAATAGCAGCTGAAAGCAATCGTAGTCCTTCTCCATACCAATACTTCCCTGTCAGCTCAGCAGGCATGGGGAAGCCTTGGATTAGATTCTTCCCTCCAACAAACCTTTTGCAGAGACTACAAGAATTGCTGAGACCTCTCTCTCTTCAGGAGAATTTTTCCACATGCTGCTTTGCTCACAGAAGTCACTTTGAACTTGGCAAGTTTCTCCATCTTCCACAGTGCTTTTGGACTAACGTTACTGAGTGAGGAAAATCATTCTTTTTGATAGAACTAAGTCTCTTCACCCTAAAAAGCCAAAGCACACCCGTCACACACATACAAACACTGCAAAGAATTAACACAGAAAATAGTTTATTTTCTACTCCAAGGGATCTGAATAACAACATTTCAAACTCATCAGAAACAAGCTTTCAAGTAATACTGCAAGGGACACACAATAAAAGTACACATCCAGACCTCAAAAAGAGCTGGAGACTCCTGCAGACAAGATGTACTTCCTAAAAACACTGCTGAAGGTGAAAATCCAGTCACAGTTAATAGCAGCTCATTTGGGTTTGCAGTTCTGCAAATGAAGTCTCTGTCACAAAGAAACTCCTCCCAATACTGAGAGGTTTTGTCTAAGTAAGGATTTCAGGACTCTACCTCATTACAATATCTTACAGTAAAAATACTTGATGCATTATAAGGCATCTTCCACCTCTCCAAAAGAAGGAGAGAAAAGCAGAACCTTCCGATATCCAAAGAAAGTGAGCTGGACTAACAGATGGCACAGGCTTTGTTCCGATCAACAAGGCTCCACCAGATCACTGCCATGCTACTCTTGAAGCGTATCAGGATTCAAGTTCACTTTGACACAGTGCAAGAAAGCTACCGATTCCCAGCAGTACAGATCTTCTTGTATTTGTGTATGAAAGCATCCGTCTTTCCAAGACTAACTCCATAGACACCATCTGGCACCAGAGACCCAAACCGTGTCTGTCTGCTGCTGACGGAAGCTTCTTCAACACCGTTCACTGAGGAGGAAGCGTTCCCATCAACATTCAGGGCTTTTGCAATGGCAGCTTCCCTTGCGCCATCAGCAAAGACAATAGGAGAGTCACTTTTGGCATGCTTGGCAACGCCATCAATGCGCTTATGGAGATCTTGGCTCAGTAGCAATACAATAGTGCCTCCAACACGCAGTACTCTGGCAAAAAAAAAGGAAAAAAAATAGGTTAGGTGTTCATTCTGCCTGACATGCATTCATCTGTGCAGAACTCAACACTGCTGACGCTTCAGATGGCACTTGCATTCAACAAAACACTAGGCCTGTTAATGCTCATGGCTCAACTCGATAAACTACACTTCCAAATGGAGTTTAAATTCCCTATCTTTATAACTCTTTCTAAATGGGAGAACAAGGTCCTATCCTAACTCCCAAACATTTCTGGCCTCAGGAGTTCTTTCCACTGCATCAGCAGGGAAGGTAGATTCTGTTTTCCCCCTCTTGGTATTATTTCAAGGACTGAGGGGAGTATCAATTTCAAACACTGGTTTTCGGTTGCATAAGCCTCCACCACTCTGCAAAGGAACAGCTTCCCAGGGCAACAGAAGATTGGTAAGGCAATTCTGAAGCTGACCTTTCCATTTGGAAACTTTAAAAGGTCTGTTCTTTCTCTGTTCCACTGATCCTTAATGGTTTGCAAACTCAGGAAGCAGAGGAAAATTCATCACTGTGCGTAATCCATTTTTCACAGTACATGACCAGACGTGACACTTGGCTTTGAAAGAGAGGAGAAAATAGGACTATCCTTGCTCTGTTCACAGCAAGTGGATTGAACAGTCTTACTCGTGGGGCTCTCACAGTAACGGTCCCTTCCTCATTTCCACATTCCCAGGGAAATATTTTGCTTAGAGTGGCCCAGCAGAGCAAATAAGACCAGACTACAAGCAGAGTCAAAGGGAGGGCTGGTCACTGTAAGCTGACACAAGGTTGCCCTGCTGTTCTGTGGAGCTACCACACCTTCTTCACCACCTTCCCACTGCATTCCTGCATTGGGTGAGCAAAATGAACACTGCTGAAGACCAGTCCTACAGAAAGGACTGTCAGCCTTTCAGCCAAGAAAAGAAATAAAGAAGCACATGGTTTGAACTGCCTGATAGAAGCAGCCTGCTATTAGTTTGGCTGAACTCTGCTACAAAACAACAGGGTGAAAGATGAAAGGAGGCATCTAAAAGCAGACCAGGTGGCCAACTGGATATACACTAACAGAAAGGAAAATTGATACCACCATTTTCTGGTCTGACATCTTTCTTCCCAACAATATAGGCTAGTAAAAGCTTGATTGTCAACCCAAAAGGAAAGCCTATGATTTTATACAAGCTGACCTCAACGGAGACGCTTTATCCACCTGGCCGTGCGTTAAGTTCATCTAGGTCATCCTCTCCTCTTTCTCCTTTCTGCCTTAAGGGTATTTGTGAGTGTGACTCAAACATTTAACCATCGTGCCTTGGAAAGAATATTCGCGAATGTAGCCCACACAACAAGCTCATTCCTTGTCAGCTTGTGCTGCCGCCAGCATTTCCACAGCTTGCAAGACAAGCCACAACAGCCTTCAAGGGACAATTAAAGGACTCGGACTTTCACTGGCTGCACGGGATCCGACTAAAAAACTGGAGTGTGTTTGGAATAAAGAAAACCTGAAGCTGGCTGAACACTTAGGATCACAAACCATCATGACATTTACACCAAACACGTATACCATGTCAAGGGCCACACGTACCTCTCCATTTCCTGGAGAATATCTGGAAGGAGCTGAAAGACTTTTGTTATCTTGAACTTCTTACCAAACGGAATATCCGCAATCACAGCATCAAAGCTTTCTGAAGGCAACGGCAATGCTGCAGAATAAAGGCAGGTCTTTAAATCGTCCTGTGTGGAAAACGAGCAGCAGCTATGCCCTCAAGCACCTTACAAAACTGCCTGCCAACGCTTTTGCGGGTTATGCACCCAGACTCATGGCTCCTTCTGTACCTTTCCTCACAAATGGCATCACAAAGCCAGCAACCCAATGCAGACCGAGAAGAGACAAATGCATGAGTGTGTGGGTTAGCTCACAGACTCCTAGTTAGTGGGGATATGTTTGCTCCATAACAAGACTCTACAAACAAGGGACTGCATGGGTCCAAATCAGCTGCTGCTTCTCAACACAAGGGAATCTTTACAAGCAAAAACACAAAAGAAGAACTAAGCTTGCAAGCATTTTACACTAAGTACATGTATGAATGGCAACGAACCACATTTTAAATTCTTCTCTATCCCCGTTTTCTCCAATCAGAATCACCTAGGTTCTGTTGGAGCTTGAGTCATTGAAGTACCTTCCCAGAGTTTCTGCATCCTACAACAGTCCGTTGTTGTGACCATGAGGCAGCACTGCACCCTTGTGGTGATGAAGGTTGGCCATATACCAGGCTACGCCGGCCAGACAGGGCTTTGCCAGCTTGCCAAACAATGAGACTATGGATTCTCCATCTCTCAGGATGCTCAGAACTCGACTGGACAATGCCCTCAGCAACCTGACCCAGCTTTAGGGTTAGCCTCATTCCCAGCAGATGACAGGACTAAAGAGCTCCAGCAGTCCCTTCTCACCTAAATCCTGTCGTGATTCTATGCCAGCCTTTCCAGAACTGGCAGGAGATGTTTCTTGGACCATCCTTGGAGCAACACTTGCAGCACAACAATTTTAGAACAATTTTATCTACAAATGGAAGGACAAGTTACCTACAGTCCTTCAACACATGCAGAAATAACAGCATCTGATCAGTGACAAAGACACCAGTTACTTGTTCAGTATTAGAAAAGCCTGACATCAAAGTACTGTCCGTTACCCTAGAAGCTCAGCACAATCACAGCTTTTAAAGAAGAAATAAAGCTATATATGTTCTTACAAAAAACACATAATATTTCTTACAGTTCTGATAAGAAATACATTGCAAGTTTAAAAAATATGAACGCTTCATCACCCGTGCACAGGGAAGAACACCCAGCTCTCGTCTGGTGTAAATTTCATAAATGACTAATTTAGATTCAGGCTTTGAGGTCCAGAGTAAGGTCATTAAATTATTATGTTCTCCCCTGATTAACTTATGAAGTGAGAGCATGAGCAGGAGAGAGTCTTCCAGGAGAAAGGCATCGTCATTTAAGATACTCGTACTGCAAAACATCAACGAATTAGCTGATCTTAATGCAATTACTTATCTGGTAAATTGAAGTTACAAACCACTTTTTGTCTGTCCTTGCTGTTTTCCCATAAGACAAAGAATTCTTATATAGTATGTACTCTCTGTGGCATTCAAAACTTTACCATTCAGACAGACAACTACTGCCCATGTCTGACAATTATTATTTTCATTGTCTTCTGCTGAGTATATTCTCACCAAAGTTCCTGGGAGCAGGAGGCAGGGAGGGGAAAGCAAAAAATTATCCATTCTCTAGAACTACAGTCACTACTTGGCTCTTTTATTAAGAGGTAGCTCTACTACACGTAACCTCAAGAGATCCTATGTTACCTGCGTAATCCTAAAACTACAAAATATTTCCAACATGTATCACTTGGAAAGCCTACAGCCATACCTTTCACAGAAGCTTTAAGCAACTCAATCTTATCCATCAAGCCTGCAGTCCTAAGATTCTCATCTGCACCTTCTAACTGTGAATCACTTAGATCAGCACCCCAGTAACACGCTTCCTGTTCAGAGAAAAAGAGAAAAGTCACTTGGACGGGAACCAGGTGTATTTATTTTAGAAAGGCTTCTCAGAACTGTCTTGTTGCACACCTCTCCCAAGATAAACCCCTTGCTGGGAGATCTACTACCATTCCACAGAGCAATACATAGACTCAGAGGACAGAGAACTGGGTGAAGTTTGAGCACTCTTGACTCCTTCCGTATTCTGCTCTGCTCAAGACACTTGTGACTTACAGAAACATTTAGGCTCTGTACTAACAGCAAGACCCCAGATGGCTACAAACAGCCATGCAGCCTCTAATAGTGGAAACTGGCTGTACTGTCCCACTGACACCTCTGATCCCAGGATAAGTCGAGGCACTTTTAGAAGTCCACGCCAGTCTTGCACAAACCCTGTGCTTCCTGCGGAGCAATGTTTGTCCTAAAACACTCTCAACAACGGCACAGAAGGACCGGTTTGGTCCTAGCTTTTCAGTAACGCACTTTGGTATAATGGTTGCACACATTTTTTCCCGATGGAACTACAAGGTCCTGCCTGTTGCTACTGTGATACTCACAGGCCACTCTTTAGCAGCTTCCAGAAGTATCGTTCCCAGCCCACACATGGGATCCAGCACAAAGGCACCTGCCTGCAAAAATAAAGGGGTTATTGTATCTCAAGCAAGACAAACTCCTCTCCCAGGACAAAGTTTACTACTGACGTATGGATCACCTAGGTATTCCCACTGTGCAGTGTAAGTAAAAATAATTACTGGTTTTCCAGGCCCAACTGGCTTGCAAGAGAACATAGCAAAACACATTAGTAGTTTCACTAGAGACAATGCATCGATGTATGTAGCCCTGAGGTGATGTTTAGTGGAAAAGACTAAAAGTGGACTGCAGACAGATATTGGTACCAAATTAATCTGTGGAAAATATCACACTTGCTTCTATTTTCCCCTCGGAAGAGCAACCCAAACAAAATTTGAAGCCTGGAGAGTGAAAAAACCTGTGAATCCTTTTCCTCATTCATGTCTTAGAGCATGGGACACTACAATCACCACACTTCTTCAAAGCTCCCTGCTCCTGCCCCCATAAGCAGCAACCCCTCCATCATTTGGGACTCTACAGCTTTGCCATGAACATTTGGCTTACCCTGATTTCAGCCAGAGATGCCATGGCCCATGCAACTGTTGACCGCAGCCCTGCTGTTTTGATATACTGTCTGTTTGCCAACGGAAGCCTGCAGGCAGCAAAAAATCAATGTTAGGCAACAGCACAACCACCCAGAAAAGCCCATGTAATATGAAAGAATAAATGACCTGGACAGATCTGCAGACAGACACAAACGACAGCTTGCTTTTATCCATAATTCATCACAAAGTCTGGCCTACAAGCGCAGATAAGCTCCACACAGAACACAAGACTAACACGACAGTCCAGTGAATATCAAACCAGAAGATAAACGCTCACAGTCAACAGCAAGACTATTTAGAAATTATGCCTGTTCTGATACTGACAAAACAAATCTGATGAGGAGGACGCCCACCTGAAAAGGGGAATCCCCACCACAGAGTGAATGTCATTAAGATGGACAAAGACCTGAAAGAGGGGAAAAAAATTACATTTGAAACTCTCCATCTGACACATCAATAGCTTTAACTCATTTAAACCAGACACAGAAGATGTTTCTACAAACTTCTTATCCTAGTTTTAAGAACAAAAATATACACTTTGGACAATTAGATTAATTGGAAGAAAGCACACTAAATTATCAGAATACCTCCTTGAAGAGAGCATCCCAGCGCTCAGCTATTCCCACACACACGCTTATTTTTTGGGGCATTTCAGATGGAGGCAAAACTGAGTAATCCTTACAGAAGTATAGGCAGCTGAAGAAAATGCCCTCCTGTCCTACAGAAAGCATCTTAAAAGACAAGTGAGCTCTCCAACAGATTTGGCATGACTGTAGTCCCTCCCCATGGAGCCCTAAGAGAGCCATGATGCTTTTGAAGTATCTCAGTGCTCAGCACTTAAATGGTTTCATAGCAAAAATCTGGACAGGAACAAAAGCCCCACTTCAGGCTCAACAAGGCCGTATTTGATGCACAGCCGATAAAAAACAGAGCTAGTAGATGAGCTCAGAGCTTTTAGAGATGGTTTCAGACCTCCCAGCACCGGTGCTGAGAGCAGCTTCCACAGGCCAAGCACAGAAATGAAGAAACAGCTTGCCAAGGGCAATGAAACCTTTCCAAGATCTCCACACAGCCTGCACCATGGAGGATGCCTAAAGCAGGCTACTTTGAGGGACGAGCCCTGGGAGGAGGCTCTTCCATCAATGGCATTCTCAAGTTCTTCAAGAACACAACCTCCCCGCTCACTCTCTTCCCCTGTAGAGGCTAAACTACCTGCTCAACAGCTCAGGGGACCTCTGCTTTCAACACAGAGTTCAGCACTTTGCAAGCAGGCCAGATCCTGAACCATCACCTGCATGGATCCTTCCCCTCAGAGGGGGGCCATGCTGGCCATTCCAGTATTTAAGTGCTCGGGAAGGCACTCACACAGTGTCTACTGAAAACTTTAGCTCAGTGCTACCCAATGATTTCTAAATTCAGCAGCAGAAAGACAGAGAGAGGCCACCATCCCATGTGCAAAGGGAGCAAAGAACAAAATGAAAGATATTGCGAGCAATTCTGGAAGAAGCAAGAAGCCATCTAGCAGACAAGCACTACTACCTCTAGATCAGGGTTCCGCAGATCAGCCCGCCACCCAAACTGCTTCATGAGCGCTATGCCAATGGCTCTTCCGATCTCCTGCAAGGGGGAAGAACAGACACGGGCAGTAAAACCAACAGATTTAAAAAAACTACCCATTTCAGCCTCAACTGCACAATCCTCAAGTACCTGCCAAAAGAACGGGCCTCTCTTTATCCCTATGAGATTAATTCCTACAAAGCCCCAAAAACGGACAACAGGACACAGGGAGTAGAGCAAACACACCAAAGGACAAAGGGATTATCGCTTAGCTGGAGTGTGAGAGGCTGAAGTTTAAGTCCCGCCCAAGCTACAATAAAAGCTGTCATCACTTTTGGAATTATAGAATATGCACTAAAAATATTTCTGATGGACATAAACTAGATCACCCAGGAGGAAATCTCCAAACACGCAACTGCTACTCACAATTTTAATGCTTCTATGGCATCTAGAAAGCTCTCACTACTTTCAGAGTGCAAGAGTTGAAACATGACACAAATTTAAGCAAACATTCATGTTGGCAGGCTCACGCGTCCCACCTGCCCACGTTCCTAGCTTCAGCAAGAAAAAAAAAAACCAATCTAGTTAAACCACTGCTGTCTTCAAGTAAGAGAAATCTACATAAATTGAAACTACACAGAGCTTTGTTTATTTTTTTTCCCCTCACAGCAGAAAGTTATTACAGATGGGATCAGTGCTAGATGGAAAGGGCCCCTGGAAGTCCTCTACGCCACTACTCTCTCCCAGGGCCAAGATCCACTCCCTGTGACACCTCCCAGGCCTGCACTGCCCTCCTAGGGAACAAACACTCCCCAATACCCAGTCAGAGCCCACCGACCCGCAAGTTCTGGCCTGTGCCTTTCTTTTACACCCTCTGCCACAACTGAGAGCAGTTTGGCTCCACAGTCCTTGCAAGGGCCCTTTTAAGTAGCTGTAAGCTAGTATCAGATCACTTCTCAAGCTCCACAAGCCCAAGTACCTCAACTTATCCTCAATAAAAGGCACTGATTTGAAAAATACTCAGGGTAACAGAGCCCAGAAATTAACAGCAACCCTAGCATTTCTACTTATTTAAAACAAACGCAGATTAAGGGCTTGGTTGAGAAAATACAGAAAAACCTCCAGCAGTTTATTATTCTAAAACATACAACACAACTGAAATGACAAACGAAACTACACATCTCCCTTCCCCTTTGGTAAATTACTTTAAAACAGAGATACTTGAGCATACCTGCGAAGTAAGTATTTTGGCAATTGCTCCACTACAGCGACAAGAAACTCTGAAACTGAAGCCAAATTCCTCATTTGCAACAGCTTCCTCTTTGCTGCTTTTGGAAAGGTCTTCTAAGGAAGCCTGGCTTTCAGCCCCACAGTTCTGGTCGCTCTTTCTCTCAGGTACCATATAACTCTCTCCATCTTCTGCCTGACATTCCTCAGGCTCTCTCACTTGTTCTGCTTTCTGCCTTTTAGTTACAATATTTGTCTCTTCTTCTGATTTTCTCTTGAGAGGCAACCTGTTTTCTGGAAGCACATCTTTTTTCCCTTCGCACCCACGAAGGTTCCTCCAAGTAGAGATTACATCCAGCCAAGACTTTGGTTCCTCAGTGACAAGGCTTTTAATCTCATGCAGCATCTTCCCTGGAAGAAAAAGTAGTTTCAGCTTAAGTACTACAGTCTCAGAATTTGATTTTCCTACAGATTGAGAACAGCTGTTAACAGACGGTGTTCAAATTTTGTTTGTGTGTGAATCCAGGAACCACAGCAGCAGGCATCACTGCCATCACAGGCACAACCGAGCTCTCAGTACCCACACATGCCACCAGCAGAGACCAAGGCATCCCTCTGATTAGAAGCTCTGCAGAACCAAGATGAAATTGTGCAAGGATTGTATTCTGCAGAAGAATTCAGCAGCTCTAAAAAAACTGGACCATTCCCTGGGACAGAGGGCCAGCCAACCATGCCATCCTCCCCAGAAAGCACTTGGTCCAGGATTAGAGACGTGGGATACTTTCCAAGAATCAAAGACACACATTGATTCAGCTCAGAATCAAGTCCCACCATCCCATGGTGTTCAAGGCCAGGCTGGATGGGGCCTTGGGCAGCCTGATCTAGTGGGATGTCCCTGCTCAGGGCATGGGGGTTGGAACTAGATGATCTTTAAGGTCCCTTCCAGCCCATATTGTTTTATGATTGTATGACTCCCACCGGGGTTCACGATTCCAAGTACACCCGAGAGAAGGAGCTGGTGCCAGCCTTACCTTTCTCCCTAGAAACGGGGAGCGGGGGCTGTTTGTGGAGCCGCAGGAACAGCCGCTCTCCAGACCGGAGCTCCCTCAGCTCAGCCAGCTTTGCCTCTGTGCTGAAGAAGACCTTTCCAGGGACGCTGACCACCTCCAGGGAAACACAAGCTCCGATCGTGGCAGGAAGATGTGCAGCTGGCCACCCCAAACAAACGCACATTTGGGGCGAGCAGCAGCCCCTCAACCCCGGGTCCCCCCTCCTCCCCTGGCCCTTCTCCACCCTGGCCCCTCTGGGTCCAGGATTAGAGACAGGGGACACTTCCCAAGAATCAAAGACGCGCATCGATTAAGCTCAGACTAAAGTTCACCAGTTTGTTCTTTCTGAAAGGAAATATCTCTTCCCTATTCATCGAGCTGACTTCGGTCCTGCAAGGTCTGAAGCCTGAACTCACGCCTGGGGGTAGTTCTCCTGACCCAGCTGTGACGAGGGACGCACGAGGAATACAGAGGCCAATTCGCTGCAAAACCTCAAAACCGGTCAAGGCACAGGGGGCTGGGGGGAAGCTGCGTCTTTTCTCGGTTAGAACCACGGCTAAACTTGATCCTCAAAGCCGACGGCGACCTGTCATCTCCCAAATTCAACCCACCCAGCACGCTCGGGGCGAGCAGCCGCCCCTCCAGCGCGGGCGCCCCCTTCGCCCCAGCCGGTCCCCTCTCGCCTCCCTCGCTCCCTCTCGCCTCCCCCCGGCCCCTTCTGGCCCCGTCGCGGGGGAGGCAGCGCCGCCCCCGACCCCGCGGGGGCCGAGGGGACACGTCCCACCCCTGCGCCGGCCACCCGCCTCTCCTCCCTTCCCTCCCCTCCCCTTCTCCTCCCCGCCCGGCCCTCACCTCGGAGGCGCCGAGCCGCGCCCGCACCTCCCGCTCCAAGAAGGGCTCCAGCCCCCTGCCCGCCGTGCAAAAGAACCGCCCGCCGCCCGCCGCCATCGCAACGCGGGGCGGGGAGGGGGCGGGGCCCACGCGGGGCGGGAGGCGGGGCGGCGGCGCCTTCACCTTCCTAGCGGGCGGTACCGCTCTGGGCCAGCTCCGTCCTCCCCATAACCTCCTTTCAGGTCCTTAGATGGAGCAATGAGGTCTCCCCTCAGCCTCCTGCAGGCTAAAAAACGCCAGCTCTCTCAGCCGCTCCTCATAAGGCCTGTTCTCCAGCCCCTTCACCAGCTTCGTTGCTCTTCTCTGGACTCGCTCCAGAGCCTCAACATCCTTCTTGGGGTGAGGGGCCCAGAACTGAACACAGGATTCAGGGTGCAGCCTCTCCAGTGTTGAGTACAAGAGCAGAATAACCTCCCTGGACCTGCTGGTCACACTGTTTCCGATACAAGCCAAGATGCCATTGGCCTTCTTGGCCACCTGGGCACACTGCTGGCTCATGTTCAGTTGCCATCAACCAACACCCCCAGGTGCTTCTCCTCGAGGCAGCTTTCTAGCTACCATGCCATGCCATGCCATGCCATAGCATAGTATAGCATACCACACCACAGCATCCCATCCCATATCATAAGCACAACCTGCTTGTGCATCACACAACCTGCAAAATGCATCACAACACATGCCACGCAATGCCATGCCGTACCCCATGCCATACCCCATGCCGTACCATGCACGCAGCACAAAATGCAATACCATTGCAGACCATACAGATGACAGAAATGCCTTAGCATACCATTCCTACCAACCACAGAAAACCAGCCATGCCACACAGTAGAAACCATAGCATCCAAAAGGTACCATACACACAATACAAAACACACCATACTGGCTTCAAAATCCATACCATACCATTGTAATTACCATACCATGCAAAATATTCTATCAAACCATACCATACAATAGACAACATACCATAGTAAACATTTCCATACATACCATATAAAACACCGCACTACACCGTACAAAGCACCAAACCCTAAATACCATACCATACCCTACAATACAACACAAATTAAAATAAAATGCAAAATACAATACAGTACAGAACCCATTACAACCCAAATATATCACAAATACATTACAATACAACATACACCTGGGGCGGGGCAATCCCCAATTTCAGTACAGGATGCAGGATGATGTGATTGAGAACACCCCTGTTGAGAAGGACTTCATGGTGCTTGTTTGATGAGAAGCGTGACATGAGCCAGCAATGTGCACTCACAGCCCAGAAGGCCAGCCGTATCCTGGGCTATATCAAAAGAAGCGTGGCCAGCAGGTACTTTCCAGTACGTGAAAGGGGCTACAAGAAAGCTGGGGAGAGACTGTTTACAAGGGCTTGTAGTGATAGGACTAGGGGCAATGCCTATAAACTATTTTGATAGGAATGGTTGGACTCGATGATCCGGTGGGTCTCTTCCAACCTGGTTGTTCTACGATTCTATGATTCTATGAAACTGTAAAGGGACAGATTTAGAGCAGACATAAGGGAGAATTTCTTCACCATGAGAGTGGTGAGACACGGGAAGAGGTTGCCCAGGGAAGCTGTGGCTGCTCCGTCCCTGGAGGTGTTCAAGGCCGGGTTGGATGAGGCCTTGGGCAGCCTGGTCTGGTGAGAAGCGTCCCTGCCCATGGCAGCGGGGTTGGAACTAGGTGATCTTTAAGGTCCCTTCCAACACAAACGATTCTATGATTCTATGATTCTATGATTCTATGACATGTGAAATAAACCGTAGCAAAAAAGCCCTTTTTAAACTTTGGAAAACAGCTTTATGATTTGTTGGTTTTATTCTGTAAGATAATACCAAGGAGAATAAATGCCTGGAAAGTTGGTGTAAAATGCAATTTGCTAGAATGTATGTAGTTCTTTTGGAAATGCAACAAGCAAGAATCCTGTTTACCGCCTTATACAATGCCTTAGTTGGGAAATATTCTTCTTTTTTCAGAAGGAAAAAGTAGAATTAATAATTTATGACTTAGAGTGACGTACCTTAAAAAGAATGCAGTTAATGTTACAGCCCAACACCCAAAGCCCCTGAAAATCAGGAGAGGATTTAAGCAAAGCTGTCATTCAGCCTTTGGCTACTTTCAATATAACAAAGGAGATTAAAGAAAAGCGCACTCAACCCTCCATATCCTCTTTTATCTTTTATGTTGTGGTCTTTAGGAAGGCCTGTAAATTATTAAAGCATCTGTGCTATGTTGTAAGCAAACCTAGCATATTTGTGGCATTAAGTGCCACAGGTAAGATTAAGCCGTACCACTTTACTCCAGTTTAGACTATCAATTCAGCTCTGTGATCCTGAATAGAAAAGAAAAGGTTATTAATTAGCTGGGAACTAGGTTCTTTCTCTAGAAGTACAACCTGGTGGCCGAAGGAAACAATAACTTGAACATCTGTGTGTGACAAATGCAAGCAGACAGTCTGGAGTTTGCTGCTGAGCGCCTTCTGAGAAGTGTACCAGTACCGTATGGATACCAGGTGGAGAGGTCCGATAAATGAGGCAACAAGGGGGAAATGGAGAAACGCAGAAGTGCAAGATTTTTTTTATTGTAGAACATAATGTTTCTGACATTAGAGAAATGCTGTAATATATTAACAAACTGCTTATTTATTCATTTTGAAGACTTCTAAACCGAAAACATCACCCCAGCTGTTTGAAAACATGAGTCTATCTGTCTTTTAATCCTATGAATTCTGAAAGAAAGACAAACAAATTCAGGTAATAGTAGGTAAAGTCATAGTTTACATAGTCTTTATTTGTATATTATAACTATACTGAATTTTAAAATTAAGTCTTTTCTATGTGAGCTGAGAATTCCACTTAAACAGGAATAGACTACAAAATTGCATTAAGGCAAAAGAGTTCTATGAAGAAGCCTGCAGTGAAACTGTACTGCTGGGATTTCACTCCCAGTAAGCTGCTACTGACATTTTATCTGACATGCTGTTGACTGTCTTTTCACATCTTGTGTTATTAAACTAACAATTAAGGAAAATCAGAAAAGCCAGTGATTCATAAATTGGTAGGTGTGGCCTAATACATGAGGTATTTTTCTGGAAATGTAGAAAATCATATATACATATATATATATATATAATGTATCCATTTAAAATGAGAAAGGAATAGTAGAAAAGTCACTCATGAAACACTTTTTATTAAAGAAATGGCTCATTATCCTTTTGTGTGACTCACAAAGTCACCATTAATCAGCTATGTAATCTGTAATTGTATATAGCATTACTCTGCGAACATGGGTGCAAAAATCCATAGCTAGAATTTTATTATCCCTGGCTCAAGGGACTGACAGAAGAGAAAATTATTAAACAACAAAATTATGTGTTTCTTAGCATCACGAGGTGACAGTTCCCTTGTAATAAATAGGTAGTGTAACTTTGTATTTTCATTATGCACGTTAACCCTGTTTAAAAGCACGATACATTGAATGAAAAATTAAAATTCTTTTTTCTGTCCTTAATTGTTTTCTCTTTCAGATGCACTTTCTTCTGTTTGGTTCACTTGGTTCACTGACTACAAATGAGCACACTCATCTTTTCTATTTTTTTTATATTCTTTTACTACTCCTCACTCATTTTTTCTATTTTTTTTAAATACAGAATTAAAGGGCATTTGATATTAAGTTCTCTGCTCTCTCCAAAATGTGGCTTCTACTGTTCTCTCACATCCTGTTCCCTTAAACATCTCCTCTAAATTACTCCCTCTCCCTCCCCAATCCATGCCCCCAAGGAAACCTTTCACATTTCTATTTCAATATCTGATGACAACATGAAAAGCAGAATGCAAGGTAAGGATAGAACACTGATTGATATGAATGTGAAATGACAGTAATGGTCTCTGTTTGGGCCATGTCTGGAGACTTCAGTATAATGAAAAATCCTCCACAGTCAGTATTTTTTGTCCCTCTAGTAATATTAGCTATGATAATGTTGTAAAAGCTGTTTTAACAGAAAACTTGGTTCTGCTGCACAAAGTTTGGTTCTACCAATACACTGAAATTTTTTTTTTTTTTCATCTTTGAAGCATTTCTAGAGTGGGATTTCTTTTTTTCCAAAAATGTGGAAGAAACAGATATTGGTAACCTTCATTGTAATTAGTACATTTCAATAATTGCTTCAGTATTATTCACTTCTGGCTTCTCGAAAGATTTCAGAAGTGTTATTCAAAGTTAGGATATTGTTCATGAATAAGATTTCATGTGAATATGACGGTAATACAGGGAACTGACAATTACCTTTCCTTTCCTGAGTCAAGCACTGTGACTGTAATGTGAAAAGAAAGATGATGCAATATTTATTGGTTCTGTGGTAAGAAGAAGAGGTTCTGGTGAGGCGTGCAGTGTTGTCTTTTGCTTTACATACTGCTAGAAATGTTAAGTACTCTTAGAATCTTACATTTAAAAATGTTGATGTTGTTTGATGTACTGCTCGTTAACCATGTCAAAGTAGCAGATGTTTCTGCTATGCAACTCCAAGATTTGAGAAACAAGAATCACATCACATCACACAATAAACAAACCCCCACCACTGGAAATCATCATCAATGAAGATAAGAATAGAGAGAACAAATAAGGGAAAGGCCAAGTTGCCAAGAGTCCTCCAGGTGACTTGTAAAAGTCTGGCTCTGGGTCTTTCTGCTGCTTATGGATCATCCAGGCGACTTTGGAAGAAGCAGCTCTGTTGCACAGCAGCTGGGGCAGGGCTCTGTCTCCCTGCATGGGCTGGCCTAACCACAGCTTCCCAATTGCCTCTCTGGAAGATGCTTAATTATGCTTTTTTGGGGGCAGAAGAAAGGGATAGCTGCTTCATAAGTGGAGATTCATTTAAAGTTCTGAAACAAGAAAAAAATATTGGGCCAATTATAACGTGCTAAAGGCATTTATACACTTGCAAATCATTCTAAGAAGCGTTTGTCAGACTACATTTCAAAAGTTTAGGTTGCTTTGGAACAGCTAGAATTGAGGCTTTCAGATACAAAGAGATTGGTCAAATTTAACAATTATTTAGATTGATGACAAAGCCCACGTTAGCTAAAAAGGAGATGATCTGTTGTCTTGCCAAAGCTGAAGCTCTGCTTACAAGTTCCAAGAAAAACTAAGAATTTTCAGCGTCTCTAAGATGACATATTTCGTTTCTGTTGTTGGATATCCAGAAGAGTTTTCAGTGTTTTTGCTTTCCAAAAAGAGCCTAAGGAAGAAACACAACCTGGGAAATTTCAGCCTAACTGCCTGAAGACTGGCAAAACCATCAGCAGCTGGAGAACAGCATCCTGTAAGGGACAGAATCAGGCACCATGAAATTACAGATATTGTATGGGCATTAGCTGCTCTGGAAAAAGCCACATTCACTAGTTAGTGGTATGGAAGGTTTTGCTAGATTCAACATGACTTAAAACTTACTATTAAAGCTCAAGGAATCTAAAACGTGGATAAGGAAGGTGCACTGTTGGAGAGGAGGAGGAAAACCACCAGCTACCCAGTGAAGCTGTGAAACTGTTTCTCTTTAGTTTGAAAGCAACAGTCATTCATAAAACACACAGCCACATTTACGGACTCACAGAGTGGTTGAGGTGGCAAGGGACCTCTGGAGATCAGTCGGTTCAATCCCCCTGCTCAAGAAGGGCCAGTCAGGGCTGATTGTCCAGGGCCATGTCCAGACAGCTTTTGAATATTTCCAAGGGTGGACACTCCACAGCCTCTCTGAGCAGTGTGGTGCCAGTAAAGTGATCCTTGATGATAAGAAGGAACCTCATGTGTTTCAGTTCATCCTCATTGCTTCTGATCCTGTGATTGGGCACGCTGCCAGGAGCCCGGCTCCATTTTCTTTGTACCCTCTCTTCAGGTGTTTGTATCCATTGATAAGATCCTCCGCAAGTCTTCACTTGACTAAACAGCGCCAGCTCTCTGACTTTCCTTTTCCTGCTCCACTCCACATTTAATCACCTCTGTGGTCCTTTGCTGGAGTCTCCAGTAGCTCCATACCTCTCTTGTATTGAAGAGCACAAAACTGGGCACAGTCCTCCAGGTGTGGCCCTGTAGCGCTCAGCAGGGGGGCTTCCTTGACCTGCTGACAACACTCCTCCTAATGCAGCCCATGATACTACTGGTCATCTTTGTGCCAAGTGCATTTTTTGGCTCATGTTTCCAGTTGGATGGTCCCTAGCATATACTGGTGTCTGGGGCTGTCTTCCCCATGTGCAGGACATTGCAGTTCTCATGCTGAACTTCATGGTGTTCTCATCAGCCCATTTCTCCAGCCTACTGAAGGTCCGTCTGGATGTTTCTAAACATCAGTGAATAAAAATTGACACAGCAGAGTTTTGGCCTCTACAGCAGTGAAGTAAGGTAAGTTCACAGCACAACTCCAGCCTGATGAACAGTCCTTGACCAATGAACAAAAGATATAAATGAGTTAATGTTTTAGGTAAATTTCTGTGTTACAACCTGTGCCTTAATTATTTCATACCTGACAGTATATGCAGCTATTAACTGGACCTTCAGCCTGCTGTACAGTGGTGCCAGACTGCATAGCAGTCTGACATAAATGAAGCTTTGCTAAGTCACTACAATCTAACCCTGTTTGCCTAGGACAGATTGCAGTGTTAGGGAAGAGATTTGATTAATGGCTACATCCAGTGCATAAACAGAATATGACTTAATACAGAAACGTGGACAGCTTTAGCTGAATAACTTAAATGCTGAACACAAATGCATACATTGCACACAAACTCAAGAGATTTTCAAATCACACTGAAGCCTGCAACAGGGGCATTTTTCCACTGTCCTGAATTGCAAAAAAGCCTAGGCTTTTAGAACAGATGTGTATCAGCGAACAGCCCCACGCTGTGGACACAGCATGTACTAGCAAAATAACACATGTATTTACCGTACTTGAGCTGTCTGTTGTCTCGCCCAGCTCTGCCAGGATATACTGAAAATTATTAGGTTGCGATTAATTTAACACTTGTTTTCATATTAAATTTGTCTAGAGTATTGGGAAGAGCAAGAACTTTTCAAAAAGATAGTAGGTTGGGAATTTTTTAAATTTTTTTTTTATAGTTTAAAAGAGGGAAAAAAAGGAACTTCAGGAAAATCTGAAAGAAAAGCGTTGAGTGGCATGTGGTCCTGGCAGCCCTTTGGGGAGCACAACTTAGCACTGCTCTGTACCAGGATTAGTGGACGTCCCACACTTTGTAACTGAGAACAAATGCTATTCTGTAGCATAACATAACAACGACAATAATAATAATCATCATCTCCCCAGACTTGTTGAACACAAACATGAGAAGGCACCGGGAAGCAGCCTTTCAAGTACTTAAAGGAGGCCTACAGGATGGCTTGGGAGGGCCTCTTTATCAGAGAGTACGGTGATAGTATGAGGGGTAATGGTTTTAAGCTGAAAGAGAAGAGAGTTAGACTAGATATTAGGGAATTTTATTTTTTTTTACTGTGAGGGTGGTGAGGCACTGGAACAAGCTGCCCACAGAAGTCATAGATGCCCCATCAATGGAGGTATTCAAGGCTAGGTTGTACGAGGCTTTGAGCAACCTGATCTGGTGGAAAGTGTCCCTGCCTATGGCCAGGGGGCTGCAACTGGATGATCTTTAAGGTCCCTTCCAACCCCAACTATTCTATGATTTTAAAACTTATTTTCTAAAAATTAAGGTTTTAGGAATTTCCAGGGATTCAGCAGACTTCGATATATAGTTCTTTACAGGGCATTGCAGAATCTTTCTTCCCTTCTAGGAAGCTGCTCTTGACCTGAACCTGGATCTATCATCTCCTTTCTTTCATGGGGGAAAAAGGCCTTTACAGACATTTCTGCTAACATCCCTTTTATTTCGCTGCAGGATGGATCTGCAGGAACATCCCTGGCAGCCATCCACTGTGCAGCACTGCATATGGAGCTGAAAAGAAAGGTTGTTTCCCAATTAGCAAGCAACAACCATATGCTCAAGAATGAAGAAATGCATACTCCACCTAATCCCATGAGCTTCCTCTCTGCCCAGTGGCCTATTTAAATTTATCATAGTACTATTTATTGTAGTCCAGTTATTTGGTGAATACCTTCGAGCTTTAGACCCTCCAAGCTAAGTAATTGTAAGCAAAGCTGGGGAAAAACCAAGTACGCGCTATTGTTCATAGTGACTCACAGCACCACTTCCCAGCAAAACTATATTGGTGAGACTCCAAGGCCATTCTGTACTGTTGCATAGACTGCTGCACTGCATTTAGTTTTGAAGTAAGCGATTGGAGAGGAGCCTTTATGGGGTGGTGCAAAATCTCCCACACTATATATCTGCTGAGGAGGCAGAGAAAGAATTTATTACTTAACTTCCTTTGGCTCCTTTGGGAGCCAAATTGTTTCTCAGGTAATAAACTTAGCAAAACAGATACCTGGCAAACATGCCAAAGAATAGCTATTCCTTCCTAGACTTGTATCTTAAGTAGCTTAAGGGCAATCATGCCACTGGGAGGTGTCTCTGAATACAATTTATACAGCAGAATTTGCCTTCTTGTGAATGGAGTAATTAGCTTCTTGGCTGGAAAACAGGATTCTCCACAAGAAAACTGTACTCATAAAAGTGGATTAAACTCTTCTTTGTTCTTTTAGCTTGAATTATTACAATTAAAGAGATTAAATTACAGTGTGCATCACCACATAGACAATAATCTGTTACACAGGCCTCCTTATTTCCTAAACTGTGTGATCATCACTCAGAAGCATGTATATTTAATTCTGATGTCTACTTTTTGCACAGTGCCACATTTTTGACTTTTTTTATTAATAAACAAAATTAGAATAGAAATCAGCAACATAAAGTCGCTTTATTTACCAATATTGTATAATGCTGATGTGATGTGTGTTTTGAAATAAGCTTGTGATTTTTTTTTTTAAAGTAATTGCAAACACGTACTTTAATTGCAACATCAAGCGAAATGGTCTTGAGAATTTGCCTTAAATGGTTAGACTAAACAAGAACTACATTTTGGAAGCTTACTTTAAAAACAATAGAGGCACCTAGTGGAAGTGTTCTGGGATTGCAGCTGTCAGAGAATGCCTCAACACACAGCTAATTTTTTTTGCATTCCTGGATTGAATTTCATGAATCACCAGACAAACGCCAATGCCATGTTTTATTTTAGAAAAGGCAAATCTTAAATTTAGTGGTGTTTAGGCATGATGAGGCAAACATGAGTTAGGATCCTAAGACGTATTTTCCAGAAGCGATCTAAGCAAGTCATGCCACAGAAGCATTTCTATGTCCAATGCTTACAGTGCCATTTCTTTAAGACACGTGGACAGTTGCTGTGCAATTTATTCTCCTTAACTATTTAAGCTTTCAGATTCCTTATAAAACATGCTTGAATCAGATACGCAGAAAAGTGATCATTCAGTCAGCTGCCTGACTGAATGAAGAGCCACTCAAAATGGGATGTAGGGAACACTGAGGATAGGTGCAAGGCTTCTGCAGTCTCTCCACTGTGGTAGGATGAAAGGAATGGTTTCCAAGCATGATCCACAGCCTCAAACCCTGTCTGACGTGAGTTTTTCTTTCAAAAGCTGACACGTTAAAGTAGAGAGTGTCAGTCTTCCTTCCAAATACAGGAAAAGAAATATCCTGTCCCACTCTCTTATCCAAAACTTCAATAGTTAAAGGACTCTCTTGGGACATATGAGAGGAAGTTCAATTTCCTTCTCTGTCTGATAGCACACCTAAACATATTTTATTTTCTATTATATACCCTGGGGAAGCAGAAGACAACTTAGCAGGAATCTAAAAGCATTAAGAGCCAAAGAAGAAACTCAAACTACAGCCAAACTACAAAGCATTCAAAAAGCAAGAAGATCTAGGGCTTGGTGACACATTTGGCTGCATTTTAATCTTCCCTCTCCCTTAGGCTGTAGAGCAAAACACATGTGTCTGTAGTAATACTCAGAACACATTACAAAAGTATTCATAGGCTCCCTAGCCAAGCTTAATAAAGTTAATACACCGGGCTGGTAAGCCAGTGAGCCCCAAAAGCCTAACATGGCTATGTGTTTCTCTGTGGTAGCAAAATAATTTCTCCAAAATACTTCACTGCCTGGCAAAGATATGTGCATAGCTTAGGTCAATCAAGCTTTATGGTATGACTACAGCAATAAAACTTGAATTTCCAAGCTATGCAAGTGAGGAAGCAGCCAGGTAACTTCAATCAGTTTATCCCTACACTAAATGATGTCACTGCTACATTACTTTCAAAATATAATATTTGAGAATGCTCCCTCTCTATTCACATGTACTTGCAGAAAATCATGATTAAATAGGGTACAGATCCTTGCAGTGGGTTTTCAATCTCTAGGCAAATTTCACTTAGAGTAACTTAAAATCAGGTTCATATTTGCTTATTCCTCTCAAGTATAGGAATTGATCACAAAGCCTACCCTCACAACTTTAAACCACAATTTTATTACTTCATCTGCTAACCACACTGTCATTTATTCCCTCCTCAATTTGCCTTCACTTGTTGTGATAGATTTCTTCTGCAAATTGCACTGCAGGCTTGGAGTTGCCACGTCTACTATTTTTTCCCTTTCACCATTGCAGAATTTGATTACTGAAGGTGGGCTGCAACCGAGGCTTTAGAGTCCAACATGTCACTGCTGCTTTCCCATTGAATTTTCAAGGAGTGTTCTGTTTGCGTCTCTCCCAAATGGCAGTGCCAAAGACATCAATGTCCAGTACCAGAATCCCTGAGGGCATGGGAGGACACAAGACTGGAGGGGCCTTGATACAATCATAGAATAGTTTAGGTTGGAAGGGACCTCAAAGCCCATCCAGTTCCAACCCCCCTGCCATGGGCAGGGACACCTCCCACTAGACCAGGCTGCCCAAGGCCTCATCCAACCTGGCCTTGAACACCTCCAGGGATGGGACACCCAGAGCTTCCCTGGGCAACCTATGCCAGTGCTTCACCACCCTCGTCATGAAGAAATTCTTCCTAAGGTCTAAATCTAAATCTTCCCCCTTCCAATTTAAAGCCATTCCCCCCAGTCCTATCACTACATGCCTTTGTAAAAAGTCCCTCACCAGCTTTCTTGTAGCCCCTTTCAGGTACTGGAAGTCTGCCGTAAGGTCTCTCTGGACTCTTCTCCAGAACGAACAATCCAAACTCTGTCAGCCTGTCCGCGTAGCAGTGGTGTGCCAGCCCTCTGATAGGCTTCACTGCCCTCCTCTGGACTAATTTCAACAGTTCCATATCCTTCTTATGTTAAGGATCCCAGAACTGGACACAGTACTCCAGGTGGGGTCTCACAAGAGCAGAGGGGGAGAATCACCATGAGATTGAGTGCACCCTCAACACGTTTGCAGATGGCACCGAGCCGAGTGGTGCAGATCACACTAGAAGGACGGGATGTCATCCAGAGGGCCCTGGACAAGCTGGAGAAGTGGGTGTGTGTGAGCCTCATGAGGTTCAACAAGGCCACTTGCGAGGTTCTACATCTGGGCCAGGGCAACCTGCGGTTTCAGTACAGGATGGGGGATGATGTGATGGAGAGCAACCCTGCGGAGAAGGACTTGGGGGTGCTGATGGATGAGAAGCTTGATATAAGCCGGCAATGCGTGCTCACAGCCCAAAGGCCAACACTGATGGCAGCACGGGCGGCTCTCCCCCTCCTTTAAAAACACAGGAGACAGGAATTCCTCTTCCTCGGCTCTAGGCGTCGAAGCATCCCCCGTCTCTCGCCCCGCGCCCATCGCGGGGTCAAAGCGCTCCCGCCCCGCGCCACGTGCCGCCAACGGCGTGAGGTGTTTTGTCCCGCGCCGGCCGCCTTCCCCCTCGCTCCTCTCCTTCCGGCTGCGGGCGCTGCCGCGTTGCCATGGCGTTTTCCGCCCGCAGCGGGGAGCCGGCGCGGCCTGGCCGGGCCTGAGCGGCGCGGAGCCTGCCCTGCCCTGCCCGGCGGCCGAGCCCCCGCCCCCTCCGGCCCCGCGGCCAAGATGGCGGGGAACGGCGGAGGCTTGGCTGGCGCCGGGAGCGGGGAGATCATCCAGCTCAACGTGGGCGGCACCCGGTGAGCCGAGGCGCCGGGCAGCCCCTGCCGAAGCGGGGTGGGGGGGGGGCGGTGGTCCGGGGCGCGGCTGCCCGTGGGGAGGTAGTGCCGGCTCTGTGTCCCGGCTTCGCCCCGCACCGCGCAGGGGAGCGGAGCCAGGGGTGCGCGGGACCGGGGTCTGCTAGGCTCTCTGGGCGGGCAGCTTTCTCGGGACAAGAGGACAGAGGGCTTGGCTTTGCCCTCACAGAACGGTCTGAGTTGGAAGGGGTCGCAAAGGCCGTCCCGTTCCGACCCACTGCCACGGGCGGGGACACGTCCCGCCAGACCAGGCTGCTCAAGGCCCCGTCCAGTCTGGGATGGAGTATTCACAACCTCCCCGGGCCACCTGTGCCAGTGCCTCACCACCCTCATCTTAAAGAGTTTCTTCCCAATATCTGTTAAACAAAGGCTTGTCTGTTCACAGAGGCTTGTAGTGATAGGATGAGGGCCAGTGGGCATAAACTGGAGAAGGGCAGATTTGGACTAGACATAAGGAAGATTTTTTTCACTATGAGAGTAGTGAGGCACTGGCGCAGGTTGCCCAGGGGAGCTGTGGATGACCCATCCCTGGAGGTGTTCAAGGCCGGGTTGGGTGGGACCTTGGGCAGCCTGATCTAGTAGGACGTTTCCCTGCCCGTGCCAGGGGGATTTGAACTGGACGATCTTCCAACCCAAACTATTCTATGATTCTATGATCTAAGTCTTCCCCTTTCCAACTTAAAGCCATTCCCCGTCATCGTATCACTCCATGCCCGTCTAAAAAGTCTCTCCCCAGCTTACCTGTAGGCCCCCTTAAATACTGGAAGGCTGCTACAAGATCTCCTAGGAGCCTTATCTTCTCTAGGCTGAACAAGCCCAATTCTTTGAGCCTGTCCTTGTATGGAAGGTGCTCCAGCCCTGTGATCATCTTTGCTGCCCTCCTGTCGACCTGTTCCATCAGGTCCATAGGCTTCTGGGAATCAGTCTACTTAGCAATCTCGGAGTCTAAGGTAATAGAAAGGTAGATATGATACTGCTGCTATCAACTGGAAGAAAAAATTGTATTTGAATGCGCACTGGAAGTGTGGAACATGGCATATATGGACGCTTTGGTAGACTGAGGTAGAGAATCATGGTAAAGGACTGGTCCAAATCTGTGATCTGTCAAAATGCTCAGATATGAAGTAATTCAGAATACTGTACGTGGTGGAAAAAAGTAACATGTCTTCCTGAGTTTGTGCACAATGTGAAGCCAGCTACAAGTAGTAGAAACTGCTACCGCTACAACTTAAGAATTGTCTTAAGAATTTTCATGTCTTATTCAGAAAATGAACTCATTTCTGTAACTGTATTGTATGTTACAACCTTTCTTAAGGGAGGGCACAATAAAAATCAGTGCAGAATTCCTTTGTTATAATAAGACACTAAGAACCTGTTCTGCCCAGGGAAGCTGCTTGTAACTTGCGTAGGCACAACTCACCTGTAATGATGCTTTCAGGATAACTCTGATGTCTGCATGGACCAGATTTCATGTTGCACTGAGTAAGGTTCTTCAGTGAACTCTCTGAAATTACAGGCCTGTTCATCTTTTAGGCTTTTATTACAAATGGAATCACAAGGATGCTTCAGTCTTATAATTTTGCATAGATCTTGCTTATTAAATGCCTCTGCAGAGAACAGAAAATTATGTACAGGGCATGAATCAAGGAAGAAATACACATACCCAGAGGCCTTGCTTACACAGAGAAGCATGAAGAATAAAGCAGACTAACAATTGTATGTATGTAATTTCTAGTTGAAGGTCTAGATTCAACAGATATTATTTAGATGTAAGAAGTAGGAAACGTGTGCATAGATATTTCCCTTTTAATAAGGAGATAACATTCAATATCACCTCTGTGTAAGAGGTTTTGGGTTTTTGCAAGCTCAGCTTCTCTAGTAGTGTGCTTATTCTTTGAAAAATGTACCCAATACAGGTTTTTCAGCTTGCAAAGGCAGGCTGCTCAAAGCTGACATGGAGTGGATGATCTGAATAGTGAATGGGGGAGTGTGGGGTACTGTACATGTTTCCTCCTCTTCATTAGTTTGTGTTACCCTTACTAGAAACCTGAAACTTTTAGTTTTGTTTGTAGAGTTGTATGAGAAGAGGAAAATAGTGCTTTTTGTTTCTGACAGCAGTTAAACTCTGCAGTGTCTAGAACAGAGATCTCAGCTTTCCGTGTTCTGACACGAGATTCCTGCTGCTCCCTGGGACTGCCAAAGCCTCTCTGCTGTGCTTGGCTGCTCCACTGGTTCCTGGGCAGAGCTTTAGTAGATTCCTTTGCTTGGGGTACAAGCCTCTTGCAAGTTGATATTTATAGAAATTACTGTAACAAATGTAGTGAATTCTCTTGACCCTTTATCTCCCTCTGGCTATAAGTCTACAAATGCAATAGACTATGAAAATGGTTGCCTTGAATTGAAACTTGGTGTGGTTTTTTTCCATTTGCCTATGTTTTCTTTAAAATAACTGTAGGCTGCCTCCTGCTTAAGCATGTTTGAGGATATTGCACTGAGCTTGACCAATTTTCCTCAAACAATGTTTATCTGACCACTGCATGGAGCTGCAGATGCACTTACACATGTAAACGTTGCTAGCTGAGCTGCTTTCTGCATCCTGTAAAGGAGGACTCTGTCTCATTTTTTACACAGATTAATGTATGTGTATTAGAAGTTCTGAAGTATATGTTAGTATGAGGTATTACCTACTAAACTAGTTCCATAGTTTTAAATCGCAGACAGAAAATCCTTGGGCTATCTAAACCCACTGATAAAATATCAAGAAGATGGATGTGGAATCAGTCAATGGTTCTTTTTCCTGTCCTCCTTATTGTGTAGCTTCTTCTGGAACATTTTCTAGTCCCAAATGTTTCGCTACTAAGCTCTTTAACTGATTTAGGAAATGCTAGAGTGGAACCCAGCTGGTCAAAACATCAGCAAACCTTCAATCTTGGCACCTCTGAAAAGCTGAGTATCACTCCTGTGCCTAAATGCAAACATACCTCCAGGTCAGAAAAGGTGCTGTGATGTATAGAGAAGATAGTAACACTGGGTCCTCAAACAACAAACATCTGTTCTAAGATCCTGAACATCTTCATGCTCTCATCAGACTTCTTATGGCTTCAGAATTAATTTAGCATTTATCATTTTGTTGTAGAAAAATGCCAGTTAGCTGTGGTTCTAGTACTTTTCCAGTATCTTTCTGACTATACACGCCTTCCTGGGAAACCATAAAAAATGTTGTGGGGTCTTTTTTTCCCTAAAAACACAAAAATAACTGAATATTGTGAAGTACTTAAAGTATTGGACAATAAAATCTTTGGCTTGTGATGACATTTGAAATGGTGAACCTGCATCTTTTCCCCATAGTTACAAGCAGAGTCTGGATTATTCTTGGATAAAATTCATGTAACTCATTGTTTTCTAGTATGCACATCCTATAATGTAGTTAAATGAATCATCCCTTACTTTTAAAGTAGAGAAGGATAGTGGTCTGCATTACTGATGTTAAAAGCTGTGTACACCTGCTACTGTACTTAAAAGTCACTTTCCGTTTAAGTAGGAAACCACTTTGATTCTATTTATTTATTTATTTGTTTTTAGAAAAGACTCCACATGTTTGTGCTTAGAACATTTGTTGAGAACAGATTTGCCATTGTTATGCTTGCAGTGAGCAGTGACACAATCCACATTTTATGCAGGATGGTAGTTCCATACAGCCTTTGTGTTTCTGTCCCTCAGGGGGTATGAAGTAATGCTTTATGTTTACATCTTATTTTCTCCAAAGCTGGAAAATACAAGCAATGAAAACTAGATAAACTATAATCAAGTGTTCTTATTAAAAACTATTTTGTATTATATTCCTATACTGTCTGGAAAGTTGTCATGGAATTTAATGCATTTCCTTTTTTGATTCCCGTTAATGAGGTCTCTTAGTCATGGTACTTGTACAAGGATGTGGGCGGTCAGAGAGCTGATGCGGGTCATGAGCTGTTGTCAAAGCTGCTGGTCCAGTTGTCTTCCTTTCTTGTTAAACCAAAGCCAGAAGTAGTGTACAAGAGGGGATAGTTATTTATTATATAAAATACTGTCTGACATTATACTACTATATGTATTATTTCATAATGTGATTTGGAGGAAATACTTTCTTTTAACTGTTGTTGTTATTGCCCCCTCCTAAGATGGCCTGAATAGCAAAATGGCAAATAATTAGAGGTATTGTGAAATATTAACTTGAAGCTCATTTTAGTTTTTGCAGTGCACGATGTTGCACCCTTTGAGTCCTGAGTAATATGCAATTAATAATAAATGTAGCACTGCTGATAAACTTATCTTTAAGTGGATACTTTGTTTGTGTGTATGTGGGATGTTTTTTTGCAAGCACTAGTGTTGACAAAGTAGGAGAACCAGAAAATGTAGGAAATTTGGGACAGTGTGTTACAAACATAAAGAATGACACTTTTGAGGTCTCTAGACATTACTGCTTCATGCTTAAGGACGATCTACAGGAAGAACGTGCAACCTCTTTGACTTTGTGCAGACATTTAAATGATCTCAAACTTTGCAAACCCATTTGATATCAGCTTTGTAGGACAAAGAATTTAGATAAAGCAGATTTTCTTCTAATCTTACAGCCAACTCTAAACTTGTAACTTTGGTTTCCTAGGTTCAGCACTTCAAGACAAACACTAATGTGGATTCCAGACTCCTTTTTTTCCAGGTACTTGTAATATGTCATAACATTAAACAAAGACAAACTAACAGTTATTAAAAAAATAATGATGTATGTTCTCAGTTCTTAATTTATGCAATAAATAGCGTCTTTATTCTTCAATACTTTTTCAGCAATGGGATAGATTAATTTCAAATAAGCTGTTATCTTGAATAATGCTATGGCAGCAGCATATGCGCTGAAGAGTTGTCACTTTCTAGATAGTGTTGTGGAAATAAGGCTTTAAGTCTGCCAGAAAGGGAGATACCACTGACTTTATTACTATATTGCCACTTGTGATCTTATTGACCATACAGGATTGTACTGCCTTTAATGTTTTAGGATTTTTTGTTTTAATTATTGCTGTACCTTTAGTTTAATCAAAGTTTTGAGGGTTTTATCTTGTGATGCAGGAGCTGTTGGAACATCTTTCTGCTAACATGTACTGCTTCTGTAGTTTGTGCTGCTTACTGTTTGTACCTGAGTAATTTTGCGCTGTAGTGTTCACCACAGTTAACCATGAACACATAAAAGAAAACCTAAAGGCTGGCCGTTTTGCTTCCTTACATTTAATTATTGTGCTCTAGACTTCTTTCCCAATAAAAGCCTGGCAGCTGAAATAGACAGGCAGAATTACCTGCTTCTGTTTTACCAAAATGTTCAGATAAATGGAGTGCCAGGGAAATGTCACCTTCTTTGAGGCATGGAAGGAAAGGCACAAGCAGGAAGTCCCTTGCTATTTCCCAATCTCTCAACACTAATCTAAGGAGTTTGTTCTGGAAGTCATCCAGTACTGGAATATCTCAGAGGTAATTGTCATCCCTACTCAGATGGAATCTTTAAATAAAACTGTTGACATTAGTTAGTTTGCTTCATATCTGTAAAACAAGGTTTTGGTGTTGTGTTATCTACAGCTCTGGAGCAAAACTACTCTGATCTGATGAGAGAAAAACTTTCAAGTAAAATAGTGTGAAAATTCATTCACCCCATCTTGCTCAATAAGTCCTTACAGAATGGATTGTTTACTCATCCTTTTTACTTCAACAGCTTTTACTGATTTTTACTGGATTGCAACAAAATATGCAGCCCTCTGGGTGCCTGGCAAAACTTTTCCATACTTTCAGGCTAGGCCTTGTGTCTGTTTTCTTTAGGAATCTGAAGGTCCTTATGATGCAGATCTTTGCCTTTCCTTAGTTGTGCACTTACTGTTTCTTTGTTTAGGAGAGGTACTTCACTCTCACAGGCATTCTGCTTCACCTAGGCAGTTTCCTTTGCTCAGCTACACAGTTTTACCAAAATGCAGTCTATGCAAATACAGCAAACTGACTGAGAGTGTTGCTGTCTTGTGTTGGTGCTAATACATTTCTGGGGGACATCTAACAAAGATTTCTTGTGTTACAGTTTGCTGAGTGGAAGAATTTCAACACTAAAGGATGAAACCGGTGCTGTAAGTAATAAAACTACAGATAAATAGTTAATTTAATGTTATACCTTGGTTAAGTTCTCTCCTCAGGCTTATTCACTGTGGGTGCTAGTGGGAGTTACACAGCCTGAGTCAGCTGTACTTAAAAGCATGGAAAACAAGTGGCCAAATGCATTAAAACATTCACATTCCTGGGCTTTTAAAAACTTGTTTTGGCTTTTGCCAGTATCTTCTTTGTCACTATTGAATTACATAACCCCTAATAGTAGTATTGTAGGAGCCTGCTTATAAAATGCTGACAGTTCTATCTCTGCTTCAGAGTCAATGAGGAGTACTGTTCAATTGGACTTGATGTTTTGTTCATGTTTTGTCACTTGTTTCAAGAGGAGGAAAATATGGGACTTTTAAATAATTTTAAAATGTCATCTTGTATTTTCTTTTTTTTTTGTTAGATTCAATACACAATACACTATCCACTTATAATCTCAAAGCCTTGTTGCTGTTCATGCTATTGTGCGAGAGAATGGGAGTATTTAATTTAATTATGCCTAGTGCAGCTTTAAAGGTTTTAAGATAGAATAAAGGTTTCACAGATGTAAGTACTTGAATGTCACAGTACCAGTATGGTCTTTAAACTTCCATGAAAATCTCTGGATTTTTTTGTTCTCATATTCGTTCCAAGATAAATGAGATTGGAATGATGTGCATATTTTTTTTGATCTATTTGCATTGTTCAGACAGTGCAGAGACAGAAACTGTGCTTGTTTTAAACAGAACTGCTGATTGCTGTATTGCAAAGGGAGGAGGAATTTTCATTAGATGATGTCTCACGTGTAGTTGGGTAATCCTGATGTGGAAATGTAGCTTTTGTTGGCAAATATATATATATATATTAAAATAGCTGTTGTAGTCTGTGTATATGATAGTCTTAAATGGGAAACTATAGTTAGAGCAGTTTTGTTGCATGATAGTAAGGCACACAAGCACCTTGCTAAAAGCATAGAGGTAGTTGTAATGGTAATTGACTTCATTAAAAACAAGTCTAAACTTATCTTGATCTTATTACATTTACTGCATTCTGAACACATGATAGAAGGTATTGAGACTCAGGAGCTTAAAGTACACATTTATTAAGTGCCATCTATTTGCAGCAGTGTTTCTATATATGTCTTTTAAGAATTTTGAATTAGTGGGTGGTAGAGGAATAACGAGAACATAGAGATGGTCCAAAAACTTAGGGTTATGTTTATCTGCAGTCTGCCTCATCTTCAACTCCTCTTTCCCATACTGAGCATAAAAAAATTTTAGTTGCTGGTAGTTCCATAATTATGCTAAAAGTATGGCAATTTTTATTTGCAGATATTTATTGATCGAGATCCAGCAGCATTTGCACCCATTTTAAATTTTCTTCGCACAAAGGAGTTAGACTTAAGGTAAGAAGTTCTAATTATTTTGAGTCACGTGAATTAATATGACCAGATGCTCAGGAAAGTTTTTCAAATGAGGATTGTTGAGGTTTACTCAGATAGTTGAGTGCCTAGTATATGACTTGACTCCCTGGTAAACCTGGAGTCACGTCTAAGGTATAGGTATGGTGTGGTGGAGGTGGAAATGGCAACATTATATTTTGTTAGAATTCTTGTACTGTAAACCAATTCTGGCAATGCATTTCTTAATTGTTTCTGTATACATATTTTAATGACAGACAATATTAAGATCACTTTGAAATCTCAAACATCATAACGTTGAATGTGTTTGGTGGTAATTCTGTAAACAAGTAGCTTGACATTTACATTGATGTAATACCTAGTTATATGAAAGTATTTATATTCAAGGTATTGACTCACTGTTCTTGTGGTTTTTTTGTTGTTTATTCTTTCTCTAGGGGAGTGAGTATTAATGTTCTCAGGCATGAAGCTGAATTCTATGGGATCACTCCTTTAGGTAATTTTTTTAAGTATGATGTCATCTTACATTTATTATTATAGTAGCGACACAAGTCCTGGGCAGTTGTCACCCTGAAGATTTTCAATTTTACTGTTACTGAAGGTTACTTGAAATATTTCCCGAGAAGTGCAAGCTATGGTCATATCTGTTTTTCCTCCTTAGTGAGAAGACTGCTACTATGTGAAGAATTGGAACGCTCATCTTGTGGCAGCGTCCTTTTTCATGGCTACCTGCCTCCTCCAGGTACTTATCGTATTCATGGTCTCATGGTGCTTGCAGTCACTTATCGCTGTAGTTTGTGGGGGCAATTGGCCGAGGTAGTTACTTTAGCTGTCAGACTGTCCAGAGAAGGTTTTCCTATGGTAAGATTAAGATGCATGCTTGAATTGAACATCGTTCTGTTTCAAAACCAAAGCTTTTTGTCTGTATGAAATGGCATAATTGGAGTATGGGGTGGGGAGTGTGGCATATTAATACTAAACAGGCTGTGTTTGGTAGTAGAGCTTCAAGTATGTTTCAGTTGAATGTTAATCAGCGTGGGTGCTTTCTTCTTTCTGAAGACACAGCTACTTTGGGTGCCCTATGTCTGGATGACAAATCAGCACAAATGAGCTTTCCTTAACCATATAAGTACTAGTTAGATTTTTACTTCCCTGTAGAGATGAACAGAGTTCATGTGTTAGCCGGAGAGGGTATCTAGCCAATTGTTGACAAGTTTTCTGAAGATCCTTAATATGTGAATGTAGAGAGCAAAAGCATTTTCTGTTTCAATGTTAGGATATTACCTAATTCTTACAGCAGATGAATTAGACTGTAGATCAAAATGCACAAGCATTAATCCTGTGGATGAATATCTGTTATATTGTTAAGGTTTATGGAGTGGGACAAAACATCTCTTTTCTTTTACAGGCATTCCCAGCCGTAAAATAAATAATGTTGCTGTGCCACCGACTGATGTTAGAACCAGTCAAAACTGCTCTGAGAATGAGATTCATGGAGGTGATGTCCAGCCTACCCTTGCTGGTACTGGGGAAGGTACAGTCAGGCTAGGTAAGGAGTTTTGGTTGTAAAACCAGAACAAATTGCAAAGGTTATTGTCACTGGGAAATAAAAACCGAAGAACTATATCTAGTTTCAGTCTATTATTCTGTGTATGCCTGAACTTAAATTGCTCTTAAACACTTACTTAAACACTACTCCCTATACAATATTTAAGGCTCCTGCTACACAATCAAGACATGAGGCTGAGAGAACGGCAAATCCAAGTTCTTCATGCAATCTTAGTACGGGCCTCTTAGACAAATGCCTTACACTGTACTAAAGCCATGGTGATGTCTTTAGGCATTAGATTTCTAGCATATTAAGGCTGAGAGCTAACTTGGGGAAGAGTACCGTAACCACTGACTTCCAGTGCAATGCAACACTTCTACCAAAGTGTTTTTATTTAGATGAAACAGTCATGTTCCAACTAGATAATAAATGGAGGAGCCGTAGGTGTTCTAAGGTGTTGGAAATCTCACTTTAACAGCCTAGAACAATAATACAGGTTAGCACCAACTATTTGGAAAGAACTTTTACATTGGTACTTACTTAATAACAATCAAGTTTTTACCAATTTGGCAGACTTAAATCCTGAGACATGCACTTGCCTCTTTCTCCTTACATACACTTTACATTGTAGTGACTGATGTGACTGATGAAAGAAATATCTTCCTTCCATTTAAGAATTGTAATAGTTGTAAGGGTTGTGAGGAGTAATACTACTAACCAGAATCTAGCTGAAAATGTTTCCTGAAAAACTTAATTATCAATGTTTCTGTCCATATCCTAGCAGAGAGCTCTGTTCTGTTCTAGATGTCTCCGTTCATCTTCTAATGCCCATTACTTCACTGACAGCTGTGTTGTTGGTTTTAGGTTTTCCTGTGGACCCACGGAAAGTCCTAATAGTAGCGGGCCACCACAATTGGATAGTAGCTGCTTATGCCCATTTTGCTGTTTGCTACAGGTATGACTATAACTGCTTCTCAGGTTACAGGAATCTAAAAATACAATAATTTGTTATGAGCAAAGCAGAAAGTTTGCTTTACTCTGAAATGACTCTATCACATGCATTCAGTCTGCTCCTGTAAATGTGAATGGCCACTTGTACTCATGCAAATAATCTGCTTAATAGAAATGCAAATTCTTGATGCCATCACAAAACTGATGGACTCCAACTGAACTACTTCAAAAGCCTGTTGCAAAGCACACTTCAAAGAAAAGTTTAAAAAGTTCTTTGTACTGTATGGGTTTGAAGATATTCTATGAAGTTAGACTACCAAAAAAAACTTGAAATAGATAATGGATTTTTGCCACATAAGTGATGTACCTTGTCTTAAACTTCAGTTTTTTTGGCTTAGCAGAACTGTAAAGCACTTGGTACTTCACCTGGATGGCTGAAAAAATGTTTTTAAATGTCTTGTAAATAAACTGGCTATTTTTTAAGATCAGATGAAGTAATGCCTTTATATTACAGCAGTTGTTTAGTTTACATCTGTTAGTCTTGATTTAATTGGTGGTTGTCTTTTCAGTGAAAAGTAATGTTTTAACAAAAGCTGTTGCTAAAACCAAACACTGCTGTCGTAGTATGGTTCAGAAACAGAAGGGAGAATCAAGACTGTAATGTGAATAGCTTCTTTCTTTACTGCCAAGCTGAAGCCATAGCTTGGTGTCTTTTTCATTATATGGAATGCTAATTTACTCACTTAAACTTTGTAACTGAAATCACATTTAACTTGTCTCTTGTATTTACCACTGCAATTTGTTTTGCTTTAATTTGTACTAAATGTGGCTTCTATTGTTCTACTTAATGTACTTGTTTTCAGTTATGCTTAATATGGTCTGACTGGAAAAGAGGCAGCGATTTGCAAATGTCTTTGTGCTAATTGTCCCCTCCTTAGGATTATATCCTCTGACTGTCTTCCTTGAATACTAGCTCACTTTAAGTGACTTCCTGCATGGTAGTCTACTCAATGAGACTTGTTACCGTTGATACTTCTGATGAAGTGTGTAAGACTTGAACAATTGCTGAAGGAGGGTACAGATCAATATGCCAATTCAAAATGCTGCTTTTCTTCATGGTGATTTGAGGTAGCAGTCTTGTCTTGATTTGAATATTGGTTTGGTTTTTTTCTCCTGGAACTTGCAGGAACTCTAGGAATACAATCATGCCATTTTCCCTCCTCTATTCTGCTTTTATACAGCTTTGGTAACAGTTTTTTTCCTCCCTCTCTGCTGTATCTTAGTACCTGTAACTTTTTTTATTGCTTGACAAGTGAATTTGTCCCAACTTTTTTGAATAGCTAGTGTTTGAGGTGGCAACATACACTTAAAACTACTTCTCTCTACCCACAAATTTAAATATAGCTTGCTCTTACTACTATGCTGCAGTGAAGTGATGTAAATTTTAAGATTCTTGTCAGCATTATTTTAATGTAAGGGCAACGTGAATTTAGTCAGAATCACTTCTTTAAGTGGTAATTTGTAGTGGACTGGGCAGTGAATCCCATGCAGTAAGAAATAAAATCTATTCAGATATTTAGGTTTATGACTTTCTTTTATGCTGCTTGTAACAGATATTATTTAAATATTAATTATATTAAGCGAAACGCTATAGCAAAGCACAGTGTATCTGAAAGATTTTTTTTTTTCCCTTCTGAAGTATGGCAGAAGTCTCCAAACTGTGATTACAAAGCTTGTGAGAATGTCTTGGTTGCATTTAAAGGCTTATGGATATTACAGTCCTGCTCTTAAGTCACTTCACTACAATTTCTTCTGCAGGCTATACAGGTAGAGCACAGTGGTTTGTGGTCCTTTATCTCCAGGCAGAATGCAATGCTGAAGTGAAAGAATGGCAACAATGGCAAAAAATACTGTAGATATGTTTCTCTTTTCTGTGTTAACATTTATATAATTTAAGTGCTTAGATTTACTGTGCTGTAGTTCAATTGCAGAGGATCTAAATTATTGCCTAAAATTAAATCAGATAAATTGTGCTTTTCTGGCATCATGTAGGTCTTTAAAATTGCCCAGGCAAATGATTCTCTAAAAGTAAAGCTTATAGTCAGTTCGATATAGTCTGTTTACAGTATACTGTAAACAGAAAATGTGATTAGATAGGTCAGCTTTATGCTAGAGCATGATTGGGAGCCTGTTGTGATATGTAGGACACCTTGCTTCTGGAAATTATAATAGAAATTTCTTCTAAAGTCTTATGCTGAATCTTATTTGCTAGCATTTGTCTAGCGCAGGGTTTTGGCTGGATCATCTACATTGGTTCAGGCTTAGACTGAGATGTCTGTTTCTGAATTTCTGACCTCTGTACCCTGTTCCCTCCTTTGCCTTTCCAGAATTAAAGAATCATCTGGGTGGCAGCAGGTGTTCACAAGTCCCTATCTGGACTGGACAATTGAGCGAGTGGCTCTCAATGCTAAGGTGGTTGGAGGACCTCATGGAGACAAGGATAAAATGGTTGCAGTTGCCTCGGAGAGCAGCATAATCTTGTGGAGCATTCAAGATGGTGGTAGTGGCAGTGAAATTGGTAATTATAATTGCTTTTTTTTTTTCTTGTGTGTATGTTTAACCAGAAAGAAGCCTGTGACCTAATTTTGAGGTATGTGTGATCAGCAGTGGTTGGTAGTCAGTTTCACAAAGTGGCAAAACAATCTGTAGTAAGCAAAATATTGGAGCATGTTAGGTTACTCCTCTGTCATGTCAGAGGAATCCTTTCTTAAAACCAAAATGCTGAATAGTAAAAAAGTAGTCTGTTTACTAAACCAATAGTAACTAATATTTACAGTTCAGTGCAGCCTGAGTTTTTGTGTGATGATGAAAATTAGAGTTAAACTTTTCCATGGGCTTTCTTTTGAATCTAGGCCATAGCACAAAGGAAATAAGTTTCTGAGATGGAAAGCTGCAGATACTAAGAGGCTCTGTTCTTTTTTTTTCCCTTTGTCCTATTAAAGCCATATTTTTACATGGAGATGATGAAAGGGTTTCACTTCTCTGTAAATGTAGTTCATAAATGGAATTTAGGAGATGGCAATTCATTTTAGGTAGGGAAAAAGCACATGCTACTGCCCTAAGCATACAGGAATTGCTGTTTGTACACCTCGGCTCTGAAGGACGCAAGATTAGAGAGCCTTTAGACACGGCAAGAAGACATTTTCAGAAGTAAATATTCCTTGGTACTGATCTGATAGTTTGTCTGACTCACTGTTTTTTGAATACAGGGCAAGTATGGGAGGCAGCAGGGGAATATTAGGAACTTCCTCCGGCCCTGGTGTTTGAGTCACCACTGTTGTGCCAGTGATGTCTGTTTCCTCTGGCAGTGAATCTGCTAACAAAGTATGATAACAATCTCCTTATCTGGAAAGTTTTCTCCAATACTTAATGTGCTGAGTTAATTTGTAATTAGATGTATCTCTGTAGTTGAAGGCTTGAGAATTAGTGTGGTCATTATTTAAAGTCCAAATGACCAAATTAGATTTTTGATCTATGTGCCTTTAAAGGTAGAGCTTACTTGGAAGATACTCTGGCAATTTTTAGCTATGTTAACAGCTGTTGCTTTTTTTCATGCTTGAATGAGTGTAAGCACCAATTTGGATTTGAAGATGGGGAAAGGCAAAGGTCTTATATGAGGTAATGCAGCTGTATACTGCTCTTTTACTTGTGACTCATGGAGTTTTTGTGTGTAATCGTGTTCAGCAAAACAGAAAAGGAGATTCTGTTGTATTAAAAAAGAAATCTGAAAGGTCTGTTTAACAGCTGAATGTGAAATATCTCTATTAAACAGGGACTAAACATTGTACTTGAAAAGCTATTTTTTCCTCTATGCTCCTCTTGACCAAATCTTAAAGGCAGGGAAGGGTTAGCATGACAGTTGTACTCTTGTAATAGGCATTGCTTTAAGCGTTATGCTGTTACATTTGTTTGGCATTTTCTGGTTTGACTTAGCTGCTGGTCTTACCTTAGTATTTGCAATAAAATATGTGAAGGAACATTTTGGATTTCTGGAAATCAGGTGCAAAGAGAGGCAAACCCCATAAGTGGACTTCAAATAAAAACTATAAAATATGCCAACACCATAAGGTTCTGATAATTCAGACTACAGCTGAACATGGCAACAGAAGTGAAGGAAGCGCTTCTGCTAAATAGACTGTACTGCACTGAGGTGATTTTGTGAAATAAAGGAAATGCCACTTGGGGCCTGGTGGAACAGAGAGAGAGTGCCCACAGGATTGAATCCTTAGTCTAACTAACATTGAACAGTATGTACTATTCCTCTTTTGGACAGTAGGTTTAAAAAGCTTAAGTATTGTCTTGGTTTAAAAAGCGAAGATATGCTTGTGTTGAAATAGAAATAACTTGACTATAGCTGTCTTGTTTATTTGGAGTTGCAAATGCTTGCGGTCCTGCTTTGTGTTAGAGATACAGTACATTGTGATCTTGTGAAAGAAACTGTGTTCAAAGCAGTTGTTGGAGCCTGGCGACACCATCCTCAGAAAATTGTGTGGGCTGGCATCTTTGTGATAGAGCTTTCCCAGAGCGCTCTCTTTCCTTTCAATATTACTTACATAAGACACTGCTGCTGGATTGCTGCTGTAAGCAGTATTTTACTGAGAGGGACCCTCAAGACAAGAGCCTGTCATTATGTATAGCGTTGTCTCCCTTGTGGATGAGTCTCAAGATTGTTAAGCCTAAGCAGGAGTGACACTTCAAATTCCTCCAGACCATTCAAGCTGTCTTCCTTGATTTCCTTGAACCTCATCCTTCTCTGAAGTAATCAATTCTAGTTGTTTCTGTGGATTTTTTTATTATTGCCTTTTTCATGTGCCCTGTACTGCGGAATCTTATCTGCATTGAATGATTGTACTGTGACTTGGAAAACAGTTTAGCATTCTGATTAAAACATAAGTATATATTGAGCTTCTTGAGATTTCTTCTTGGGGTGTAACAGAGGGCTGCTTCTTGGTTGGGAACGGCCCTCTGTTAGTTTGGATTTGTCCAAAACAATGTTGGGAAGTTTTCCAGCCATTGGATAGTCTTGTTTTGAAGATATCTGTCTGCTGCAGTTGAAGTATATTGATGAGGAGTAATGTAAATATGTCGAGTGAGCAGTATGGAACAGGAAACTTGTGAGTGAAGTTTGACACTTGGTTGTGTAGTGTGTCCCTAGTAGTAATGACCAGGTATAAAATTTAGCCTGCAATTACTTACAAACGTGGTTAGTTACAGGGCCAAATTGCTGGACTTCATAGCTGGCAAGCTTCAAAATTATCTCAGACCTTTTTAGTTTGCTGTAACTTTTAAATATATGATACAATAAATGGTACAAAATGTAATATGCTATCTGGGTTTTCAGGTCAATTAAAACTACTGGATATATGATGAGGCTAGAGAGCTCTAAAGAGAGGGCTGATTTTGTGGAAAAGCTCAGCTGTTGAGGTCTACTATAGCCATAGTCAGCAATGCCTGTCATATAATTCAGTGTTCTGATTTTTGAGTGAAATCTTCTTGATGCCACATGTGTTTGTGTGGAAAGCCAGCATTTGCTGGCAAGTTTTGTCTTCCAGATTTTGAATTGTATGTGATAACTGATGAAACTGGTTCCCTATATAGTTTCAATTTTTAATAGCCTGTACTCTCTGCTTATAGACTGTAAGCAAACTTACAGATGTAGAGATGAAAAGAGAAGCAAATAAATAAATAAATAAATAGGTTTTTTTGTAGGCTGCTTGTTTTTCCAACTGCAAGTATTTCTGCTAAAAGAGAAATTTGAATGCATTCAAGCAGTGTCACATTGGGGTTGCTCTATCTTTTCCCAAGAATAAAGGTGAAGCCATGTAGCTGTATTTAGTTTCTAGACAATGTTTTCAGATTGTCTATTTGATTGGTCTTTAGAAAAACAAAAAAAAAAGATGGTGAGAACTTGTAATACTCTATGCCAAATGAGTTTGCAATTACCTTTTAAATTTGTCTGTCTAGCAAAACCCATGAAATGTCTGCTTCTTAAGTGACACTTAATAGTCACAGATTTTAAAAAAAAAACAAAACCACCAAAACCACAAAACAATAACAAAATATCCTGCTTGCTATTATAGGATTTTTATTTATTTTTTAATGCCTTAGGATGTATAAAGCCATTTGACAACTTGGCAGCTGTAGAAAAATAAGGAACACGTATTTCACGTGGGCTCTTCTTCCTTCTTTTCCATTCTTTCTCCATCCCAAGTAATGATTGCATCAGCAGAGATGATTTCATGCTGCTATTTAATTTAATGGAACCCAGTTTGCTGCTTGAATGGGTACCTCACCTAGCACACTGCAAATCCAGTTTTGGCTGTTTTTTCAATTGTAATAAATGTGACATGATTGGAGTGAAGAGATGCTATTGTTACTGTTTTTTTCTCCTTATTTTAGATAAGCGTCATAGCCTTTTCATTTTTTTGTAGGAGTGTTCAGTCTCGGAGTCCCTGTAGATGCTCTCTTCTTCATTGGCAACCAGTTGGTAGCTACGAGCCATACAGGGAAAGTGGGAGTGTGGAACGCTGTGACTCAGCATTGGCAGGTGTGTTCAATTCAATTTTCAGCATCACTTTTAATAAGCTGGTATGTCATTCTAGTAAAAAGAGAATAAAATTCTTTAAAAGCATGTGTGAAATGCTTGTCACGTGATTTTTAGTCCTGACTTGTGTTATGGAGTTTCCTGTCTTGGTGTCTGAGTATTGTCCCAGTGAGCGGAATGTTGAATTGTTTGGTGGTACTACCAAGCGTGCTTTTCAGGCTTTCACATAAATGTCAAGGGCATGAGTATTTAAACTTTTGTGTGGATTACTAACTTTGTAAAAATTCACTAGGATCATAGAAAATAAATTGTGGGGACTGCGTGGTGATAATTTCTGCACCCTCTGAAAGAAGGAAGCTAGAAGCCAGTCTGATATCAGGGGGATCTCAGAAGTTTTTGTGCAATGAGACACTCTTCTTCTGTGGAGATTCACGTGGAGCTTTGAAAAATGTCTGTTTTGCATGTGGATGCTTCTGGCTGCACTGACTTTATTCCTGTTGTCAGAGTGCATATTAAATAGAGAGAGCCTTGGAGTCTGTATGAGTGAGAAATTGTCAAGCATTCATGTGAATAACAAAGCTTGTATGTCTTTGTGGCACAAAACCTGGATGCAATAAAAATCCCCAAATTGCCTTGCAAATCTCAAGAGGCAGAACTGACCTGAGGCTGCTGCACTCTTTGCTGAGTAAGTTCAGATTCATCCCTTAAATGACAGTACTATGAACAAATAGCACAGATAATAAGCATGGGATAGCACTGTTTCCACAGCAGACAGATGTGTTAGTATGGTCTTGAATTAAACAAAGCATTATCGAAAGCTCTATTGATGCCTTGAATATCTTCTGTTAAGAGACAACTTAATGCTATGTGACATGCTGGCGTTTGTCCATATTTTCTAAAGGAACAAGTCATAAAGAGTAAAATGCGATGTCCCATTCATCATCTTTGTTTTCAAGGGGAGCCACAGAAATCTTTCTGGTTGCATTAATAGTTCTTCAGTTTGACTGACTACTTTGGTGAAAACATTTCTTATTGAAGAATAAAAAATTTTTAAGGAGGGGCCTATATGACAGGATGTCCTAAACCCAAGGATTTTGGATTTCTCTTTTTTTTTTTTCCCTAGAAGATGAGAATAGCTCCCTATCAAGAAAAAAGAAACAAACCCAAAACAACAAACAAAACCCAAAAATCAAACCAAACAAAATTACCCCAATCCAACCAATTTCAAGGTGCTTTCTGTTAGTAAGGAGAAAAGAACCCCAACATCTCCTATAGATCTTCACCTCCCCTTAGAACACATTCATGAAAAACTGTGAAGATTTAAGTGTCAGTGTTGTAACTCTGATCTGCAACTTCCTTGTGAGGATAAATGATATTTATGTTAGTGCTTTCCATGAGATGCCCCATGGCTCTGGGCTTAGGATGTAATCATGCTTGCTGCAGTAAGAGATGTTTTGGGGAACAGAATATGTCCCATTTCAAACCAAGAAATTTGTTTCCTTTCAGGCTTTCTTTCCTGATGCCTTTCTAGGTTCTACTTTAAGGAGACTGAGTTTTTGCAAAGCTCTCCTTCCTTACACTGTGATTTTTGTGTTTAATGTGCTTGACACCCTGAAGATGTAAATCTGACCTTTGCCTCTAATTGGTTCTCACATCTTCCCATCTTGGAGATCTGAGCAGACTAGCTGAGGTGGTACCTGTTCTTCTGGCAGTGTTTTAATTGCATGCAACAAGGAGAGGAGGTTGTGGATGCTAGACACATCAGTAATGAAATTCCTACCATAAGAAAGCTGAAAAGAAGAAGAATGTTTAGCATTATAGAACAAGAGGTAATGTAAAGCAACAGAGTGTGACAGAAAAACTTAGTCAGCGAGGTGAGGATTCTGACTAGCTTGTGTTTTACCAGTGACTCTTGTATAGCTTTGCTTGGTTTCCTAACGAAAGCTCACATGTTGGCAGATGCAACTGCTGAATCACCTCTGGTGTTCCTGTCCCTGCTGCAGAAGAAGGGACTCCCCTTGTTCGGTGTAATTTCTCTGACCCAGCTAGTCAATCTCTTCTGTCAACAGCATTCTGGATGCTCTTACTTAGCCCTCTCCTTGCAGTTGTTGTGTCTTCTGCAAGGTGATGAGTAAAGCAGTATATCTGTTAATGGGTTGCCTCTACCTTCCTTAGTTCAGTAAACTTTTTATAGATGTGAGAGTTTCTCTATATACATTTGATTGACAGAACAAGCGAGCACACTGCACCTTCATCCATAAAATCATAGAATGGTTTGGGTTGGAAGGGACCTTAAAAGATCATCTTGTTCCAGCCCCCCTGCCATGGGCAGGGACACCTCCCACTAGACCAGGCTGCTCAAGGCACCATCCAACCTGATCTTAAACGCTTCCAAGGAGAGGGCATCCGTAACTTCCCTGGGCAACCTGTTCCAGTGTCTCACCACCCACATTGTGAAGAATTTCTTCCTAATGTCTGCTCTAAATCTTTCCCCTTCCAATTTCAAGTCATTCACCCTTGTCCTATCACTGTGTGCCCTTGTAAAAAGTCCCTCCCCAGCTTTCTTGAAACCCCTTCAGGTACTGGAAGGCTGCCATAAGCTCTCCCCGGAGCCTTTTCTTCTCCAGGTTGAACAACCCCAGCTCTCTCAGCCTGTCTTCATAGCAGTTTCTTAGATGCTGAGGCTCAGTTTGGATTCTTAGCTTTCTGCTCCTTTACTACTTCTTTAAAGCAGTCTGGAAAAAAATAAGTCTTTTGAAACCAAGTTCTCTGGCACAGATCATTAGATGCCTTATTTAATTAGGTGTAGTTTGAATTTGACTGTGGGAGGGTAGGGCACTTAAACAGCTGTGTGAAAGCATTGAGATCAAGGATAGCAATTCTTTTCAGTAATTGGAAAGGATTCTTCTCCAGGTCATTCATTCATCAGTTATACAAGGAAAATCCAAGTACCCTCCAAGAACAATTTCTTTTTAGTGTTGTAGCTGTGCTGAATTGTGGATAAATATAAGTGGAGAGGTGTAATTCTTTAAACAAAAAAAGGAGGGAAAGTACCTCCTCTGCTCCACCCAGAAAAATGCACAGAAGCTATATTCATGTTGCAACCTTCTCTGTAAGGCTAAGTGATAGGCTTAGAATATGTTTTATGGACTTACAGGCCATTCTTAGGTTAGGAATAGGTACTGGTTTAGCGTGATGGCTTTTTGGGGTGCAGGGAAGTTTCTTTGGTTGGTTTGTTTTGCTAATATCCAACAGAATCATTGTAGGTATTTTGCAGATGATTTTGCAAGTCTCTCAAGGAATCGGAAGGATGCGGCTGGTCAGAGAGAAATCAGAATTTAAACTGAAATTTCTGTGAATTAGTATTTAGTGTCCGTTAAGTGGACTGACTGAACCGTACCGAGTACAGGAAAAATGCATAACTTCATCCATGATTTAGTGCTCTGGATAAAATGGCTTTTGGCGTTTTCTTCCTCAAGGCTGAAACAAAAAAAGAATTTGTTGAGATAGGGGATCATACCTAGGATAAGCTAAACTTTTTCTTTGCTTGAGATCTCTGGCCCACCTGAGAGGATAAGCATTCCTTTTGATCCTAGAGGGCAAAGAGAGGGCATTCTTAATCCCTCACCTTAAGTTTTAGACCTGTAAGTAAAATACGACAGGATTGCCTTCCAATTTACTTGGTGTGGATGTGTATTGGAAGTGGGAAATTGTAATGGGACAAGAATTTTTTTTCCCCTCATTCTGTATGTGCTAGGGGCTGAGATCTTCATAGAGCCTGGCAGGGGGTCACAAGAACTGGGGGTAAAGGAAGGCTTAGAGAGGCACCATCTTTGCCCAGCAACCTCTTCAGGAGTTGCCAGAAAGGGAAGAAGGGATAGGGCAGAAAGTGTGAAGTATACACATTGTGCATATTGGAAAAAAATACTCTTCTTGAGGATATGGATTAGGTGCAAAGCTGTGAGCTTTGTGCCGTCACATGGAGAAAGGTCTTCCAGAACAGTTGTGCTAACCTGTCTGCATGCTTCTCCTGAGCCTCATGACTTAAGATCTGGTTTCATAGAAGAATGTGATCTGCTAGCAGTACTTTAAGAATGTCATTGGTATGTGTGAGTGCATGCCAAGTAGCTTCTGACCAGTACCAAACTCAGGTGTTCTTCAACAAAATAATATACTGAAAATGTCTGAAAAATGAGAAAGGAGCAACCTAACTTTTTTTGTTTGTTTGTTTGTTCGGTGGTTTGTTATTGTTTTGGTTTTTTTCCCCTTTTTGTTTGCCCTAGGTTCAGGATGTTGTTCCTATCACAAGCTATGATACTGCTGGGTCTTTTCTGCTGCTGGGCTGTAACAATGGTTCCATATATTATATAGGTAAGAAATGCGGGCAGGGCAGAATAAGGAGGTGGTACTGAACAGTATTGTTAAAACTCTTTAGTAGGTTTAAGTTGCACAACGCTGTGTATTCAGGTTAATAAACAAATGTATCTTCCCCACAGACATGCAGAAGTTCCCATTGCGAATGAAAGACAACGATCTTCTAGTGACAGAATTGTACCATGATCCTTCCAATGATGCTATAACAGCGCTCAGTGTCTACCTCACACCTAAAACAAGTCAGTATGCTCTCACTGTCTCTACAGTAAGAGTCTTATTACAGATGCGGTTTTTGTTGCTGCATAGCAGGGCTAAAGCAGACAAGGTAGCCCTTGCCATAAACAATGATTTTTTCCTTCAATTAATCATCTTCAAATGAATGATAGCATAACTGTTTCCCCATATAGCTATACATACGTATAAATAGGTACATGTATTTGCATGTATATGTGCGTACGCTTGTACGTTATGCATTATGTTTTAATGTATAGTGTAATAACCTAATGCATCCTACGTTAATGCTTGTGCATAATGTACCTTTGGTGTTTTTAAGCCTTTTACACAAGGTATGCACTTAGATTATTAATTGTATTGGCTGAAATAGTTTGTGATGAACTGGGGGAGGGAGACAGTCTTGCTGTTTTGTCTAACCTTATAACCAGTATACTGAAACCCATTTCCTTGTGCAGCTGAATGAAGTGCTGAATGAAGCTTAGCTGTTGTGTCTATGTGCCCTTTTGTAATCACAGTCAGCTATCTTTTAGATGACCAAAAAACCTCCAAATGAAACAAAGCATCCTCCCCAAAAAAAACAAACTGGGAGAATATGGTTACTTATGTAACTTTTTAACTGCAGTCTTCCTGGCTTTGGCTTTCCTTTCCCATTTGCCTCCCAGTAAGGCAGAAAAATAAATAGTATGTGGCACGTATTGACCATATTGCTGTGAGGAGTGCCAAAATACCCAGTCATATGACATTGCCTCCTCCCTCCTGAAAGACAAGATGATGATGGTTGTTAAGACAGTGTTGAAGAATGTAGTATGGACTTGCACAAGCGTTGAGATTTTTTTGTGGCAAAAGGTCCTCTCTGTCCATGGGAAAATAATGGGTAAATAGCATTTAGAATAAGGATCTTTCTCACTGTGGAAGCTTGGAAACTCTATTTTCTACTGCTTCATTCCCTGGCCCCAGTAAGACAAGCTTTCATTCCTGGGGGGACCAACTATGTTCTTGCTTCTTTTAGGTGTAAGTGGCAATTGGATTGAGATTGCATATGGCACCAGCTCTGGAGCAGTGAGGGTGATTGTACAGCACCCTGAAACTGTTGGGTCTGGGCCTCAGCTCTTTCAGACCTTCACAGTTCATCGAAGTCCTGTTACGAAGATTATGCTCTCGGAGAAACACCTTGTGTCAGGTATCTTCTTTTCTGTTCACAAATATGTATTGGCACTTCTCCAAGGAAGTATTTGTATGCATTGCTTTATAACTTGCATTGTTCCCAGTTGTGATAGAAATTAGTTGAACAGATTTAGGGGCTGAGATGGGGCTAGATTAGCTTTGTTTCTGTTTCTTAAAGTAAGCATTCTTCAAAGCCTTTGACTTTAAAAGGCCTAGGTTTTATTTGACCAGATACTGGAACAGCTGTTTTGTTTGCATCTTATTTCAAGGTTGCCATTTGTGGAAATAAAAGGGTTTGTAAACAAATACATCCTTCTCAAGTCTTGTTGTGGGTAGATCCTTTAGGACTTGGCTTCTTTTAACAGCCTTTCAGGAGCTTCCTGGGTTGCAGCAAAATGTGTACCATCTCCTCTTGGACCCTAAAAGAAGCCTTCCTATGGCTTCAAGGGGCTGTCTGCATTTCTTCTTTTCTCCCAGTGTTACTTGTGCTATCTCATTTGTCTTATCTTATGCTCAGTAATTGTCTTGCTTTTAGGGAAGATCAAATCACTTCTCTCTCAACGTATTTCACCCAGAATCCAGCAACCAGGGCATGGCAGAGAACAGCTTTACTTTCTGCTGCTATCCCATTTTTTTAAGTAAATAAGTAACAGGAAACATGGTATGCAATTACACTGCAAACAAACATCCCAGAGGTCATCTGTTACCCTGCAGCTTGGTGCTAAACCTTTAGTGTCAGGAAAGGGCACATCTCTATGTAAAAAACTGAGTAACTGATGAATGAAATAAAAAAGCACTATTGTGTGATGAAGGTTCTGTTGCCAGGCTGCACTCATGACATGTCTCCTCCTAGCATCTGCACATAGATGATTGAAGTGTGCTGTAAGCTACTGGTGCTGACTCAGAGAGATCTTAATGGAGGTTCCACCTCCCTCAGTTTTTCTTGAATTTCTGAGGGAAGAGACAAAACTAATAGAAAACAGGGCATTGACAATTTGTAGACTGTTGACCTGATGTTGACTAAATTCTGCTTGCTTACTCAATCTTGGAAAACTACCATATAGAAATCATTAGAGAAGTTTATCTCAGAAGTTTTGTCATCCATTTTAAATGTTATTGTACATCTTTTCCTTTCTAGTTTGTGCTGATAACAACCATGTACGGACATGGACTGTGACTCGTTTTCGGGGCATGATTTCAACTCAGCCAGGCTCAACACCTCTTGCGTCATTCAAAATCTTATCCTTGGAGGAAGCAGAGAGTCATGGCAGTTACTGTTCTGGAAATGACATTGGTAGGATGCCTCTTGTTCTGAGCCTGTACATTCACTGGTCTTCAACCCTGTAACATGCCAGTCAGCTGATGGCTGTAAGCTCTTATTTACTGCTCTCTCCTTGAAAAGATGGCAGGGATCTGCAAGATCCACCTGGAATTACTCACTATTTAGACTGTATAGAGTACACTTAAAAGGTTTACTCTGAAAGTAAGAAAATTGGAAGAAAAACTTTCAAAGATAGATACTATGCCTCTTCCTTGAGTAAAATGATGGAGGATTTCACTTTTAACTAGAGAAAGACAGAAAGCGCAGAAGACTGTCTTAAAGCAGATGAGCATAGCAAGGATTGAGTCTATTGCAAATTCTAGTTTAGTGTTCAGTTGGGGTTGAATGAGGCACATGTGAAAATTCTTAAATGAATCTGAAGTTGTGACAAAGTTTACTGAAGCTTTGAACCTGCAGAAGTAAATGGTGCTAGCACACTGCTGTAGCAAGATACTGAAGGAATGCATGTCATTAAGTAGGGGTAGACAGGTAGTCTGGATTCCTTTGTGGTCTGAGTCTTGCAAAAGAGTCTCTGATGAGTATGATGCCCTATGAACACACGGTGAGGTCAGTACTGTGGCAAGGAATCTGATTAGGTCTTTAGACCTCAAAGAGCTGCAAAATCAGAAACTACTTATTGTTGTTATAGAGACCTCATGCAGGGTTTGTACTGTCACAGGAATTCCTCCAGGAACATGCAAGAAACTCAAGAATGGATGTCTTTTAAAATGAAAGAACGAAGAAGATTTGTATCTATAGAGGCTCCTATCAATTGGATGGCTTTTTCTAGCTATTAGTCATCTTCAGTTCCCTGGTCCTGATGCTTTAAAATTTTAGTGGTTGTACTAATGTGGATTTGGGTCTTCAGGGCTGTGTGGAGAAGAGGGTAAGAGAATTGAAACAAGCAAAAACGTGATCTTTCTTTTTCCATCTAGGACCCTTTGGTGAACGTGATGACCAACAGGTGTTTATCCAAAAAGTTGTTCCCATCACTAACAAGCTGTTTGTAAGGCTGTCTTCCACTGGGAAAAGGTACCTCCATGTTTAGGATTTGAAGGGGGAAAGGAGCAGGACTGTTCAGGTGGTGGGGTCTCACATCCTTCGGGGAAGCATGCAGTTGCACTTAAATAGCTTCTAATGTGCTTGACAGCTCTGGCTGAATTCTAGTTTGTGTGCTAGTAGGAGAGCTGTACTTAATGATCTACTACAACTGCAAAGTGGCATTTTGAAAACTGGTTTCAGAGGCTCACGTCATGATGGCTCACCTGTTGAGCTCGCAAAACAAACATTTGTGTGCCTTTACAGAATCTGTGACTCTCAGCCATGGAACCATGCTACATTAAATTTCAAAACTAACACTGACATTGCTGGTGGCAGGGATTATGCTGCTTACAAAGGTATACAGGGAAGCAGTATCTTGCTTCCTTTGCACTTGTCAGAAGATCGTAAAACCTTTAAAACCGAGAGACTTTTCTAGGTCAGGTATACAATTATTTACTTAGGCTTGACTTCATAATATTTTATTACATTGCTGCCTATGGAGTAAAAAAGTTGCCAAATAACCATAGCTGCTTTTCTTCCTGTTAGATTAGGAAGATGGCAAGAGATCAGAAATGGTGGCGCATCTTGGTTCTGTGCTGTTTTGTACTCTTGTGTCTTTTGCCTAATAACTTGGAATCTGGATGAAAACATTGATGCCTTAACAGTATTGACATCTGAATTGAAGACAAACCCTGTGGACTACTGATGTGCTTGCTTGCTTGTTTTTTGGGTTTTTTTTTGTTGTTCTCCCATACTTCAGGCTACATGTGTATGTAGTTGAGAGTGTTATTAGATTACTTATTTTGGCATTTCTTGGGTAAAAAAAAAAATCAACACAAGGGGCCAGTAAATTGAATTACCCAGAATATGTGAAGTTCTGCTGTGGAGTCTGGCTTAGCAGCTTGGTTTTGCAAGTCTTTTGCCTCTGAGTCACCTTCTAAAAGCTTCTAAAGCTTCTGTAAGCTTCTAAAATAAAGGGGGAAAAAGCAATGGAGATCTACCATGTCAAGTGGTATCACAGTTGTTATAAGGCAAAAGTTGTCTATATAGATAACCTTGGATTTATCATAGAATGGTTTGGGTTGGAAGGGACATTAAAGGTCGTCCAGTTCCAACCCCTTTGCCTTTTTTTTTTTTTTTTGTAGTTTTTACAGGTTATTTTCCTAGAGCATATGAAGGGGCTAGTTGCTCTCATTCTTGTGAGAACCTTAGGTTTCTAAACATTGCAAAATGAAAATGGACATCAAACATTTGTGTGGTTCCCCAAGAAAAGTAACAAGTAGTAAGACTGCAGGTGGACTGGAGGGAGGTAGTGTCTGCAGCTTAGCAGCATGCTGGTCATGCAGGAGAAAGAATTTCATCTGGAAGGAAGGTCTTTTTTCTGTTGACAAGTTTGGTGCCTTCTCAGAAAGTCAAAAAATTTACTGGCCAAACTGCCAGGTGCAATTGTTTTGGTAACTTGGGGTTTCTTTTCCTGCAGGATCTGTGAGATCCAGGCAGTTGACTGCACTACTATCTCATCATTTACTGTGCGAGAATGTGAAGGATCCAGTAGAATGGGTTCCCGGCCACGCCGCTACCTCTTCACCGGGCATTCAAATGGCAGCATCCAGATGTGGGACCTCACCACAGCTATGGACATGGTTAATAAGAGTGAAGAGAAAGGTAAGTTGTGTTATGCCAGTACTATGGTGTGATTCTTTTTCTGTCCTCACATCATAGAATCATAGAATAACCAGGTTGGAAAAGACCCACTGGATCATCGAGTCCAACCATTCCTATCAAACACTAAACCATGCCCCTCAGCACCTCGTCCACCCGTGCCTTAAATACCTCCAGGGAAGGTGACTCAACCACCTCCCTGGGCAGCCTGTTCCAGTGCACAATGACCCTTTCTGTAAAGAATTTTTTCCTAATGTCCAGCCTAAACCTCCCCTGGCGGAGCTTGAGGCCATTCCCTCTTGTCCTGTCCCCCGTCACTTGGGAGAAGAGGCCGGCACCCTCCTCTCTACAACCTCCTTTCAGGTAGTTATAGAGAGCAGTGAGGTCTCCCCTCAGCCTCCTCTTCTTCAGGCTAAACAACCCCAGCTGTCTCAGCTGCTCCTCATAAGGCCTGTTCTCCAGCCCCTTCACCAGCTTTGTTGCTCTTCTCTGGACTCGCTCCAGAGCCTCAACATCCTTCTTGTGATGAGGGGCCCAGAACTGAACACGGGATTCAAGGAGCGGTCTCATCAGTGCCGAGTACAGAGGGAGAATAACCTCCCTGGACCTGCTGGTCACGCCGTTTCTGATACGAGCCAAGATGCCATTGGCCTTCTTGGCCACCTGGGCACACTGCTGGCTCATGTTCAGTCGGCTGTCAACCAACACCCGCAGGTCCCTCTCCTCCAGGCAGCTTTCTAGACAGACTTCTCCTAGTCTGTAGCACTGCATAGGATTGTTGTGTTCCAAGTGCAGGACGCGGCACTTGGCCTTGTTAAACCTCATGCCGTTGGACTCTGCCCAGCGGTCCAGCCTGTTCAGATCCCTTTGCAGAGCCTCCCTACCCTCCAGCAGATCAACACTTCCACCCAGCTTAGTGTCGTCTGCAAACTTGCTAAGGGTGCACTCGATGCCTTCATCCAGGTCATTGATGAAGACATTGAACAGGGCTGGACCCAGCACTGAGCCCTGGGGAACCCCACTTGTAACTGGCCTCCAGCTGGATTTCACACCATTTACCACCACTCTCTGGGCCCGGCCATCCAACTGGTTTTCCACCCAGGAGAGTGTGCGCCTGTCCAGGCCAGAGGCTGACAGTTTCTCAAGCAGAATGCTGTGAGAAACTCTGTCAAAGGCTTTACTGAAGTCCAGGAAGACCACATCCACAGCCTTTCCCTCATCCAGCAGCCGAGTCACTTGGTCATAGAAGGCAGTCAGGTTAGTTTGGCAAGACCTGCCTTTCGTGAACCTGTGTTTACAGGGCCTGATCACCCGGTTCTCTTGCATGTGCTTCATGATAGCACTCAAGATCACCTCTTCCATGACTTTCCCTGGCACTGAGGTCAGACTGACAGGCCTGTAGTTTTCTGGGTCCTCCCTGCGACCCTTCTTGTAGATGGGCACAACATCAGCCAACCTCCAGTCCAGTGGAACTTCCCCAGTCTTCCAGGACTGTTGGAAGATGATGGAAAGGGGTTTGGCCAGCACATCTGCCAGCTCCTTCAATACCCTTGGATGAATCCCATCCGGCCCCATAGACTTGTGGGTGTCTAGCTGGGCTAGCAAGGCTCTGACCACCTCCTCTTGGATCATGGGAGCCTCATTTTGCTCCTCTAGCTCCTGGGTTTGTACACAGATGGAACGACTTTCTTTACAATTAAAGACTGAGGCAAAGAAGGTGTTAAGTACCTCAGCCTTTTCCTCATCCCCTGTCACTGTTGTTCCTTCTGCGTCCAATAGGGACCGTATGGTCTCCCTAGTCCTCCTTTTATTATTTATATATTTATAGAAAGATTTTTTGTTATGTTTCACAGACTTTGCCAATCTGATTTCTAGTTGAGCCTTAGCCCTTCTGATTTTTTTCTCTACACAATCTCACTTCCCTGCTGTAGTCTACCCAAGAGACCTGTCCCCTCTTCCAGAGCCCATAAACGTTTCTCTTCTTCTTGATATCCCTCAAGATCTCTCTGTTCAACCAAGCTGGTTTTCTCCCCTGCCGGCTTTTTTTACGGAACATGGGGATGGCTTTCTCCTGAGCTGCTAGGATTTCCTTTTTGAAGAGCTCCCAGCCCTCATGGGCTCCCTTGCCCTTAAGTACTGTCTCCCATGAGACTTTGCCAACCAGCCTTCTGAAGAGTTCAAAGTCTGCCCTCCGGAAATTTAGTGCTACTGTCCTACTAACCACCCTCTTCACTTCACCTAGAACAGCAAACCCTATCATCTCATGATCACTTTGTCCTAGGCGTCCACCTACTGCCACGTCCCCCACAAGGCCTTCTCTGTTCACAAACAGCAGGTCCAGGAGGGCACCCTGCCTTGTTGGTTCATTCACCAGCTGTGCAAGGAAGTTGTCTTCCACGCACTCCAGGAACCTCCTAGACTGCTTCCTTTCTGCTCTATTGTACTTCCAGCAGATATCAGGAAGATTGAAGTCTCCCACAATAATGAGAGGCATTGGTCTAGAGATTAACCCCAGCTGTTTATAGAAGAGCTCATCAGCTGCTTCTCCTTGGCTGGGTGGTCTGTAACAGACTCCCATCACAAAATCTACCTTCTGGTGGGCTCCTCTGATTTTAACCCACAGGCACTCAAGCTCCTCATCGCCACAATCCATCTCAACGGTGTCCAAGTCCTCGCTTACAAAGAGGGCTACCCCGCCTCCTCTCCTACCCTTCCTATCCCGCCTGAGGAGTTTGTACCCCACCATAGCTGCACTCCAGTTCTATGAGTCATCCCACCACGTTTCTGTGATGGCAAAGACATCATAGCTTCCTTACCGTATGACAGCTTCCACGACAAAGATGAGAGCCTCTCCCTTCACAGTCATATACTACTGTGTGACTTAGGGATTTTCAGACTGTTGTCTTACCTTTCTGAGGTGTCAGTGCTAACATACAGTTTTTACTATACAGTTAAAGAGACAGTGCATAACTACGGTAAATGGATTTGGACACTAAGAGCTGTCTCTTTCAGATGTTGGTGGCCCCACAGAGGAAGAACTGCTCAAGTTGCTTGACCAGTGTGACTTGAGTACGTCTCGCTGTGCCACACCCAACATCAGTCCTGCCACCTCAGTTGTTCAGCCAAACCGGCTTCGGGAGTCTAATTCCAGGTAAGTCACCAAGGGCGCTACTGGCTGCAGACATCAAAGGTTTTACCCCTCAGGTAAGCAAAAGAGAGATTTGGTGACCTGAATGCTGTAGCTGTGGCCTCTGAATCTGTGTTGAAAGTGTCTTATACTACACACACATACTACTTTAATTTTGTTGGTTTATGTGTGTGCAGATTCAAGTATCCTATGTGAATCTGAAGTAAATGATATGGAACCCCTTGTGTGGAGTTTTGATGAATGTATTGCTTTTTTAGTGGGAGTTGCAGTGGTAAGTGGGAGCAGGATGTGCAGGAGAACTGGCTGCTATTCTCAGCCTAACATCTCTCTTCTCATCCTTCGTTGTTTCTCTTTTTTGAAGCCTCCAATTGCAGCACCATGAAACAATCCATGAAACAGCTACATATGGTTCTGTGCGGCCATACAGAGAAAGCCCCCTATTGGCAAGAGCAAGGCGGACGGAAAGCTTTCACAGTTACCGGGACTTCCAGGCTTTTAACTTACCCAGCAAAAGCCCAACAGAAAAGGCAGCTGCTGCAAATGGGAATTCAGGCCAGACAGAGGCCAGGAAGGCAACAGCTGAGGGCAGTGGAGCTGAGAGAAAGGCAGTCACAACAGCACTTGAAGTGCGAGGTATAGGTGTGACAGATGCAGGTGGGTGTTGCACTACAGAGGTTCACCGTCTGCCAGAGAGCTCTCTGGATCTCAAAAGAAGAGGACCAGAAGAGGAGAGTGAAGCCAAAGCAGAAAGCAAAAAGAAAATGGGGTTTGAAGGAGCTGGCTTCCTAGGAAGGAAGAAAGTGCCTCTCCTGGCCTCTGCGCCAGTTCTTGCTGAAGGTGGGCCTGAACTACCTGGTGCGGCTTCTCCGTCACCTACGAAGACAGCTGCTTCACCACGTCACCGGAAGAATGACTCATCCTGCCAAGACTATGGCTTGTGAAAATGCAGCTGGTGGCAAAGAGGAGGTGCAGGTGCCCTCTGGCTGGTAGCAGGCGTAACATTACGTGTTGTGGGCTGTTTTGTGAATGGGACTTTGTTCTGATGCCCAGAGTGAAAATTGTAAGGTTATGAGAGAGTGTAACACCTGGCTACCACCAAACGTTTGAAGAGTGGTCCACACCAATTTGTGGCTTTATGTAATGGTTCAAAACATAGTACGGTACTTGGTCCAAAATATTGTTGTGCATTCTTGCATAAATGTGGTCAGGCATGTGATATGTTGTGATTATTTTTGTTCTGGGGTAAGGGAGGGTGCTAAAGGAGTACGTGATTGCTTAGTGGAAGATGTCTTTCAGACACAGCCACACCTTGCTCTGCGGAGTTGCTACTGTCTTGGCTGGATTTTGCCCAATTCACAGGGCTGCCTCTGTAGTCTTGTTTTATGAATGGGATCTTTGCTCTGTATGCTGCTGTCTGGAACCTGAAATGCTTTGTGCAGGTTAAGGAGGAAGCTATTCAAAATAGCATATTATTTTGCCTCTTAGTCCAAATAAATTGCCAGAGGAGTGTTGCTTGTGCTTTCTGAAAATGTGTGGTATCAGATGATGGGTTTTCTTGATTGTGACTGAGAGCATGCATAAAAATATGCTTGGCAGAATACACAGAACTGGCAGTCTCTTGAGGGCTTCCTTGTCACTTTCTCTGGAAGAAGGACAGAGATGAATATGGGAGTAGGTTTACTGTCATGGTATAATAATTCTCAATTACAAGTGCCTTGACATGATATTTCCTACCTGTGTTGCACTGGCTGCTTGCTGTTTGCTCCTAGTTTACTGTGGGTGCTGAACAAATTTTATTGCTTGTAGATTAGTAATACGTAAGGATAAGGGAAGGCTGTGACAGCAAGTGTTTAATGGGGATTGAGCTAGGAGGTTTTCTGCCTTGGAAAAACTATGCTTGGAGTTAAGCATTAATTAATGGCTTGTTTTTTAATTTTTTTTTTTAAAACTGTGGCCGAGAGGGTGGGGAAGAGGAAGGGAGAAAACACAAAGATTAAAGCAACTCCATAAGAATTCCTTCATTTGCTGTTTATTGACCTGTGCATAAACAAAATTCTGTGTTGGAGCTTTGTCAGGTCAGGAAAAGACATGGCTGTCCTGCTACAGAGGCTCCTTTTAGCCACATGCTGGTTTTTTGGACAGGTAAAAGACTTTTCCTTATCACTTCGCCCCCGCCTCCCGCCCCACAACACTCCTCAACTGTATGAGACAAAGATGAGAGCCTCTCCCTTCACAGTCATATACTGCTGTGTGACTTAGGGATTTTCAGACTGTTGTCTTAGCTTTCTGAGGTGTCAGTGCTAACATACAGTTTTTACTATACAGTTAAAGAGACAGTGAATAAAAGGCCAACTTACACTCTCCGCCTCTCCATCCCCTCTCAAGTTTTGTATTTTAGCTAGTGGGCATGGGGTGGGGAAACAGCAGCCCTATCCCCTCCCCAAAAGGCCATGCAGACTGCTTTTGGCAAGTTACCCACTTTCCATTTTATAGAGAAGGTGGTTGTGTTCTTCAGAGGTGGGTGTCGGTGAATGTGGTGTGCTCCTTGGTGACTGTGCTGAAGCCTTTGATGACATTGACAAGATCTTCTTCATCTACATACTGTTAGGAGAGGAGGGGGAGAAAGTATGTAAGCCAAAACTGTACCAGACTAAAGGCAATTCCTTCATTTTGTTCCACCCACCTCCCTAAAAGATTGTTCTGAAATAGCAAGATAAATAAGTGCATTTATACATCTCTACGTGTTTTCCCTTTTCTCCCAGCATGAAGTAAAAACCTAAAGCATTCAAGCACCTGAATCCAAAACAACCAGATTTTTATAGTAAGCAATAAGTTAAAAAAAAATTATATTACTAGATGTATCTGATGAATGGTAAATAAAATGGTGTTTGTTAAAGTGTAATGGGGATCGTGGAGAGATGAGAAGAAAAAGAATACATGCTTACATTTTTGTTTTGTATAACAACGTCACCTGTGATTTAAATAAGATTTTGTTTTTAAAGCTTTGAAAGGAGAGTCTGAGCTTCTTATAACTGCACTCATGCTAATGCTTTGAGGCAAAGGAAGAGTTGAAAGAGAGAAATAAACTGTCTGTTTCTGTAGCATAAAGAGAACACAAGCAGTGTTACTGCAGATGTGTGTCCTGGGCCCTTAGTTCCCAAGGAATTAAATCGCAAGATGGGATACCTCTGAGAAAATTAGTCAGCCTTGAGTCACAATACCGCTGACTCAAGAAGTCCATGAACTGCTGAGTGCAGGCTGGAGGGTTAACCTATACCTATAGGGGTTTTCCCTATAGCTAAGTATCACTATCTTCTTACTTAAGGCTTATCAGCTTCCTTGGTCCTGCTGTTATGGTCTAAGCGTGTAGGAGAGCAATGGTTGCAAGGCCTCTGTACTGTGGCCTACTTAGCGTTCCAGCCTCTTTAGCTGCTTGGTGTACTGAAGGTGAAAGCACAAGGAAGCTGCCTGGATTTATGTGCTGGACCATCATTCTCCAGTTCACTTTGCATTTTGGACAAGATCCACTCACTCACTGATAACTACACACTCCATCTCACTTTGTTACTACCTCACATGCCCTTCACCTCCATTTGTCCCCCTTTTAGGAACACTGTTAGTCTGCTTTTTCTGGGAGGGGTGTCTCCCTGTTCCCTGAACCCCTTCTCACACATTTGCTTAGGGAATGGTGGGAGCCAGCAGAGTGGAGGTTAAAAAGCCTTTTTCCTGGTGACAAAGAGGAAGGGAAGTTGCACTGTCTGTGACTTGAGAATCATAACTTCTTTTATCTGTGTGTGCAGGCCTATGTTGGTGGCAGTGGCAAATCCTGTCCTCTCATATATTTAAAGATGGATACTCTTCCTGCTCGCCCCCCTCTCCCACCTTCTAGTCCTGTGTGGGCAGAATTTGAAGGAATTTGTCAGAAATGCCAGAAAATCTGAGTATTTGCATGATCTCTGCATTATGACTGAGCAGAGGACAGAGAGTAAGACTGTAGCAATTGCATCCAAGGTCAGAGAAGAAGAGTAGCTAGAACACAAGGTCCTGCTTTTGGTGCTGAATATGTGAAGGATGCCAAGACATCCCTCCTCACACATGCACGTTTGCTGACACGTATGGAGAGAAAAACCTATGAGTTGACTAAACAGAAGGGAATTCTTCAAGATGCATATTCCTAGTACACCATGGAGTTATTGGTTCAGTGGAAATCACAAACAGATGTGTGTGGGCCCCTCACATCATATAAGAGCAATATGTAATTGCCTGTGCCTCCAGAAGAGAGGATCTTATCCCTGACCATGTCCTTCTAGGTCTTTTGGCTGTGTCTCCTGCAGCTTTTCATATTTAGATGTTCTGTGATTCTAAGAGAGCAGACAAATCACCAGCAGCTGCCACACAACAGCGTCACAGAGTGACAGGAGTCCTTACCAAGCCACGACCAGTAGCGCGATGATTGCGAATAATGGCATCCCAAGGTGGGTCTTCAGAAAAAGATTTTTTGTCATAGAGGTTGAGCAGCTGGCTGACACTACGATGAAGAGAGGCCTGGGAATACGTGCGATTTAGCTGGCTCTGACTTGATCTTCTTGCCCCGGATACAACATGGACACTGTGGCTGCTCGTGGGAGAACCAGGCCCTGGAACTTTAGTATCTGCCAGACCCTACAAGGAAGATGCAAACTAATAATTTAAAAATAAAAGGCATGGTCTCAAACATATTATCTGAACAAAATCAAAGCAGAAATGGAAGAGAACAAAGAAACCCATGCTTCAAAAATCATGCACAGTTAGAAGAAAAAAAAAAATGGACCTTTCCCCAGTATAGCACAATCATGTCATTAAAAAGGAAAAAAATCCAACCCTCTAAACCAAGACTTTACCTGATTTTTTTGTTTCTCCTCTCCCTGATTTCTTTAGAAGTAGCTAACAGGCAGAGGTCCAAACATTTTGGACTACCAGAATGGCAGCCCAGACTTGCACAGCAAGGGGATGTTAGCAGACTTCCTTTTTCACTTATCAGGATTAGGGAAAAGGCATTCACCCACCAGGAGAAACATGCAATGTAAGAAGCCTTTGTGCATGCTCTTTGGGTCACCTGGCATATCACACATCTTGCAGTTCTGCAAACTAACAACTCTACCTCGAAGTGCATTGTGTAACTTTTGAGAGTGACACTGCTTGATGAATCAGATGTGTCAGCAATGGTCTCAAACTGAGATTAAAGAGAGAGAGGAAAAGTATTATGGCAGGGCAAGGCGCAGCACTGGTGCAGTCTGTTCCTTATAGAGGGGTTGAATTATCTGCATCTCTGTGAAGGGGAACAATGTAGCAGGATGTGAGGAAGCAGGGGAACTGGCAAAGATGAGGCACTATTTAACTTTTAACTGGTCATCAAGTATGGTGTGGACAGTCATCATCGCTTGCTGCATGACCTCACTAACAATTGTAAAACACAAATGATTTTGCTACTTCATAGTAGCTGTATCCTAACTTCTCAGATGAAGTCCTTCAACTGATGCAGTGTAGAATTTTCCTTTCGATTAAGTCTGTGAGCTTCTGGAAAAAGGGAAACGGGAAAGAGGGGAAGAAAGGGTAGGAATACGGAAAGGAATTGTGCAGGCACGCCAACAGCAAAGACATTTTAAAGTCAAGAGGAACAACACAACATGACAGACTGTAGAGAAAAAGGAATCAAGACCATGAGACCAGAAAAAAAAAGTTTCTTATGCTCTTAGCTTTTGCCAGGAGAAGGGGCGCACTGGAAATCCCATTATTTCAAAGATCTCCTTCATTGAGGCACAGATGCAGCTTCTTGGCACCAAGACAAGAAGAAACAGAATGCGTGAAGGATGCAGGAGTCACTATCCTGCTCGATGGTGCTCACAGGAAAAAGAAGCTGAGAAGTGACAAGAACAATCATCTCACGGCCTGTGTCTGGGAAGAAGCACGGACATGGAAGGGACCATTGTTCCTGTTCTCAGTCTTTTAACAGTTGCCATATTCCTTTTATCTTGCTCTTCCTCAAAGACTAGGATAGCACCACTGCTCTGCCGCATGGCAGTGCATGTTCTTTATCCATTTTTATTTTTTTTACAGAATTATATCTTGTCATAATAAAAATGATACAAAGCCTTTCTCTTTATCAGTCCTAGCAGTCCTCCTCCCACCTCTCTAGTGGTCCCACTGTAGCTCAATGCACACACACATGTTGTGAAGGTTCTTAATATTTCCCTGGTCGTGCTCACTCTCCCCAACACCTTCCTGGCATGCAGCTCATCCTAGAGCGTGCCAGCTGCGTGGTGGGTGGGTACTAGAAAGAAACGGAGCCTCTCCTTAAGTCCTGCTTTTTACACACGCATTTTGTGGATACCTGACAAAGGCTGTCAGAATGATCCTGGTTAGCCATCCACAACAGACAGTTGGGAACTCATGAAACGTTCCTCTGAAAAGCACATCTTGTCACCTACCTTCTCACAGCATACCAAGGCCTTTTCAGCTCTATCGCAGATATCGGCTAACATCAGGTAACACCAATGGCTTTGCATTATTTGTGACTCCAGCTCCAAACTTTTTCTGAGCCATCAGAAGCATTTCAGAGCCTGCCGACCGGGGCTCTTTCTGGACTAAGCACCCACACAGTTGCACCATACAGCCCTTTTCCTACACTGAACAGCCTTCATTTGGTAACGAGTGCAATAAAATGGTGGAAAGAGAAAGTAAAACTGTGTGTGTGTTTGGGGGAGACAGATACAAGTGTAACATGACTGATACACAGCGCTGCATTTTACTCAACGTACCGGATGGGTTTCACCTGATGAATACACACTCATTGGTGACGTTCTTTTCTGGAGTGGAACTAAAGGAGGTCTGTCTCGTGCATAAGGTTGCTTGTGGACTTTCCTTTGAAGAATTAAGGAGAGAAGAATAGCCAAGAGAATCAAACCTAGAACTACCATCAGCACTGCAAACCACAACTCGTTGTAGAATTTTGCACGTTTAGAATCTGCTTTGTCCTTCTCTCCAGGTGTTGTCAAGATCAGACCTGTAAAAATCAAGAGGGATTAGGGGAGCAAGGGAATGTTATTTCACAAAGTGTTTAACAATATGCTATCCCTTTCCTTGCTAATAAATTAGGCAGAAATTCAAGCAATTTTGTCGTCATGTGCTTATTTGCACTTATGTTCAAGGTGGCATAATGGTTCAATATGCTAGCGGGCTGTAATAAAAAGCTTACTACCCTCAAGAGACCTTGCTTAAAGTTCTGGCATTGCTGCTCAGGCTGGAAATCACCACTGCATCAGCAGCTCTTGAGAAAGGAGGCAGTGACGGTGGAATGCAAGAAAAAAAAGGGTTCTCCATGTAACCTTGAAGAGTGGAAATGACTACAGTAATTTCAGAGCAGTACAGACAGAGGACATTCTCCCCAGCACTGTGTACTGGCAGGCCTGTGCAGTTAAAAAGGGAGAGGATGGAATGCTGAACCAAAACGTGTGATAAATCATTAGAAAAGCAAAATAACATGAAATATTTTATTCCTCCTTTCTCCATGTGTTAGAACAAACAGACACTTAGTTGGCTTTGCTCATACACAACTCAGGTGTGAGAAATCCCAGCAACAGGATTTCCAGGTTATTTGCAATCCTGTGTGTGAATCCAGACTCTTTGCTAAGCAATTGCCATTGCCTTTACTTGCAAGCCTCTGCTGCAGGTTGCCTGTGGTGCTGATCAAGTTTGCAGCACATTTTGGGTAGAAGCAGCAGCAATCAAAAGAAAAAAGGAGCAGACTGTGGCAGGTGATGGATGCAGAGTAATAGGGAACATTTTATAATGCCTTTACAGCAGCCTTGCCTGAAATTCTGCAGGAGGATGGAGTGAGATGTAAAGGAAATGCAGTGTAAAGAGTAATTGCAAAGACAAGGCCCATCTATTTTAAGAAGCAGAACAGGATGCAACTCAGAAAATAAATAAATTAATTAAAACCAATATGTCAGTTTGAAATGGTCTGAGTTTAGCTTTGCTTTCCAGAAAACTAAAGAGAGAAAATCCTGAAATTTTTTACTGGTAGGCATCTACCAGTAAACAACTGACTGGGATTTCAACACACCAAACTCTTTCTCTTCCACAAAAAAGGCAAAGGCCTCACGGACAGAAAGGAAACAGCAGGTTTTATAAACTGAGTCCCAACAGCATCTTCCAGGATATTCTCATAAATGGGTTAGGGGAACACATCTCAGGTGAAACTGCAGAGACTGGCTGATTGTCATATGAGAAGGTGGGTGGGATGCAGGGAGGTAAGAAGATATGTATTTTCATTGTCAAACTGAGGAGGAACATGGGAGGAAAGGATTAGCATTCAAGATAATCTTATTTTGGAAATAAAACGTGGAAGAGAGCAGATTCTATTCAGGAAGAAAAAAGCACTACTTTTTTTTTGAGCAAAATATTTGTGTAAAAAGTAAAAGAACCGGTACACATCTGGAGAAAGGATCTGAAGCTGATTATGACTTAAAGAAACAGAAAGACATCCATGGCAAAAAAAGGCACACTGCCTACATACCCATACCTTAAGTGACACTAGGGAAGCCCTTGATCCTGCAATGAGATGCCATCCTGTCTGGCATGCGCAACATATGTAATTTCTATCACAAACACATAAAATCAATAGGTGCTAGGTAATTTCTTCACATATTTACCAACTCCATCTCCAGCGCTGTACTTGATGATTGGTGTTATGGCACTCCCTTCATCAGTGGTACAGGTCACTTGAAACAAAAAGGCTGAGCAAAAGGGTTAGAAAATACTGTTAGCAGGAGAAACCAAATTCTCTAAGTGCTGCTTTGTCACCATGATTCACTAATAGAGATGGCCAGGTCTGTGAAATGCCGAGGCAGGCATAGTGTATCATAACCCAACTGAGTCCCAGATCATAACCTCATAATGCCTTTTACGTGGATATTAAACCTCTAAACTACAAACCATGGCAGATCATAGGTAGTCACCACTATGATATCACTACAATTATGTTCCTCTTTCATCACCTAATTCTCCCTTTTCCTATCACATGTAGTTGTCAAATTTCCATTTATTCATCCTTTTGTTCTAAATCCCCCATATCCTGTTCATGGCTGATATGAGAATGTTAAATATGTTTGAGTGAAAAGTATTAACACCATTGCAGGAAAGTAAAAACTAAATGACAAAATACTTTAAAACACAAAACCCCCAACACTTAAAACCAGAAAATATTTGTTCTTTCTTTTTGTTTTCCTTTTATTTTCTTCCCCCCCCGGCCCCGTTGACTGAGTTTCTCTTTATTTTAAAGACTGAAAATTTCTGAAACAGAAAATATTTCTCAAACATGGCTGATTTCAAGATCTGCAGACGTAGTTTTGTTTAAAGAAAATTCAAGCTCCAGTCTTTTCTGAAGTGGAAGATTTCCATACATTTCCCAGAGCGTAACCCTGAAAGGTAGAACTTGGGAAAGCTCCAGGATTTGGGAAAGCTTGACCCTCACAATGAGCCACAGCAGTCTCCCTCAGTCAGGTAAAACATCTAATAGGAAGCTTAGCACCCAGGACTTTTGTTTCAAGCATCCACTTAGATGCACTAGAGTGTGTCTGTAATATGCTGCTGTGCTCCTAGCTTGGGATGACTATGGAGAGTTTTTAACTTTAGCACACAATAATATTAATTTAGCTCAAATGTCTTTCACAGAGAGAAAGCTATAGGAAATTGAAACTGACTTTTGTCAGATGTCCTTGGTAAATACAGCTCAGTGTCAAAGCCACTGTAGATGCGCTGCCCGCTCTCAGTTAATGCATACTCCTTCAGACGGCCGTTCAATACAAAAGTGCGACTCCAGTCTATGTGGATGGTAGATAAATTGCTGACAATGGAGAATGGAGCCATGTATCGAGGCGCTGCAAAAGAAGGAAAAAAGCTCGTTTCTAGCCAACAGGCATGACTGAGTTACAGAGCATGGAGAAAGAGACTCTGAGACATGTGCTCCCTCTCTCTCTCGCATATACGTGTGTATTAGTAGGGAAGATACAAGGAGAAAAGAGAATGATGCTGTAGAATGTCCTCCTCTACACCAAGAAAGCAGAAATATCTCATATTTTTAAAATAAAGACCTGGAACTTCCCTCCTTTGCTTTTGTGTATGCAGTACAGATGCTAAAATTGTATAAATTAAATTTCCAGCTTAAGGTTGGGGACAGGGAGGCACAGGAGATTGTGCAAGTTCATCTGCAGCACGCTGGGCTGTTGGAACCTGAACTGCTAAGGAGAAAACGCTTCTGCAAGCCCCAAGAAATTGCCCAAGATTGTCTTTTAACACATGCATAAATGTGAAAACATGAGATTTCAGAAGAGCAAGAGCAGATGGCAGGCAGACAGAAAAGAAATGCAGAACTCACTTCAGGGAGGAAGAGTTCATCAGTTGAGCTCGACAGCTTGCTAACAAAAGACTTCATTTAAGTTTGAGGTGGTCCTTTCTTGTGGCTTTGCTATTAAGCCATGTGCCCAGTATATGCTGGTTTGTTCATAAGAAAGCTGCTTGTCCAGCTGCACTTCACTGCTAACTGCCCACTGTCACTAAAGCAAACCTTCCAGGCAAGAGGAAGGAGACATTCAGAGTGACTCAAGACACCTGGCGTGAATATGTAAGCAAGGCAAGAAAAGCAGGACTGAAAGGCAAGGGCTGCAGACCAAGTAGGCAGGGGTTTAAAAATTACTTTCAAATCCTTGTATTCTGTATGTCTTCCTAGTTCATTATGATGTTTTTTCCATTTAAAAGGTCATTATCATGTTCCAGATTTTTAGTTTGCAATTTAATAAAACACAGCTTTTGAGATAAGGACTTTTTGCTTTTTTTTCAGCAGTGACACTAAAGAAAATCCGGGACTGTACCACCTGCAATTTTCAGGTATTTAGCAGATACATTTTAGTAATTACTAGGCAGAACTACCAAGTGATGTAAAAGGGATTTTTAAAAAGGTGATTCTGAAACCCTGACATGAGACTATGTGATAAAAAGTGAACATCCTCTTTGCCCTGACCTGGCAGGCTGAGGTGAAATGCCCATCTCATCTGTTATGGAATGACTCTGGCTACAGCACTATAGATCTTTTTAATAAAAGCTGATGTTAGACCACTACAAATTCAGTTTTGATGGCAAAATCTATTCTGACTGTAGGCACAGGTCCTGCATGTTAAACTTCCATGAAGAACACTATATGGCCTTAAAGTACTGCTTGTGGTGGTTATATAAATAGCAACAAATTTTTACTTCATTGTCAACAAGGATCCAATCAATCAGATGGCATCCAAGGAAAACTATCATGAGCCCCGTCAGAAATGTGGCGTGAATTAGGACAGTAGGATTATTCCTGAAAAGAATCACTAGGTCTCTTTCAAGATCTTCACTTTTCTCAGGGATTATTTATGGCCATGTATTTATTACTACACATCATCCTTCTGGTAACACTTGAGCATTTTATGTTCTGCCACTTTTCTGCCCATTCTCAGTAAAATCAAAGATTTCCAGGCTCTTGAGGCAGAGGATGTGATATCAGATGATGAGCAAAGATATATTTTTGAAGGAATGAGCAGTCAAGTTCCAGAGCAGAATTTAAATGAATGGGCAGCAGAGCTACTAGTGATGACAAGAGCAGGTTTCTGGGTACATCCTCCTTCACGGAGGTGGAGAAGTCATTTGCTGCTATGCAGTCCTGTGCATCAGAAGTGGACATTGATAGGAATTTTTGGATTTTGATAGGAATGGTTGGACTCGATGATCCAATGGGTCTCTTCCAACCTGGTTATTCTGTGATTCTGTGATTCTGTGATTGCTAATCGGTGAACGATTTCTTATACTCACGCTCCTTTTCCGTAGTGAAACCAATCCATTCTGAAGCACTGCTGCCAACAGAGTTGTAAGACACAACTCGCAGGTTGTAAGTTGTGTAAGGCTCCAGGTTGGACACATTGGCACTCTGGCCTTTTCCTGTATACTTCACCTCAGTTGGGCCAGGACTGCAAGCCTTCACTGCTGGCTGGAGGTTCAGGGGGCAAGCCATATACACGTGGAGCTCATAGCTGAGAAGAAGGTTGAGATTTTAATTAATCAAGAGCCTTAATAGCATAAAAAGCAAGCATACATTTCATCCTAACTGCTGTATGTCTGGCTACCAGAGAAGAGAATGGACCTGATACCAGATTTTTTTCTTGGAGATTTTTGTCCTACCTGTAAGATGCCTACAAGCAATTATGGTTGTCCATGACACTCACAATGAAACTGTCAATGCCTGTTACCTTGCTGCTCACTTCTGCAAGTCAGGATTTGCCTTAGTAACTACAAGATGCAGCTGCCTCCTCACTGCCAGCTGATCTCATGACTTTTTGGCTGTGGAACCACAGTTGTCAGGCAATTACTTCCACTCACAACAACTCATTCTCTCCACCTTCATCCCACAACCCACCCCCCCCCCCAACCCCCTCCCCTCGCCCTCTAATACCCTTCTCAGAAGAAAAGCAGTTGTTGCCTATTAACACCTCCCAGATGGCATTTAGGCCACATGAGATATCACGGACACTGGGAAGGAGGAGCATGGCGGTCACAACAATCCATGCTCTCAGCCTTGTGATTCCAGCTTATGTCCAGGAAAACTGTTCCACCACCACCCCCCCTTTTCTGAGGTGGGCAGTTTTGGCTGGGTGGCAGCTCCTACCTGGTGACAATACCGTTGGGTGACTGAGGGGCGCTCCACTGGAAAGAGGCATTCCTGGATGTCACAGTGCGGATCTGAGGGGGAGGCTGCTCTGAGGGTGGAGCTGGCTGCGTAGTGACTTGGGCCATGGGTCCTTTGCTGCAACAGTTGAAACAGGTGCAGGCCTCCACGCCAATAGAGTATGTGGTGAAAGGTTTTAGCCCATATATTGTCTGCTGGGTGGCAGTCCCTTCTGAGAGCTATAAAAATTAAAAGGGAACTTGTCACAGCTTCAAGTACCACAAACACTAAGTAAGAGTTATGGAGGTGAATTAGCTCAAGAATATGGGCGCGAGGTTCTGCATGTCCTTTAAGTCTGACATTAATGCAGCTGTTGTGTGCTGGGAACTCTGCACTTATTTTTCTGTCATTACAAAGTTAAAGGGCACTGTTCAAAGGAAAAGACCATGCCATCAGTGGCCTCACAGACGTCTTGAATTGAGCTGTGACCACTGTATGTCAACTCGCAAATGTCATTCTCAGGAACAGCGAAATAGAAAAACCTTTAAGAGGAAACTCTGGGATAAGTGGTACTGAAGCAAAAAGAAATTAATGTGGAAAACATGATAACAGTGTTAGCTAATAGTTTTGTGTATTTCACAAGCTTCCTCAACGTGGGTATGCAAGATAGATGGCATTCAGCAGAGTGATACAAATGTGTTTGGTGGGTCAGTTTACTTGCAGAGAGGAGAATGTGCTCTCTGGTAGGTACCTCTAAGTCGAGGGACAACATGACACTGCTCTGCATTTAAACAGACATGGTGCTGTTTGAAACTATTAGTAAACTCTCTTACACTCAGCAAAGGAGACCTGGCAGCTCTGGCAAAGGAAACGGTGCCCTCGTTCTGAAACTGCTCGCAAAAGCTGCCATTTCACCTTACTGCTATAAGACAAAAAAAGAAATATGTAGAAAACACCAGTGAGGGGCAACATCTGCTCCCATTTTGCAGCATGTGATTTAGCAGAGTGCAGCAAAAAAATAGAAAGGAAAGAATCAAGCAGACAAAGGAAAGCACTTGGTACTTCTTGATGCCAGAGCCAGAGATGAGCTAGCAACGTAGCAGGTGTGAGGGGATGGAAATAGAGGGCCGTGCAGGCACCAATTAGCTGTACTGGCTAAACCAAACATGGACACAGCAAACTGCATTCAAAGGAGGAAATGCAGAATGTGCAACTGGTAGGCCACTTAAGCTCAAGGAAAGGACTGATGAGCGCAGAAAGCGTTCCTGGCACTTCCAAGCTGAGCAAGATGGGACAAGGGAAAAAAAAATCCCTTATAAATATTTAGCTACTTGTAAAAGACAAATAGTGCTACAGACAGAAAGTATTTAAGTATTTTCCACTGATTTGGTGCTAACTATTCCAGGCACCTTCCACGGCATTAGCCTTTTCCCACACCTTCCTATTCTATAGTTCTAATGAAGACCTGCTGAGACTGGTCATTTCTCGACACTTCCTGGTGTCTAGGCTAAGACATCAAACACACAAGTTCCTTGATTACTTGCACTATTCGTCAGTGCTTTACCATGAAATACTTCTTACCATCTAGAAAGATTTTTTATGGGAAACTCATGTATAGCACTTTCTTCTGAACTTCAACTCCATACGGCTATCCAAAGCACACAACTGCTAGCTATTGGCTTCAGTTTCCACCTGCACCATTTGGACTGGCAGGAGCTGTTTGGAAGTGTTTCATTTGGATGGTTAGCTACTGCTGAACAATACTTCTGATTCCTATCACATTGTCACAGCACATCACCATGTGAGAAGAGTTTAATGACAAGCTTAGCTCCTTGAGAAACACAACATTTAGGTGAATAAAAGCCCTGGTGGTGCTTTGGGCAGAAGCAAGCATTGCAGAGCAGTTAACAAGGGGAGTGCAAGAGAGGAAGGCAGTCGGTAACCAGCAGCAGCAACTTATAAGAACAAAATTGCTAAAGCTAGAAAATACATGTTCAAATGGAAGTACAGAAACAGTGTTGACAATACTTACCACCACATCAGTCCCTGTGGTATCATTAGAAAACAGTCTGTAGATACTGACCATCCCATTTGGCTTAAGAGGGGGCCTGATGTTCACCATGACTACTGTTGATTCAACTGTGTCGAAGAGGGGAGCTCCCAGGCCCTCAGGAGGGGCAGGGCCTGTCCGGCAGCGGGACCAGCTGCTTGGTGTCCTGCCTGCTGAGTTTACTGACCACACCTTGCACAGGAAAACAGAGAAGCTGTTAGTGGAAGACTCAAGCCTACAAAACATCCACAGTGGTGGTTACCCAGGGATGCTACTGCAGCTTTACTGACACAGAGAAAAATCAACTGCAATGACACCCATGCGAAACATCCCTTGACAGCCATGCACCTGTGTTGACCCGGTGACTTCCTATCAGAAGAATGAAATGTTTCACTGCTACATTTAGGAGGAGATTCACATTTTTAGAAGGAGATTTCATGTCTCAGACAGTATGTGTTTGTGTGTCTCATTCATGCCTGATTTCCAGACTCTGAGTTCCCACCACTATCTGTGTCATACCATGCAAAGAGGACTCCTTCAGAAGCTGTGCCCAATAGTGCTAATATTTTCAAAGACATCTGTACAACAATACTGATATGCAGTCCTGACAGTTTCTCCCTTCTATACATTTCCTTCATGTATGCAAGCAGGCCCAGTGAATTCAGCCTGGCACTGTTATGTTCACTTTGACCAAATCACAAAACCCAAATTCTAGTTAATCTTTAAATCCAGAAAGTTTTACAGGCACATCCCTCTCAAAAATATTATAAATCATTCAACAATATTTTCAGTAACCCATAATATAAATAAAGCCCATTGAAAAGTGTAGTTAAGTCAGCATCTCTCATTTATTTTCTATACATTCACTTTATTGTATAAGCACAAAGGCGAGTGCTTCAGTTCCCACATTTCAAAATTTAGCAGCTTGAATTAAGCCTGATTAAAAACCACATGTCTCTATGAACTATGCCTACTAATTTTGTCAGCTTCCCAAAACCAGAGTGATCTGCAGACTACATAAAACTCAGCACTTATTAAACACACTCTCCAACAAATCTGCATGAAAATTAAATTTTGCTTTCATCAAGGAGTGAATAAACATATGGAAGGATGTATAATCTTATTTATCAAAAACCATTTGTATAATTAAACACGAATATCATAAAAGGTTGCCTTAGGTCGTCATTTGCATGAGTAAGTAATTTGTAGAATGTCAGTTACAATAGACAGAATAGATGGATGCATGAATGTATAGGGTTAAATTAGGCTCAATATTAGCCAACCACACAGTGATCAATCAGAATGATAGATCTAAATGGCAATACAAGAGGACTGTCTGAGCGATTTTTTAGTATAAGTATTCCTTAGTAAGCTTTCATGTTGAGCAGTTCTAACTGCAGTAAAACATGTTCTTATGAGATCTACACTGGGCAGAGGCCCTGGGGAAGTGGGTAGTGGTACTATGCCTTAAAAAAAAAAAAAGGGGGGGTCTTCAGAACTGGCCCTGGAGTTCTTTCAGCTTGCAATATTAAGTTCCAAGACCATGGGACAATTTGCAAGAGGTCTGTGGAAGGAAAAATGCCCAAAACCGCTAAGAGACTTTGAAGACTGTGGTTCCACCAATTCCAAACCCGAAGTTCCTGCCTGATTCCATCAGTAAGATATAGTACCATTCAGTGAAACACTGCAAAGTACAGATGATGCCCTCCGATAAAAAGCTCAGCCAAAGCACTTTCATTGTCAGTGAAATCAGTAATATATATCTGTTGTGAAATTTTTATAAAGTCAAACTCTGTTCACTTTACTGCAGTAGGTCAAACACTCTATCTCAGTTCAGTCTCAGCTGCTACAAAGATTTGCCCACAGTTGTTCATTTCAAGGGGCATATTTCTTTGTAGAGAGAATAAGCCACATATGGAAAGAGCAGCTCAGAGTGTGCCATTGGCATTGACTCAGTTCTGACCTAGGTTCAAATGCTCCAGTTACATCCAGGTTGTGGCCTTAATGAGCATGGAGCGTAACAGTGTCAGACCTGACCTGCTGAGCAAGCTGCTCACAGAAAAACTAAAGTTAGAAACAGGGGCATCCTCTGTAGCACAAGTATTCAGCCTCAGAATGAGATCTCAGAAATTCAGAGGAGAGCAGGATGCAACTCATTTGCGATGCACATGCCTCAATGAGAGCTGGATGGACGTACCTTCCTCCATCAACTGCTCTCCTGTCATAGGTGTCTATGTCTTGTCTTTCAGAAAGCAAACTTTATTTCATTTCAGACAAACAAAGGCTTTTTCTTTCAATACAGTTTCTTTGGACAAGGAAAAAGGGGATGCTCATCCCCCATCACACTACAGATAAGTGGTTAAAGGACTGCTCCAGGAGTCAGGTAATCTTGCTTCAATCACAAGCTCCCTCCTGTCCAACCCTCCAGAGTGGGAACGCTCAGGCAGATGACCCATCTTTGTACTTGAGGTGCTCCTAGTTCTCCCTTCAGAGCTGTTTTACTGTGCATGAACATAATGAAATTAAGGTTGACTGGGCAGAGCACAAGCAAGCGTCAGCAGCCACAGTTACCCAGCCCCTCCTCAGGCAGGTAAGGGGGTGCTGAGGTTGCAGTCCATCCCCTGGTCACCATACTTCTTTTCCTCTTGAAAAAAAGTTGAGGTCACAGCCATATGCATGTGGCTCCAACAGTCAGGCACGCTCTAAGCATGCCTTCTCAACAGACAGCAGCTACTCAACCCTGCCAAGACATGTTTCTAGCAGAAAACCTTTAGGTGTCCATGAAACTCTCTAACACCCACTTCTGAGACTGTTGTGACAGCTGAACAGGACTTCTGAGGATCTAAATTCTGGATTTACACTGACTTAAGCTGGATTCCCTTAACTCCCTCTGCTTCTGCTTAACCATCTGTAAAAGGATGAATGGGTATAAAAATATTTCCCTTTGAGAATTGCTGTCCAAGTAAATCTTGGTCAGCATTTGGAGGCTTGGAGCAGAAGTGCCCAGAACTGACTGCAGATGGAAATGCTGAAGTTTTGCCACTTCTTTGCATGACGAAATGGGACAGCATGGTAACAGAAGCCAAAATAAAGGATGCCTGTTAATATCAGAGGTTTGGTTGTGGTTTCATCACAAAACAGTCATGGATGAAAGCTATTACTGGACAAGCCTGATTAAATGGAAATTTCATGGTTTGGACTTTTGTAAAAACCTTTTTGTGCTCAAAAGAATTCTTCTGAATTTTTATATGGTCAGCACCAAAAAGTGCTTAACTCCATTGATACAGAAATGTAAAGAGCTTAACAGGCAGTAGTATTACCTGAGGTGTATAATGAAGAATACGAGACCACAGGCACCTGGGGCAAACAAGAAACATCCACATCTCAGGGATGTGTTGAATGGCAAAACACAGACAGCAGAAAGCTAACAAAAGTTTCTTATAACTTGTCTTTCTCAATATACTGCCTCCAAAACATTAAGTCTGACATCATGGTACACGGCTCAGCAACCTGCCAAAAGATGTGGTGCTCTTAATGGCTGCACTGTCCCAAAATAGCCAGGAGAGGGCTCTGAAATCAACTACATGGGTTACTGCTTCAGCTGCTTTATCAATCTGCTGGCCTCTGGCCCAGACTGCACTTTGAAGTGAAGCCAGAGAGAAAGAGAGGGGAAACCTCTCCGGAGACCATATATTCAGAGGACTGAAGAATTCTAGTTACAAGTAACGAATGCTGTTTTTTTTCCATCATAAATGAGCTTTCAGAGATCGCAGCTCCTGTAAGAAACCAGTGATCAGCTGTTGCTCAAAATGATCACAGGACAACCTCAAGGTTCATTGGCATGGCAAGGAGGGACACAACTTACAAGAGGCAGGAAGGAAAGTGCTGAGAAGATGGCAACAACTTTACCATGGTAAGCCCAGCCTGTTCAGGCTTAGAAAAGCTGAGTAACAACTCCTTTCATAAAGGGCAAAAAACCACTAAGGCCCTCAGGTGTGGAAAAATCATGGTATTGTAGATGCTGACAGTGGAAGAAGCCTATTAGATTATTTACTCTGTCCCTGATCCACACAGGTGCACCTGCTGTAACACTTTAGAAACCTCAGATCCTTATTAAGGAAGCTATGTCTTAAACTAAAAAAGAAGCTTTTCTTTCATCAAATGAGATAATATAGAAAGGTATTTACTCTATACAGGAAGTGCTAATGGAAGCTGGGGGAAACAGCTGGATATATACTTCCATATGTCCTCCAAAGCTGCAACACAAGAAACGCACTGGAAGAAGAAAAGCAATGATAAACTGAGTGAGCATTACGGCCTTGTGATGAAAAAGGGAAAGTGAAGAAGCTGCCAAAATAAAACACTTAAATTACAACCCCTCAAAGGACAAAAATAGTCCAGAATTAAGACAGAAAACACAGTGCTTGGCCAAAAGCTCCCTGAAACAGAAAAGAAAACCCTTGATCACACGACTCTATGTGAAGAAGTGCAACCATGGCTGACTGAGCAGCAGTTTGGCAGAGGACATTGTGTGTGTGCTTAACGCCTGCCAGCTCACAACACTCCCATCTCAGACCTGGTTCAAATAACGTGGCAGGTATTATGGCTTTTAACACAGGAACCATCCAGAAAGTCACCAAGTCAGAATCTTCTCTGCTCCTGCAAAGGGGAGCCTTGGGCAACTGAGGGGCAAAAGAGAATGAGAAACAATCTGTTGCTGGGGAGGTCTCATTCTTGTTCATTTCTACTTAAGTGTGAAGCAGTAGTTTGCCTGACTGAAGGCAGCATTCCTGAGGTCCTGACAAATTCACAGGCCAGGGAGAGCTAGGAACCTCTGCTTTGCAGGGAGGCCAGATGCTCCTCACCCTTCTGGCTTGCAGGAAATCATCAGAAAGGAAACTGAGACAAGCAGCTGACTACCCCCCCAGCAGTGATGCCTGGCTCCCACCTTGTCACACAGGCATGGTACATCATACCTCTTTGCACTGCAGTTCGCATCTTCCTTCTGTGAGGGTCAGGACCTCAGCTCTGTATATGGTTAGCAGCTTGCACAGGTACCTTACAACTACCTGGAAGCAGGTTGTAGTGTGGTGGGTGTTCATCTCAAGTAACAAGCAGCAGGATGAGAGGGAATGTCCTCAAGTTGTGCCAGGGAAGGTTTAAGCTATATATTAGGAAATACTACTTCACTGAAAGGGGTGTCAAGCACTGAACAGGCTGCCTGGGAAGTAGTGGAGTCACCATCCCTGGAGGTATTTCTGGCACTTAGGGACATGGTTTATTGGTGGATTTGGCAGTGTTATGTTTACAGTTGGACTTGACGATCTTAAAGGTCTTTTCCAATGTAAACCATTCTGTGATTCTGTGACTTGAATCTCCACTATTAAGGCATCCACTGTCTGCACACGCCTGTGGCTTCTGATCTTTCGAAAAAGCATTCAATGCTGTCACTACTTGGCACATGCAAAGAGAGGTAAATGGAAGCAAAGAAGGATTCATGACACCCTTTTCTTGCTAGAGTTGTTTCATGGAGGCCACAAAGACATAACTCTACTTTGAGACTTTGCTTTGGATTGAACTCAGATTTGTTCCATTTTTAACCCTACGCTTGCATAATTGCAGAGTTTTCACAGTGTAATTCTTTTCCAAGATAGCAACACATTTTAGGGATATACAAGATATGATATCAGCAAGTTTCAGAAATGCAGCACCCAATTTTTAGTCTTGGCTGGTGAAAAAAACAGAGAAGCTCCCTCTCACCATCAGTTGCAGTACCCTTCACAAGTCTTTCTTCTCATTCAAACTGACCGGTGTGCAGCTCAGGTAATTTGGAGTTACTTATGCAATGTCAGCACACCTCAGAGCACAAAACTTGTCTACAAAATCCAGCGTTCAGCATTAGGATAATGTATTCACATCTGGACACTACAGTGTCAAGCAACGTAGAAAATTTCAAAAATGGTTGCAACCTACAGGGGACAGAGCAAAGGCAAGAGAAAGAGAATATTGTGCCCACTCATGACCAGGTGTACAAAGAGGCAGTAAACAAATATGTGCTTTCTGATTGTCCATCCTCAAATCCATACTTAAACCTCTTCAATATTCAGTTAGCACCCTTAGGGAGGCCATAAACATATAATGGGATAGATTTTAGGTCCAAGCTTCTAGCACTGTGATAATTTGAGCTTCTTAACAATGCTATTCAGCTTCACTATTGAAATGTTAATAATAAAAGTACTAAAGTACTAAACCCATTCTGGGGAAGGGAAAGACAACAGACTTTGGGACTTATAGAAAATTACCAAATTCTAAAGGAACTAGTTCCATATAACATAGTGTAACACCAGTAATTAATGAGGGATGTAAACAAGTTTAACTCTAAAAGGTAGAAAATTAAATAATTTGTTTCCTATGGGTATATAATGAGATAGTTACTAAGTTCCCATGAGAGAGATAAGCAGATATTAAAAGGTCTTTCCAATACCTGTAATGGCTAAGGGCAACAGCTAATTCAATAGGTTCGATCAAAATCACCACTTCTTCCTCCGCTTCTGATTTATTGCTTTGGCTGTAGTTAGTCATCACTCATTTTAGTTTGCTTTTCAGCAGTCATAAATTATGCCTCATAAATAAAAAGATACAATCAAGGAAATCATATCAAGTCATCTACAGCCCTGGAGTATATTTTCCCCTGGTACTCACACTAATGTCTTTTTAAAGGATAGCTTGCCATGGTTTTGAATATGTCAATTTACCGAGAAAGGTCTTGCAAGAATAACGCTGTAACAGTCTCACTGTCAACTTTGAAAGCCAACAAATCCAGCTTAATATCCACATTTAGTTTACTGAACAAGAAAATCAAGGTTTGTTGAATCAATGCATTGTTTAAGTACTTGAATTTAGGATGGTATTGACAACAGAAATATGATGCCTGAAGTAGGGCTTAATAAAAGAAATCACATAGTTTCAAATGGCCTTTATCCCCACTCTCTACCCTCTGCCAGGGGAACAGAAGCATCTAATTCAGCAAAAGGGTATTTATCAGCATTATATGTGTGAAAAAACCCTGTTATGTCTGATTTACTTTTCAGAAGCTGAGACTGATCTCGGTAGCCTAATGCAGGTACAGTATGCAAAACTGTTTACTTAGAAGCAGAGAGCACAAAGAACCTTGTAAGAAAAAAGTGACTTTTCTAAACAAAATGAAGAAGGGATAATGAGTAGGGAGTACAAGAAAGAACTACATTTTATTTTATGTCACTAGCAAAACTTTCTGTCAGGGAGATGGGAAAAAACGGTGAATTAAAAACATGAAAAGGAGCCAGATATGAAGGAAATGGGTAACTATCCAATACTGACCAGTTAGAAAACCAGTTTTGCTCCACTTTAACTGCGCAAGTCACTGAGGTATTTGTCAGTAACTAAGCAGCACAATCTGGAGCTCAGCCAACAATCTGGCAGTCAGGCTGGTAAACTAACTGTCATCCTTGTAATCTCTGAAAGTGACCAAGAGGGCTGACATAATCTGCACTCCATGTATTTGGTCTTGCCTTAACCTTCATGAATTTGCACCCATTATTTTTCTCTTGCTTTTCCTAAAGTCAGAATATGATTTGTTTTCCCTTTGAGAGCCCAAGATGGAGGACCCAAACCATATTTTCCCTTGTATATCTCAAGGTACTTCCTAGACCCCTCACCTGGTCGCAGTAATTTGGGTGTGAGAAGCACATTTCACAAGCAAGAGGGATGGGCCTTCTGCAGCACGCAGAGGCAGACAGCTTCAGGGCTACAGACCCACCTGCCTTGGTGCACTGTGTAATCCTCCTGGAGAATAAATTTCTGCAGGAGCCATAAAACTTTCTGGAAAGGGAAAATCCTGCTTTTCTGTGTTTACATGCTCCATGCCTACCAAGTGGAAATTAGGATTCATTCTAAACCAGGAAGACATTACGCTATTAATCTACAGAAACAGTCTTAAGTACAAAATTAAGTGCAATTGTGGAAGAACGATATTGCACTTGCATGTAAATTGCACCATACTCCAATAACTCTGCTGAACAGAAATAAATGTTACAAATGCCACAATTCTCAGTTCTACAGGGCCTTCCCTTGGAAGACAAAACCAGGTATGACTCGGTAGGTTGTTGCATGGTAACATGGCACACCATCCTTGATAGTTCCTGAGAAGGGCGTACACACTGCATTTCAAAAATATTCTAGGAATCAAAAAATTACACTTGCAAACTGGCTAGGCCTTATGATTTATGGAGTTTGTTTAAGTTAGTTTTTTTTTCCTTCGGAAGATCAAGCATTTGCATGTGTTTAATACAGCTGAGGATCTCAGGCAGCATTCCAACAAGTACCTAAAAAGCCAGATGCTCTAGAAAATGCAAATGTCTGAATACACAAATAGATCAATTGAGACCATTTTAAAGATCTAAGTAACCATTTCCAAATACAGAACAGTAGGCACATTAATCTTCTTAACCCCCCTGCCCCCAAACCTAGTAGATGCTAATATGCTTATGCAGATCTGGCCCTTAAAGAATAAAAGTGCTTCCTTGCACAATAGTGACCTAAGCATTTAGAAGGCATAGTCCCTTTGACCAGCATGAGCTTCTAAAGTGTCTTCATCAATTTTGAAAGTGAAACTTTTGCATCTAGTCTCACAAGCCTTGAATATTCAGGTGAAGTTTCCAGCAAATGAAAAAAACCAAAAACCCCACAAAAAAAACCCTAAGATGAAAACCACTCTAAAATCCTGATTCCAGATCCAAAGAATATGCCAGGGTTCGTTGAACTAAACCTCAGTACCTCCAAAAAATCTGGAGAGAGCCCCATCACGGCATTTTGATTTTTTCTGCATTCTGCTGGAGGAAATTCAGTTGCATTCGAAGTTTTATGTCCAGCAAACAAGTCTCAAATGCAGAGGCAGCAGAATCAATGTCCTGTTTAAGTGAAATATAAATCTGGTTTTCATCAGCATAATAGCAAAAGCCAAGCCCTATACTTGTGAATAACTCGTCTCACAGGCAAGATATAAATTGCCAACAATGGAGGGGCTCAGAATAGATCCCAGAGGACTGCTGCAAGTGACATAAGAGGAAGAAAAACATGTGCATGCAAAAACCTCTTGCAGTGAAATAAACGGCCACCAGTGAAAAAAACTAAAAAATGATTTAGGGTCCCAGTCAGCAGCACAGCGCAGTTACGAAGTAGAACCAAGATAAAAACCAAAGTCTTGAATACAGGACAGTAAACCACCGGAATCCGGACAAGAGACTTTCTTTGTTACCCGTCACTAACAGACCATAAAAACTTTGGTTTAAGCAAGTCTCTGTGTTACCAGCTTCCCAAAAAGCCAGCTTCTGACTAAGATAATTGAAAGCTGATGCAGTTGAGAATGTTCCACAGCCAATGTCTACAACTTGAGATGTTTTTCTTTATCTAAGAAAGCTTCCTAATTAATAAGCAGGGCTTGGGTCTGCTACAACACTTGCTACCTACCCATTCCCATCTGCATTTGAATTCTCATTCGGCACAGATCCTGTCCAAAATAGTAAAGAGATCTGGTCTAACAACAGTTCTTCTACAAGAAAACTACAGTAAACAGAAAGCAGACTTCAGACTGTTCTGGGCCTACAGGTGCACCCTAAAGAAGCATTAAAGAAAAGCTGAAAGAAAGAAAAGGAAAACTTTATATTTGTACATAGTAGGACTTAAAACACTGAAGCAGGTTATTTCCAGGAAAGATTTAACAGCTTTGCTCATGAGAGAAGTGACAACTGGAAAATATACCTGGAAAATTCACCCTCAACTATTTAAAGTGCAATAATTTTCCTGGCTTCAAGTAATTTCCATTTCTACTTTGGAAAGTATTATTAAAGCACCTCCTGTATTGCTAAGTTCAGAGAAGATGTCATTAGGTAACTGAAGGAAATCAAGTAATGTGGACCTGCAGTTAGCAACAAGAAGCAGTCAACTCACAAATACTCATCATTTCATAGAATTATAGAATGGTTTGGGTCAGAAGGGACCTTAAAGATCATCTGCTTTCAACTCCTCTGCCACGGGCAGGGACACCTTGCACTAGATCAGGCTGCTCAAAGCCTCATCCAACCTGGCCTTGAACATCTCCGGGGACTTGAACATCTCCGGGGATGGAGCAGCCACTCCTTCTCTGGGTAACCTTGGCCAGTGCTTCATCATCCTCACAGGAAAAGATTTCTTCCTAATATCTAATCTAAATCTACTCTCTTTCAGCTTAAAATTGTTACCCTTCATCCTAACACTACATTCTCTGATAAAGAGCCCCTCCCCATCTTTCCTGCAGGCTGCGATAAGGTCTCTTTGGAGCCTTCTCTTCTCTAGACTGAACAACCCAAACTCTCTTAGCCTGTGCTTATATGGGAGGTGCACCCACCCTCTGATCATCTTCAGCACAAAGCTAACAGACACATTTTTCACACTGGCTGTTACCTTACAGACATGCTGCCAATACAGAAGCATCAACAGGAAAAACAGAGTTTGGGATTGTCAAGCAGAATAGTAAGGCTTTGTGGATACTGCAATAACCACACTTTTCTAGTAGTATCCTAGGTTATCTTCTAAATAGTTTTAAAATTGTTCCTTCAGAATCCTTTTCTTATTTAATTTGATTTATTATGAAATTGGTTCAGGGTGCTCACATAGTCTGTACAATCTCCATCCATCCTTGGAGATTTAAAGATGGAAAACTTGATCCAAATCTTAACTGGACACAGCCCTGAGCAGCTGGCTCTATCTGGACCTGCTTCAAGCAGGGAGTTAGGCTAGATGCCTTCAGAATGTCCCTTCCAGCCTACATGACTCTGTAAGTCTACTGCACAGGTACACATAGCAGCTGGATAGACTGAACTGCTAACGTAACAAGGCAACTTCAGAGATTTAATTCTTCATGGTTTCTGGCTACCAAAAAAGAACACAACAGTAGGAGTGGAGCACAGCTACTGAAGAAGCTGATCTGTAAAGTGCATGCTAGCCAGATTTGCAGATGACACCATACTGGGGGAACCCAATATGTCTAAGGGCAGGTGTGCCATGCAGAAGGGCCTAGAGGAATGGGTCACCAGGAGCTTTATGAATTTCAGCAAGGACAAATGTGAAGTCTTGCACTTGGGAAGGAATAACTCCTTGCAGCATTACAGAGTAGGGACTGATCAGCTGCTGGAAAGGACATAGGGGTCTCAGTAGACAGAAAGCTGAACATGAGCCAGGAGTGTACTCTGTCAGCAAAGATGGCCAACAGCATCTTGAGCTGTTTAAAAGGAGCATAGACACAACTAAAGGAAATGATTACAGGCCTTTACTTAGCATTTGGTCTGTTTTGGCCTGTGAAAACAAGGAAGATATAATTTGGAGCAATTTCCCTGGAGGGCTGTCAAGGTAATCAGAGGATTGGAGAACGTAACTTATGAGGAGAAGCTGTGGGATTGGAGCTTGTTCATCCTGGAGAAGAGATGGCTTTGGAAGGCCATGCTTGCAGTCCCCCAGCACCTACCCATATGCTAACAAGAAGATAAGTCCACATTCCTCAAAATGGTACATGATGGGAGGGGACAAGAGAAAACAGGTATAGTTTAAAGCAAAATAGTTGCAGACTGAACATAACAAAAAAAAAACTTTTTCACAATGGGGACAGTCAAGCAGCGGAGCAAACTGTCCCAAGAGGTAATGCAACCATGCTCCAAGGATGTTTTAAAGATGAAACTTTATCAAGTCCTGCATAACCTCATATGATCTCTTAGGTGATCCTCCTTTGAGTAGGAAGTTGGACTAGGAAGGCCTCCTGAGAGCCCTTCCAACCTGAATTATCTTGTGGTCCTAGAAAGTAAATAAGCCTGTAAAAGGCAGCCTAGCATCACCTTTTCTTTATTTTCTTTTTTTTTTTTTGAGCATCTTTTTTTCTTTGAGGATTGTCAAACTAATCTTCACGATACATCACATGTACAAATATTGTATATAGAATTGGTAGTGAGGCTTAGTGGTACCCTGTTTGGTTGCAAAGAATCATAGAATCATAGAATCATAGAATAACCAGGTTGGAAGAGACCCACCGGATCATTGAGTCCAACCATTCCCATCAATCACTAACCCATTCTCCTTAGCACCTCGTCCACCCGTGCCTTAAACACCTCCAGGGAAGGGGACTCAACCCCCTCCCTGGGCAGCCTCTGCCAGTGCCCAGTGACCCTTTCTGTGAAGAATTTTTTCCTGATGTCCAGCCTAAACCTCCCCTGGCGGAGCTTGAGGCCATTCCCTCTCGTCCTGTCCCCTGTCACTTGGGAGAAGAGCCCAGCTCCCTCCTCTCCACAACCTCCTTTCAGGTAGTTGCAGAGAGCAATGAGGTCTCCCCTCAGCCTCCTCTTCTCCAGGCTAAACAACCCCAGCAAGTATGCCTATTCACAGAGAATATCACATTAAAAAGAAATCAACCTTAGACTGGTGTAATATTACATCTACTTACTTTTAGATACAACACATCTAAGGTTGGGTTTGGTTTTTTTTTTGTGAAGACCTAACTTCCCCTAACTTAGGTGAAGTCTGGGGAAAGACTTCAGATGTTTATAAATAGCAAAGTTCTTAGTTCATAGACTGAAATGAAGTAAATCAAGTTTTACATTATCACTAGTGCTCTATGATAAAAAAATGATGCTAAAACTTGTATCTTCAACACAGAAAAAAAAAATACAGGTGAAAGGATGGCAGAACAGGTCTCGTTGCCTTATGTTAGCTTTACTGGAAAAAACACAAAAGTAAAAATACCCATGTGCATGAGAAGTAACAACAGTCATCAACAGCAAATTCATTTTTGAAGCATCCATGAAAACTGCTTGTGATCTTAGTGCCTAATTTAAAGAGAAAACAACCCCAGTCCTTTTTGATGTAAAATACCTTAAGATTGTAAAGCAAAAATTAATTCAGAATAGATTGAGAGAGAATGGAAAAAAAAAGAGTAACTAATGAAACGCAGCTGCCTTTTAAGAATTAGAACTTCACGGTACTCACATAACAGTAGAACCTTGCAAAAGCTCTGGAGGGTACACAAACAGCATACAAGATACACAGGTACTTACGACTGAGCTAAAGAAAAATGACTGATGAATGAATGTATTGCTTGTTCAAAATTATTTTCAGCTTCTCAACTATTTAAAATACATTAACAATAATCATTCAGGTATTACAACACTATTAACATTAGAAATGAGATGTGTTTGTTCATTGTAAATGTAAAGTAAGGTTCTCAAAGTGTACAGGAATCATAATCAGTGATGCTAAATGACTTCAATTCCCACCTGATATTCATATTCTGTGTAAGGCAGCAACTTGTCATCTTTGAAGGAGGTTGAAGAGCCATTGTAAACAAGTGTGAGGTCTAAATTTATGTGGGCTTGAGTTGTTCGCCTTCTGTAAAGTTCGTAGTATAAAATCCTCCCATTTGGCTGCTGTGGGCCAGTCCATAGAATGGAAGACGTTGACTGGAAGCCACTGGCTCTGGTCTGTATTTCGATGAGAGGGGCAGGCTGCACTGCTGGGGGTGACTCCAGTGTCTGTACCGACGCCCACTCACTGGAGGCACAACCCAGCTCTGTGCAAGCTTGGATCTGTACTTCATACCTTTGGGAAAGTAAATCAGGAATTAAGTGATTAAAACACTACAAACACAAGTACAGACCGTCCATGAGATCTGAATCAAATATACATGGGGTGGGGGTGGTAATTTCTCTTTGTCTTTGTTATGAACATAGATTTACATGCTTGCATAGCAAAAAAAGAATATTGTCTTCTGGGTTTTGATTTGTGGGTGGGTTTTTTTCAGAGCAGCATTAATATCTGCAGGATATTTTGACTTTGATGATAAGAATCAAAATGATGATTCATTGTAGGAGATGATTTGGATATCATTTGAGAGTTGTAGAACTTCACTCTATTACTCTTCTCTCTTTGGATTTAGATTAGTTATATGTAAATAGAAGACACACTTATCAACCATGTAACACACACAAATTATGCCTACACAAATATATAACGAAAGGTCAGGCAAATAATCAAGAATTAGTGGGGAAGATATTACACAGAATTAAGTGTGCTCCTTCTGTAGCTGAGTCTGGTACCCTCTCTTATGTTTTAGCTTTCACTTAAACTTAAGTCAGCTCCAAGGTGTGAGCATATTCCTAGTATGACTCCATTATCTCAGCTGAGCTACACTGCGAATGGGCTAGCTAACAGGTCTTTGGTCTCCCCACTCCGAACTTTGTTATCTAAAGCCTTATTTATTCTGGAATGCAAACACCTTGCAGATGATACACTAGTACAAGATTGCAGGTATTGGAGTTTATAGCAGAGTGCTGAATTACCTCTTGTATTAATTACCATCTGAGTCAACTCTATGCACTTCATCAAGATGATATATAGCTGGCATTACTATAAACTTAAAAAATCCTCGTTTTATCATGTGCTTTTGGGTCTGACTATCTGTTTAAATGAGATGGTTAACCTATCTGCCAGCCTATGGATTCACCTTGCAGCATTCATTTGATAAATGAGGTCTTCCAGACTTACCTACTGTAGGGTTGCAGTTCAGCCACTATGTATGACCGTCTCATAAAGGAAACATGAGATGTGTTAAAGTCAACAGTTTTCTTTCCTGTTTCAGCAGGCTTGTGGATTGAGATTGTGTAATTTCTAATGTCACCATTTACTTTGACAGGAGGATCCCAGGCCACCAAAATCTCCTTTGAAGACCACGCTTGCAACCTAGGAGGCAACATCCCAGATGGGGCAGAGGGGTTGGTTTTTATCTGAGCTGATGGGCTGGTCACACTCCCTTGACTGTTATTTGCAGTGACAGTGTAGCTGTACTCCATGCCTGGCATTAGGGTGAAATCAAGATATCGAGTTTCCAGACCTGAGTAAACAAGAACACCATCCCTCCTTAGCTCATAGCTTGTGATTTTACCATTAGGGTTAGCTGGAAGTTTCCATGTGATTTCAATTGACTCAGAGCCCGTGACAAGCAGCCTTGGAGCTTCCATATTTAACGGCGGGGCCTCCATGGTCATCACTGATTGGGATATGCTAGATGTACAGCCCCCTGCAGTACAGGCAACCAATGCAAAATCATACTGTGTGTAAGGCTGTAGATTAGAAACCAACATTTGCAAACTTTTGCCAGGATGATACTCTTCATTGTTTAATTTCAATATGTACTTGGTGATATCTCCATTTTGTATTTGAGGAGGTGCCCAGGATGCATTAATTTGAGTAGCACTGACAGCCTGCAGAGATGGTGGATCCACCAAGGCAGGAGCTGCTTCCAGTGTCTGTATCGTAGCTGGTTCACTGGTAGAGCAGCCTCCCATTGTACAAGCAACTATCGCATAGCTGTACAATGAATAGGGCAGTAAGTCTTCATCTGTGTAGTTGAAAGTAGCAGCATCAAAGCTGAAAGGATAGAGAACATCATTTTTTAGTAGCCTGTATGACTGAAGAATACCATTGGGCTGTGCGGGGGGGGCCCATGAGATAAGCACTTTATGAGTGTTTTCTGGCACCAAGGATAACCTAGGGGCAGCTAGGCCTTTTGGGGCCATTTGACTAGTCTTTGCCACTGTCCAGGAACTGTCAGTGTAGCCTGCTGCATTCCAGGTACGTATTTTGTATTCATACCTTGTCCATGGCTGTAAACCTTTATCATTATATATGAATGTATTGCTTTCAGTGTTATATTCTGTGAAAACAATTTTCTCGTCCTCTGTTGTTGCACTGTACCCTGCAGCATTTTCTTTTGTGCATCTGTGAATAACTTCATAGCGAATTATTTTTCCATTTGGATTAATTGGCTGCAACCAGCTCAGTTCAATGTTGGTAGCATTCACTGCCTGGATTACAGGTGCCATCTGAGACACTGGGGGTGCTTCATCTGTTCGGACTGGCTGGGGTGGAGAACGAGTGCAGCTTGCCGCGTTGCAAGCTTCCAGCACAAGGGTATAGAGAGTGTATGGCTCAAGGCGCCTGAACAGGAACTGGCGAGATAAACCACTGTACTCCAAGTTATCATCACTGAAAATATTGTAGGTCTGGGGAACAAAGAAATAAATAAAAAGAAAAAAAAATCAGGGAGGGAAGAAAGGACAGAAGCCAGGATAAAAGGAGAAAAATATGTATAAAGCAATTTTTTTTTTCCAATAATGAATGGATGAGACACCCTAATATTTGCAACAGGGTAAGGACTATTGACCAATGATTCAGAAACTTACTTCGTTACTAGTAACAATCACCACACAAACAGATCATTGATACAAAAAGAATATTTGAGACCACTTCACATGATTTTTTCATTTTAGGTGCAGTAATAAATCACTTAGTGACAGTTTTCATCATATTTATTTGTTATCAAGTTTCACTGTGAGGTTCTCATGGTCTCGCACAAAGCTTTTCATGGACTAACTAGAGGAAACTACTTAAGAAAAAAAAAATCCAAATAAAACCACATAGCTGCAGTTTGGCCATGTCTAATGTAAGCCAGATTTCACACACAGATTTCTATACGTTAAATAAACAATTCAGTTCACTATAAATGAACACTTACAGTCATGGGGCAGCACAGAAATGTTAATACTCATTTTAATATAACCACAAGCAGAGAGGGCTCACAGAGTGCCTTGTGCTTACATTCGTCTTCTGTCTTATTTTAAAGTATAATGTATTTGATAGAGTCCTTTTCAGCAAAAATGTTTTAATTTGATATTCAGCATTTCCCTTCTCTTTTTTGATCAAGTGTCAAGATGAAAATTACCTTAATCACACCGTTGGGTTGGGAGGGCTCTGACCATTTTAGCAGCAGAGCCCTGCCATTTTCTTTCTTTTCCACAGTGAAGTTGCTGAGGCCACTGGGTGAAGCTTCCAACGTGCGCACAGATGTCCAAGGGCTTGAAACCTGCCCGGCATTGTTTACAGCGATGACATGAATATGATATGTTGTGAAAGGTTTCAATCCGAATAAATGAGCCTGATGCTTTGTTCCCTGAAGCAAGAATACAGATGTTTGAGTTAGTTAAAAAAGTAATCAGCATCTGTGGTTTATGTCACTTGGAAAATGAGGTCTCAGCTCTGGGTCACTTCTGACCGCTTTGTGGAATATCCCATCTGGTTACCAGAAAGTTTTCGTGGGTTTCCATAGCTGAACCTCAAAAAGAAACTCTGTCATTACAATTGAGCCTTTGGAGCCGACTCCTGGGAAGTTCTGCACAGTCCAAACCTCAGCTAGCAAATATCTTTTACATTTCATTCAGCATGTGCTGAAGCTTTGCTCAGTGAGGATCAGTGCTTGGTACTCTGAAGGATTTAAGCACATGTTAAAACCCATGGTATATGAATGATGCCTGCCTATACAGAACCCTCACACATCTTGTGTGTAGAAGTGATATTTGATAGGCATGCTGAACTGTTCTGTCTACTTAGAGCATTGTAATCTGTTGCATTTCCAAGAGCTCAGTTTTGTTTCTTAATGAAAACAAACTCCTTAAAAGCAGGGAGAGGGGAACAGAGAGAGAAAGAGAGGACACATTGGTTTGTCTCTTCCTGATTTGTAAAGATGTCACTTGGGATGAGACAAATTCACAAGGTAAGATGACTGCAGGGTAACCTGTTGCCTTATAAGAACCTTCTCTCTTTCCCCAGGCTGGAAGAAGCAGACACGCTGCTGATGGGGACGTAGGCAAGTGGGCTAGACCCTCCCTGGCACTGGACCCTCACCTTGCACTGGTAGAGAGAGGCTAGGAGGAGCACAGCTGTTCATGAATCCCACTGGGCTCTGCCACGGCTGAAAGGGCTGGGGCTGACCTGCCACCGAGCCGGACCACAGCCCAGCACAGGGGCGTGCAGGTGGATGCTGCCAGACAGGTATCAGCCATGGCCAGAAGGGGCCACCGGCATCGCAGCTCATGGCTTTATCCAGCTTACCCCAAACAGCACCTGAGACAAACCTGAAACTGCTCCACTTGGATATGAGGCAAAACGAACCTCGGCACAAATTCATGTCTAGGCAGGAAGGTGATACAACCATAGTATTATGTTGAACGGCCGCAAAAGATGCAGTGGCTAACAAGTAACAGGAGTAACATGTTTCAGAAGGAGACTCATCAGAGGGGCAAAGGAGAAAGAATATATGCTGATCACTGATATATTTAGCCTCATTTTTAGTTGTGCTTTTGTATTAATGATATAGATCTCAAGAATGGAAGTGCAAGAATTGTTTCCTTCATGTGGCAGAAATAGCTGAAGTCAATTTTCCTGTTTCAGTAAGTCATATTAAGTTGTTAAATGCTAACACTTCCAATTGTTTAATATTTAAACATTTGTTAAGCTATCAGACTCAGAAACAAATTTTAAAGAAATATTAATTTCTTTTTTTAAATATTAAAAGTTAGATCATAAATATTTAAATAGTTATTTCCTCACAACAATGAGTTAGTCTTTTAGATAAATATAGCACAGCATCTGAATGACCATTATGAATATTAAATCTGAAGATGCCACAAGTACAGATTACGAACATACTTTTCTGATAAATGATTCCTTTTTCTGTTAAACAGGACAAACACTAGCAAGATTAATAATGCAAAAAAGTATAATTCTTAGTTAGGAATTCCCAGTCATCACTGCCAAAAAAGCGTAAGCTCAAATGCAAATAGCAATCACCTCGAACAGATTATATGTAAAAAAGCTCTGGCTGCTGTGGGACATTTAGAAATATCTTTTGTCATAAGAAACACGGAAAGCATGTGGGCTATAAAGCAAAAACATATGTATATTGTCAATAGCAGCACCTGTTCAATTACAGTTTATTTCAGTATGGAGAATTTAGTTCAGCCCCTAGATGGCAATACTATCAAACGTTTTTTGTAACATGAGTACTTAATGATTAACAACGTACGTTCTGTCATCCAACATACTCCAGGTAGCCATTAAAAAAATAACAAAACTGGTTTCATTATACATCCTTTTAATAAACATATATGGCTTAGATCCTTGAAAGTGGAAGTGTTCAAACTGCCATGGCCAAACCCCTATACAGCTGAATACAAAATTATGAACTGCAGGTTAAAGAACAGAGCTCAAATTGAAGTTCATGCTTAGCATAAAAATCTGGCATCAGAAATTATGTTGGCACAAAACATGATTAAAATTAGTTTTACAATTGAATGTGGTCTGTATTAATAGTTTTTATGAGGACAGTTATCTATTAGGTTTTCAAAACAGAACTTTTAAAAGCCTAAAATTTACATTCTGTGGTTCAGGGATGGTGATGGGAGGAAGGGAGCACACAACATTAAATTACTGCCCCTGAACCGCTATACAGAGGCTCTCTGAAGGCACAAACATGTTATTACAAACACCATACAAAAAGCAATGGCTCTGCTTTCTAATCAAGGTGGGTTTTTGTGACAGCAATGCTACAAAACACTTGATTTCTTGTTTTTAAACAGAAAACCAGCGTATTTTTTATTACCCTCTACCATTTTCCCACTAAACCTCGCAATTTAATTATTTACAATCCTCACCATGCTTTGAAATGAAACAAGGATGGAGGGATTTCCTTGCCTGCAGTTCATCATGTTCTCTGGAGACGGCTAAACCATTCCTTCCAGGGATGACTTTTATCCCTGGGTCCTACAGATACTTCTTGAAAAGCAAACGGTTTACACGTATTTTTGTTTTGTTTGGTTTTGAAGCAAGCTCAGGGGATGTACTCCAAGAATACTGAGCCACGTTCTCCCCCGCCCCCTGCACCACTACCATTGCCATTAGTGAATTTACTCAGCTCAAAGGCAGATACTGAAAAGAGGATGGATGGCAGTCTCAGTGATTCATTTTATGAATTACTTAATGTCCTCCAATGACATTTTCAGCCTAGAAATACTGTCCTGCTGGAATGGTCAAATGTATAGAGTAAAATACACCTTGCAAAGGACAACACTGTAACCTTTGGCTTCAGGAGACAAGAACACAGCCTTAAATAGGCACAGGAGCAAAAATCATTGCCTGAAATATTCTCCCAGTCTTTGTCTGCAAAGCTATGAACTCATATGTCCCATACTTACACACTGCTAACAGGCCAGGTTTCTTCTACCATTAAAAGCAATAAACAAAACAAAATTTTAATGTGAACGTTAAGATGTTTGTAGACTGACTGACCATGAAATCTGATGGAATACAATACCATGCTCTCCTTTCTCTGTGTCCTACTGTGAAGCATTCTCACTTGTTCAGTCATTAAATCAAGAATAATCCAGCAAACAGTAAGTGTGTACATGCTCACATTCCTCCTGTAAGGTCTGTCCTGTTAAACACTATAGCGTCTTGGTTTCAGCTTACTGTCTTGATTTCATCTGGGACAGAGTTAAATTTCTTCTTAATTCCTGGTATAGTGCTATGGTTTGGATTTAGGCTGAGAATAACATTGATAACGCACTGGTGTTCTTAGTTGTTGCTAAGTAGTGCTAAACTAAGTCCAGGACTTTTCAGCTTCCCAAGCTTTGCCCGTGGTGAGGTGAAAAAACAGCTGGGTGGAAGGACCCAACTGGCCAAAGGGCTATTCCATACTATACAATGTCATACTCGGAATATACACTGAGAAGATGGTCAGGGGACTAGGGATTGCTGTTCAGGGACAGGCTGGGCATCGGTCAGCAGGTGGTGAGCAATTGTATTGTGCATAATTTGTTTTGTAAATTCATTATTATTATTATTACTCTTCCTCCTCCTCTCTCTTCCTTTGCTGAACTTCTAAACTGTCTTTATCTCAAGCCACAAGTTTATCTTTTTTTCTCATTCTCCTCCATATCACACTGAGGGGGTAGGTGTGTGGGATGTGTGAGCGAGCAGCTGTGTTGTGCTTAGTTGCCAGCTGGGGTCAAACTACAACATACAGAAATGACACCTGAGGCAAGCTGTGATGAGCCACCGTGATCTGATCCCTGTGCTGTAGCCCAGAGCCCAGCCTTTGACATGGCCCTTGCTTTTGGCAGCTCAATCCCCTTCCCTTGCACAGCATTGGCAGGACCACCACTGCTCAAGGCAGGACCGCACCTTTGTTTCTGCTGTGTTACTGGCTTCATGTGCTGCCAGTGACAACACAAGCTGTTAACAGCAACAAACACTCCTCGGCTAATTCTGGTCTTCTAGCTGTAAAATAGGATAAAAGTTATTTAAAATAAAACCTTGTTTTAACTATTTTTCAAAACATAAAATGGGAGAATATGAATAATGAATAATGTATCTGTCAAGATTTGCTTCAGATTGCCTTTTTTGTTTGTTTATTTTTTAATTCATGAGCACAGAAGTAATTTAAAGTCTGGAAACAGATTAGCATAGTCTTTTGTGCTGTTCAAAGGCAGTGGCATCCATAATGGAAGGTGCCTGTCTTCCTTGCCGCCTCTTGGTCCTTCTCCCAGGCATGGGCAGGGCTATGCAGTCTTCAAGGGTTTGATGATTTTACACTGCCTATTGTGATTGCTTTCGACTACTTGAAGTGCCCCTAAGGTGGCAACAGGGTCAAGAGGTGTTTGTAGGTTGAAAATGATCAAAAATTAGCATTGATCTGTAGCTGTCAATAATACTCTGTGCAGGTGGACTCTCTGCACAGATGTCTAAACTGCATACAACTACACAACCTAGTCATCTTTGACTCTATTGATCTGATGAAGCAGCACTTTCCAGTAGTGTCACTCTGGGCTTTTCCCCTTTTTTTAAGGCAGGCCACCTTACCCAGTTGCCCAGGTCTCAGGGCACAAGTTTAAAACATGACAGATACATCAGAAATGTCCGAACCACTGAAGAGCTACTGAACAGGCAGCTTGAGTATCTGTCCTTTCTTCAGGGGTAATCATCAACATTCAGTAAATCATCACCAGTCATGTCAAGGTTAGGCTCTTCTCTCTGTTAAGGTTAGGTTTCTTCACTTCCCCTATCTTCTCTTAGTACAGTAATCCCTATTTTGCAGGTATCTTTGATACCTGATTAAAAAGCTAGCTCATTCTGTGACTCTGATGAAATTCAGTGACATGAGACACTATCCCACTGCTAATGATAGGAGTGGTACAGGGTTCTAAACCTGTTCTTTCATAACCCACAGATGTAAATGATGGGATGGTAATGCAGCACGACATTCCCTTGTCTACATAGGCAGAGATGCTGAACTCTCCTAGACAAGGGAGGAGAAAGCTGTGGTGTCCTGGCAATCAGAATGTTAATTTTACCATTCTCCAATGTCAATTTTCAAATTCCCTACCAAGTAAATCAAAGCAATTCCTTCAAAAGTAAGACAAGTGATAGGGAATGCTTGGGGTTTTACTAAGGTACTCAGTGTATCCTCACCTTTGTCATTATCCTGTTATCCATTTTCTCCTCTAATTCAGATTCTTTGCCATTTCTGAAAAATGCTGGGAGTGCTTCCACCTTGACACTGATGTTCACTCTTATGTCCCAGACTGCTTCTTAGCCTCTGCTTTCACTCTGAAAATTTCACCAAGCTCATATTTGTATGCAGTCCTTAGCTTGTCCTTTTGGTTGCCTCCCCTCTTAGGCTTACCTCATGCACACTGAGCTTTTTTCATTTAAAAAAATATACTCTATTCTGAAAGCCTTCTGCTCAAATTTACAAGGATATAAGTTACAGATACACAAGGAATCTCTGAGTCCCTTTTTGTAGCAGTATGGACTGGAATAATATAAATTATCCCCATGATAGAACTGAAAAATAGAAAAGGTTAAGTAAACAGAAACCAAAATGCTTTTCATTTTGCCAGAAATTACATTGCTTAGAAGTGATCAGAATTTCCATTCTTAACTTGAATTGGTGTTGTGCTATTTAGTTCCCTCCCAATTTGTGTAAAAAATTTTTTTTATAATTTTTTTTAAAATTTCAGTCTTAAAATGTTGTATATTAAGAGCTTTGACTTTAATTTAAAAATTTTAAAATTCACTTTCAACACTTGTTTTAAAATTTAAATAATCATTATTATATTATTTTATATTACTCAGCAGACCTTCAATAGCAGTAACATATACCACATTGGTGATAATTTTTATGGCATATAAAAAGCCCAAGTATTATAAAAGAAAACAAAATAAACATTTAAATAAATATTTTAAGTTTGTAAACCCAGATGTTTCCTTATTAAACCTAAAATAATTTTGAAATATTTTTGCCCAGGGAATATTATCCCAAACTGTCTTTAGTTGAGATGAAAAGGCACTCTTCCTTTCCCCGCCCTGAAGTGGATTGATGTAGTCTTTTCTTCCTTCTACAGAGGCTAGGAAATGATATTCAGGATTTCACAAAATTGCAGCTTGCTTTTTTTATAAATACATTTAAGAAAATTTATTTTAAAAATATATTAGAGCAGATTCAAGATACAAAGTGAAGCACACAAAATTTAGGATATGGCTTCTTTATTAAAACAAACTTCGGTTACGTGATCATATTCTTTCCTTGAGATTCCCAGCAAACTTAATGCTTTTTGTTTTTCAACTTTAAGAAAGTTTTTGTAGCTTATTTTTAAAACAAATGATAGTTTTGCCATCAACATCAGAGAACACTTGCCGCCTATTCACTATGAATCCATGCTCTCATTCTTTCCTAATAGTACCATGCTAGCAGATATTTTTTTTAATAAAAAAGCTAATTTCCACACCCTGTTTCACTCAGCACATAACTGATAATTGCCTTTGTGAACAGTCCTACATGGGTTTGTGGACTATTTTAGGGAGAAACATTTAGAAACAACAGTAATCTATGTTGAAAATGTTCTGCAAACAATAATTAATATCTGATATAGAAATATTACATTACAATTGATTTTCCTTCTTTCTGGTGGAGCATGTAAGGAACTGTGAATTGCAGGCATCTGAATCTCCAGCTTTGACCTTAAATCAGAGCACCACCAAGAAAGGTTGGAGGCATCACTCGTTAAAATGAAATCAAGCACATTTAGCAAGCTGCATTCAGTCACTGTGTTGGCATTTTGGTAGCAGTACACTTTTAAACCAACAATGCTGATGCACTTTTGTTGGTAAAAACTTAAAAAAAACCCCTCTTTAGGCAAAGTCATCATGTTAGTAGCCTTCTCCATGCTTTTCTCAAGATCCTCTCCTCTCCAAAAATGCATTTGCATCTCTGTCTGTCTAATTTGTACTAAGAAATATTGAGATCCAAACCAAGATTTTTCTGCATAACTAAATAAATCAAATGAAAAATACGAATGATATGCCATTCCGCTTTAGACAACATCTAGAGGATGATGTCAACATGTTTTCCTAACATGAATATTTTATTTCTAACAACACTCACAAGACCTACCGTATAATAAACCATAGTTTTGCACCTTCTTTCTTTCCCCCTCCCCCCATTTTTCCACTTTAAATCATGTTTATTATTCCTCATCATGAGAAGGTGATGGAGAAGGAAAAAAGAAGCTCATTTTATAAACTAGATACCTGACAGTATTGTTTTCCCCAAACTTTGGTTTTGGTCAGTTCAAATCTGACATCCTCCCTTTACTTGGATGATACTTTTTGGTTTCAATAAAAGTCTAGTTATGAAGAACTAGTCTAAGTTTCTCTTCAAAATAAGACAGTAAAAGATTTTAAAATTATTCAGTTGAGACACAATAAAGCACGACATAAAATACTTAAACCCCATGGAAAATCAATGTATCACTCTCAGTAAAATGCAGATGTATTGTGTGTTCTAGTCTTTAGCTGAGTGGGGCTTGCTTTATGGAGAGCTGATGGGAGTGAGAGAGGATGGAGCAGGTATGTCAGCAAAGACTTAATGGGATATGAAGTCCAGTGCCATATTAAAGCAATATCAAACCCTATAGGATTGAGCTGGGAGGGTTTTGTGATGTTCCAAATTCACACACTGCATAATCTGGAATCTGCATAAACCCATCAAGGCATTGCAGAACCTGAAGTTTGTTGACTGTGCCTTGATCACAAAGGAAATGGGAATAAACAATCCTCCAAGTGGACCTTATAATCTGGGATAGAAACATGTCGTCAGGGGACGTAAAAAAGCTAGGAAAGGCAAGCACGCAAACTCTGGCTGGGGTTCGTATCCCTACACTACAACCTGTGCACTCATACAGCTGAAATCCAGGAATATATTTAAAATAAGTACCATGCATAGTGCCCCTGCTGAGCAGCAACTTTCCATCCACTATTTGTTCACATTTAGGAAGGGCGTTCCTCTCATGGATCTGTTCTATATTGTTTGTAGGCATGGCAAAAGAAAGAAAAAATACTGTTGTTGCGAAACAGCAGCTAGAGCCTAAGGGCTCAAACCTGCAAACAGTAGGGGGCACATCCCTTAATATGGAGCTTTAGGGGGTTAATGTTATATTTTTCCTAATGCCATAAACTATATTTTCCATTAGATATATTGGCTGATGGCCAGAATGAAGTTAGATGCTTTTGTCAGAAGAAAAAAAATCTGGACTGCCTCATCAGTGTAGTCAGTACCTTCTTAAGCTCAAATCTTTTTTATCTGGCCAGGCCCAGAGAGACAGGTGTTTTGCAGGAGGGCTTCTGTAATTTTACACCAAATGTAATGAAACCATGGAAGGTTTTGTTATCCATAAAAATGGATAATTTACGTACTTGAACTCCTCAACTCAAGCTATCTTATGACAATCAGTTTTTGCTTTATTGTAGAAAGAACATACCCTTGTCATTATCAAATGTTTTGGCTTTTGGTTTTGTTTGAAGTTTTGGGTTTTTTCAAGCATTCATGTTGCTCCTCCATGACATTTGTGACTACACATATCTGTGCCATAAGCTGCCTTCTTCATCTCTTTTCAAATTACATCCTACATGATATTGTAAAGAAAAGTGGCTCTGAACACTGTAAAACTTCTCCCATCTGATCATAAAATTACCTGGGCACATTATCTGAAGATTTCTATTTTCTGTAAAACTTGAAAAAGTCTTTGGCTGTGTTTTTGACGAATGGAAAACAGAGAGGGGAATCTCCTTATTTTTCCCCTATGAAAGCAATTATTTTCAGTTTTTGCCTTTGCATAGCACAACAGCCATGATGAAGAAAAAGAAATTTAAAGAGAAAGAAAGAAAGGTTGAAGAAAGTCTTTAAAGGGACTTGTACAAGGACAATCTGAATCTTAACATAGATTGCAAGTGAACTCCCACATCAGTTTCCTTGAAAATGCCACAGAATGTCAGTTGTGCTCCATAAAATTAAGGCTTTGCAGTTATATATGACTTTTCATCATAGGATCTCACATCTTGTTACAAACATTAATTAATTAAGTCTCAGGATATCCCCCTGTGTTACTGTGTGCAGCTTCAGGAATCTATCATTATTGTTTTAGATCCCATTTTACACAGGTACAATAGATGTGTCATATTATTGTTAAATGCAATCTCATTTTATTCCCTTTCCTCAGCTATTCTGAAGCGTCTCTCTCACTCAACACATGCAAAAAAAAGAGCAGTTCTAACTTCTGCTAAGTAAAGGAAGATAACACAGCCTCAAGGCAATTCACAGCTTCAAATCCCTCCTTTCCGCCAGCACAAAGGAAAATAAAAGCAACATTTTAAAGGAGACTAAAAGGTTTTTACTTCCCACTGTTTTACTCTTTTTTCTCTACCTTACATTGAACAGTCCTAGCTTTTCATTCGAACTTTGCCTGCTATGTATGTAATCACCTCTGAGAGATATTAAAAGGTAAGCATAAACAATTTACTTGGAGCTACATTACAAAGAAGTTTAGTCGGAGTATGTGGCTGGCCTTAAAATGTCACCTTTAAAATGAACTGGGTATTTTAAAAAATGATGGGCCAAAAAGTATAAAACCCCTTTCACTTTAAAGGCTTTCCTTCACCATGTTTTTAATTCCTTCATTTAATGTTTTACATTTCCTGTGTGAAAATACCTGCTCTTCAAATAGAGACAGGCTGACAGTAAGTGAAACTGTACAGGCAGCATTTTGGGAAAGGTGCAGTTTAAGTATGACAGTCCATGCCAGGAAAAGGATATTAGCTCAGTACCATTCTGTAGACAGCTCTCACTCTTAGTAGAAGGGCAGAAGCACGATGATTATCCAGGTAGGCTGAACTTTCCACCAGCTACAGCTGAGAGGGCATCTCTAGCTTCTGAATACGAGCAGGTGTTACTGATTAGACACCTGTAAGTGTAAACTTTGGGACCGTATTCCTTAACAAAGCACAGCTTCTCATTGAAATACTGCAAGGTTCAGTAGAAGTCTGACACCTTCCTTCCGGAACTTGTGGGATGTTCCCGTAAGTTCGGAGCAGTGGATTGCAACAGGGACCCCTGCCCCTACCAGTTGTATAAGCTGGTGGAGAGCCTCAACAAGCAGCCTGAAAACCCCCTGGTAATGATAGTAAGAGGAAAAAAAACGTTGGTTTTCCCATCGCAACTGCTATTGACTGCACTGTTGATGTAAATAATGAGGTCTAATGAAGATTAAGGTCTATATTGTCATGTCCCTTAACAGCTATGCATTGCCATATGAAGGCTTGGAATCAACGCCACACCGAAAAAAGGGTTGAAAAGAAGACAAGAAGAAAGAGTGATTATAAAATTTGGCAGAGTAACTGGAAGGGAAGCTGCCTACAAGTTTAATGTCTTGAAACAAAGTGAACACAGTGGATGGATGAACTTCCAGATCCTCCTAGGATCATACGGCTACAATTCCCTCTAGCTTAAGTCTCTTAAGGTACATCATTGGGAGGAAACCCACCTTGACACAGCATATGAAGCAGTCTGCAGACTACCCATTCCCATTTACCGTGCTGTCAAAGCAACACTATATTCATATACATACACAGTAAAGTAGACAGCTAAATCTGCTGCAGTGTGAACAGCAAAAGTAGCTGGCCAACTTCACTTTTAAATGTTAGTGTATAAATAAAAGAGAATCTTTAATCATGTCTTTTCACTAGAAAGATGCACTAGTTAGAGATAAGATGAAAGATGGAAATATTGAAATATTGCTTGAAAAGTACTGAAGTGTAACAAGATTAGTTCCAGTTCTGTTTTTTCATTGGATACTTATGTTACTTGGGGAATTAAAATAGATCACTAAGTCAACAGGTTAAGCTTAGTACAAAACAAATTGTGCTGGTTACAGATTTGAAAATGTCTTTACAGCACATTATTGACTCCAGCATATTAACTTGTAAATCATCGGGTTTTACCATCTCATCTATTGATTAGCTGCATGTATGTATGTCATAAATGAGCAATACAAAAAGAAATTACTACAATTTAGTCATTTTGGGCCAGACTTGTAAATGCATTCAAGTGCTCAAAGATGAAGATGGGCTCTGTGGGTAGTAGTCAGAGCTCCTATATTCAAACACAAAACTTGCGTAGCTATTATCATCATCCATTCCTCTTTTATATTCTGTGCAGAGGAAGAGTGGTTCCTCCAAAAGGAAAGTCAGGTATTTAACTTCTGTTTTGAACAGTCCTTCTGAGGACCCTAACTCTATCCCAAGATACATAAGATAGGCAAACCTACACTGGCCATCTGAACTAAGTCTTTAGAATTCAGAGCTGTGACTTTTGCTTAAATTCACTTCAGACTCAAAGATCCAAGAAGCCAGTAACAACATTTTCAGTCAGCACACAGCAACTGTGTGCAGCAGCAACAGCATATAGGTGATTTTTTTTTTTTAAGGAGAAACAGAAAACTATTGAACTATTGATAAGTTCAGAAATCAACCTGTAATATTGAAGCAAGCATCCCTGACTCCTGATTTCCATGCATAGTTCAACATGTTGAGAATGATCTTCACTCTGAGATGATCTTACTCAAATTAGTGCAGTTTAAATTTTCCATTAACACCATCAAATCAAATATCATTACAGGGGGTTGTTAACAAAGCAATTGAAAGTGTTGTAATATTTCCATGCAGGGCCAGAAAGACAGAAAGATGCAGTATGCTAAAGACCAGTTGCAATTTTTTGTCTCAGAAACGTCTTGTTTTAAAAGCCACATATTCTGAGCTCAATTTGTCCTCATGGGGAACACTGTATTTGACATCAAAGCAACTAGAGCTCAGACTATTTTGTTACCTGGTGGAAAAGGTGATGGTTTTCTTCTCATTTGCTCCTAGAGTCTCTATTCAGTTTTTTTAGGCCACGACTTTCAAGTAACATTAAGCACAGCACTCAAATATGTCACTGTCTTAAGCTACAACTGTAGCATAAATCTCATGATCTATTGGTACATCATGGGTCTAGCATTTCTAGCATAGACTAGCATTACAGAAAATCTAAATTATCATCTGTCTTGAACCCCTGAAGAGAAAACAATAAAAAATAATTTTATGATGCCATAATGACAAGAATAATACTCCATTTCATGGGGGAAAAGATGTCTTCCAGACTTCTCACTAATTCTTTTTTAATGCCTGTTGAAATAAAAGACCTCTGCAAAGTTTCATTCATTTTGTTTGTGCAGAGTAAAGCTTTCTTTATAGCAAAAATACAGAAAATTTATCACTGCAAGGAGTCCACTTTCCTTACTCTCTTGCTACATGAAACCTGAATTTGCAATTCTGATTTGTGGAACAATTGTAAACTTTTGCAGCCACTAGAGTAGCATCTCCACACTGCACGGAGGATTTAGCTATGTCTAGGAACTCTGCACTGGATGGGAGAAAAAGAATCAGTGCATTCAAACCTGCAGCAAATGGACTTGGAAAAATACTTTGACCAAATTCAGAAGCAAAATGAGTGATAATTTGCTGTATGCCTCAGCAGGTTCAATTGATACTGGTACCTCTGTTTATCTATCTGTTATGAATACACAACTCCTCAGAGTCCTTTGGGCACACAGACAACACACACTCCAGGTGTCTCATTCAGATGTACCATATCCCATCACTAACACTGTCTCTATTTTAGGGTGATGCGGGCACAGAAGTGTTTAGAAGACACGTACAACATAAAGAAGGAAGGTAGAGCAGCCATGGATTAGTTTACAGCTGCAAAGCCAAAGTACTTGATGGAAGATAATGTGCTGCGGGTCCATCTGCTACTCTCACACCAGTCATGGGTTGCTGTAAGTGGGCATGTAAATGGGTGTTTTTCTCCTAAGGCTTTGCCTGCACAACTATACAGCCCTCAGTAATAGAAGACCCTTAAAGTACAATACCTGACTGAAGCAGAGTCCTGACTATTGTAAGGACTGCAAGACTCATAGAGTAGCTGGAAGTAGAATTGAATTCCTAATAAAAACCTGAAAACGGGAGAAGTTATTTTCTGCAAGACCCTCAGGATGGGAATTAATTCATGTTCCCTGTATCACTCATCATAGTCTCTAAATGTGCTCTTATAAAGGAATGCTTGTGAAGGTAAAGGAAGGGAGAAGGAAACAGTTCACACAGTTTTGGTGGATGAAGTAAAGCAGCCTGCAGTTGCAAGAGGTAAAACAGATGATGTTTGATGGCCTAAAGGCTGCAACATGACACCTGCTAATAGAGTGGGAAAAAATTCTCTGAATCTGGTAGTGACTTTGTCAGGGGTTCTTCCAGCAAGCCCTCCACTTCATGGGTAGAAACCTTTCCATGCTCATTGTTTTTCTCAGCATTCATAAAGCAGTTCAATGAGCACATCCTTTCCAAATCTTCCAGCCTGTCAGATGCTGGTAGAGCGACACCCGTACCAATCTCTCTCTCTCTCTCTCTCTCTCTCAAAACTGAAGAGTTTTCATTTGATGAATGCTAAAGAAACAGATTTAAACATACAATACAGTTTTTGCAGTTAAACAACACAATAAATCCTGAACTTGCACCTTCCCAGAAACGCTGATGTCCACCTAGTCAGCCAGATCCCAAGATGGTAAAATGGCTGTGCTAGGCTGTTTTACCAAAGGTCTGGAATAGACAAACTATTAAAACCTGCACAGGGTTTAAAGCAGAAGCAGTCAAACTCAATATTCCAAATAGGAGTTTTTATAAGCATATGTGATTTTCCTCTTTGTACAGCCATCTCAGAGTTTTTCCTTTACAAACTGAAGAGCTGGATGAGTGTTTTTGAAATGAAATCTCATTGGCTAATTATTCACTTAATTTATTTACAATTTAATTTCCACATTGTATGATGATTCACCAGAATCAGTCAGTAAAGCATCTACTGACTGGATAACTACTTTAATTTTGGTTTTAATAACAAAGAAGTTACAGCTATTTTTAATAAACAGTTTTTTAGTATTGCTAAATCTGTTAGTAAAATTCACAGAGCTTTGAAACCATTTTCATACCCTGCAATTCTCCAAAAAGTCTGAAAAACAACAGAAAGTCTCATTAGTATCCAAAAGAATTGAAACAATGCTTCAGTTTGAAGAGAGAGTCACATTTTGTTTTTCTTTTTCATAGCCAGTTAACTTTATATACAGTTACAGTGTAATGTGTGTAACTGTCACCTATTCAAAATGCACTGGAATATTCAGTATTTTTTTCTGTTTCTAAATCTCCATCAGAGCCGATGTGAGAACTGGAATAAATAAGCAGTCACGTTTTCCCATACTGGAAAATTTCCAGAAGGGAAAGGGCTCTTGACATTACAGAGCTAAAGGAGTTTTCAAGACACTTTCTATTTCCATACTTGTTCTTTTGTATGCTAGGTTGACTGCCATTATGTTTATGTAATTCTGACAGTGTTCTTAATGACACACTAACAGATTGTAAAACACGCTGCTGGCATTTACTTGTTTTTTATATTTTTAAAACAATGTCCTTCATGTAACAGTAGTTAAGCGCGGCAGAAGGACATCATTAGAGCCATGGTTAAACTGTAATTTACACCATTAGGAAGGCAGGAGCAATTTTTATTGCCTGGCAATTTTCTTGCTGAAATATTTGGACCATATGGCTCAATTTGTGTAATAACCTTAATTTCAGCACCCTTCAGGTCTGCCTCCATCTCCTACAGAATGGTAAAATGCGGTTTAGCAGAAAAGGCAACTGTCTATACTTAGAGAGTTGAGATTAATAACATGTCACGTCCTGTTTTTGGTGAAGGAATTCGAACAGCAGCCAGATGGTATCTCTACAAATAACTGTCAGGGGTCTTGATCTAATCAATACAATGTATTAATACATCTCCCTTCCCTGCTTCTCGAGGGGCTAGCGTGCAACATCTGGAAAGATTGGAGGGACCGCCAAGTAGAAAGCTGATCCTTTTCAGAATCAAACTGAGCCCAATTAATTTTTCATGTATACTTGATAACTGTTTCATAATGAGCTATGCGTCTTGACGGAGGTAGGGTTGGCGGCATGAGCTGCTTGCGCTTCCTATCCCCATTCAGTCCACTTACAGAAACCAGCCCATTAATCAAACTATCTGGCATAAAACTGAAATCTCAGCTCAGCAAGAGATCAATAACCATCCTTTAAAAAAAACAAAACAAACCCGAAATGCAACAACAAAGACCCCACCGCAGTACAAGGTTTTAGTAGCAAAAGTATCCAGACATGACATTAGTAATTACTTCAACAAAAACTAAAACTCAGAAATATACTCACCTGACAAACACCTCTAACATAGAATTTAAGATTAGCTTCCTGTCAAAAAGTAACATTTAAACCCATTAAAAATACACTGCCATTCTGCTTTTTAGATACAGAGGCCATCTGGCCCCTATTCAGCATAATTGCTATTATTGTCTCAAAAATAATATTTATATAGTCCTGTAAATTAACAGACGGACATCCATTCTCACTCCCAAAGAGCTTTTTGTTGATAAACTCAGGTTTTAGCACTGTGCAGGAATTAAGGTCTTGCCTCCCCAAAAAGAGTGTAGCAAGATTATCCAGTGCTTTTTGTAAAGTCTGAAAGGAGGAGAGAGAGAGAGGTCACTTGGCAGGCAGAAAATGGGAAACTGCAACAAACACAGGGGAGATGAGCTTGAACAAGGCTGTGAAGCTGAGTGATGGGAATGGATTCAAAAAGGAGCAGTAAAGAGAAAGGACAAGAGGTCAGCTGAGAATACAAACTTATCTTGCGTAGGACACCCAATGGCTGTTTGATGAGAATGACTTTGGTAACTGTAGACTTGGATTAGATTCAAATGGGAGTCCCCAGTGCTACAAGCCTCTATATTATATTACCAATTCCCATGAGTCATATGACTTGCTCTTGCTTTTTTTAAAAAAAGAGGCCCTGTTTATTAAAATTGCACACTGCTTGTTAAAATTCCCCAAGAATTACACTATATGATTAAGCACTTCTCAGCCAATTTGAATACAAGATGTTATCTATGGAGAGGAATGGGGCAGGGGGATGGGATGGGGGTGTGGGGCATGGCCATTCTAATTACCAGCTTAAGAATTCCTGTGTCTGTAGCTGTTGGGCATGACTCTGGAGATTTGAGGAAGCTGCCCTATGACTTTACCAACAAAGAGATTTATCTCGGAGTTGCCTGATATATCCATTTAAGAATGTTGGCTAAATGTGAATTAAAATCTAGTCAAATCCAATTAAGCATTTTTAAACTGTTGAAAAACAGCTGTACATATTACCCAGCAAATTCCTGTTTCCTCCCTCTCCATTTTTATTCCCTACTTATACATGAAAAAGCATCTGTAGCTAACCAAAACCATGTTTTTAAAGTAGATTAAGTGTATTCACACACAGCATAGCATGAAGGGCAGAATATCCCTCATATTAAATCTTGCTGTGAAGTTATTATTATTAAGGTGAAGGTTTGTTGCAGTTTCTCTTTTGTTTATTTTGTTTTTACAAGTTAGAGAAAACTCCGTCAATGGGGTTTTTCTACAGTGTCTGATTAGGTCCATCTAGTTCTCACAATTGAAATGCAAAACTTACAGAAAAACATTATAAGGAAAAGCATAAGTATAAAGCATATATATATAGAAACAGCATAAGGCGAATTTATAGAATCGCATTTTAGGCATCTACCGTCAGGCTTTGTCATGTGATCACCTATTCTTTTATGACTGCAGGTGCACAAAGATTACCACTTCCCCACTGCTGTCCACCATCGTCTTTCTGTCAGCGGGCACCATCTTTTACATCTGTCACCCTGCACAGCCCCAGTGCATGGGTCCGGAAAGACCAGCTGATTAATCAGATTAAAATCAACCACATTCTTTTGACTGACACACACCAGTAGTGGAAGACAAGTGCACTACAGAAAAGCAGTTCTGTGTGAGAAGTAGCAGCCCAAGGATGGTAAACACCCACACCTCAGATGTTCTCAAGGTTTCATGGTCTACAGAGGACATTCATGCTCCTAACTAGGGTAGATGCCTGAAGTCAGACATTGTAAATATCCCTCAAAAGACTCACTCATCACAAAAAGACCTCTGGAACTGGTGAAAATGGGATCTCATATAAGGAGAAAGCCAAAGATAAAATACATCAGTTCTTTCCAAACAGGAAACTAATTTATTTGTAGAAAAAAACCCCACATTGATCCAGGCACTCTGGTCTAGTCAATCCAGAGTGCGCGATGAGGCACGGTCAGACATAACCCTATCAGTGTTTTTACATGCAAAAATTTAGCAAAGGGCAAAGGCATGCTAAGTTCATGTTGCACGCTGAATTAGGGAGAAAATATTCAAGAAAAATAGAATGAAATAAACTCCTTTGCTGTAACCTTCACTAATTCAAATCAACAGTTGCTTGACAACATATTAAGACCTAACAGACACCAGATAAACCTTTCCCTGCTACCCTGCATCCTAATCTGCAAGGATTCTTTTGCTCTTGGCAGAGTTCCAGCAGGATCTAAACTTATGTTTCTGTGGCTGCTGAAAGCCACAGAAGAGAGAGAGAGAGACACTGAAGTGGCCTCGGTTACAGCAAGGATGGTATAAACAGAAGACCTGAAGCCTCTCTCTTTCTCTCTCACTACTCTCATTCAGTTCTATTACCATAGTACTTAAAAATCATCAAAGTTGTGCAATAATCCATTTCATCCTTTCTGCTCTAATTAGGCAATTCTACATATCTGTCTTGATAGGTGGGACTTCCTGAAACACTTAATCAGTTTCTGGAGGGGCATCGTAGTGCCAATCCAAATGCATATTGAAACAGAGCTGTCGTGCCAAATCCCAGCATATTCCAACAGCATGGAAACAACAGAATCTATGAGAGACAGGTTGCCTCACACACTTGTTTTTTTAGCAGCCTTTAGTGTGAAGGAGCACTTGTCACGCATTCATCCAGTGTAAGCTTAAGCAGTCTAGAGATTAAAACACAGGAAGCATTCTATATTATTAGGCTTTCCTGGCAAATAAAACAATTACAGCAATTCCAGTACAAGCCCTTCCTGAAACTCTGCTAACAAGGCTTTGAATCTTAAAACCTGCATTTAAATCAAGTGATTCATTTGCAAACCCATCATATACAGCATGCATGTAGTAGGTGTGGGTCATTTCATTGAAATTAGAAAGCAAATGTCTCTATACATGAGAGGTTAGCAGTTGTTGTAAGTTAAAATCTTTTCACTGTCAGGCATAATTAAAATACTCTAACAGTGGTTTCAGTAATTTAAACATTGCAGTATTGTTGTAATATTTTTCTAGGCTTCAAGAGTTCACAATTGTTTGGTCCAATCAAATCTGGGAACACTGGAGAAGTTATCACCCATCAAGGTAATTACTTTCAAGTTGAAATAATTACTCCATCAATGTTAATGGTCTTTCAACTTCAATAAAGCACTCACCTGCCGATAATCACAGCTAACCTCTTGCTCTCATGCAATTCCCTCTCTATTTAGCAGGTTATATTACAGCCGTTAGAGTGGTCACTTGTCCTGAACAGCTGCTGAATTTCACTTTGATCGGCTGTGAACCATAAAAAAATTAGTCATCTGTGTATGATTTCCCCCTAACCCATAAGCCCTTGCAGAGCAAAGGATATGATCTTTTGGCTGTAGTAGGGCACTGCTGAGTAGCCATCTTGTTTCTGGTTGTGGTTACTTTCCACTCACTAACAGCAGCACAGTAGCCTAATTAACTTTTGCCCTCCACTGCTGCTTACAGCTCTCATTCTTTGCTAAGTAGCGCATCTTCTGAATTATGTGACACGTACAGGGATTCCTCCATCTACTCTCATCTTTTTTTTTTAGAATGCAGTCCATTTCCCACTTATCTGAAAAAGCATGTTTAAAAAGAGTTTCACTGGTCTCTCTCTTTGACATGCTTTTTCTTATTCTTCTGGCTATGATCTTCATTCCTCTTGTCAGGTACAGTCCTGTATACTGCACTATAGAATAATGTTCAAGAAAGTTAATAACTTTGTGGTGTCTCATCTGAAATGCTGCCAAAGGCTCACTGGCCCATATGAGTAAACAGAAATGAAGGATCACACATGGATGTATTAAGTATTTTTGAATGTGGTGAATAGAAAGGAACTAACTCTGGATGTGAGATTCCAGATATCTGCAAAATACTGCATAGGAGGTTTCTGTATATGGCAGCAATGGCCACTTAAGACTATTTCTGATGTAATAAATTTTATATGGAGTTTTTCAGCAAATAGACTTTTTTATTATTTTTACTCTGGTTACATATTTGATACGCAAATTACCGTCTGGTTATAACAACATAATCATGAAAGCTAAAGCCTTACCCTCCTACAAATGTCTCTATTACATTGCTATTCTGCAATATGTCTACAGATTTCCCTACCACAGATGAAGCATCTGCCAAGAAGAGCTTGGCCCGTGTAGTTGCACACCATCTCCCCAAATATTGTAAGCCAACATATGTTGTCAACTGTTAGCATAGTTGCACCCAAACCAAAGGCTTTGTTGATGCTGTGATATCAGCTAAGAGATGTGTTAATTTTTTATACCCCAAGCTGATGTATCCCTAGTAGGATAAATTTGGCCTAAGGGCCTTGTACTACAAACCACAATGTTGAGTAGACCTGTGCTTGTAAGTAGGCACACTTGTAGGACCTCCCAGGAATAAGGCCTATAATGCTTACATTTATCTCTTCCATCCTGTAACAAGAACATTGTACTATTGAACATTGCTGGCGCAAATTTGAGACACTGAAGCCTTGATTCTATATAGTAATAATGGGGATTGCTGTCCAATGCAGGCAGAGTTTTTCTTTATAATCCTCCCCTCTGGATGCTTTTCCTTCATGAGAGAAATGGCATTACACACCCACAGAACACTTACCAAGGAAAAGTCCAAACTTACTCACAGTTTTATGTTGCAGCAACGTTTAGAATACAACAGTTAAAGAGCTCTGATGTTTTGATGTTGTTTGTCAGGTCCCAGCTCTATAATGAAATCAGCTGTGTCCTGTGTTCACAAACTTAGTCCCTAAGTTCACAAGAGTAAGTAGTTTGCTTTGACAATATAGTCACTTTATGCAGATTTCTGTAAAAGAGCGTTTACTGTCAATCCACTTCCCTATAAACACATCTGTCTCCTGTGTTTGGTGTCAATAAGACACTAAACATTATTCTTGCTTTAGAAGGGTTAAAATGAACTCATAAGACATTGTAGGAGACACTTGTACTGCTGTAACCAGTCTTGACTTGACTTTGCTCTGCAAATAAACCAGGATGTCAGTTTAGCTTGCTGTCACCTAGCATCTGTCACTATACTCCTGACCAAACAAGCTAGGGAAATGGTTGACATTCCTCTAACTGCAACACATCAAAATGGCTCACTTCTACTCCACTTGCCTCTAACAGTGCAGGGAGATCCTCCTTTTGTTTGAGTGGCAGCAGCTTTTGCTTTCAGAACTGAGTTCTCATTTTTATCTCCTTAGGCATAAAATTTCAAGAGGTCAGCAATAACCTTAAGGTACTGTACAGTCATACCTTTGACACATTAATTCAAATACAGATTAATGCACCTTAAGTGGGGAGTGAATGGCTGCATTTTGGGAAGGTAGAGTGTATAAGTCTGTCAAATGGTTGGAAAACCTACAAGGTGCTTCTCATTTGGCTCTGGAAATGAATGGAAGCAAGGCTGTCAAATTAGAATAGTCTGCAGGGACTTTAGCATGAGCTTAATTTGTATCCTGCAGTATCACAAAGATTGTATTTCTACTTTAGGTTTTGGTCAAACTGCATGTCCTGTGGCAGACAGCTAGGGTGTAACCGACAAAAGCAAGTGGCTACTGTGATCCTAGCACTGCTTTTTTTTCTGGAATAATCTAATGGGATAAGAATGCAGTCTAACAGATTAAATAAAGGACCAAACTCATTGCTTGCTTAATACTTTAAGTCTTGCTTGTAACATGGAAGCTTGTGTGAGAGAATGACTAATGACGTATCCCACGAGGGAGCTCCAATAGAGATGCTTTAGGAGATTAAATGATTTAGCCTAGTACCCCTGAAAGCTATATTTTAAAGGGGCAGAGGTTTAATCATTAGAATGATAGTTCTTTCAGTAAAATTACATTTTAATTAAAGTGCCTCATTCACAAAGCTACAGTTATAAGGGTATATCAGCAATTTCATGATAAAATTCATTTTTAAGGGGTTGTAACTTTGAAAGTTGCTGTCCATGTATTTACCGGCTTGGAGCTGACCCGACCTCCTCAAGATACCTTTGATAACAGGATTCTGTGCACTTTATGTTGATAACCTTGACTCAAAGCTTTAGCCATTCTGCTATATTCGGAAGAGGTAGGATTCAGATCTTAGCTCCATGGTATAAATCAGCAACATCTGCATTGAGTTAATGTAGTTGCAGCAGTTAAAGTGAGTGCAACTGATGGAAGAGCTGTGTAAAAAGATTTCTCCCCGAAGGGTAGTATAATATTTAGAAATAAAAAGGAGTAGCAAAAATAATAATCGATAAATATTCACGACAAAGGACAGTAGAAAAAATATGCAAGTCAGCTTCACTGCAACACTAGCAGAACAGCTATACATATGCTGCCAGAATGTCATTTTGGTTCAGGATAGTGTTTGGGGAAAATAAAGGATTTTGGAGCCAGGAAAATGTTAATTCAGTAAATAATAGCTTGTTAATTTAAAAGGCTTTTAACCGATGCTGTTAAAGAAACACACTGTGGCAACATTATTTAAAAGACCATTTTGGTAGGTTTTATTACCCACAATACAACCATCTTGGACGTTTTCTGTTGTTGTTGGCATGCTTAGAAGACATTGGAATGCATGACCAGCCAGGTCAATCCTGATGATCAGCAACACATTGCATACTGCTAAAGCAGAGTATTAGGAGAAGCCCTATAATTTCACTGGTTTTGAAGTGATTTTATGATTGTGATTTTTTTTTTTTTTAAAACAAGTTAAGGGAGATAATTACCAGAATGCTCCTGAAATCCAGTAACTTTAAAATCCCAATATACTTTTTCAAATCTAGCATATTGTACAATGCAGATGCAACTACTTCATAAGCCAAATGTATATATTCCTATAATTCAGTTCAGGACCTGTTTTCTTTTTCAGAAAAAGATGTATTACAAAATTAATCTATTTAGGCTTCCAGGTAGCTAGAAAAAAACTGCTCTGGAACTATATGATCATAAGAGTATGTAAGATTACTGACCTGGAAACTTCTCTCAGCTTGTTATGTTGAGATTTGTCTGAGGGAGTTACTTTAAGGTTACTATTGGGTATTCCAGAGAAATCTCTTTAGGATCCTACTTCAATGTCAAACAGATACTTTATAAGTGGGGAAATTAAGAATTTAGGGGATTTCTGGTGTTACTTAATACAAGTATGGCCTATGAATTTAGGGAAACTTCAAGATTTATGCAATTGAGGTGGCGTTGCTGAAGAAACCCAATGCTATTACAACCTCCTCAAATATTTGCTAAAACTTCTTTTTAGAAGACAGCCCAGCACAGCAGCTATCCTAATATACAGCAGTTTAGTTCAACTATCTATTAGCTGTCTTTCTATAGAAAGATTAGAATGTAATATAAAAGGTGGGAGGAGCAGTGGTAAGTGCGCAAACTATAACCACTTCTGTCACTGATTTACAAGTAACATTATAATATAAGTACATGTAATGAAAGTAAAAGTAGCTCTGCTTTTATTACTGATGAATTATGAGGGGAATGCATAATGAAGTGAACATCATGATGAGAGTGGTGAGGCATTGGCACAGGTTGCCCAGGAAAGTTGTAGATGCCTCAACCCTGGAAGTGTTCAAGGCTAGGTTGGATGTTGCTTTGAGCAATCTGGTCTAGTGGGAGGTGTCCCTGCCCATGGCAGGGGGGTTGGAACTGGACGATCTTTAAGGTCTCTTCCAACCCAAACCATTCTCTGGTTCTAAATGCATTCCATATATGAACTACGAAATATCGTAATATCAAATTCACTGATTTTGTGATTCCAACTGAATTACAAAACTACAACTATATTCAAGGAGTACTGATTTTGTTGTTCTTTGTGCAGGTCCTGTGAAACTTTTTTGACAGTCAGAAAAAAAGCTCAGGATGATATTTTCATAGTGAGCCTGACAAAGTTAGACACATGCGCTTAATTCCTCCACACATGATCTGTCTATGCTTTTGAGTAATGTGCTTCCCTGTACCAGGAGTCAGGTAATAATGTGAAATGTTTCAGTCGGCATTGGGCCAAACACAAAATTTAAGCCAACAAGACTACTGGCAACTGGAACCCCCACTTTTCCAATCAGTGTTAAATGAGATTTTAAAATACCATATATATCAAAACTAGGTGAAAACAACTTGAAACTGGATTTGTGGTTCAGTTCTTACCTTTACAGTTAGTGCTGTAACAGCTGGGATGCTAAATGTTGGATCACTGCGTTTTTCTTGATAGACTACTTGATACAGGGATATAACACCATTGGGAGAGACAGGCTGGGTCCAGTTCAGCTGCACTGAGTATGCACTTGTTGCTTGTACCCAAGGGGCTCCCATGCCCCATGGGGAGGCCTCCAGAGTTTGGGTTGAAGCCCACAGGCTGTCCACTGACCCCGCTGCATTTTGAGCTCTGACACGATATTCATAGAGAGTAAAAGGCTGTAGAGCATCGGATGCATCAATAAATTCCAAAGCTCCTTCAGCCCAGATGAACAAAAGCAGCTCTTCTTGACTGCCCACTGGACGTCTGAAATTAAATCAAAGGCAATGTGTTCAAAACTGAAAATAACCTTAACAGTCCCACAGTATTACATCCTGAATTTCTAAATTCAACCTGTACCTCAGAAAAGCACAGAACTTATTTCTATACATTACAATGAACTGCTTATCAATCTTTGCATCTTAAACACATTTCCCTGAACTTGTGTTAGGTGCTGAGTAGGGAAGAAGAGATTTTTCAGGCAAGCATTTAATTATTCTCCTTTATCTAGAAGAACACTATAAAACATGTCAAACAAGTGTGTTGTCACAGTCTAGACAGTCTAGACTCTATAGCAGAGCAGCAATACAACAGCATATTGTCCTTTTAGACATACATATTGTCAGCTTAGGATAGAACATAACAGATATAAAACTTTCAGAATTTAGAATGTGAAATTTTAAATCCGTATGTAGTTGCTAAGTAATGATCCGAATTACAATGTGGGTGCAAGCTTTCAACATCTCTGAAAATCAAACTATTTATGGAGGTACTCATCTCAGGATCCCTCATATATGGAAAACTTACAACCAGTTTTCTTGGGAAAAATGTTACCTAGTGAATTGGGGTAAGTACTCTATCATGCCCTCAACACCAAAGCTGTGCATTTTTAAATTATGGTTTGCTCATAATAAATATCTCACTTGTTCTTGCAAATGGAATAAGTAATCCCTTGTGCACAAACTTAGCAGAATTTGCAGCTCCACCACAAAAACTCATTAACATATCAGCAACAGTGTTTTCTGTAGTAAGCTACATATTTTTTTCCAATGCTGTTTTTGTTTAAAAATGCAAACTTACAATATATGAATACAATTCACTGTATAGGCATTTTGCACAGTGGGTTTTTATTTTTTTACATATGTATACATATCCGTATGTATGCACACACGCATCTATATACATACATATGTATATATAACCTTTCAACTACAGATATGTTTGTGTCGGACCTGGTTATGGTATGAGTCTTAGAGGAGGTAACAGATGATCCTCAGCCCCTTTCTAACGTGGTTCCTTCTAGTATATAATTTACAACAGTTGTAATAAGGCAAGGACTCATCTTCAAAACAGAGTTATCAAATCAATTCTTTCAGTTGGCATAAAAATGTTTGTGTGAAATTAAGTTGGTTACATTTAAACACTGTGATAAATCTCAATGACGGTTGTGTTGTTGTACTGCACATGAATTTAAGTATTTCCCCTAGTCTTCACAGGAACTTTGGCCTTTGCAGAATGTAAAAGCACTTTCAACCTCCATGCCAATGACAACAAACAAATTACATTATCTGCCACTTCTATTGTAAGTAGGGCAAATTTACAAAAGTAAAATTGGATTGTCTGACTACTGGGTGTCATCATCACTACACACACACACAGAAGCTACAGAACATTTCTTTGGCAACAGAAAATCTGTACTTCACAGAATTCTGTTGCATTTTATTTTGCTGGATCAATCCCAGGAGTTGCTTTAAAAATACAAAATATAACAATTTAAAAAACCTGATAATCTTAGCTGGTTTAAATATTATACACCCATGTATTTACATGCAAAGAAGAATATAATGAACGCATGTATGTACACAGCTGTTTATTCATCCCGTGCGTATATGCATACATAAGGCATACATGAATATATTTTCTTTTCTGAAGCTAAACTCTAATATAAGAAGGCTACGTGAACACTGTTTAGTTTAAAAGGAGTAAAGCACAGTTTTAGAAAAAAAAGAAGAGTTTTGAGGTACAATATATCTAGTGTAGTGAAATGGGCAAATTATAAGATGTGTTGATACTGAGAACTGTTGGCAGAAGTGGGTGAAGAATGACAGGTAGTACAGGCAGGTGAGATTACCTAGCAATTCTCTCTCTCAAAACAAAATGTCTGGAAGAGTCAGAGTACAAAATTTTTCACTGACCCCAAAATTCCATCACATATTTTTAATATACCTCCTCATGTTCTGCTGTTATGGCAAATTGAGCCTTATGCAGAACTCATCCTTAGATGCTTGTTCACCAACTTACTGCAAGATAATTCTGAAAGGTTAATCAATACTGCCTTCCCCCTGAACCTAAAAACATAGCCTAAAAACATATTAAAAAAAATATCTCTGTAGATATGTGAAAAGAAAGTATATTTGAGTTAAATAAAGTCACATTTAATGTGTGTTGTCTGGCCAAGCAGTATGGCATTTAAATGAATACACAAATTTATATTTTATAAATTTTCAAAACTTGGATAAACAGTTTTTTCACACTGAAAGATCAAATATGTCACCAACTATAAGCTCATTCACAAGCAAAGCTGTACAATGTAGTCTGGTTAAGTATTTAGATCTTATTACTGCTGAATATTTAATGAATGAAACTTATGGTTAGGTAAATGGTTCCATCTGTAGTGCTAAAAACCAGAATATCTTCATGTATGAATAAACTTTGAACAGAAGTGGTTGAACAGTCTGTAATCATTTCAATCGTCTTAAGATTTAAGATTCAACTGCTCATTTAACTGGAAGTGTTTCTTATGTACAATGAGTTGCAAAGGAGAATAACATTTCCAAGAGCTGGAAGCTGTCTCTTAATCTGCATTGTCTGATTTGCTGCTTACATTCATTTTAAAGATGCTCAGATACAGTTATTTTTATAAGGGCAAATTCTCCCTGCCCCACTGCCGATCTGAGCTAGGTGACAGAAAGAGGAGAATACAATCATCTTTGTGACAGATAACTACAGAGCTGTATGGAGAGAACTGCAGCCACACTAACTGCAACACTCACACCTCAGCTTTCTTATGTGAAAGGAGACTCAGGGAAACCCTAAGGTCTTGCAGGTCAACCTAGAATTATTATTCTCATGTTTGCCTTTCACCATGCAATAAAAGCACATTTCAGCTGTGCCTGCTGTTTTCCATACTAGAGTGGCAGTGAGTTAATTCCTAGAAATGCTGAGGATTCCTGGGGTAAAATTCAGATGGGCAAGGAATCACACTCTCAAATGTGGGTGAAAAAATGCTGCATCAGCAATGCTCCCCATCTACGGTTTCACATCCAGTTAAACAAAGCAGCCTTGCTTACCATCTAAAGAGGTTTGTAAATGTTTTCTTCTTCCTTTTGTTATTTTTTTTTACAAAAAAAAGTGAAAAGAAATTTGAGATTATTGGATTTAATATGCTCGTTTACAATAGGTATTATAACAATTACAGATATAAATAAAACCCTTCAGGATTTTTGATACTCAATGGCATATGCATCCATAAAGATTCTTATACTAATCCACCTACTAATATATGTGCCCTGGAAGCTGTCTTTGGTGCAACTCATAGTTAAGGGTAAAAGGGTAAGAAAGGAATTAAACACCGAGTCAGTCTAGAAGCCTCTACCCTGCAAGTCACAACAGTCAACAGCCACTGCAACATGCCCTCTGTCTTAGATTGCCTGTTGATTTTTCTGCTACATTTTTACCATCAGGATTGCTCAGCAAATGAAAGACACATTACAATCTCACATATTTATATTAAATAATATAATCTTACTGAACACAACATAAACAATAATAGAAAGTCAGACACTCCCTTAGCAAGATATGAACCAAATACTTGTAATTTTTCAGGCAGTATTTCTTTAAGAGTCATCTCATGTGCATCCTACACAGTGCATGCTAGTGGTCAACAGAGAGCCGTTCCATTAGCTGATGTGACCTATATCTTATTAAAATACAGCAAGAAATACATCACCTATTTCCATAATATTATTATTTCCAGACTAGCAATTTCTGTGGTTGTCACAGGGATGTTATGTAATGATGAATGGGAAGAGAAGTAGATTGGGTGATTGTCTCATGAACCAGATTTTTTCTTATTCACAATCTCTTCAAAGTTGTGGTCCTTGCTAGAAAAGTTTAAAAGGCTCAGCTCTGTGTTCAAAACTGCTATACGAATCAAAAATAAAATGTCACCACCTCCTTCATCATAAACTAACATTTTAATTTTTTGGTTTCTCACAAAATGGCTGCAGACTTGCAAGTGCTTTTATGATTCTAGTGGGAAGCACAAGTCCTGCCATTTTAATGCAAAGATCTGCACACACACTAGCTCTCCAAGCTTTCCAGATTTTGAGTTAAATGCATTTATTTTGGTGGTGATGCAGTAAGGAAGAGGCACATGATGAAGAAGAAATTACATGCCATCACCTCCCATAGAAATACTGCAGTCTTGCTCCTATAACAATGTAAGGCTATGTGTGGCTACAAAATGAAAAAGAACTATGTGCTTACATCCCATTTCTGATTTTTTTGCAGCTATCTGAGAAAGATTTGATATTGTTGTTGTCTAAGCACATTTAAACTTCAGCTGAAATAACTGCCAAGTGATTCATGCCTATGTAGGTGAATATAACGATTGTATCTGGAGCCCCAGTGCGCCATTTTCATTTCACTTTAAATAAAAAACAAAATGTATCTATGTCAGTCAGTGCCCTTCTGCTGTACTCAGAGGTATCAAACAGGCTACAATTATGATTGTGAAGTGATTGTGTCACATTGGAGGAAGGTTTATTGCTTTTGAGTCTGCTAGGCAGTAACACATTCTGTTTCATATTACTCTTTATATCATTGTTTGGCTGTGACTAGAATAATCAAATGCCATCAAATGCTGTCAAATTCAATTTACAGTATTTTTCATTGAAGCAGGCTTTCTGCATTATATTTCCTGTTTTCCCTTTCTATGTCTGCCATGGAATTGCAGCAGTAATCATCAGCTTTATTTACAAAACCAACAGAGTGAAGATATGTCTTGGGCAATAACATACACTTGATTCCTCTTTATACAGAGGAGGGACCTGTTTTTTTTTTGTTCAGACAATTAAAAAAAAATCAAATGAGAATATTTCAAGAAAGCGGGACTTTTTAGAGACTGCTAAAATGCTTAATGCAAAAGTGAATTTATATTAATTATCACGGCTGATTCCAAAAGGTAATTAGAGTCCCTGTCTTCTCAGTCACAGCTATAATATAATAAAATCTTCCAAACTCTTTGTGGGAGCCTAGGTTCATCTCAGCATGTCTTTGCCACACATACTTAGAGCTGGGAAAACCAGGAACTTCAGAGCTTAAATTCCTCTCCAGTAGATGGCTTGAGTTTTACATTCTCTGACTTTCTGAAGCTATTCAAGAAGGTCCCTTCAGCAAGCTTCTTTAAAAAGGTCAATGGGCACAAGCAGACATCAGTGCTCTTTGAGACTTCCCTAAACACAGCTATTTATATAGAAAAATGCTCATGCAGAGCTTATGAATCTCCTAGGGAGTGAGGATGTGTCAGTGAACTACCTAGACATGGTATCTCAATACAAACACCAAGGAGCATAAATAGATGCAATTTAATTGGAAGATTGCATAAAATCAACCTGCACTAATCACGCTCCAGATGACTAACTTAACAAAAAGGAACGTAATTTATCTTGGAAAACTGATCTATGTAAGGAACCTAAATATCTTGGTTTGATTTTAAAAATCTCAGAAACGTTGAATCCTTCTCCATTCTAAAATTCTCAGTTGTCTATCAGAGAGGACTGAAGAATGTACCTAGTAGTCTGGGTAGAGACTGGGCTGAGAGTGTCTATCTTGTAGTTTTTTCTGTCCCTTTGAATTTTTTAAAATATATTTTCATCTGCTTTTTGTCATTTGTAGATCAGGAATATTATTCTTGTTTCAGTGCTTATTTTCACCTTGTGCATTAATAGATTAGAATCTAACCTTAGTCTTTCAAAGGTGATATATATTTTACTGTATATTCCAACACTTTTTCACTTCCTAGTATATAAAGGAATAAAGAAATGATCATTTCAATATGGCTAAGAATCTGAGGCGATAATAGCATTTACCTGTGAATAAAGTAGTTAGTAATAATGCCATTTGGTTTCTTAGGTGGTGCCCATTTCACTTCTATGAGTGCAGATCCCATTGCTTTAACGATAGGCGGGCTCAGTTCTCTAGGAGGAGCTACAGCAGTTCTTGAATATGTTTGAGCACCCACTCCACATCCACCTACAAAAGCAGGAGTTTGTTTAATGATAAGAGTTTCTCCTTCAAGACAAAAGGTAATTTTAAAAATTCAACATATAAGACAAAACCTGAATCCTTTTCAAATGAACTGGATGAAAACAGCAAATCATTCAAGAAAGCAAAAACTAAGACAGTGCTTCATTATTTGTGATAAAACAAAACTAAAATAAAATATTCACTGGTTAAGGATAATTTTCCATGTCAAATTATTAAAGTGGCCTCTCAATTACTGTCTGTGTAGTAACAATTATTACACTGCCCACACAAATCTTTTTGGGATCCCAAAATGGTCTTCATAACGTGCAAAAATGTTCCCAGATCAGTAAGACCAGTGCAAGATGCTTAAGATAATGAGAATTTTTGAGAGAAATCTGAGAAGTAGCCAATCTGGACATCACCAACGTGCTGTGAAGGCAGTGCCAGAACTCCCATCTGTCTTCCATCAACATACTTTCCTTTGAGATGGAACTCAGGATGGAGCATTTCTAAGGTAAGCAGCCAGAAATAACAGATAATACAGTACAATCTAATCAATGTCAGGTAAAGAATCTCCCAATGAAATGGTGACACATTTCACATCATTTCATTATTAAATAGTCATTTAAACTACTACAACTATGCTGATGAATGACTCCTGATTTTCACCAGTACAGGTGAGAAGAGAATTGGTTCCAAAGTGTCATTTTAGAAAGGCTTATTTCAATAGAGTTTTGAAAATTTCCATTAAAGTCAAGGAATTTTGTAATATTTGGCTTTTCTCTCTGGTCTTTAATACCATTTCTTGTTGTAGAACAGCTGCAGAACTGTTTTTGTTCCATATGCACATTTTCTAAAATTGTTGAGCTATTTGTGAAGAGCTTTTAATAAAATGGCATATATTATCTAAAATACATTTTTAAATCTCTATTTAAATATTAATGATATAACAAAGAAATATTTAATGCTCCATTCAGTGCTAGGCTTTCCTTTTACTGGGTAAACATTTAACTCCAGTGTAGAAATAAGTCTTTACAAGTTTTGCTGAGTTGAATCAATTTGGAAAATCCCCATTCCCTTCCAGTCTTCGAGGTGAGTTTTTAAAATATTCTTACCATTCTGGCATGCTTGTATCCTTATCTCATACAGGGTGTAGGGATCTAGGCCATCAACAAAAGCAAAATGTGCGTGACCTACTGGCTTCACCAGTAGAGCGGGACTGCTTGCATTTAGTAAGACGTTGTATTCCAAAGGCACATTGGCAATGAATAACCCTGTTGTGAAACAAAGAAGAACAAATGATGATCTGAAATACCAACAACAGTGTAGGACATCTTCAAAGAGGCATTCATCATATGCAATTTTAAATGTAAGCCCACCTCTGGAGGTTTTTCTTACTGCCTTTTTTGGAAACTAAAAGTATGTACATATAAATTAAGACAGATCCATCTGCAGATCACAACTAGAAGACAGACATTACAGTTCTTAGTTAAAAGTCATAATTAACTTCAGTCAATGCCCGTGCTCCAATTGCTCCTTCTAGGAAGAGGAGTGACCTTTAGACTGGGAACAAGCCGGCTTTTATTTCTTTATTTTGGAGGGGCAAAAGCTACTAAGCACTACTGTTTGAATATAGAGTCATATGATCAAAGAAGCGAATTGCATCCATTTAGAAAATTATTCCTTGTTAGCCCAGCAGCAGTAGCTGAGTGTAGGTTCTTACCCTGTTTTACCAGTAAAGTACAATACACTAGCTTGAACCAAGAAACATATAACTTCACTGATATAAAACCAAACAGCTTTTAGTTTTTGTTGAAGAAAAAACCCCTCAATTTTTACTATTTTGTTTTAATTCAAACATTTTCCTCTTTCCATGCTGTCAAATCTTAATTTTACAGTTCTGTTGAGAAGCTGAAAAATCAGGTTTTCCACAGGAACAAGCTAAGCCATATGCAATCCCCTCAGAATGACTGGCAGAGGTCCCTGGATCTTCTCTTGATTCTTCCCACATTACTTCTCAGGGTTTTTTTTTGTTGCTGTTTTGTTTTGTAATTAAGAAATGGGCAGTAGGCTTTTTAATTTTTGCCTGCTATAGATTGTTCTATGCAGACAGCAGGCATTTCATAAAACTAAGAGAATAATAAAAGAGGAGTATTATTAAGTCTGTTACCTTCATTCTACAGTCTCATAAGGCACAGTCTTAATAAAGAACATACTACAACCCCCCCCCAAACTACACAAGATACCGTTCTGAAATGAGTCAAGATGTATCTGAACAGTAAGAGCATGTTTCTCTTTCAACACGACATCTACTTTAAATGTCACAGAGATCTTTTTGTGATCACACCAAGAACCAGATGCCTATGAGCAGTTCTGAGACTTCCCAGATCTTGAGAATCTTGAGCTCTATTCTTTCTCCTAATCATGGGTTAGGTCCTTTTCTGATAAAGTTTCTACATTAATACTATTACCCTGAGGCTAAAAAGAGCATTTTCCACTATTATGCATGTTTTAGATGTTTGGGTTTTGGTTTTTTTTAGCTAAGTATGTATGGGAATATGCACATTAGCTAAAGAAGAAGTTTACAAGAAATCAGAGAGTACTTTGGAACATCAGAAAAATCTTTGAAATACCAAGTTTTACAATGCTCAGAAGAAAAAGAGGACATAAAAATCCAAAAGTAATAAGACACTGTTCCCTTACTGGATGCTAGACAAAGGAAATGCTGTTACACTAAAAAGCTGAATAAACAGCCCTGAAGTAGAAGCATGACTTCAATCTTATTCAACTGCTCAGCTTACAGGAAGAAAAAAGATGCTGATATTAGTCACTGAAAGAATGAAGGAAGAAGGAGACGGAAAGTGCAAAAACCCCACCGTGAAATTCTCCTTTTTCAGTGTAAAAGTTTCAAGGAAAACACCAAAGTCTGATCATTAAGAATGGAATAATAGAAACACAACTTTTAAAGTCATTCTGGATGTTACAGAGTAAACATCGGAGAGGTGATCTTGAAGTAGGTGGTTTCTGCAACGAACAAAATAATTTTTTGTCTGTGATATTTGGAAGATGAAATGTTCCATAATAGTGTAATTCAATGGGTTATTGTATAAATATACTAGTAACTTAAGATATATTATTACAGCTAAACTCCTCTCCACTCCCCTCTCTCCCCCCGCCGCAGATAACTGGAGTGTTTGTAAAGGACACAACAGAATAGCCAAAGGTAAGAGCTTGAAATGGTAGACAGCACATGAAATAGAACTCTCTTCTTTAATCTTGCAGTTAAGGCCCCCTTATTCTCCACTCCTGACAACAGACCAGATATTTCAGCCAGGAAATCCCACTATCTTATAAATGTGACACATAATTCACTTTTTTACATCTGATCAGTGCATTTATTCTAGGCAAAATTCACCAGCAACCTTTGAAATTGGAACTATTCAGAATGCTTGATTTCCCAAAGAAGATTAAATACAAACAACGACAGCTGAATCCAGACATCAGTATGCAGCAAAGGACATTAATTTCAAAATAATTGACCTATCCGCATCCAACATTCAGTCCACATCTCAGCAGAAATGCTAAAAAAAAAGAACCAAACAAAACTCCAAACCTAAAATATTAAAATTCTGCTAAATGCTGCAAATAAATTAGGAATTAATCCAATGATAAATATGAACAGGAGAAAAAATAGTCTTAAGAAATGGACATGAAATTGTAAATAAAACTACATAAACATCCCAAAAAATTCCAGTATCCCACGGAAATGTTTGATGAAATTTGATGAAATTTGTCAAATGCTAAGATCAAAGGATTACATTATAGCCTGAAAAGATAGTAGAAAAGGTACTAATAGAACACAGAAACGCATCAAAAAAAGCTTTTGTCCAGAGCAGCCTTCAGCAGCTGCAGCCAGCCTGAAACTACTACTTTGTGTGCTCTGATGACTGAAGGAAACAAAATGGGCATATTTGTTAAAGTTATCTGGGAAACGACACGACTTGGTTAGTTCCAGAGTTCATAAACTTATGTCAGAATAAAAGGAACCGTAAAAGCACAAGTGAACCAATTTATCCTAAGTGCAAATGGCAGTTTTGTTATTTGGTGTCAAAGTTACCATGAGCACAATGACAACCTGCCATAACACATTTTCATGTTCACTAAAGAACAAGGATTTAGTTGGTTAATATTCCCAGCAATACTCTTTTTCATAATTTACAACAACTAGATGCTGATAGGTTATTTAACATTTATGAAGTTAAGATGTAATCAGAAAAACCCTGATTATCTTTACAAATAAAAAAGTTAAATTATTCCACTTTTTTTTCTCTGCAACTTCATTTCACAGTAGGTGCACATTTTGCAATGGGATAAGTCAATCAAACTAAAGCTTGATTTTTTTGTGTGTGCATATTTGGATAACATTTAATGGCCAATTCTGTGCAAAACACTGCAAATTACGCTTGATGGCTTTGTGTGCTTCAAAACTAGGGTGCCTTGTAAAATAGAATTTGCAGCACAAAATACTTAGTATTGGGTGAAAAGGCCACAGTCTGTTTTACAGGATGGTCAAAAATCTGTTTGAATTTGCTGAAAAATTATTTAATATGATGTGAAACCCAATCACAATTAAAGTAAAACAGTTGAACTGCTTCAAGTATAGTCAACAAATATTAAAATAAGAGTGTCAAATCTTCTATTTAAAACCAAATAAGAGTAAAATTATCATTTAGTAATTAACTACCCAAAATGTAACAATCTGACTTCCTGAGATTAAGTATTTACATTAAGCCTCAAAAATACAGAAATATCATTCTAGTTGTATCAAACATTCCCAACAAGAATCTGAAGACAGTAATGGTCGTATATGCTGACTGCTTCAAGATGCAAATCTTTGGACACTGAACTTGAAAAATTTGTCCTACAGTGACGTACAGCAAAAAATAATTTACATAAGAAAACAAAATTGAGGAAATCTCTTATCAAAAGTCAGAACAATTTGTTAGGCCACTAGTAAAGGCCACCACTAAACAGGTTAGCTGGGAAAGCTAAGAGGTAAATCTACAAAATTAATCAATGTCATTCAAATACCAAATTTGATCCCAAGATGAATAAATTAGAAATCCACACATTACACAACTTTCATTCTAATTGATAAGCAAACCCAGAGGCTGATGAATTAGAGGGTTACAATATGGTGAATGAAGATATTTTAATCTGGAAAACCGTTAATGTACGAAGAAAGTGACCTAGAAGCAGAGAATAGGATCCTCTTTTGAGTATGTTCAGCTTCCATGGCATCACCAGCAACAGCTGAAGATATTTAGAAAAATCAGACCCCCAGTGAGGACCAGTGGGGTTGTCAATGAGTTGAAATGCAGGATGGCTACTTTCCTACCTATCAATAACATTTACGGATATGCCTTGGGAGAATTATCTGGTGTGCATTTTTATTTTTTTCCATTCAGCTTTTCTGCTTCTACCCATGGCAGTAATAGTTGTTCCATAATAATTGTAACGTATCCTTCTGTAGCGGATCAGTGAAATGTACTGTACCTTTTAGGTCTGTGCACTGAGGCAATGCAATACAAGATAATGGGATACCTATTTCAGAAAATAAAGTCCTATTTTCTGTAGTGAGTGAGGTGTGTCAAATATTTTCTCTTAATCTGTGACTTTAAGCACTACTTGGCCACCCTGCTATTTAGCCAAGTCAGAAATTTTTAAATGCTACATATCAATAAAAGTCATAAGATTTAGATAGACTACAGCTGTTGAAACATTACAATTAAAGCTGTCCAAAAGGAAGGTCTGTGTAATATGATGCCCCAAATTAATGCCGAGGGTGAATATTTGATCCAAATTTGTTTCAGCAGATAGAATGCCAAGGCATCCCTGATATCCATGGACAGACAGACATTTTGACCAGCTATTTTCTCATCAAAATTTGCTTAATAAGAAGTACTTTCTTCATGCAGACTATATCAATTAAAACAACTATCTTGTCCAAGAATGACTGTCAAGATTGCCAGTCCTTACAATAAAAGCTCCATTCTGGGTTTTTTAGGGAAATGTATATTATTGCAATAGTGTCTATTGTGAAACAAGGATTCATACACAGGGAAAACACGATTAGGGAAAAAAGTTACTCTGTGACATAAATGAGGATAAAAAGTTGTAGACTCTTTTGGCTAATCCTATGAAGATGGGGGTGTATGTGGCCCCAGAGGTCTGCATGCACAGGACTATTAATGGGATGTATGCCATTCCAGAAGATCAGACCCTCAAAAATAAGCCCACACCTGCATCCCCACAGTCTTCCTCTTGGGATAAAAAGAGCCCAAATGTCTCAGAACAAGCATGAAACATGATTATGAAATGTCAAGAATAAATTTTCTTGCTTTTAAATATAACTATGCTTCTGCACACAAGGTAACTGGTAGTAGCATTAGTAATATTTAATAGCATTTAGTAACATTTCTCTCCTGTTAATATTCCCCATTCCTGCAAGAAATATCAGCTAATGGCCCTGAGGAGCTATAATAAAAAGAACATCAAGTTTTACTTTCCTGTTTACCCAACTGGGGCACTATATGAAAAAAATGATCCCTTATTCATACCTAAATATTTGGCCCCACAACAGGAAGGCAGAGAGGAAGTCACCAAATGCCTATGAAAGTGAGATAAGTATTCAAGGTGCATTCTGGTACCTAGGAAGAAGAACACGTGCCTTCCCCATGACTGGGAAAAAAGATTCCTCCAGCTGTGTTACTACATCAGCCCCGTGTGCTCTACAGAATTATAATATCTAGTCTCCTCCCCACCACTCTGAAAATGTGTACCTGAAACTTTATACATATACTCTTAATTACTACATAACCAAACGTACTACACAGAGCCTGATTCTCCTTGCAGGTTTGTACTTACTGTGAGTAACAGGAATTCAAGCAGCTGGAAAAGAAAAGGTCAAGAACAACGAGGACAAGCTTTTCTGAAAACACCCCACTCTTCACAAGTCTATGCTTTTCCAGTATATTCTTATGTTTTAGATCAATTCAAAATGTTGCTGAATATTTTGTACCTTAAATTACCTTTATTATCAAAACTATAATACAGTATGAGTCAGTTTCCAATAAAACCAACTGTAGATTATATGCCATTTGAATTCACCTGCCTTCTGCTGGGTTCTAAATCCTTTCAGGCAGTAGGGGTAAAAGTTTAATTTAAGATTTTAATCTTTTTCATATATTATAGCATTTCTGTAATGGATTTTGTGCTTCTAAAACTAAAAGATTGACAGCCCAGGGTATTATAGATTTATTAATCATTACTTAAATGGGCAGGGTGAACATTGCTAAGCACTGCCACAATACTTGGAATCCTAGGCTTAAAGGCAAAATACTTTTTCTATGTGACATTATTTATAATGCCAATTGGCTGTACTGTGACAACTACGCAAGGAAAGAACATCTTAAATAATTAAGAAGAGGAGACATCAAAAACTTCCCTGAGTTCACTGATAAAACACATATTGTTGTTATTGCAATATGCAATATTGCAACATCTGAAGTTTCTAAAAAAAATTGACTCCATTTTAACTGAAAAAAAGAATATCTAGAAAATGGAAACCAGCTTGCTGGAGATGAAACACGCTAGAAAGAAAATTGTTCATTTATATTGCTCTCATTGTCCCACAATAACAACACCACAACTTATTTATAACATCAGTAAAGTACACCAATCACTTTATCTATGATGCATATTAATGAAACAGAGCACTGTATCTTATACAAAATTATGCTATTTTTTAATTATTCCTTCTTAGCCTACCTCTGTAGCAGGCCAAGGCAACCTGATGACGCTCAGGAGAAAAGTAACAAGAAAAAAAATAGTTCTGTGTCTTTCATCACCTACCCTCCTGCAAGGGAATATGCACATGTAACACTATGGTGCTTTGGTGAATAAAATTTACTCAATCAGGTCAAAGCTAGCACCAGATCTCTATGTCACACTCTTACATCCTTTATTAAAGGTATTTAACATTGCATAGCTGCAGGACAATCAGACATTTTACTTGCCAGGATAGTTATCAAGATATCATCAAGCCAAAAGGCTGGCAGTTTTCCCTGTTGATAAACTCTCATTACTCTAAACAGAAGGGAGAACTTAATTTTGGTGTAATTTTTTCCTTCTTCTTAATACTCACACTCAATAATAGTTTATAAGATCAAATTAACATATGGATTTTTGATCAGCTAATCCTCACAATGCCCATGTCAAGTACATAGGTCAATATCATTAAAATAATGTCTCTAGGAAACAGCGGCTTTGGATACTGTTTATTTGAATCACACAAACACTAAAATGAAATATGAAAAATAAAAATATCAGACTGATTCAGCTGCCTGCCTGCATATACTAATTTTTCCATCCTTTCATTTTGCTACAAAGTGCTACATAGAAATACATTTTTACCTGGCACATCCCAAGCTAGAAATATAGAATATGCATCAATTACTGTGACATTATATGGGACGCGAATTTTCTCTGGTGTTCCTACTGGTGTTTGTATAACATATTTATCACTAGAGTTGCTGCCGCCCCAAGTGCTGGCTTCCAGCTGGTAAACATATCTGCGCAAACACAAAAAGATCAGTAGACATTACGGTTAGAAGCTTTAGGCATATCAATAACAGAACATTTCTATTTTCACCAATTTAAAGTGAACAGACAACACAGAGTACCACAAATACTGCAGTAATGAAGTTTTTTCACCTTTAAGTTTCCTAAATGTGAGAAAAGTAACTCTATACTTATGATATAATTTTAATGCTAAAATGCAAATTAGCTTACTCAGGTGAGAGAAGTACTGACCCCAAAAGTGTCAAAACCTAATTCAGAATTGCTTCTATAAACATATCAGCCACTGTTACTTTTAAGGCAGTGTATTCAAAATGCACAGAAACATTATAAACTATGTGCAGCTCTGTCTGCCATATAAAGACTTGGTTTTTTTTCTATGTATATCCCATGAGGGAAAAAAACCCAGCCAACGAGCCACCACTCAAGGCAAAAAAGTCTCCCTCTCTTTGAATCTGAATGACCTATTCTCAGAAAAAGAAAAGAAAAAAAAATCCTCTGATTAAAGCTTTCCAACATTTGGAAGCCTCCTAAAAGTGCTCTACCAGTTTTTCATTAATTAAGTAATATCATAACAAATTTTTCTGTTGTTAAAAGAGTAACTTATATTTTGTACATTGTTTACAAACACTTTTGCACGTATTTTGGACACTTTTCACATATTACTAGAGCTCTTTAATATGCCTTACCTACTGTTAGGCTGAAGGTTAACATCTGTGAAATTCAGGTCTGTATTGCCACCCAGGAAGATTTGTTCCCCATCACGAAATAATCGATACTGAGTAATGAGTCCGTTGGGTTTGTTTGGTTCACTCCAGTAGATCTCCACTTCTTTTGAGCTGACTATGATATGATGAGGTTTTGGCCATACCCCTATTAACATGACAATGATGCTATTTTAATACTGTGACAGAATAATAGAGAGTTGGGGTTTTCTTCCTTTCCCACAGTTTCTGTTTTTGAAAGCATAAAATATTGCTAGAGACAATTACAGAATTTAAAACATTTTCTAAATTTAACCTACATCAAATGCAACCAACTAGACAAGGTACAGATAATGGAGAATAAGGCCAAAGGCTGCAGCCTTCATATGGTCATTTATCTCTGCACACGTATTTGTGCTTTAAAAAAATAAACATCTGCTAAATCTTACCTCGCTAATTTAAAGTTGAACTTGTGGAAATCATACAAAATGAAAGCAGAAATGCAGTGCCAGGCAGTCAGCAAAAGGAGTGTGTTAAGATACAAATACTCCAAGAAAGACAGATTCTCTTGTGTAAATTTATACATGATAGCTTGATGGATGATAGTGGAGTTTTGCACCTTGTTAAACTATCAGAAAATACAACCCCATTTAACCATAGCTTTGTGGTTCTATAAGGATGTCTTTTTTTCCTTACCATGAGGAGCAGCTTGTAAAGTTTGACCTGAAAGTGGTTGGCTAGAAGCACACCCAGCAGATGTGCATGCAGTAAGCACATAGCTGTAATTAGTGTATGGCTGCAGACCTAGAAAGAACAAATAGAGGTCAGACGTAAATGTTGACATCATGCATCCCAAGAACTATATCACTACATAGAAAGTTACTAGACTTAAAATTAACTTTTAGTATTTCTGTTCTTATTTTATGTTGGAATAATACTGAAACGGTGAATTCTTGCTAATTTAGATATATATCCTCGACTAGTTTAAAAGATCTGACAGAACAATTCAGATTGAACGTGTGCCTATGCTGCAATGGATCTATGGATATCCCTCACATACAGACATCTCTCAATTAGCTTCAAATCAATTAACTTAGATAGCACTTGCAGCATAGTAACAACAGTCCAGATCTTAGTCCAGATTACCACTTATCCAGTCTCTAAGATGTGTTTAGTTTGTTTTTATTTGGGGGTGGGGAGGTTAACCTATGCTTCTGCCTGTACAAATAGGTTAAAAATTAACTGGAAGGCACTTAAACACTCTTGGTGCAGACATAATCTCCATCACTGGTAACAGCCATAGAAGTTAAACAGTTTCCAAAAGATAAGTGCCTGAAAGTGTAATTGCCTAGAGTTTTGCACTTGAAAACTGAAGAGCCTGTAATGTTTGAAAATTTATTACAAATATATTAGGAATAATAAGAGAATAAAATGCTCTCTTACTTGAACATGAGATCTGCTATATTGCAAACAATTATACACAAAAACTTCGTGAAATTATTAAGATTGCAAAACTGAACACTCATAAACTAGGAAATCCCAGCTTTAGGACATTGTATTATATGAATTAACACCCTTTGTATATATAGGCTCTATGGCATAGTTCTACCTAAACTCCCTCGAACATGTGGTCTCTGGCCTGCCTAACTGTACGTCATTTCAGAATTTTTTGTAGTCCCACCCCTAGACTGCACAGTTGCTCTACTAACATCAACCAGATGAGGATTGCAAATGGCTTAATACATTATCAGAATAATAATTAAATAACAAAAAAAAAGAAAAAGGGAAAAAAAAGAAAAAATTATCTTCTTCAGAAACAGAATGCTGACTTGAAGATACTGAAAGAAAAACCTCCATGGACTTGCCAAGAAGCCACTTGAGGTGTCTAGGACCTGTCTGTCAAAGCACCTGGTGTTATCCAAAACTTAATATGTTTGAGCACAACTGGTGCCCTCAGCTACAACTCTGAGATATCAGGAAATTCAGGCCCCAGGTCTCAGGGCAGGGTGTCTAGAAAATGAAAAAGATGGGGTTGTGACAAGCTATGAAAGCTTGACCTATGCCTTCCTTAGTACTGCAACATGAATAGATTGAACGCCCTGACTGACAAAAGCCAACTGCATCCATCCAGAGATGGAATCTCCTCTGTGCCATTCCACAATTCATTTGCAGTAGCTTTCTAATCCAATATCCCACAGGGTTCATGAGACCTGCCAGAGTCTGTCCTGCCGTCCCAGCTGGGGAGCACGGTGGGCCAGGTGATCCACTTCCCTGGGGTTGGGGCTGGGTCAGGACATGGGTCTACAGGTTGGCGCAACTGGGCAGGGTCCATGAGTGGGCTGGGTTGTTTTGGAGCCAGAAACCAGCAAAGCTGCAAGCATGATTAATGGTGTCATGTTGGGCTGAAAAGGGGTCCTGGGCCCATGGACAAGCCTGGGCAAGGTGTCAGGGAGGCTGACAATAGCCTGATAGATTGCTGATGTGGGAGCAGACTGCAGTAGCAGTGGGGCTCCCTGTGTTCTGCCACCTGATCATCCTTCCCAGACACTGACCCTTCTCCTTTCTTCCTTATGGTAGCCAATGCTTCTAGCCCCTCAGCAATCCATATTTTATCCCTCTGGGTTGGCATCATCACTGTTGCCTCCGTTGCTGTACCCTACATTCACACCAACTTTGTGCTTGCACCTTCCTGACTTCTGCTGAGCAGAAAGGAAACCTGGCTCTGGGCAGATGCAGGATTAGGGCCATCTATACTGAGATTCCCAGCATGAATAAACCTACCCAACACAGCAAAAGCTGAGCCTTTTTTTTTTTTTTTCCATTTTATTCCTACCTGGCAGAGGCACAGCTTGTGGACTGGATGAGGCAGTAATCCTACGTACAAATTACTGTGTAATGAAGACTGCTCGTGTGAAAAAGGCTGAATTAGGATGGTACAGATCAATTAATACATATTGTACAGGTTAGTTTTTTAAGTGAGTGCCTTTATGACCTTAATAATTTACTTTTGTAAAAGTAAGGCTTATGTGCCTAACTATAATTACTTCAAGAACAAGGCAATTCTGTGACAAGAAAAAATGTCTGGGCAAGATCTTCGATTATAAACAAATCCTTACTTATAGCCAGTATGAAGATATTATAATCAAAATATATTACAAGCAAACAGAGGGAAAGAATAAGTAACAACTATGTAAAAAGCTAAAACACTGAATGGAAGACATGCAGGCGGCTTACAAATTGAATAAGATGTGAAAGAGAGAAAATAAAGAGATGACTCAGAGGAACAGCCCTGGCTGTAACCTGATCATGAACTGGCTTGAAGAACTATCATCTAAACACAGTGTAGAAAAGTAAGAAGGGAGAAAATGACAGTTGCAGAATAGAGAGAGGCAAAGGCATGGAGGAAAGCCAAGTATTTAACATTTCAGGATAGAAAAGATTACTGTGGCAACAAATTACTTGAATTCCCCTAAAGGGAGTCATGTTCAGTTTTAAAGGAAACATGCATAATAAAGCAATACTCATTTACAACTACACTTTAAAGAGAAAAATGAGCACTGGAAAAAAGCACATGGTTTCACTAAATTTATTGGTGAAGTTCTGATACCTGAAACCTCTAGTCATATGTGGAGCAGTCACAGCAGATTTTTATCTAGGTTATTAATGCATTGCATTATGCTTATGTATGCTTTGGAAAGCTCTGTGCAAATCTATATATGTTATTAATAATAAAAATAAGAAGTAAGATAATCTTGGAACATCAATACTACTTTGCTTTTCCAATTTCTCTACTTGATTGTTCACTAGAGGATACTTCTCTCCTTTTGTGTTTTGGTCCATTACTGTGGAGTTTTTTTAGTTTGGTTTTTTTTTTAACTTAGCAATCTATTTTATTATTGCAGCATTTGTCATTTGCCAAAAGGCTGTGAAACAGTAGTTTTTAAGAATGCATTGTTCTATTAGCCAAATCAATTCCTTCTGATACTGTTCGTCTCCATTTGTGAGCATGGATCCGGCAAGGCCAGTAATTACCTCCTAAGCTAACGGCCCTGGGTCCTGCTGTGGGAATTTTACTCAGGAGGATGTCAGATTGCTGACCACAGCCTCACACAACCTCTACAGTCTAAAGAGTTTCCTTTAGATAAATATCACTAATGATCCAGTGCTGCATGGAGATAGAGTTGACCAGTGACAACATTTCTGCATCTCTTCAGTTTTCAAGACCCTGAAATGGAGAATATGTTCAGATGAAAGAATTTCAGGCCATTCAGCCATAAAGTAGTAGTTAATATTGTTTCTTTTACTAAAATAGACATCAGTGATCTTGCTTGGATTTTAGCTAAAGATGATTGATGGAGGTGTTTAAGGCACGGGTGGACGAGGTGCTAAGGGGCATGGTTTCGTGTTTGATAGGAGTGGTTGGACTCGATGATCCGGTGGGTCTCTTCCAACCTGGTTATTCTATGATTCTATGATTCTACAAATTCTCGCTAAAGCCTCTTACCCTGGATGTTATCTTTAGTGTACTAACAAGGAGGAGTTGAAAAGAATCTTTGTTATAAACCCACCTGCTGCTGCTGAAGAGGGCACTCTTAGCCTTCTTTTACAATTCCTCTAATTATTTTCTTCAGTCTTACCCTCTGCCTGGCCCCCACTGCAAAGCATTATCAGGCCCATTTGTAAAGCAGTAGTAACACAAAGTGAAACAATGCCATAACTGTCATCCAAATTGTTCTGTACAGGGTAGTGGAAGTGTTCAGTAATAAATGATATAAAAAGGTCTTTTATTGACAAGCTGCCATGTGCTGTTTGCATTAGAGAATATGAGAAGATGATGGCTGCTGCCCCCTGGTCCCAGTGGCATTCAACTCAGTGAGATAGCAGAAAATGCTTCAGTTTGCTTAAAGCATTGATAACACCTCTAAATAATTAACTGAGGACTTCCTGTCTTCAATTACTTAATGCTTTTTTTAACATCTTGAGAGGATTATAAGCAATTTATGGATTTCACATGATGAGCACATTCACTGCTATTCCCACAAAGCATTTGTGGGATCATGTTTCCAAAGCTTTGATGTAATTAAAAATAAGCAGCAAGACAATGGTGCAGTGGCAAGGTGCTAGCCTTCTCATCTGTTAGTTGCAAGACCCTAGATTCAAAGTCTTAAGAAATACTAATGCTACAGCTTTATTAATGTTCAACTGTTGCTCAGGGAAAAGCAGATAGTTTTGGGGGAAAGAAAAAAGGAAAAAAGGAGGATGAGAAAATCAAATCATACATCCACAGGGAACAAGACGACAGTTCAAACATTTGAGATTATGTATGAAATAAATGTGATTGTTTTATCTTATTCTTTTAATTTAGAGAGCAATAATTATCCATGTTGCCAAATCACTGCCATGAATTCCACATCCATATCCAAGGAAACTCTCACAGAAAATGGCACAAGATTTGATTACGACTGTCACAAGAAATGATCCCTTATTTCACTTCTGGCTTAATATGGCAACATTGGACAGTGACTTAACGGAACAGGCACACAAAAAGGAAGATGATCTTTGTTTCTCAGGAGGTAATTTCATTCCCTCTTCCCTCCAACTGGTAAGAACAATGGTATTGTTTGCATGAAAGTCTCAGTTACTCTGGAGGTGTAACTGTCTTTTGGGAAGGAAGTGGGAGCACAAGAAGTATTTTTCAAATGTGTTTGAGGAATCATTTATTGTTGGTAGGTGTTCTTTACAGTATAAACTTACAACAGCCATTCTGAAATACATACCACCAACTGGCATACTTTAGTTAATATCTCATGCCCACAAGCACTGAATATGGAAACAGGTATAATATTCAGTTGATGTATTTCACATTTGAGCATGATATTGTCAAAGAGTAACAGTAATCCTTTACTCCTCAGTGAGTGACTACAGCAAGTATGAACTCTTTTAAAGCACTAAGGGATCCCCTCTGACTCTGGACTCATACTCAAATATAACTAAAAATTGAATATGTGAAAATAATACTTTTGAGGTCTTAGTCAAATATTCCCCCAAAATCCCTTCACTGAAGCTTCTTTCAGATACACACACACACTAGTGAAGTTTCACCAAGTATTTAGAAAATGGCTATGAGCAATATATAAGATTATAAAAAGAATCCAGGATCTTTCCCTTTCTATCTTCCTTTCCTTTTTAATACATCAGGCATGAAGTACTGGATCATTCTTAGTTCTACACTGCTACAGAATCACAGCAGCAATAGTGACTTCCACTGCATTACTGCACATTAATGACAGTAAAAGAGAGTTTCAAAATGTGTGAAGGGCTGGCAAGCCTGCACAGAGTATCAAACCTCAAGCACACAACAAAGCATATAACTTGAATCAAGCTGGACAGATTTATTTTAAAATTTTGAAATTAAATCTGTTAATATTTTAACAAACAGCAACCAGAAATGAAAGAATTTGAAAAAAAGATACTTAAGGTCATGATAAAGCTTTCTAAACTGTGCACGGTCCTGAGGCTTTAAAGTTACTGACAAGGAGCATTTTTTAATGTGCTGATACTGGCTTATACCTTAAGAACAGGACATTAACCTGTCAGCAAGCTCTACCTCCTTACCTGATACTGTGTGCTGCATTCTGCTTGCAGTGTCGGTGTATATACGTCCTTCCCCTACTTGAATGATCTGGTACTCTCTGATGATACCATTTGGTTTCTTGGGTGCAATCCAGCTTAAATGTAATGCTGTTGAGTTCAAAGCACTGACGTCTGGTGGCTGAACATTCTCTGGGACTCCTTGGACAGTGGCTGCAACTACCTAAAGACATATGAATTAAACAACAATTTAATGTAATAGTACACTAGATACCATGATCAATGAGAATGTCACTTCTGTTTTAAAATGTTGTTTGGGCTGGCATATCATTACCAAGGGCCTGGAGAACTAGTTACTTTTTTCCTCCTTTTTCACAATGAAATCTGACCTTGAATACATTACATAAGTCTATGTCTACAATTTATCACAACAGGTTCACCATGTTTTAGCTGCAGAGCATAGCACAGGATGAAACAACAAAAACTGTATTGCTTGAGAACTCTTGATAACTCTCTTCCATATGGTTTGTCAGTGTCTCTGCATTTTAACTGCCTGATTTCCTATATTTAAGCACCAGTAAACATGGGGCTAAGCATCCATATATCCCATGCAATCTGAACTCTACTGCAGTTATTTGCAACTCCATATTTTTGTAAGGAAAACAAAGAATTTGATAGCTAGAATAACTTTGCACTTGTTGAGTCCTTTTTACAAAAAGAAAAAAGGAAAAGCTAATTTTCTATTCACACACCTCTACCATCTCCCACAGAGGCATTTCCAAATTACACTGGTTTAATAAGTGAGTCAGACCCTTTTCTCTGTGAGAATCACTTTTTCTTTTCTGTTACTGCCACCATAAAGTACTTATATTATGCTGTAAATATAAAATGTGCCCTCTATAATATATTGTCTTAGTGCATTTGGAGGAATCAGTCCCTACTTGCAGACTTCACTGTTTGAAACAGTAAACTCCTTAATTACAGACAAGTGAAATAAGCAGGATTTATTAGCTCAGGCCAATGGTTGCATAAACTGTGCCTGCATAACATCCAAACCACGCTCTTTGTGCAGGTAGAGGACTATACGTCTATCTCCATCGCTCACATCACTGCTTCTTTTCTTATACTCTTGGCTGAGATTAGCAACAATAAGAAGAACATTTACACACATGAAAAAAATAAAACAACTTTAAAATCCTCTAGATATTATAATTACAAAGCACAGACATTATTCCCCATCTCTGCCCCACAGACCTTACACTTGCAGTAATGTAAATTTATTTTCATAGAGGCAAGATACTATTATGAAAAAGACTTCACTTAAGAAATAGTTTTTCCAAATGATGAATAAGGCAGGTAATTTGCAGAATAGAAACTAGAGCTGGTTAAATAGTAATGCTGGTGAAAGGCATCCATGATTCAAAGTGATAAAAGAGGAAATGAGGCAGGGATAAAGGGAGGGAAGAGATTCTGTTTACTTAAAACTAAAGCAGAGGCAGGTTGTACACAAAGGGAGTATAAAGCCTGAAGCATGTGCAGGGATGGTTAGCCAGTGAAGGTTAATACAGTGGAAGGAGGTTCATAATAAGAAGCTTGTTGAACAAATTAATAGACTAGAGCTAAAGCAGATAAACTAAGAAACACCAAGGAAGAAGAGGCAACAGACCACCTAGTGATATGCAAAGATTTAATTTCAAGGCTTAGAGAAAGTGCATTTTAATATTCCTTGCTCTATTCTGTCATGTGCAGCTTTCTCTCTAACAAACATCAGTTCCTACAGTGCAATTTCACCTTTGCCATGACTTAGATACTGCACTTTTCTTCAGCTTGCTTTTATCAACATTAGGTTCCAAATAATCACCTATCAGTTGAATCCAAATAAAATTATTGATGTTTTTCACTTACTCAGTCAATAATCGGCATGTCATCAAATTGCACCTTTCCAAAAGCATTTTTATATTACCACACTGGCTGATAAAATTCTGGCACTAGTTCTATAAAGAACTTGAGAAGAGGAGGCTGAGGGGAGACCTTATTGCTCTCTACAACTGCCTGAAAGGAGGTTGTGGAGAGCAGGGAGCTGGCCTCTTCTCCCAAGTGACAGGGGACAGGACAAGAGGGAATGGCCTCAAGCTCTGCCAAGGGAGGTTCAGGCTTGACATCAGGAAAAAATATTTCATGGAAAGGGTCATTGGGCACTGGAACAGGCTGCCCAGGGAGGTGGTTGAGTCACCTTCCCTGGAGGTGTTTAAAAGACAGGTGGATGAGGTGCTGAGGGGCATGGTTTAGTGATTGATGGGAATGGTTGGACTCATTGACCCAATGGGTCCTTTCCAACCTAGTGATTCTATGATTCTATGATTCTAAAGACCAATTCACTAACCTTGCTGCTGTCTGCGCAACCAGCAATAGTGCAGGCTCGCAATTGGTATGAATATTCTTGGTATGGCTGGACACCACTTGTGTCTGTGAAGCTCATTTCTGTTCCTCTAAAACGCTCGATTCCATTTCGGAGAATGATGTAGTGGATAATAAGACCTGTTGCAGGAAGAATGTTTTCCCTTTTGTTAGCCAAGAAATTCTGCATGGTAGTATACTGTAATAACCTGCTTTGCACACAGAAAATATTAAATGAAATCTCTAGGCGGTTACTGTAACAGACAATCATCCTGCTTAAATGGCTATAGTAAATTACCAGCTACTCTTCTCAACCTCCACATCAACATGTCAGAAGTTCTCAGTTTTTATTAAGACAGCTGTTTTAGGTTTTCTCACTGTTTGAAAATCACCAGTAAGATATCCTGAAAGAAACATGAGTATCAACCCACCCCACCCCAGGAATCTCCAAATATTTTGTTACGTAACTGTGAATCTCTGATCATGTTTGACAATTATTACCACAACTGTTCTCAGAAGAAGCTTCTTGACACTTCTTAGAGACATACTACATTGTCTGCTATGAAGTCAGACTCTACTACATTTTATTTGCAATGAAAATTCTTGCAGAGTTCAGGAATGTGTATATTTCAGAGTCAGTGATTAATTGAGAAATGTTTTGTGATTTTGGAACACTGTCAGCTTTTAACATATATTAATACCATTTGGTTGAAGCGGTTCTTCCCAGTTTAGAAGTATCATGTCTTCTCGATCACCCACTTTGGCCCATTTTGGCGGACTTACACCCTGTGGCACATCTTGCTTAGTGACAGCGCTGCTAAATTCACTGAAGCCTCTTCCATAGCTATTCCAAGCAGCCACCCTGTATTCATATGTGATAAACGGTTCGAGGTTCTGGTCTAGAAGAAGAGTTACATATGAATCATTTCAGCCAAAATACAAAATAACTTTTGTTTATTTTTTTCTGTGCCTATAGGACTGCTAATATGTTCAAAGATAAAACAGATATGGAAGATGTTCCTTTACATAGGGCCATTTTCCAATACAACAATGTTTCTATGAACTTTTGTGGAAGCAGGTTTGGACCTTAGGAATTCATTATACGTCTTGCTACTCATTTAATATCACTGAAGATACTGTCCTGATTCACAGATTATTTCTTAAAGAATGCTCACTACAATTGCTTCATATTTAATTAGCATACCTGATAGCATTCAGGTCATCTTTTTCTCCAGTGTGAATTAAGAGCAAATCTGATACACCACTTTTCCTTACCTGTATATGAATACTGATTTGGATTTCCTGTGTAGACAGTCTCTTCAGCTGGACACACAGCTTCTTCTGTCTCCTTTTCTGTAGCATTCTGTGAACCTTTTATCCACACACAAATATTCTCCCTAGGATCAAAGTCACACTTTCCACAATGTGCTGTTGCTTCCGTAGATAAAGGGCAGACAATATTAGCCTTGCATTCTTCTTTTACCTAGGGAATATATATTCATTTTGAATATATTTACCAAACTTCCTTTCTTTACAAATGCTTCTATTAGTATTTTCCTGTCTTTATGCAACATACAAATCAGACAATGACATTGAGTACATTGATATTTCCAGCATATGGGAGACACTTTCAGCCTTTGGTTTCTCTAATGTCTTTTATCATTAATGCTTTTATAATCCTTTCTAAAAGAAGCAGATTTTTTTTTCGGTAGGGTTCTTGAGTGAAAACATCATAAATTTTAAGTGTGGGAAGCCCAAATGGCTGGGGTTGCTGAAAGCAGAAGAGTGCAGAATCAAATTAAACAGGATTTTGTTTGAGAATTTGAACATTCGGCTCCTGCAAAAACAAATATTCTGTAGCAAATCAGTAGCAAATTCCCAGGCCATTACACAGCTCGCCAAGTACACAAGAGGGCTCTGAGCACTTCCTTGGCAGCTTTCAAGGCTGAGAGCTCTATCCATGGGCTATATAAATTGTGTCCTCTACTGCATCACTCCTAAACAGCAGTTTTGCTGCAATAAGAGGACCTCTGCAAACTCTGATGCATGTATAAGATTTAACCCATAAAGAACAATTCACAGAAATAGAAATATACACTGAACATCCACAAGTTTCTATTAAAATTCATGAAATAATATTTTTGCCAAACCATAAACTAGAGAGCAATAATTCTTACAAAATACAGGTTGTTGGAGGAAGAGATGTACTGCAATATTTGCTACAAATATTTCTGCCCATTAAGATGCAAACTTTAGAATGAAAAGCAAGCAGATTATATCTAACGCTTCCTTAATTCACCTATTGAAATTAGTTTGTTTCAAGTTATGAACTTCAGGTAGTTCAATTTCCTAAATTTGGCATTTTCACAAAAATTACATTGTGATAGTCATCAGTCTGGGATGTAGGATATAGATGGATTGGATTCACATATAAAGTAGCTCCAGAATATGTTTCAGAATATCAGTCCTTTTAATGTTGGTAAATCTATACATATCAGAAAGCTAGCACTGCTATCTATTTTCTGCTGTGGGTAAGTGAAATTCAAAGCATTTCCTTTGTTTATATACTATACCTAAGGCATGGATCTAGCATGTTATCTACCAGAATTCATTAACCTATTCTCAGCCATTTTGTGCCTTGCATGAACTACTAATACAATGCATGAGGAACTGTAGCTGACTCATCACCACACTTAGATTTTCTCTAGGAGAAAATTATTCGGTCTGAAAATGAAAAGACATGAAAACCTTCACACAAAAAGGAGAAGATGGAAGAAATATTTCTGTATTAACTTAGCTGATGAATGAACAGGGTACAGGAACACCTGTATATGGCAGGATGAGGTCTTTTTTTCTTTTTACTTTAGTGATGAATTCCACAATATCTACCTGATTTCCATATTGTAGAATTCACAATATCCAACCCTCTTTCTTTCTCTCTCACCCATTTTCTCTCTCTCCCTCTAAACAAAAAAATAAGTGATTGAAAATATTCTTACAGCTTATACATAACACCACAATGCTAATTCTTGAAGATTTCTGTTGGATTCAACTGAAACTGCAAGCATTTTCAACTTTCAAAGTGTAGCCAAATTGTCTCATAACCTACAGTCATTGGGCAGTCTTAGAAAAGATTGAATTAGACTTTGTTGTGTTTATTTTACTCTTGCAGTAAACCAGAGTGAAAATAAACTATATTACCCATTAGGCATGAAAGGCTCTAAAAATATAATACTCTCATTGTTGCTAAAAGCTAAGCAGAGACCAATCCTTATACTGCAGAAACAGTACTGCCAACAGTGCTGCTGGTTTTTGACAGGATCAGAATTAAGTCCAGCAAGAAAATATCAATTGGGGTTTTTTTTTGGTTTTTTTTTTTGAGATGGCTGAGGAATCGATGTCATACTGCTTGCCCAAATTGAAATGTAATAGCATTTTTCTACTTCAGAACTGGCCACTTCAATTTTAATTTCCACTTAAGGAACATCATCAGGAACAGTGGTCACAGAACAGAAACTGGCTATACATGCTAGTCTTGTTAGCATGCCAGCTTTTAGGCACCATACTAATCTGAAGTGCTGGGCAACACTTCACAGAGGCAGCTAATCATTATTAATTCCTTTAGAATTCATTGCAATAACATCAATCATGGTGAACTCATTCGGTATTAATATGGATGTAATGTGAAAATGAATAATGCACACAAGAGTTTTTATATTCCTATTTTAGAAAAATAGTTATGAACAGTGTATTTCTCTTTCCATCATCAAATCAGAGCTACCAGGAGATTTTCTATCAATTACCTTAATCATCATTCCAGCTGAAATCTTGTCAGAGCAAACATATTTCAAAGGATTATATCCAACTCCATTACAGCATTCTTCGCTCTTTGGAATAAGTTCAGTCTCACAGCATTTTACTGGCACTTGGTCATTCTTTCTAACATGTGCTAGGGACTCACCACTGGAACCTGAGCAACATATGGTATCTGACTTATTCACGTATTCCTGCCCACAACAGAACATCCCTGAAAGGAACAAATAAAAAAAAAAATCTCTGAATATGAAATGTAAGTAAATAAATAAATGGATAAGAAAGGAGGAAGCTGAGAATGCAATACATCTTGGCATAAGACCATCAGCAGCTGGAATTACGCAGATTTAGCTAAAGTTAAATTTGAATGTGAGGTGACTGGAGTAAGTGTCCTGACTTCTAGACCTAGTGAAAACAATCAAGAATTAAAGGGATAAACAAGGATCCCCTTCAATCAACTGATACCACTGCTGAACTTTTGTAAGAACCTTTGCTATGAAATACCGTACCAAGGCACTGTGTGCAGAAGGTTGAAGAGATATTTGATGAAAATTTCCTGTTGAAAGCAGAAATTGAGAAAGCTTCTCCATGTACTCTCCAGTTAGGTCTTATTCATCCTCCTCTCATGCAGGCAGTCTTCCAATAGTGTGTCTTAGCATTCCAGAATGTTTCACATTATATTTTATGTTTTTAAAGTGGCAGTTCATGTCAGGTACATAGAACTGAATGGGTGACTTGCCAAATACCCACAGAGAATCTTCAGTCATCTAATGTAGAGAATTACTCTTTAAGATGTTAGTATCAAAATACAATTTACATTTCTAGAGTGGGACTGATAAGCTGCCAAAATCAATTCTACTGTCTTTCTCGTATTTTTGATAATTTTATTTTAAAATTAAAAGCTGATCAGAACCTATGTTATTTTCCATAGATACGCGTGAATTATTTTGTAACTGTGAAATACCAGTGTTGAGCCCTACACCATTTAAAGGGGTAAATTTTTACTCTGAACCACATGCTACAAACGTACTTCTATAATTGGCAATGAAATAAATGCTATTACTGATTCAACTAGAAAGATATTGCAGATACAAAAAAGGGCTGTGATACAGCATTACATCTACAAATTAGTTTGCATTTGACATAAATTTTGCAGTATGTAGGCATTTAAAACACATGCAAAAGTGGCCACTTTTCTCACTGCCATTTATTGCAGAAATCTCTCCTGGGAAGTCATACTTAATGAAAATTGCTCTTTAAGAGAATGATCCTGCTAAAGCATTCAAAGCATTTCATACCAGTCACTGGAATTACTAAAAATGGTGGTTATTTGCATACTTTACCTATTTTCAGGGCTGGTTCCATTCACAGAAATCAAACAGGGATCACCAGCTCTCCAGGAGGCAAATATTTCCTCCTGTTCACACCCTTTTTCCAAATTGTCCTAGGATTCTATCAATTTTAGGTAGAGAATTAACACAGAAAATGATTCAATTCAATAAGCAACTCAGACAGGCCCAAGGGACTTTTCACAGGGAAACTAAAATTTTGATAATGAACTGTTTTTCTATTGAAACAAACAAGGCTGTATTCTTTCACTGCAAACCTCATCTTTGTTTAACTGAATTAAATTTTTCAGCCAAGATTTCACTCACATAACAAGAAGTGACTCCCTTTCTAGTTTCGTTGGTAAACCATTACTTCTTTAATTATTATCAACCTTGTTCCAGTGTGATAAATTGCTAATTACTTAATACCCTAATCAGCGTTCATTCTTTGCACAGATAAACTGTGACAGTGCCATTAATTTAAATAGTAATTTCACTTAATGGCCAGAACAGCACACCAGATTTTTATGCAGCATTTTCTGAAGACTGCATCCATCACTGCAATATTCTGACATAAAGATGTCTGACGTGCACTAACTCACTTAGGGAGAGCAGATGTTGCAGAGCAGAGTTTGGTAGTAATTCCCATAGTGCATCACTTCAGCATGAATGAGCTGCAAAGGCAGAGGTAGACAATCTTCTGAAACTGCATTGCATAGCCTCTGACCTTTGCTTAATTTATCACATGTAGCACTTGACTCCTGAACCTTGACACCTCAAATGTACAATTTTAAGTATGTTACAAGAAAAACAAAATAGGACCATGTAATACTGATAGATTGATTTGCCTTCTAAAAATCACTTTATTCAATTGCTTGAAGATCCAGAAATTCCTATCAACCCTTGCTAAATTCAGCAAAAAAACCAAAATACAAACTGTTTGTAAATCAGCTGGAATGTACGTGTCATGCTTTATATATTTATGTTTCATAGGCACATAATGCATTACAGCAAAAAGAAAATCTGCAGACTGGAAAAGGCACTTCCTGCTAATAGTGATTTCTGTCAACAATTATTTCATGTTCATCCCCAGCAACTGAAAACATTTACAAACATAGCTGAGTGATGAATTACTAATTTAATAAATCTGCAAACCCAATGCTTTCAAAAGGGAAAAATTAGTATTAAAAGGCTTAGCCTTTGGAGCCAGAACTGAGGATCAACAAAATACAGAGCCAATGTGCATTGAAACTACTCAAAAAATCCTTGGCTTACATGTGGGTATTGCAGCTATTACAGATCAGGAACCACAACAGTACAAAGCATCATCTTTCATAAGTCTGGGATGTCATTACAGTGTCATTTTACTAGGTTTTTGGTTTGTTTTTTTTTCCAAAGAGAAAATCCAAGAGTGGTGTTAGCTGAAATTATCCTTTATAACCCGAAAGAGACAACTTTGGATAATCACACTGCAGCAGTGGGGCTCAGGATGTCTGCATACAATGGCATCACTGCCAGCCTTTGCCAGTAGATGTCTCTATGGTCACCCCATTAAATAAGGCCAAAGAGGGGTGAAAAATAAAACCTAAGAAAATGGAAATTTGAAAAAAAAAAAAGAAAACCAAACAGAAAGTAATGTGAGACAGACAAAACATCTCTTTCTGCAGAACAGACGCCATGAAAAAGGTATAAAATGGCAAATGAGAAAGTTCTATGACGCCAGCCCCTAAACCAACATTGAGTGCAAACCAGGATCTAGATTCTGTAGAAACCTGCTGCTTTCAAACCGGCCAGACAAGACTAAGACTGGCTTGCAGTTTTAGTGACCATGTTTTCCTTGCATGGTCGTTTTCTTCCAACAAACTAAAGCCCCCAAACAAAAGCTTTAAATTGCCCTTAGATTTTTAACCATTGCCAACTACAGAACAGAGCTTTGGAAGCACTTCAGTTTTCGCATAAAGCCCCCTCTGCTACCTCTTCCCCTTCTAGACAATGAGATCAGCTTTCCAATTATCATGTTCTTGCAAAATCCTACTTATCCATTTGCCAATGATTACCATATTATGTTTTTTCTGTGAGAGTAGTTTTTCCCATTAGAATAATTATAATAATAGGAACATGAAACAGGTAGATTTTTGTGCCTGGCTTGTGCATTTTCATGATGTATCTAGCAACGCTGAATTACTTTAAGAAATTAAGGAAAAAAAACTATTGAGTATGAAGTATATGATATGATAAGAAACGACAATCTGTTTTATGCTTAATGCAAAAGAAACAATCTCTTTTAAACTATAGCGCTAATTCATCTTTCAAATCTGTACTTGTGTTCAACTGTATGCTGGCCCACAACATAAAGTCCTCACAGAAAACCTGTGAACTATGAAAAAAACCACTGTTTTCTTTTTTAATAGCCAAAAAAATGTCATCCTGACCCATTCTCAAGAAAAACGGTGTAAATGATAGAGCACTATAGGATAAGCACATTTTAAAAAGAGGGGTATAAAGGTTTTTAAAATATATATATTTAAGGAAAAAAAACCTGTTAAGAATACATATATACTGAAATGAAGAACATAACTTTCATCCCAAGATACCTGTATTACACTCCTACACAACTCATCTGCCCAGAGAGAGCAGTAAAAACATAAACGCTACCCCAGCAGTTCTGTTCCAACAGCATCTGTTAATTCACTCCATTTATAAAATACATATTGACAAAGACAACTGAACTGGGACCAGGGAGATTTGATTTGGTGTGAGAAAGTCAATTCAATGTGATTTTGTTAAAGGGCTCCTGCAGGCAAATAAAAGAGTTTAAGTAATAAAGTACATAAAGAGATGTTTTATGAGCCAGTCCTGTCTTGTGGCAACCACACAATGCGCAGCTATGCAAGAGGGCCTTGTTCGGAGCTGCTATTGTGAGTCCTGTGTAGATGCTGTAGATCAGGCACAATTAGGGATCACAGTGAGGCAGAGCTAAAATCATGCAAGCAGTGCTGTTCACAGCACACACTCTATGAGTCAACACTGGAAGGGAAGAATAGTATAGAAACTGCAGAAAGCATTGCGGAGGCTCTTCTGATTAGCCCTTCCTGACTTGTCAACGCAGAATGAGGGTACTTTTAATACCGCAGCAGCTGAAGGATCCAGAGAATACAAAAAAATAAGCTGAAGATAGAGCTCATTTTGGGGGAAATGAGGAGTTCAGCCTTCAGATCTGGGTTCTTAGTTACATATTAAGGCCCTTAGTCATACAACTAGAAGCTCAAAGTGGCACCCATATAGTGAAAGCACTGTATTTTTTTACACCAAGCAGAACCGGGTACTAAACCTTCATCATTTCTGTGTTTGAATTCAGGCTCCCCTTTGAGACTGCAATTGTTTCTGAAGTCTTTTTGTCAGGCTGAGAAAGCCTAAGGCTGATGGTATCTAATTTGTCTAATAACTGTGTAAAGAAAAGACACATGAAAATACTGGAATAGGGTTGGTAATAATACCTCCAATCTCTGTCACTAGCTAGTCACAGAGTCCTTTACGAGTTCAGATTGTACCTCTGAGTGACGGACTAATTTCTTGTGGTGTGCAAGAGATTAATGGGATACACCAGATGACCAAGTGACTAGTGCTAGGGATTAAGTTTTGGTAATTTTAAACTGCAGCAGGTTTACCCCTATGTAGGTGCACAAGTGACGGCCATTGGCTTTCAAGCAGATAGCATTACAATCTTCAGTTTCCAGATGACTAACCCACATCTCCACAGCAAATGAGAAATACCTTTGCTATGATGCATGGCAGCACAAGGCAGCCAAGTCTAACCTCTGTACTACTCATTGAGAGGGGACTGGTCCTATTTCCCAACTGGCATAATGAAAGATCATTCACTCCTTTTGAAAATTCCGGTGCCTCCCTGCTGCTTTTGGACAAAGGTGAAGAAGGGTTATTGAAAGGTCACTGTTTTGCAGTCCATCAGAATAGGTGAGTAAAGTGCAACATCATTTTAACAAATTGGCATACACACCTTAAATCTGAGTCTGTCACTGCTGAATGATTATTGTGACAAGAGATTAAGACCCCTTTTTCTTGAAAACTTATGACTCACCTGTGAGAGGTCTGTGTGCAGTTCCTTCTTCTTCATCACCACAGCAGACCAAATCCATGCTTACAACTTCTCCACCACAGCACTTTTTATTGAAACCGTCATGGAGGGATCCACCACAGCAGATTTGATCGCCTGATGTGGAGTAAGGCATTCCCTGGCAGCAAGCATCACCGATTCCAACTGAAACTCTGTTCCACTCTTTGTTAGGGCAACATACTTCTCCTGCCAATTTAAGAGTACAATTAAAGTTTTTATACACTTATAGCTCTTGAAATCCCTAAGAGGCTTTCGTCTGATAGTAACAAGTCTGGGTTTACACACTGGCAGCTTCATGTACAAAACGTTCCACATGAAAGCATGGAATCACTCAGTGCTTTAGAATGCTACAGATGTATTAAATTAATTTGTAATAATAACGAAAGAAAGATGCATTCATTAATTCAGGGCCAATACTTTGCAAGATGTCAAAATGCAAGCATGACAAACAAACTGAGAAAAGCAAAAAAAATAAAGTCTGCAAGTATGACAATTATACAGACGAAAGTCTTTAAGTAGAGGCAGCTACATAATACAGAGTTGGTTCTAGTTATGATAAACAGAACAGTCAGCCTGCTTATTCTGAGCAAAAAATTTCCTGTCTCCTCCAAAATAATTCCAAACTTGTTTTGAAGGACTAACTCACATTAAGTCAGTGACACTCAAGACTTATCTTCCAAAGAACTTAAGGATTAAACTCACTTTAAAAATTAAATACCATATCACAATCAGCCTGCCTAGCTCCTAGTTAAGCAAAAGCATTCGCTTTTGCAGGAAAAGGCCTTAGGATAAAGCTGCCAATAAGACTGACTTTAAAATGGTGGACTAGGTTGGGCTGGGATAAACAGTGTACTGTGAATGGAGTTGATACTGCTATAAAGGATACAAAAATTACAGTAAATGGCAATAGCTTTAATTCACTAGTTTCCCTACTTGGCCTGATCCAGTGTTCTAAAAGCCACATTTTTATATTATCTTTCCGTGTTCAAATGTTTTCTGTGGCTCAAATGTCATTTGGAAGGAATAGCAGGGGGTTTTTTTCTGCTACTGAAGATGGGTAATAGTGGCAATTTAGGTATTTAAATTCCTGATTGTTAATAAAAGAAAAGTGTTTTGATTTTTAGAACTAATTTTTCTCACTGGAAGTAATATGTCAAGTTGGATATTACAGACAGAGAGCCCTAATAAACACAGTCAGACATAAGAGTGTGATGTGATTGTGACAGAGGAAGATTACTGTTTTCCTTCCCTCCCATTCCTTGCCAAAGATATGCCTGGGTGGTAGTAGCATTATTTGTTCTGCTCTGCTTTAAGAATCTGCCCTCCTATTTTAGTTCTGGGGATGGATGTTTGTACTTCTTTGTGCACTAGTGTTTCAGAAACTGAGATTCTTGCCTTCCTAATTTGTAATCTTCATGCCTTCAGCCCAGTGTGCTTCAGTACATCTAGAGCTATCAAGCTGGCCAAACAACATCTGGGAAATATGTATGCTTAGAGAGTTTCCTATATAAATAACTTTATCAAATAAAGTCAATAATAAACAAAAAAAGATGAGAACAAATTTTTAGAGTGTAATAGATATAATCTGGTTAGATACTTCATCATATTTTCCTGCATTCCTTGGAATCTAATTTAGTTGCTACACAGAGAAAGTATTAAAATAGAGAATGCAGCTTACATCTATTGGAAATAAAACTGTTTTTTTTTAAGAACTATTAGACATAAGACACAAAGGATCAGTAACCTTCTCATTAACCTCTCAAAATGGGATCCATTCCAAGCTAGGCTTGAAAATATTCTCTCTCTGAAAACTATCATGCAGTCTTACCAGTTAATTGTTATCCTTATCAAAGAATGACCCACATTAACATTTAGCTTGAGGTTATTAGCATATTTATAAAAATAAAAAAAGAAAAGAGTGACCAACATTGTTAATGTTGTTGCCCTTTAGAGTACCAAAAAAGAGAATGCAGCAAATATACTTAGGGGAAAAAAAATGTTTAAAATCATGTTCAAACATTCACTGTTTCATGCCTGTGGACTGCTGACTGAACAGGAGCTACTTTCATACATAAGACATTTTGTTTAACTGTGATTTTCTTTCTTGATGTAAACAACATTAAGCTAGTTAACATAGACCACTGGATGGGGACAGAGGTCAGTATAATCTCTCCATTTCAGTACATTGAGATTAATGAGGCCAGCAAAATGCTCTTCTCTGGTTCTTCCATGTGATAACATTTTTCTCATGACATCATGGAAGGCATTCTAATATTGTGATATATGAAATACTTTTCAAAGGAGCAGAACTTGGGATGTGCTGAATGTGTTGGCAAAAATTCAAGCATTTCTGAGCCTAGGGAATGTGTGCCAGCTCATGAGTAATGGAAGCATTTTAACTCCTGACCTGACAATTGCCTACAAAAAGATGTATGCTCTCAACACTGCCCCTTGAAACGTCTTTCCTCCCCCTTTTCCTCCTCTCTCACTTTCAAAAACCCACCAACAAACTGGAAAACCAAACTCTGGACAACAGCACTGAAGCATAATTTTGGAAAACTTCCCAAACAGTCTGAAAATAAGAGTACAGTCAGCCTCAAGAAAAGGAAAAATTTCCATCAAAAATAACACGTGCTATGTGTACTTTGATCTGTAACACTGGTAGAAACAAAGCATAGACAGCACAGAAACAAGTAGAAGTGATGTAATCCGTAATATCAACTCCAAATGCTAACAATTGTTCCACAAAAGAAATGGCTAGGAAAAAATCACATGGGGTCAAGTCAAACAGAGAACTAAACCACACCACTAAATTGCCTGATGGTGTTCCTGTTAAGCAGAACTGCCCTCCCCATTATGCAGCACTTACTGCAATTAAGTATAGTTTGGCATAAATTAGTTCTCTGGGAAATGACCCAATCATCAGGTTTCATCAATTAAGCCTTTCTTGTATAAACAGTGTACTGCATTTAGAAGACAAAATCAGCACAATTTTCTTTTCTTATCCCACTGAGCACAAGTCTCAAAGAAATCTAGAAATCTTGAGAAAGCCCGCATTTATTGTTATGTTTTCATTCTCCTTGGTTTAACAGATACATCAACTTTGTTGTTTCATTTCTTTCAAATATTGGAAAGGAGTTATCTCTTACCTACTGATACCCTAGTGTAATAACCACCACAGCACCGATGTTTCGGTTGCACAGCGTGTATCTGACCACCACAGCAAACCCCTGGTGAATTAAGAATAAATGGAATGTACTTGTCCTCGCAGCATTGGAAGCCAGGTTTTGTGTTGTGGAGAATCCCATTACAACATACCTAGAAGTAGTCAAAAAAAAAAATCAGTAAGGCAATATCTGTTAAACAGAACATAATGTGTTCTCTGGCAAAAAAACGTATATGAAAACATGTACAACACATCCTAGTATGGACACTAATATGACTGCAGTCAAATAAAATGTAACTTGGCTAAAATCCTGTGCCCTCCAGCATTATCAGACTTCAATAAACTACTCTGTATCTGACAGAATACTGCTATTTTGTGGCCTTCAACCATACTGCACCTAAATAAAACAGTCCATTAATATGAATCATCCTCATATGCCTTGCAGGCTGTTTGAGTCTCTCAATGTGGAGTAAATTGCAATATGTAGATATAATCTACTATCACCTTATCCTTTTCTTTTCTCCCCAGTTCTTATTTATGATTAAGTATGTAATCTGAAGCCCTTACAACTCAAAAACAGCATTTCCCAATATGTGCTCTCGGGTTTTCTCTCAATGAAAATAAGTGGAATTTTCTTATAGCACATGTTCACTTATTTATGACAAAAGTTCTTTACAGAATGTGAACTCATGAGAATAGTATTTATATAAGGATATTTTTTTCAAAATAAAATTTACATGGAAATGAATTTTGAAAAGGCCTTTTGACTGTGGACTTCCTGTCAAGAAAATCATACACTTGAACAATCAAATAATTTTTTGTACACTCACTCCTGAGTTGATGGAGAGGCACCACTGTATACACAGCAAATCATATAGAACATTTAGTAGAATCATTGTAAAAATTGTAAACTCAACATACAGTCAGTGCTACCTGCATTGGCCAGAAGGATGCCTCTTACAGCTAGACAGAAAATGCATTTGGCAGTACAGCACGTTAGAACATAGTTGTACCTTTGCTTTCTTTTGATGAGGAAGAAATCTGCCCCGACCTTAATCATGTTCCAAATCAGCTTATCTTACCAGTCAACAAAGAAAGTATTCCTCTAGAAGGATCTAATGTTTACATATGTACTTTAATTACCAGCAGAAAAAAACTTAAAAAAATCTATATTAGTAGGCTCAGGACATTTAATTTGTATTACATTTATAATGTTAAAACAAACATGCATACAGAAAAATATTATTACTTTTCTCAAGCCATAAACAAATTCTTTCTGACTTCAGAAAGATGATGCTTTGTTTTGTTCAGTTTTAAATGGCTTTTCTTTGATCATTCTTGGAAACGTTAGGTTAGGTTCTGAAGTTACAGTTTACAATACATAAACAATATGTAACCAAAAATTAAAATTAGGTAGGGCAAGATTCTTGTTTCCTCATTATATTTTGAGGTCTTACAATCTTATGTGCTTTGAATTGTCACTTTTCCAGCACACTTTCTCATTCAGCATCTGCTGTAGACTACCAATATAGCTGAATTTTGTCATTTTCTGTTCAGGAATTTTGAGTCTCTGTAGGTCCTTTTATATTATTTTGCTGTCCACCTTGTCACTGGTAATAGAATCCAATCTATGAATTTAATTAACCTACTGTTCTTTCTTCCAGATCATTAGTTAAGATGTCAAATAAAACTCTGTTTCACACCTCTTCTCTCCTTCCCATCTTTTGGATATTTTTTTATGACTGGCATACATTCCAGGCTTAATTCTCCTTCATTTACAACTGCCTCCAAAGCAACCTAGAAGATTACTTGGTCTCCATATTTCTAAGTAATTTAAAAGCATTCTTAAAAATATTAAATCAAGTACTATCTTGCCACAGAATAGACCACATTTAGCAACAATTCTTGACCATGGCCTCTGTCCCTTCCTTTTTACAGCATCCTGAGTTTGAGACAACACAGCCAGTAAATACTGTACCTGCCTGCCTGAAAGACGGCCGAGTACATATTCCTCACACATTCTTGGTCCCAATTTGTGTGCCCATTGGGATTGTGTCTCCCTCTGAGACCTGTCTAGCTCAATTTATCTTCTTCATGGATTTCATTTGTCATCCGCATTTTTTTTTTCTCTCCAGTGATGCACACCACCTAAATTTCACCTGAACGCAATCTTTCCATCTTTCAGATAAAGAAACTTGCACATCTTTGGCATTATTCAGGCTCAAATCCTTGAGCAGCCGTTTTACTTCCCATGCAATGTTTCCAGTTTTAAAAAATGCCCCTTCTCTTGTGAAACCTAAGTAGAAATAGCTGCTCTGCATATTTTACACAGACACTGGGAGGGCCATTTTCGTACTGACTCTAAGGCAGCATGGGCGAAACATTATTTTTAAGATTGCATTATTACTGGTGTGTCTACTTTACATCCTGAATTCCCTCAAAAAATCCCCAGCTGAAAGCTCAGGTATGTTACGATGGTTTCAGCAGCTAATTTTCCTCGTTAAAAATCATTAAAGATTCTCAATATTTCTCAATACCCTATAGACGGCTTCCAAAAAGGAGCCCAGTCAGCTCTAGAACATATTAAGACTCTCATCTGGCATTACAGACTGATTTAGTTGGTGCTATTATTATGTAGCTCCATAACATCCTCTGCAGTCAGCTGTAAATTGTTAAATAACACTTCTTTTTCAGCAGTGCTCTTAAGATAGTTTCTATTAGCATTGATATTCAGCCCAACAATTCTGCATTATCAATCCATAAAATAAAATGCATTCCAGTAATGCTAAAATTATGTCATAGACAAAGAAGGAAAGCAGATGGATTGAAAATTATAGTGGCAAAAGGTCATTATTATATCATTCTCTTAGATCTACAAGTGACAGTCCCAACTGGATGGTGTTAACATGTACAAGAAAGGAGAAGCCTTGTAGTGATCAGCTACAGTGACACCAACATTTTAGGCAGATCAGAGATCTCAGCCTTGTACAAAGGGTTGAATGCTTGACATACGCTTGCTAACCAGCTCTTTACTGTCTATGGAGATGATACAAGATGTTCATCTTCAGGTATCATGGGAGCCCTTAAAAATATTGGTAGACTGAGTTACTCACAAATCAATCCTGTAGTTATCCTCCCATCCAAGCCTGCTGAGAGACAGTGATCGAGGGGCTGTGAAGGGCTGGGCATAAAGAAAGACTTATTACGATACCTGAGAAAGGCCCGGTCAGCCATGACTCTAGTGCAGCATAACAAGATATCAGACCTGGCAAGGCAGGATTACATAATATTTTAACAATTTTAAAAAATACTCAAAACTTAACTATGCAACCCTCTTAATCAAAATTGTTTCAATCCCTGATCCCTCTGCTTGCTGAAGACTTTGCTGAAGGATATTATTCGGCCTCATGGACACATGCCAGTTGAGCTAAGACTGATTTACTGAAATAAACAGATGTACTAGGCAGCCATGTTTATCGTTCTTGTCAAATGCTTGCTGCCAGAGCCACTGTGAAATAACAATTCACAAAACACTCTAAGGAATTCCTATTAGCTACAGGAGTTCATTAAAAATTTCTGCCTGTGGAGCAAACACCAGAGTAATGATTGACCCATCATGTTCTCGTGTGAGAGGAGATATTTTAAATTAGCAAGGCTCGTTCTTTTTTACTTAAATTATCTCTGAACCTACATAGACACCCTTTTTTTGTGAAGCATACTTATTCACCCATTTTTTTCCCCAAACTGCTCTTCTCTTTGGTAATTGGTACAACCTTAGACCTAAAATCCATGAGCAGAAATTATTGTTATTCTGTTACAAATCACTATATATTATCTATACTGAAATGAGTCTCATTTCCTGTCTTTCATGTGTGTTACAATACACATTATACCTGAAGTGTTATCTTTTTAAAGGTTCTCTAAGCCTGAAAGAACTTGAAAAGGATTTGCACAATATTGCTAGCATTAAGAGTAACTTTTACATAAATATTGATGGAATACCCTTCACTAGTGTCAAGATGTATTAGTTTTCATTCCTGAAAAGAGTGCTTTTGAGGCTAGCTATCAAGCCACCATTTTGCTCCTCCTGTCCTCAAAGAGAAGAGTCCTGCTGGTGTTTCTAACAAATGACACATGTTAATTACAATGAGCAAAGGGGTAAACCTGCACTTCCTAGTAATGTCAGAGTTATATTTCATTAGTTCATTAACTGCAGATTTATACAGCTTGTTGCTACCGAAAAAAAAAAAAAAAAAACTGCTGAAGCTGTATTAACACCTGCAGTCAGGACCCTTTTAACCATTGACGTTCATACTCATGATCCATTGCCTACAGGACTTATTGGCCTTTATGCGACTATTTTAATTACTTTTTTACTGTACCTGTCTCCTGACTTTCAGTGTTTACTACAGGATGTCAGCAAGAACAGGAGGACAATTTGGTAACCACATGGATGATACCACAGAATCACAAGGTTGGAAAAGACCCACAGGATCATTGAGTCCAACCATTCCTATCAACCACTAAACCATGCTCCTCAGCACCTCATCCACCTGTCTTTTAAGCACCTCCAGGGATGGTGACTCAACCACCTCCCTGAGCAGCCTGTTCCAGTGCCCAATCACCACTCCCGTGAAAATTTTTTTTTCTGATGTCCAGCCTGAACCTCCCCTGGCAGAGCTTGAGGCCATTCCCCCTTGTCCTGTCACCTGTCACTTGGGAGAAGAGGCCAGCTCCCTCCTCTCTACAACCTCCTTTCAGGTAGTTTAGAGAGCAATAAGGTAACCCCTCAGCCTCCTCTTCTCCAGGCTAAACCACCCCAGTTCCCTCAGCTGCTCCTTGTACAACTTGTTCTCCAGCCTTTTCACCAGCTTTGTTGCTCTTCTCTGGACATGCTCCAGAGACTCAACATCCTTCTTGGGGGGCGGGGGGTGGGGGGCAGAAATGAACACAGTATTTAAGGTGCAGTCTCACTAGTGCCGAGTACAGAGGGAGAATAACCTCCCTGCACCTGCTGGTCATGCTATTTCTGATACAAACCAAGATGCCATTGGCCTTCTTGGCCACCTGGGCACACTGCTGGCTCATGTTCAGTCGGCTGTCAACCAGCAGCCCCAGGTCCCTCTCCTCCAGGCAGCTTTCTAGACAGACTTCTCCTAGTCTGTAACACTGCACAGGGTTGTTGTGCCCCAAGTGCAGGACCCGGCACTTGGCCTTTGCCTTGGCCTTGGTACTTGGCCTTGGCCTCATGCCATTGGACTCTGCCCAGTGGTCCAGCCTGTTCAGATCCCTTTGCAGAGCCTCCCTACCCTCCAGCAGATCAACACTTCCACCCAGCTTAGTGTCATCCGCAAACTTGCTAAGGGTGCACTCAATGCCTTCATCCAGGTCATTGATAAAGACATTGAATGGGGCTGGACCCAGCACTGAGCCCTGGGGAACCCCACTTGTCACTGGCCTCCAGCTGGGGTTAACTCCATTTACCACCACTCTCTGGGCCCAGCCATCTGACCAGTTTTCCATTCAGGAGAGTGTGCGCCTGTCCAGGCCAAAGAGCGGCAGTTTCCTAAGCAGAATGCTGTGAGAAACTCTGTCAAAGGCTTTACTGAAGTCCAGGAAGACCACATCCACAGCCTTTCCCTCATCCAGTATGCAGGTCACTTTGTCATCGAAGGCGATCAGGTTAGTTTGGCAAGAGCTGCTTTTCATGAACCCGTGTTGACTGGGCCTGATCACACAGTTCTTTTGCGTGTGCTGTATGATGGCACTCAAGATCACCTGTTCCATGGCACTGAGGTCAGACTGACAGGCTTGTAGTTTCCTGGGTCCTCCTTCCAACCTTTCTCGGAAATGGGCACATCAGCCAGCCTCCAGTCCAGTGAACTTCCCCAGTCTTCCAGGACTGTTGGAAGATGATGGAAAGGGGTTTGGCAAGCACATCTGTCAGCTCCCTCAATACTCTTGGATTGATCCCGTCCAGCCCCATAGACTTGTATGTATCTAACTGGCCAAGCAAGTCTCTAACCACCTTCTCTTGGACCACGAGAGCTTTGTTCTGCTCCTCTAACTCCTGGGTGTGTACACACAGGGAACATCTTTCCTTATTATTAAAGACTGAGGCAAAGAAGGCATTAAGTACCTGAGCCTTGTCCTCACCCTTTGTCACAGTTGTTCCTTCTGCATCCAACAGAGACTGAAAATTCTCCCTGCTCCTCCTTTTATTGTTAAAGTATTTATAGAAAGATTTTTTGTTATCTTTCACAGACTTGGCCAATCTGACTTCTAGCTGGGCTTTAACCCTCCTGATTCTTTCTCTGCACTATCTCACTTCCTCCCTGTAGTCCACCCAAGATGCCTGTCCCTTCTTCCAAAGCTCATAGACATTCCTGTTGGTTTTGATGTCCCTCAAGATCTCCCTGCTCAATCAAGCTGTTTTTTTTCCCCTCCGGCTCCTTTTCTGGGACATGGGGATGGCTTGCTCCTGAGCTGTTAGGATTGCCTTTTTGAAGAGCACCCAGCCCTTGTGGGCTCCCTTTCTCTTAAGGACTGTCTCCCATGAGACTTTGCCAACCAGCCTTCTGAACAGTCCAAAGTCTGCCCTCGGGAAGTTTAATGTGACTGTTCTGCTAATCCCCCTCTTCACCTCACCTAGAACTGAAAATTCTACCATCTCATGATTGCTTTGTCTCAGGTGTCTTCCAACCGTCACATCTCTCACAAGGCCTTCTTTGTTCACAAACAGCAGGTCCAGGAGGGCGACTTCCCTTGTCAGCTCATTCACCAGCTATGTGAGAAAGTTGTCTTCCACACCCTTCAGGAAACTCCCAGACTGCTTCCTTTCTGTTGTATTATACTTCCAGCAGACATCCGGAAGATTGAAGTCTCCCACAAGGACAAGAACTAGCGATCTCAGAATCATAGAATCATAGAATAACCAGGTTGGAAGAGACCCACCGGATCATCAAGTCCAACCATTCCTATCAAACACTAAACCATGCCCCTTAGCACCTCGTCCACCCGTGCCTTAAACACCTCCAGGGAAGGGGACTCAACCACCTCCCTGGGCAGCCTCTACCAGTGCCCAATGACCCTTTCTGTGAAAATCCAGCCTAAATCTCCCCTGGCGGAGCTTGAGGCCATTCCCTCTTGTCCTGTCCCCTGTCACTTGGGAGAAGAGGCCAGCTCCCTCCTCTCCACAACCTCCTTTCAGGTAGTTGTAGAGAGCAATGAGGTCTCCCCTCAGCCTCCTCTTCTCCAGGCTAAACAACCCCAGCTCCCTCAGCCGTTCCTCATAAGGCCTGTTCTCCAGCCCCTTCACCAGCTTCATTGCTCTTCTCTGGGCTCGCTCCAGAGCCTCAACATCCTTCTTGTGGTGAGGGGCCCAGAACCAAACACAGTGTTCAAGGAGTGGTCCCAGTTGTTTATAGAAGAGCTCATCAGCTGCTTCTTCTTGACTAAGTGGTCTGTAACAGACTGGAATGCCTCCTCCAGCAGTACTGAGATTGTGCTTCCTGATGGGTGAAGCTAGGGAACATTCCCTTGTTAACTGAAGTACATCTCTGCAGATCTTGTGATGTATGCTCTGTGAGCTGAGGTACATCTCTGCAGATCTTTTGATACGTGCTCTGTGAGCTGAAGTCAGTTTTGAAATTTCAAGAATGGGTACAGTTATGGGTCACACCTTACTGAAAACAGCTAGGAAAACACAGCTTGGAAAAATCCAAGCAGCACGGGTCAGTTACTGTAAATTGTACACAGGACATACGGACCCTCTTGCCAGTTGACAAAATTCATCATGAGAGAGTATTCTCAGCTTTTCTGTGAAGTTACACAGAAAAAAAACCTAAAACCTTTCTAAATTTTTTCTTCACTGAAGAATTATAAATTCATCCAAGTCTGATTGATAGTAAATACCAGAGTAAGGCTATCAGGGACATCACTATGTTAGCTTTAGTTAAAATAACAAAGATTCTTAACATGGAAGCAGAGAAATGGATAACAACTTGAAACAAAAAGTAGTGAACTAATTATATAGGATAGCAGGAATTATTTCTGGTCTTCATTAGACTTATTATCAGGCCTACATGAGCCACATAGGTGCGTGTACACATCTCTTGTAGTTAAAAAGTTATTTGCTCTTTCAGAGGTTCCCAAGACAGCCCTGAGTGAGTGCATTTATTTATGCAGTGCAGTGCTATGCAGGGATAATAACCTGGATCCCAAATGCAGCGCACACATACCAGTGCAGCCTTTCACCCGGGCTACTTAGCACTGCCTTTCTGATATAACTGCACTGTTAAGCTGGACCAAACTCAGTCACTGTTAGCTGAAGGGTCCCTGTGTCTTGCTCTGCTGTGCAGTCAAAACACACTCTTGTATTCCTGTTACTGAAACACTTTGGTTTCTATGGGTGGAGGGGATTATATTTTGGTGATCTTTTTGTAGATAAGAAATTATAACTAATCTCTCTTTTTCTGCAGTGCCTTATAATAGCAAGTGGATGATGCGAAATGTAACCTATGAATCCATAATGAAATAGTAATAAATAACCCAAAACATATCTCCAAATTATTTTTGTATAGAAGGCCTAGTTTTCCTCTCATTTTATACTCCTGAATTCCAGGAACTTGTAAGAGGGAAATTAGACCCATTGTGTCATGTATACAAGGTGCAATAAATGACCTGAGAAAAAGTGAGCACGCCACAATCTGTTTGTCTATCAAAAATACATATGAACAGCTTGCTTGCTTTTGCTGACCAGTCTGTCATCAAATGAAAAAAAACTTGTTTATTATTCTGGATCTGAACATTACTTATGCTGCTCAGCATCTAATTCTCAGTGGCATCTCTTTGGATTTGGCTGTACAGTCAATGTACGGTGAATAGCAGATGACACTGTGGTAAAACGCTTTCTTTTCAGAACAAGTTTGCACCAGTCAGTGTCTCTTTTCTTCACTTCCGTCTAGTAGTTGGTCAAATCTAAGGACCACATATACTAGCAAAAATTCTTCAGCATTATAGAGGGCATAGATTGACAGTGAATTCTTTAAAAGCATGACAGAGGGCTGCCACTTTAGGTCTTATGCTGTCCCTGTCGCACACTCTAGTTTAAGAAGAACATAGATGTGCCACAAGCCCTGTAGATATCTTACAGACATTTTGGACAGCTAGTGCAGACACACATAGTAAATCAGGGAAGGCACTAGGAGAGGAATTTTAACCAATTCGCCCACAAAAATTACTCCCATGTCAATTTAAGTGTGAGTGCTTCAGTTTCCTGTGGATTTCCCAGTTGTTTATCATATATCCATTACATAACAAACAGCACTCACTCCTAACTACGATCTCTGGGAATAGAGAGAGACCATTCTGATGAAATGGTGCAAAATTAATTGGAAAAAACTGGAAAGTCAGGAAGCTATAAAAACAAATGGACACTTTCCAATCTCAAAGTTTCCATACAGACACAAAGGCTGAAAAAATGAAAATGAAGAAGAAAACATCTGAAGTTAAAATAATACAAGTTTAACTCATACACATGTTACAATCTGTCAAAAAGTCTACCATGCCAAGAACCTGAAATATGTAAATTTACCTTTTAGAACAAAGGACTGCCCATAATTTATTTGCAAGATTTCAGAAATATGTATGTTCAGTACAGCATTGCTTTCAAGGGAGCTCAAAAGCTAAGGCTGTGTTGGCTGGAGTAATTTCTATTTATGTTTGAACCCCTCAGATAACTCACTCCCCTTAGTTACTGTCTTCTCTGACAGGGAATCGTATGAATACATGTTGTTTGCTTTAGTCATGGAACATGTGATGCCTTTGACAAATAGGGACACTATTTCATCACATTAAATCTTACTTTCAAACTAAGAGTTTTCTACATCATTTGTCAATAAAAACCATTACAGACTCCTGCTATGCTATTGATCCTACTTCTAAACAGGAACTCATATGAAGATTAAGCTGAAAATAGCCATAATTTAAAAATATATCTGACAAATCACAATGGATCCCATTCAGAGCTGCTCATCATTGTCATGTAACAGCGATCCACTTGTGGCTGAATCTAAAGAGATTTTCTGTACCAGACAATCTGGTCATTAAGCATTTAGCCAAGGAAGAATTTGAAGGCGACATCACCCCGCACTCCACTCCTAATCCTGCAAATCATGTTAATAATCACTATTTGCCATGCAGACTTTGAGGAATGATTCCTCACGAACAGAGAGGCTTTATATTTTTACAAGTAGTTTTGAAGTTCTGCATACACCTAGAAAATGTCCTGTGGCCTTTAAGTCATCCAATGCAATCCCTTTATTACAGAGGAGCCATACGAACCACCAACATGTGCTCCGCAGATACCTGAATACTTAAGCTGACAAAGAATCTGCTCTAGTAGTTTACCGTAAGTGATCCACGTCAGGCAAAACTGATTGTTCCAAGTGGCATGCAAAAATTCATACAGAGGTCTACATGCATTTAAACCCACCACGTAATTCGACACAATAGCTTTGGATCAGTGGATTCAAGGCGTTAGTATTGAGATTCCTCAAACTTCCATTGCACACAGATTTGGATCAGAAACAACCTGATTTCTTGGGATGAACATCTGCACTATGAAAATGGAGCAAAGCTTTCTGAAGGGAAGAAACTTTAGCTGCATGCTTGAGAAGCAAGTGTTCCACAGACTGGCTGGGAACCTAAAGTCCCCATCAAGAGCTGAAGCACATTCAAATGGTTTTTGAAACACAGGTTCTGGCTTAGCCTCCTATGCAAGGGATTTAGTTCACATGCATTAAAACCAATTCTACACTGAACCAGCATATAGTAAATGAAAACAGTCTGGGGCTTCAATTCAGAAACGCGCTATTGCTCCAAACCAAAGTGTTAAAGCAGAATACATCCATAAATGCTGTCTAGTTTATTTCTTCTCATTGGAGACACAAAGTCAACAATCGCAGACTTAATATAACAGAATCACTTGTTGTCAGCTGACTCACATACGTTGTTGGAGATTTCTGCACAGTTATCCCTGTACTGAGCTCAAACATCTATATTGACTTTAACAAGTTCCAAGATATGTATCAGAACCTTGATTTTAAAACAACAAAAGAAGCAGAAACCTCCACTGATCTTCCTCCGATTACTAAAGAGGACTGGTTTATACACTTATTCCTAAAAGTATAATTTTTCATTACATGGCTAACTTAAGAACACACACGTACCTTCAACTCTGGATCATAACACACTTCTCCACAGATATTTTCATGCTTTTTACATTCTAATGAGATACATATTCTATTACTTTTCTGGCTTCTTGGAGTCTTTGATGGGTAACACCTCTTCCATGTTTTACGTATGAGTTCATATCCCAGGATAATGCCATTTGGCTTTCCTGGTGACGCCCAATTGATTTGAAGAGATCTGCAATAAACAGGAAATTAACAATTGCTAAATTATTGAAAATATTTATGCTTCCATGGTTACTTATATTATAGGATTAGCATACAGTAGTTCCATTTTACAATAATTCACATGGGGTAAAATACTTTGAAGTGCCCAAAATATTCTTCTTTTGAAAAAATGTGTCAATATGTGCTAATATTCCATGAGAATAGATAATACATGCAAAATCCTTAAAAGTTACTATTTAGAAGACATTCAACTTATAATTCTGGAGACTCGTGTAATAAAACTTCCCAGCATTTCACTCATTTAATTTCAGTTGTAGAAGAAAGGATCCAGTACTCCTTTCTGGCACTGTTGCAAAAGTGTACACAAACTATCACAATGACTGTGATGACTGTTCTGTTCTCAGATAGAAAACTGGTAAAGGACAGGCAGGCAGGGGACAAAAGACCACACCCTGCCCTCTGAACCATTGCAGTTTACTCACATTGTGCCCAGTGGCCATTTAGAATAGATTCGTATCCATCTTACCTTCTATCTGCTTTCAAAAACACTATACAAAAAAATATGCTTCTTTAAAATGTATTCTTGAGTGCAGAATTGAAAAAGAGAACTCTCCACCGCATCAGTAAGCAACAGTTCTCTTCTGTGTTTAAATTTATTTTCATTGACATAAAATTAGAAATTAAAAATGCAAATGTTTACCACAAATAAAACTCAAGACTTCTGAGTTTGAGCACAAAAGTATGACTGCAGCAACCCATAAAAGATTGTCTGTAAACAAAATCCTGTTGTTGATTTAATATTGATATCAGACAATCATCAGCTTCAAGAAGAAATTATCTTAAGAGAAAAATCATGACAAACTGTAGTGTGCATGTTCCTACTAAAAATCGGCAGATATTGGCTCCAAAATAATATTACAATTTTTTAAAAAATGTCAAAAGGGACATTTGAAAGACAAATTTGCTCTGTCTTTTATAATGTACACATTTTACATTGGTATTTCAAATGAAAACTTCATTCTTGCATAATCACTTTGGAATGTTGTATAAAACTTTGCTTTGCGAGAAGGAGATCTCAATGCAACATGTAGATCAATAGGAGGACTAACAGTGTTGCATGGTATATACTTAGGCTACAAGTACCTCTTTTTAATCTCCATGTCCCAATTACACTGCTTATGTCAGAATGTCAGTGACATCATAAATTAGCATTAATTTAAAGTGAAAATGCTGCAGTGAAACAGCAGCTCCTGAGATAAACTTTGACATCTTAACATAATAAGAATAAATGCATTATTATTTCACTTGAGGTATAAACAGGAATATTCCCAACAATAAGCCTTTGCAGAACAGGTATTAATGTCATCTATGAAGGACTAACCTCGTAGGTGACGTAGAGTCACCATTACCAGTGGTCTCCATTTGAACCACAGATTTAATTCCAGATTACTTACATGGCTATTTTGTATTCACTCTATATACTACCACATGCACGTAAAGACACACTTGTGCATATACACAGGTCTACATTTAAATAATGTTACAGGATCTAACTGAAACACGTAAAAGCAGGAAAATACATTGTATAAACTTCAGGGGAAAGGAAGATAAAAAGAGAAGGAGGGCAGTACTTCAATCTTCATAAATGCCATTGTAACTCTCTACTGGTCTTTGCACAGTATATATCACAGGAGGGAAGAAAGCATTTCCAGTCATATTTTTGAATGATTTGCTTTCATCCAGGCCCTCAAGTGTGTATTTTCAAAGTATTGTACCAATTTCTTGCAGACTTGCAAGTCATTTTTCTCTCTAAAATAATTCCAAATCAGGCCTAAGAATTGAAGCAATTATTTGAACATTTTGCCTTTTCTGCAGAGCGTATTTCTTTCACGGATTCATAGAATGGTTTGGGTTGGAAGGGACCTTAAAGATCACCCTCTTCCAAACCCCTCTGCCATGGGCAGGGACACTTCCCACTAGACTAGGCTGCTCACAGCCCCATCCAACCTGGCCTTGAACAACTCCAGGGCGGGGGCACCCACAACTTCCCAGGGAATCCTGTTCCAGAGCCTCACCACTCTTACCATGAAGAATTTCTTCCTAATGCCTAGTCTAAATCTTACCCCCTCCACCTGAAATCCATTCCTCTTCATCCTATCACTACATGCCTTTCTAAAGAGTGCCTCCCCAGCTCTCTTGTACACCCCCTTCAGGTACTGGAAGGCGTCTATAGGGTCTCCTCAGAGCCTTCGCCTTGCAAGGCTGAACAACCCCCACTCTCTCAGCCCGTCCTTATAGCAGGGGTGCTCCAGCCCTCTAATCATCTTTGTAGCTCTCCTCTGGACTCATTTCAACAGTTCCATACCCTTCTTATGTTGAAGGACACACTACTCTAGGTTAGGTCTCACAAGAGAGGAATAGAGGGGCAGAATCACCTCCCTCAACCTGCTGGCTGCGCTTCTTTTGATGCAGCCCGGGATACAGTTGGCCGCTTGGGCTACAAGTGTGCATTGCTGGTTCATGTCAAGCTTCTCATCAATAAGATCCTCCTTCTCAGCAGGGCTGGTCTCAATGACATCATCCCCCATCCTGTAATGAAACCATGGGCTGTCCCGACTCAAGTGCAGGACCTTGCACTTGGCCTTTTTTGAACCTCATGAGGTTCACAGAGGCCAACTTCTCCAGCTTTTCCAAGTCCCTCTGGATGACATCCCATCCTTCTGGTGTGAAAAATGCACTTCTCAGCTTGGTGTCATTTGCAAACTTGCTAAGGGTGAACTCAATCTTGTTGTTTATATAATTGATGAAGATATTAAACAGCACTGGTCCCAATACAGATGAGGGAAAACACTGGTCCCAGATCTCCATCTGGACATTGAGCCGTTGACTACTACTCTGAAAGCAACCATCCAACCATCCTTTTCCACCAAACAGTTCACCCATCAAATCCATATCTCTCCAATTTAGAGAGAAGGATGTTGTGGGGCATTGTGTCAAAGGCTTTACAGAAGTCCAGATAGATTACATCCATTGCTTTTCCTGTGTTCACTGATGTGGGTATTCCATCATAGAGAGCCACTAGGTTGGTCAGGCAGAACTTGACCTTGGTGAAGCCATGCTGGCTGTCTCAAATGACATACATTCCCATACTCCATGTGCTTTAGCCTAGCTTCTAGGAGGATCTCTTCCATGATCTTCCCAGGTACAAAGTCGAGGCTGACAGGTCGGTAGTTCCCAGGGTTGTCTTTTCTACCCTTTTTAAAAACGGGCACAATGTTGCCCTTCTTCCGGTCATCAGACACTTCACCTGACTGCCATGACTTTTCAAATATCTTAGAGAGTGGTTTGGCCACCACATCAGCCAATTTCCTCAGGACTCTGGGACGCACCTCATCAGGTCCCATAGACTTATATATGTTCAGGTTCCTCAGGTGGCTATGAACCTGATTCTCCCCTACAGTGGTCGTATACCCTGGCCCCTTTCTTGTTGTCCATTGACCCAGGAGGTGTGAGGAGAGCGGTTGCTAGTGAAGACTGAGGCAAAACCATTGCTGAATACCTCAGCCGTTTCCTCATCTATTGATACCAGGTCACCATTTCCATTCATCAGTTGGGGTATGCTTTCTTTAACCTTCCTTTCTGGTTGATGTACCTGTAGAAGCCCTTCTTGTTAGTCTTCACTTCCCCTGCCAAGTCCATCTCCAGCTACGCCTTGGCCTTCCTGACCTCATCCCTCCACAACCAGTCAGTGTTCCTATACACTTCCCAGGTTCCCTGTTCCTGCTTGCACTGCCTGTGCATTTCCCTCTTCTTCTTCAGTTTGACCATCAGGCCTCGACTCAGACTCACTGGTCTCTCCCCTTCTCTGCTTGATGTCCTACATCTGGGGACTGAGCACTCTTGTGTTTATGGAAAGCATCCTTAAATATTTGCCAGCTTTGTTCTGCTACCTTGCCCCCGAGGGCTGTATCCCAGGGGGTCCTGCTGACTGACTCCTCAAAGAGCTGAAAGTTTGCACATTGTGGGCACAGAGGGATGTACACGACCTGGCATGTGGCATAAAGTCCTTGTCTGCTCTGAGACAAGCATGTGCCGTTTCCGATAGTTTGAATGCTCGATGAGTCCCTTCTGTGGCTGTTGTCAATGTGGCAAATACACTGAAGTAAGGCTCACGTCCCAGAGAAAAGGCAGCCTAACCATATTCACAGAAAAGAACTGCTTCAGACTACAAGGCCCATGAGGCACTGCAGCACTTCCAGGAGGTAAAGAACAATTTCAAACTGATCCACAAAGGTGTATGTGGTTTTGGTGCAACAGAGCAAACTGAAATCCTTTGGCATGTGTAGTCAATTCATTCTTTCATTTCCAAGTAGAAAAACTATTTTTTTTATATCCATGAAAAATACCAGCATTTCAGGTTTGCTGTAACATCAGACGCATTTTTGGCAAACCAGCCTTTGGAAAAGAAATCCTGTTTTTTCCTTGCTTCAAGTATCTCCAGCTTTGAGTATCCATAACCCATGAAAAGAACTCCTCCTGACTTTTTCCCTCAGTTCAGTAGTAAAGGTTTGACCATCAAGATTAAGAATATAATAGAGCTTCACTTTTAAATCTTTTTTTGAGCACGTACCATAATCTCAACTATTTATTATTGTATATTGCATCCAATTGCTCTAAAATCTTTTCTCATTAACATGTTAATTTGAGATAGTACCTCCAGTTTATTCAGACATGAATGGCATCTGATGCAGAAGTCTTCTAGGTTCCATGATACTGAACATCAAACCAATTTTTTTTAGCTTTTCTTCCACGACTTTATCTTCTTTGAGCTTTCTGTTAAACCCTGACCATGGTTTCTGGCTCCCCCAAGACACATAAAGGGCCTTCTTTTCCTTCATGAAGCTCTGAATAATTTTCCCTAGTTAATGCCACATGATGTTTTCAGAACTATCAACCTTTTAATTAAGCTCTGAACAGAATTTCTAGCAGGGTTCATCTGCATTGTGCCCCAGTTTTCTGAAAGGAACAAAGTTGCTACTAAGTGTCATTATTAGGAAAAAACCCTAAGCATGCTGTACTACAAGAAACAAGAGAAAGAAGAAAAGTATCTTAAAGGGAAATGAGCTATTTTCCAACACACCATGAGAATTTAATCCACTACGCTAATTTTAAGACAGAATCTGTATGCACACAGTACTCGGAGAACTTTCCAGTCTGTGTAGTAAAGTAAAATACTTCTCTATAGAGACAAACCCTGAAGTCCTAATTAAAAGAAATGCACATTGAGTTCAATAAGATTTGTTGATTTGTTTCCACCTAAACATGGCCAATGACACCTCCCCACCCCACCAAAAAAAAAAGAAACACAACAAACTAGAACCTGACTTAAGTCTTCAGGATTGGGTCCCACACTGTTTTCTGTTTGAAGTTTGGCATTATAAAATAATCATTCCAGGAGTGTGACCTTTTGTGCCAAGTTTAAGCCTGAAGCTGAGTTATTAACTGTAAGGGGTGGAAAAGTAAGGTATTTATAATGGCTCCAGTGGTATAGCCTTCATTAGAACAGTGTGGATGGAGCTGCTATCAGAGAGACTTCTAAGAAGTTGGTGAGTGAAATTATAATTTATGTCATGTAGCACCTTGAGGCAAATTTTAAAACAATTATTTGTGAATGCTAGAAAGACATTATCCTACAGCATTCTCATCAATAATACAGCCCCCCAAACTGATTCAGAAGAGGGCAAACCGCCATGATTCCAATTAAAGACAATAAGCTGCAGTCCATACTATATCTCAGGTATCCCATGAGCCTGTACTCTAGAAATGCCTTTCTTATCTGTCTGATGACAGATTTGTATTAAAATGTCCTCTTGTCTACACACGCAGGGGTTTTTGCCCAAGCTTTTTCTTTTATGGTGGATAAATAAGCAAAATTCATATTCAGCCGAGCACCTGCTGAAGCTGTCAGCTGTAGTGTTTGTCATATTTCAATCAAAGCTGAAGCCAGCCAGTCATTTTTATACTGCACAATCCCTACATACTCGAGGACTAGAATTAATGAATTAGCTATTGATTAAATTCCACTCTAGCAAATCCACCGTGGCAAATAAATGAACTACCCGGGGCACGTGTAGGCCACGGCCAGACATGTCCGGGCAATCGATCAGTAGTTAGTATTCTTTTGGGATATAAGAACAGCTGATGATAATATGACATGTAGGAAAAGGCAGTGTAGAAACAGAGTCTGTTTCTGGCTGAGCAGATTATAAAGTAGGAAGGCATTTTTGATCTTTTTGCATTCATGTGTTATGACATTTTTAGTCTATATACAATAGCAGAAACATGCATAAGTGTTTGCAGTACAGACAATACAGACAAAGGCATGCATAAGTTAAAGCCAAGGGCAAAAGATGAGATCCTGAATTGAGTTCTTATCATCAAACAAGCTTGGACTGTATCTGTATGTATGACAGAAGAATAGCAAGCTTAATTTCACTCATACAGAGACAAATATTGAATTCAAGGAAAATACAGAAATCATGAACAGTAAATAAAAATCCTTAAGAGATGGCCATTTTGCTGACCATTTCTGAAGGCTCAAGTGTTAGATTTTTGTTATTTAAAATAAAGATTTTTTTTTCTTTCTGTAAAAGAAACACTGTTAATGAGCATACTCCACCAGAAGTGTAACAAAATCACATGAACAACAACATACACACAGGAGGCTGTTTTATTTATATCAGACAAATGCGTTACTAAGTTTAGTCTGTCTTTGGAAGATATTAACTCCCAAAGAATCAATGTATATATTATTATATTATCCGGCTGCTTCTAAGGACTGCAAATCTGAAGCTCCCTTTAAAATTGAGAAGTTTGCCCATGTCTGTGGAGGTAGTGGGTAGGCAGATTGCAAACAGTGGTTCAAGGAGACAGAGATATGCATGTCTTTTAAGATAGCTTACTAATTCTTACTGTTGTGATGGCTGACTCTTTTTTACACACAATTATTCTAAGTTTCCATTATCAGCATCGCATTGTTCCCTAAACATTAATCTTCCTCTTCTTAACTGACAGCAAAATGTGATAGTTTTCATTCCTCTACACTTCTCTTAACTACTTCCACTTATGCTTTATTTATTATCACAGCACAGTGATACTCGAATGGGTATGCACAAACAAACTACTGTTGTTTTGGCCAAAAACTCCAACAGTAAAAATAATGAAGAAAAGGATTTTCAAAGTGTATACTGATTTCTTTTGTGCACCTTATTCAATCGAGAGAAGACAACCTTACATTCTGGTTCCCATTTCAGCCACAAATCGTTCTGATATATGAAAGCCACCTATGCTAATAATACCTTGAGTCAATTATGTGAATAATGGGTGCTGACAGCTGCTTTGGCTCATCTTCCACAGTTGTAATCTGGGTCCCATTGCTTCGCACACAGGCATACATGGTGCAGGCTTCAATCTGATGAAGAAGAACACAAGTTTCACATACTCAGTTGCAGAAATTATTCAGCTCTGTTACCTGATTAAACTTCTCTCTTCACCCAAAATTTTATTCTTCTCTATTTAACAGATTCCACACAGCCAGAAAATACTGCAGCTTTGAGATAAATATATCTGTGAGAAATATACTATGCAGTATCACATCTTCTCATACCATTGTCAAAAAAAGGGTACAGGCAGCCCTCTGGCACTAATTGCCTTTCTCAAATAAAATACTAACCTACAGAGCTGCAGTTAAATTGTTTTTCTGTATATATATTTAGAATCTGTTACACAATGCTAAAAAAAATGTACTTCTATTTGAAGCCTTGAAAAAATTTTCTACACTTACCATATATTCTCACATAAAAATAACGATTATTTTTCCTTAATATTTTCTATTCCTTCATGTCTATTCTGGCAAATTAAAAGTGAAAATTCCAAATAGGAATAAACCACTTTATTATGAAAAAAAACTCGCAGAGACAAAAACGTATTCCTTCGATTCTTGGGATTAAACCAAGCAGAGGCAAAGTGAAATAGCTAGTGAAGGATGGTAACCTTGACTCCGTATCATCAACAGAGAAGTTACTTAAAATAAAAGAGCACAACCCCCAAAAGATAATGCAGTAAGGCTACCAGTGAGATGCACATGCATCCAGGATAACATTGTTTCCAGGACAAGAAGAAAATGAATCAAAACAAAAAAAATTAAAATCAGCTTATTTTGGTTTTACCTATCACATTGATGCAACTCTAAGACCCATATAAAGACTAGAAAAGCAGAAGAGAGGAATAATTAACTTCTCAAACAACAGAAGGTGGCTATGGTAAATTAATATAGAAGGTCTATAAGTGAGGCAGTACACTGAATTTGCATTGTTATTGAGAAAAGACAAATGTGTTTCCAAGCAGCATTCAGAAAGTCATATGTGTATTCATGGATGGAGGTTTGCTGTTTCAGAGGGGCTGGAACACAGAAATCTCTTATGGTATGCCTGTCCGCGATGTTTATTTATGGCATGTAGTGGCTAGATGCAAATTTTCAAAATGAAGCGTACATGGTACTGCTAAGTCCTTCTCATATATGATGCAAGCTAAACCTGAACAAAATAGACAGGTATAGTTACAATTAAGTGTCAAGCTTCTTTTCTTTAATACAAGCTAAGGATCAAAAGATTTTTTTAATCTGCATACAGTATTTTGCCTTTCATTACATATATGAATAAAGAGGCAAAGATAGAGATAGAGAAAGGGAAAAGCAAAGAAAAAATATTGTTCTGATTAAAAGTATAAGAAGTACTACTATGATTTCAGAGATCAGCTATGCTTCCTCCTCAGAAGGATAAGGAGACAAATGATAAAAGGATGACAAATGCAATATCGTTATTTATCTGTGGTGATATATTATGCATGCCTAATGTTTCTAAAACAATTGCAATTTTCTCTTAATGAGTAGGAGTAGAATCTTTGCCTCTTTGTAATATATGTTGAGGCTTTGCTAATGTTGTAGCACAGAGCATTTAGGGGAAAGTAAATGGAGTTTTGATGCTTTGAAAAAAGATGATGGAAATTTGTATTATGATAAGTGAACACAGTTATAAAATATGCTAAAAATAAATCTATGCTTTGTATGTATATACACACAAGCATCACTGCAAATACATGTCCATGTATGTAAAGAAATCCATGAAACAACATTCTGCTTGGAAATATTTTTTGTAAAATTAAAATATATTACAAAGCCCAGAAAAGATATGCTAACCTGTATGTCATACACAGTGAACGGAGACAAATCTGATAAAAGAAAGGACCCCGGCTCATTCATTCCAGTCTTGTACTGCTTATTATTTACATAGATAGAGTACTTTGTGACAACACCATTTGGGTTTGAAGGCGATGTCCAGATGACACGTACAGCTGTACTGTTGATGATGACAACCTCTGGAGGGAACATGCCCTCAGGCTCTAGAAATAAAGGAAGAAACTGAATAAACTCCAGCTGTCTCTGCAATAGCACTTGTTTAACCAAATGCAGATTAGTATTTAGTTTTAGCAAAGGGTTCACTGCTTATCTGCTTTCCTCTGATGAAGTTATCACAGTCTGTAGTCTTCTGTAAATTGGCTTATTATACTCTCAGTTAGAAACCATGAGAGCTGATGGTAAAATGCTTTATATCAGCAGCACAGCGTCAATCACCAGTAGTATGTGGCCAGTGAGATATGATGATAAATTATTCACCCATCTGCACTGCCAACCTACAAACATTATTCTTCTGTTTCCCCCAATCCTAATTCTTACCCCCAAAAAGAGAAAAATAGAGTACTTTGCTTTTAAAGCAAAACCTGAGACCAAAACACTTTATGTCTGGTGGAACGTGATGTTATCAGCCTCATAGCTGAAGCAATATAAAGCAATACGCAATACTGTCATTATGTAAATGGTTTTGAATGTTGATTACTATAGGTAATGATGAAGACTAACACTTGCTTTAAAAAAAACCCACCAACTCCTTTCTTAGCGTTAAATTACGTAATTATCTAAGCACGTCAAAAATAACCATACAAAGTCCTATTTTTATCATAAGAACCCATCTTTGCCAGTTAAAAAATTGCCCTTGTGATCAACTCTATTTTTATAAACAAAAGGTGCTGACCTTTGGCATCAGAAAGGAAATGGAATCCTCACTTAAAGTGCTTTGCTAATGACCTGGAACACTTGCTTCAGAGGTAATGATATTATAATGTTTATAATGAGACTTTATAAAGCAAAAAGATTAGAAAGACCATTCTAAACACATCGCAGATTCACAATTATTTTTTTTATTTTATACCCCTGCCTCCCCCTTCACATTTGCCCACTGGCATAGAAATGACTCATAAAGAATATTCTCAGAGGCTGAACTTGTACCTAGAGTTTCTGGTGACTCAGGAAAAGCCCTGTGTATGACTGTCATGTCAAAAGCACATCGCTTCACAGAGCAAATCTTTTAAAACATCCATTAATTGTTTCTAAATTCCACCATTTATTGATATGAACTTAGTTCCAAACTTAGTGCACAGAAATGGGAGTATGCAGGAGAAGATGAGAACAAACTGGGTTAATATCTGCTATTAGGGCTTTTGCTTCTGTCTCAGTGGGACCATTTATTGATCTACCACACGATGACAACCAGCACTTAAGCATTTCAGCGTTTTAGCCCTTTTTCCTTTTATACCGGAAATTTTATAATGGAAGGATGACTGATCTCAACCCTAACAAAAATCAATCAATTTCATTCTCAGATTTTAAGCCAAGCCACATTCACTGCTAACCAACCTCCATCTGAGGTAGTCACATACACAACTTCACTGTTGATGCTGTGGGCTCCATTAAAAACTTGACAAAACATCTGATACTCTGTGTTGGGCTGCAAATCACCTATGACTATAGAGTTTACATCAGCCTGCATCCTCAGAGATCTTCTGTCATCAGTAGAATTCATGAAGAGGGTGTAATATGCAACATCTCCTTGCAAATCTTCCAGTGCTAAGCAAAGAAAGGAAAGAAACTGGGAGATCAACTACAAAATATTCAGTCATCAGGTTTCTTACAAGAACATGTATTGTGAAGAGACAAACAAGTTTTATGTAGATTTTACAAAAAGCAAAGACATCATCAAGTACCTTTAATTTCACCCTTATAAGCAGAGATGTAGTCCGCTCTTCCAAACTTGTAAAAATTGTTAGTTCATCAGTCTATCTAATAGCGGAAAAAGCTTTCTTTCTGTAGATATCCCCATGATGACAATGGAATACGTGAAGTAAACAATAGGTGAGAGACACTGCTAGCAGTGGCGCATGGACATTGCAGCTTGCCCTTGTGAAAGGGTGGGGTTTACCCTGATAGAAGGAAGAGTGCAAATCAGAATGCTCTATGGCACAATGTTAAGATGGAAACCTCAACAATTTTTTCCTTTTTTGCTTCTTCCCCTCAAACAACACCCTGTCACCCCACTCAAAAAGTCTTGAATTCCTCTGTTAATCCTCTAGGCCTGAATAAGGGGCAAGTGCCTAAGTCTTAAATTATAGTTACATTAAACTTTAAACAGATGGATTTTTGACCATGATGAAAATAAAAATCTATATGTTACTATTTTAGAACAAGCATCTATATGTAGACCTGTAAAACACACAAGAGCATTGCATTTACAGAGGAAAAGAACAACTCTTCCTATTTCATAGAATCATAGAATAGTTTGTGTTGGAAGAGACCTTGAAGATCATTTAGTTCCAACCCCCATGCCATGGGCAGGGACACGTCCCACTAGGCCAGGCCCCATCCAAGCTGGCCTTGAACACCTCCAGGGATGGGGCATCCACAGCTTCCCTAGGCAACCTGTGCCAGTGCCTCACCACCCTCACAGTGAAGAAATTCCTCCTTATGTCTGCTCTAAATCTTCCCCTCTCCAGTTTATAGCCATCATTTCTTCCTAAAAGGTGTTTTGCCCAGCACTAGCTTTCCTAGTGAAAGGAAGAAAAAGAACAGTATGTTTTTCTTGATACACGGGGAGGGATAAGGATATTCACTAGTCGGAGCAAGTGAATAAACAAGGATTCCAGGCAAGCCTTGATTCTCCATTATAGTAACCCAGACATAGTCTGTTATCTTATCTGTCCTTTGTCAAACAGTTTCAGCTCAGATCTGATCAAATGCAATTGCTTTTCCAGAAGGCATCAAGATGAAAGGAATAATTATGACAAAAACTTTAAACAACAAGACATATTACTTTAGATGACATGCTATACCACTGAGAGAGAACATTGATAAAAGCCAAAAGCATATTTTCAGATTTAATAACATGCAGTTTTGTGATATGTTATTTTTAAGTGGGATGGATACAAGTTTTCAGTTCTTAGAAGTCAGAAACCGTCTGCAGGTTTTCCAGAAAAAGAAAGACAGCACAGCAACTTACATAATGGACTCCCAAGTTCCCAAGAAAACAAGAAAATTATCTGAAAACTAATATTATGAAGAAATGAAACATGCATAAACAAAATAGTTAATATGCTTATTGCAACATGAAAGTAATAAAATATTAGAACATTTTCAAATAATGAATTGCCCTGTCTTGGTGTTTAACCTTTGCATTCATCAACATACATGGAGGAGATTTCTAAGGTATGAATGAAAATAAAACCAGATTGCATTACCTACATCTAGAAGGTCAGGGGTTTAGATTACTAAGGTAATGAAACTTCAGTGAGCTGCTTCAGATCTATTACATTTGTCAGTTTTTATAAGCATGCTTACTTCAGGCATGCAATTATAAAGTAAAGATACTACATTTGTTGCAATTCAGCACCCAGTCCTTATAAAATCATTTGCATTAAAGTCATGAAGAAATTCCCCACTGCTGTATTAGCAAACCAACTAGAGAAATTGGCAAAATACATTTTAAGAAAGAGAGCAAAAAGGAGAAAGGGGATCCTCTTATCCTGAAGAAATGTATATGTAAATTTTCCTACAAAGAGACTTAAAATACCACAATGACAACAGGATTTTGAGCACTACTACTTTACAAATTTCTCATAAGTTTGAATTAACTATTTCTTCCCCTTCACTGTTCTCATTCTACATAAATAGCATAGAATAAATATAAATACGACTGAGAAATATCGAAATGTGCACATTTTTTTCCTATTCCTTTCCTCTCCATTCAAGGACACTTAGGTCTCTTATAAATCAAGACAAGGACTATATCTCCTATGAAAGCAAGGCAGACCAACATAAGTGATGGCAGGTTAACATGTAGTTACTGGAATAAATACTAAGCACACTTACTTGGTTTTGACCATTCCACTTCTACAGCAGTATGATTAACAGCACGTGCAAAGAGGATATTTCCTTTCTCTGGTAATCCCGCTAATGTAGTAGCCATCACTTCTTCACTTGATGTATATCCTACCTCGTTGTGTACTATGAGCTTGTACTCATACGTTGTGTACCTAAGGCATTTTAAAAATAATTAAATGGAACAAAAAAATGTAGATGTAGGAAACTTTTGCTGTAAACATTCTGCCTGTGTTGAAGTTTTGCTGCTTCTTCCCTTCCTCTACAACAAGTGCAGCTGCATGGTTTACACCAATGAAGACTATATAAGAGGTGTGTATTCTTTGGAAATAATTCAGCGCCATTAACATGGTAACAAAAATAAAACACATTATTTCACTTCTTTGTAGTTGTAGCTTCTGAGGTGTTGAGAGATTATAGCTCAATTCAATATGTAATTACAGCAGTGGCAACCTGCCAAAATTTGGATCAGAATATAATCAAATGAGGCTTTTTTTGTCTCTTTTGGGACACTCATAGATTTTAACTTGCAGAGTCTCATTTGTGAAAGTGATTCACCACACAGCGAGGAATCTCCCACTACAAGAACATCCAAAAAAAAGTGCCTAGGAATGCAAACTCATTTAACAAAGTAATTTTCTTCATAACTGCATATATTCAATTTACACAGTTTTAGTAAATACTTCAGATATATTATGTAAATCAAGTGACTTTCTCTCCATAATTTCTTCTTCATATCAAATGGCGTATTAAAGTATTTTAAATGGGATTTCCTAATCTCAAAATTAATTCCATCATAAAAAGCCCCCCCCAAAACTGTGCAATTACAGAAACACAGGATCATCCTGTTCGAATTTTCACTAAAGCTGCAGTACTTTAGAATCACTGTCTGCAAACACAATAAGGGAACATAGAGAAAATGCCTAATATTTAGAGATACCCTTACAAAATAAAAAGTCAGTCCCACAGCATATTTATTGCTCTTTTACTGCTTTACAATAGCACACTATATTACAGAATTGTCCAGTCTGATTTTCAAAGGAGCTAAGCTTTAACAGTATCGCTAAGAAAAAAGGAAACTAATGGGTGCTCACTAGCTCCAACTGTAAAGATAAGCATTGTAGAACAGTGCCAATAAACACAACATATCTTATTTTCTCCTCTGCAGTTTCTGTTGTTTGCAAACATGCCGTATTCTCTTGGACATTGTAGCACAGGTGCAATCAAAGACGAATGGAATCTACCCTTGCGATCAGAGAATTTGAGATTCATTTTGATCCATATTTACAACAAAAAAAGCAAAAGAAGTTTGGCTTAGACTACTAGAAATGAAAAGCCCATCTGAAAAAAAAAATTGTGAAAATAGATTTCTGTCGGGAATATAATAAAAAAACTATCAATACTGAAACATGCTTAAAACATGACACAAATTAAAATAAATGCTGATACATGGACTTGCTTTTCATGAAAAATAAGGCTTGTGTCTCTCTTCAGCATCTTCTCTCCAGCCACACATTCATCCAGAGAACACACACAGCCTTAAACTTTGCATGAATGTTTTATGATGACTTTACCTACAAAAAAATGACTCTGAATCCATGTTAAATTTTCTATTACAGGTTCTTAATGTGTGTGTTTGCTTGTCTTAAGGCAGCTAGTCTTGATGTCAAGGTGTGGAAACTAAGGTTGATCAAGAGTAAATGCCTTGCTCTATATCAAACGCTAGGTCTGCAATACAGTGGAAAACAGAACCCACCCTCTATTTCCTAGCTCTGAACACAGTGCATTTAACTAAAACAAAGCTAACACAAAGCTGCCCTTAAATAAGATCTTCTGAGAGTGTGATAGATACTCTTCTTGCCTTTGGAGATATTAATGCAATTGTAAATTAGAATTTTTAAAGCAGGTAAGAAAAACAATGAACTAAGTTTCATATGTTTCCCACCTAGGACTTCTCAAACATTCATTCTGTTATTCAATGATTTTGCCAACACACAAATCTAGCATATGTACACATGAATCTAAATGGTTTGATTACATGAGCATATCAATGCTAAAATTTCACATCTATATTTTCGTTTGTTTTTCAGAGCAAAACCGCATATGAATCAAGAATAAGAAACTAATAATAAATCCCTGCGTACTAGAATGATTAATACACCAAAGATGATGACAAAAAATATTTCATTACATAATTAATATGTTCACTACATAAGGACACAAGAAATACTTTGAACTATTAAACATACACTATACAAAAAGCCAGCATTTGTTTTTATAGTTTTTGTAATCTCACCTGCTAAGACCCTTATCTTCATAAAACCACTGAGTTCCTGAGTAAATATTGTGCCACAGATTTAAATCTTCAGGGGGATTTGATGCAAGTGGTTGCTGGATTTTACGTCTCAGGAGCTCATATCTAACACAAAAGACAAGCAGAACACCAGGATTATCTCAACTAATGTTATTACACAAAAAAAAATCCAGTATTTTTTTTTAAAGCCACACATTATTTTGTTTTTACAGCTGTAAACTTTATGAGATAAACATTCTTTTTAATGTTGCATGATATAGAACATCTAATTAATTATAAAAATTACTTTGAAAATAGAAAATTAAGTACTTCTATTTGAAAGAATGAGTTTATTTAACGATTAACAGATTTCAAACTCATGGAAATGCTGTGAAGTCCAAATAGCCCAGTAATAGTTTCTCATACAGACTTGACTAATGCCATCTGATATGCACAGATTGCTACAGAATATGAAATGACAATGTCTCTCTCTTGCAAATGTGCGGAAACATATAGCATTGCTATTACTATTTTACTAGTAGTTGCAACTTAAGTGTGCATTTTTGTTTAATGTGTGTTTGCAAATAACTCCAGTGTAAAATACAGGTGGCAAACGGGGAGAATGAGTTAATTGTTCCATCTGCAGACTTCAGCAAGTCACCTTCGTATTTGTGTAGATATGCATGATGTCAGCTTGAAAGAATAAACTATTTCATCCTGCTTTTAATCGGTATCTGAAGCTGCATTCAGGTCTATGTTCCAAACAGCACATCAGCTAAAGCCTATCTTTCATCAGGTCAGCTGTGAGACTACCTGATTCAGACAATATGCCTTCCACCCACTTTACATTACACACTGTTTCTCATCTTTTACACAAAACTTTTATGGAACTTATCAAAGATTGAATCACTTCATCTCTACACAAACAAAAGGGGATAACATATTTTGCATTTCCTAATCATTCTATGGATCACAGAGAAAACTACTCTAAATGAAGCAAAATTATATAGAGTTGTTCAAAATCTTTAGGATTATTATTCTTTACTACATTTCACAGGTGGTTTTTGATAGACTTTTTGTTTCAGTTTGATGGGTTTTTTTGAAGGCACCAGACTTTTGAACGCTTCCTACAGTAACAGAACCACTCTGGAATTGCTTTTAATGGTGAGCTGCGGTTTTAATCCAACCATAGTTGCAATAGCGTTTCCACTGATGCCCAGCAAAGTAGGGTCATATACATATATATCTTTGCTAAACAGTCAACTTGATTCTCTAAAGTGCTGAGCTGCTGTGCATCATCTTTTCCCTGTTCCCCATTTTGGAAAAGTGCTTTTGTTAAATTCCAGCCAAAAGGATGTGAATACTCAGGCATATCTTAAAGATTCTCACTTTAAGCACTTATTTGTGAAAATATTTCCTTTTGTATTTAAGCATTCTGCAGAATGCCTTTATGTGGGTCACCACCCCATTGCAACGACTTTTCTGACCACTGGCTTTATGTCTAATTTGACATCTCTTTGTGGAATTTGAAATATGTTTTAGGTTAAAATCATCTCCAGTTTCATAAGGAAATATTGAACAACAACTTCCAGGATTTGAGACCCAGTATTAAAAGGGTATTTAATACTTGCTGCATATAGTTATCTTGCATTGCTTCAAACCAGAAATCATCTAAGAAGCTCTCTTACAAGAGAACAGAGACTTCCTATGCTCCATGGCAGCTAGGATGCATGTGCACGACTTCCAATCACTATCACCAATGAGTCTGGGGAATAGTCCTTGACAGGTACAGATGAGCATAATGCCACTGATCTTAGTGATGCCTACTGAAAAAGCTGGGAGTATAACCTCAGAAATCAAGTAGTAAAAACTAATTAGACTCCAACTCTATCAAAACATTCAGATGACTACTTCCAAAGAACAACTGCCACGTGGGTGGTTCATCAGTGTCAATAGAATCCGGAGATAGATCATTACAGTTTTATTTGGAACAGTCCTGGCATATTCTCCCCAACATAGATAAGTCATGAAAAACAACACAATCTTTTAGAAAACACTGAATGGTGATCATGTGTAAATCACCCTTATTGGCAGCTGCTGCTGCTGCTCTGCTTGCTGCAGATTTCTTGCTTCACCATGATGTAAAGAGCAGCTGCTTCAGTGGTTGTTCTTGTTGAGGGCAGCATGGCACATCATGAAGGAAATGAAGTCTGCAGATGTAGGTTGTACTGAATTACTTCAATAATCTATGGTGAAATGGTCATGCTGTTAACTCCAGAAAAGCAGAGACAGCTTTTCAAAACCTTCAGATTTTACTGTAGAGCAATCATAATTTCATTCAGTTGTAGTATGTCCTAATTAAGCCTGAAGATAGAGTGAAGCTACTGTGCTGTAACAATATACACAACTGAAAAGGCTTTACATGATAATTATTGAACCCATCAGTGCACCTCAAAAAGAGCTACTAACCCGAACATATGGTGTGCAGAGATATAATTCCATGCATGATGTTACCCAATATGTTAAAGCACTAGAAATAAAGACTTGTTTGACATTTTTTATTGTGTACGTAGAAAAATATTTGTCTTTATAAATCTTCATGCACTCAAATAAATACTTTTTTAATGTATAGAAACACTCACTGTCTCTCTCAGTAATCAACAGATTCAAGTCACCTATCTCATTATTCTAGACAAATCTCAGAAGAGACACCTTTCTCTAGTTCCTGTGGTGAAATCCAGCTGGCTATACCCAGCAGTTCCTAGCATTTCCATTTTTGGCTTTGCCACCAAACTTGTAGCATTTTAACTTCCATTTTTGTCGTGCACTCTCTCATTCACAATTTCTTAATCAGTTAAGTTTTGAAGCTTATTTCACATCATGACTGTACTATGGTCATTTTCCTTTTATGCAGAATATCCCCCACATAGTATTGAGAATATTGGATAAGTTAAATATTTATGTTCACAGATATCTCATACTTTTGTCATTTTGTTGGTGGAATGCATTGCTTGAACTGACCACCAAAATGTTGCTGATGCTACAGCCCAAACCAGTTATGGCTTTGAAAACATCCTGTGCTTATTGCTTGTGACTCTTCAGACAGCACTTACGTGAAAACCCAGATCTTTCCCAGATGTGCTCTGCAAAGTAAATGCCGCAGTACAGACACCACACTTGCTTTAAATAATCCTGACGTCTCATGAGTTCAAAACAATTCAAAGCTTAGGCTGTTATCTGCTTCTAGATACACCCACTTGTTGACTGAACCCTAAAGATGAACCTCAGAAGCTCAGAAATTAAGACATTGCATCATGAAGTTTACACTGCCCAGAATTTCCTGAGTCAGATTTAGGTAAGGAGAAGAAAACTGTCATTTCAGTTGCAATTAAAAGCTTACCTCAGATGAGGACCATTAGGCTTCAGTGGTGGTTGCCAAGAAATGGTAATAAAGGACTCACTGATTGGAATTACAGACAATGGACTAACACTCTGGGGAACTGTCGCAGGCGTAGTCACACTGGTAGGTAAACTCTCTGTGCAGCCTCCTAGAAAGCCATCACCTCCAGAACAAGCTATAACAGTGACTGAGTAGTTTGTATAGGGTACAAGATTAGTCACCAAATAACTTAGTGATGATGAAGTATTCCCAGTAATGACAATTCGTGGATCAGGCATGCGAATCTCATATTTAAGGATTTCACCATTCTGTATCAGAGGAGGCTTCCACGACACCTGAAGGAGGAGGAAAAGAAAAATTAAAATAATAGATTTCTTTCAGTCAGAATGGAGAAATACAGACAGAAGATGCTACAAACGGACACAAGTGTGATCTCAAGATGTGCTTCTCTTTCTTCATCAAGACAGACTGTGTGCAACCTTCTGATTCTTAAAGGTGCATCAGTTGTTAGAAATCTTACTTCCTTTAACTTTACTGAGGGTTGCAGTAACAGCTGTAGGCATTGCAAAATCTACTAATGCTTCGCTTCACTCAAAATTCTGTGAGATGTTCAGATGCATTAGCAAAAATACACTATCAGTATCATTAACTGTCATTCATATTCTTATGTCATATTTCCTGCTGTGCTCATCTATTACTGGCAGAGTAAAAAGAAATCTTCATTTGTGTTTGCACAGCTTTCAGAAGTGTATAACTTCTCTAACTCCTGTGAGAAACAAGATTTGTTCGTGCTCTCTGTATGATGAAATATGAAGATTTTCCCTTTTGCTTTTCAGTAATAAATGAAATTTTTCCTGGTTTTTGTCTGATACTTACCAACTTTCCATTATTAGCATTATAAAATTATGCTGAGAAAACTTTATCATAAAAAAAAGGAAATTACATACAGAATTCATGTTATATATACCTACTGTTACACTTACTATGGTTTTACTCTTACTACTAAACTGAGGTTAGTTATATTTTTCTTTTTTTTTTAGTTTAGTATTCTACATATTTATTCTTATCACCTTCAGTGAAGAAGCAGACTTTAGACTGTCACAAAGAGCATACGTAACTGTACTAAGAATCTCAAAGTTTCATTGAGGTAGTTTATCAGTCCTTCCTCCTCTGGCAGTCCCACTGTAGGAAATACACCAGCTTTGCTTTGTTCATCCCTAGGACTATTTTTCTTGCCAGTGACCTACTCATCTGTAACAATTTCTGTCTCTTTTCTTCCCAGGCATGGGATAACTTGGGATTGAATCCAACATTGCAAACCACACAGAAATGCAAAAAACCTAGATGAAGGTACACGCAGAATAAAATGAAGGAAGATAATATTGCAGTGTTAAACAGCAATACTGAGATACTTTAGTTTCCTCAATTGTCTACAGCCTCTAAAGTAAGTATCTTCAAAAAGATACTTACTTCATGCACATTTACACATGGCCATGGAAACAGAGAAGCTTGCTTTATAAAATGATTTTTAAAGGACCCTTGGGGATTATGAAATGTTATATCTTAGGTACAGAAGGACCTAAGAGGCCATCAGACTTGCAAGAAACCTGGCAGCAAAGTATTGGGAGAAACCTGAAGGATTTTGATAACAGAATCTGGAATACTGTTAAACAGAATTAGAAACAAGGTGATCTTGAGTAAAGACAGCAGAAAAAACGATTATTGGTGTCTACATAGAAAAGGCTTAGCTCTGGCTAATTATCAAATGCTCTATTTACATTTCTGTTACTCCTGGACCCAAATCACCATCAACAAATAAGGAAAATACTATTGACAAAACAATGCAAAATTTCACTGAAGGTAGGAATCGATTGTGCGCCATTCTGACAGACAAAGCAAAACTCTCATTTTGAAATAATTCATGTGATCTAGGCATAATCTTAGGAAGCAGAAAAGAACGGATGATTATCATAAACAACAGAAAATGTTGTTTTCAAGTGCAGGTAGAAAATATTCACATCGGTACACTTCAGGCGAAATTTCCAATCCCAATGTTTTTTGTTGCTACCATACTGCACGCATGGGACACCCTGTATACATCACAGAAATGTGCATGTTTTACTTTTATTTTCAGAAACGCGTAAGTTTGAAGTTGCTGGAATAGAACACCAGATTATTCAGGCATAAGTATGTTACTCTTTTTTGAGGTATAGCACCTATTGTGAAATTCTGCCTCGGTGAAGTATGACTAAAATTAATATATTTGAGATTTTTTTAGGGTATCAATACATTAAATCCATCATTATCAGTGAAAAAAACCCCTCTTACTTGTTGCTTAATGCAAATTGGCTTCTAATAAAAGAAATACATTTTGAATGCCTGGAAAATTCCTAGAACTCCTCCCTCAGAAGAGAATATTTTCTAAAAATGTTTACCTTATACCAAATCTTGTTTTATTTCCTGGAAGAGAGGAGGAGTAATTTTTCAATTACATTACCCTGCAGACACCTAACTTTTACACCTAATCACTTTCACACTCTAATAGAACTTGCACAAGATTCACCATACGTTATAAACCCTTCACATAAAGGAATAGACTAATAACGTGGAGAAAAAAAAAAAGAGATGCTGCTCCAGAACCTTGGTTCCTAAGTTTTATACAGCATGTGCAGTAGCTGGTAAAACTTGAAAAATATGCTGCTTCACAGCACTTTCTGTGCCCTAGCAGATAAAATACCACATTTGTACACAACATAGATGCTTCGTAGAGCTTACAGTGAGAAATTTCTCTCTTTTTCTTCTTTTTTTTTTATTTTTTTCTTCTAAGACAAACGAAAACCACATTGAACAAAAAAAAAACAATGTTCAGTCAGCAGCACATTAATACGGAATGCCACTTAATTTTGTCTGGGCATGGACATTTCATACAAATATCTGTAGATCTATCTATCTGTAGATTGCTTTGATTATTTTTTTAAAAAATTTGATAAAGGGATGACCAGGGATAGTCACAGTCATTGCTATGTCACTTGACCTGCTTTGAATTACCGATGTCACTTAGGAATAACAGGTCATGAAGTCTCTGATAAACCTCTCTTCTCAAGAGGAAAGGGACTGCCTGATCCATATAGTGTAAATGAAGATGATGGAGCCAGCCCGATTCACACATGTGGCACTACTGGACCTCCCCTCCACTTTAAAGTGCCAAGGTTTGAGGTAAGAGCTTGGCAATGCATGAAAGCAGGAAAGCTCACTAGGCAGGCTGTGTTGGAAGGGGTAACAGTTTGTTCATTGATTTGAAGCTCAGCACTGAGACCATGAAAGAGGATGCCCAAGAGGAAGAGAGAATAAAGTAACTACTGGGAGAGATTAACTGATTCAATGTAATGACTCTGGAAGCTGTCATTTAAAGATCAAAGCACCTTATTTTCTCCACCACAAAATTTAAAGAGACAAAAATTAGCCATTTCCTCTCATTAAGCAGTTATAACCTTGGATTTTTTTTTATTTTTTATTTTTTTTAGAGCAGTTGGAACCCTGCAATTTAATTCTGAGTTATGTGTTTAGAGGCATTGGCATATGGGTAGCTATTTTACTGGTTTGAACCTGGCTTCAAGAGGTAGCTTTTAAATCAGTGTGTTTGGCTTCGTTTTATTCTCATTTCTCCTAGCTACTGCTTGCAACATCTACAAACAGAATGTAATGAATACACTACTGAGAGCTTTTCACTGTTGGTTTCAAAGCACTTTATAAGTCTCAAATTGCAAGTATTATGATTCCAGTTTTACAGATAAAAAGACTAAATCCCAGACTAAGTCATGTATGAGAAAGAAGCATAACTGTAAACAAAGATCCGCTACCCTGATTTTGTATTCCAACCACTGGATTGTAGTCCTCTGCCAACTCCTGAGCCCCCTAAGAAGTAGTTGGGAGATGAATTTCCTCAAGAGTTCTTATCTGTCTTAACAGAAATTATAATGGGATTCAATCAAGAACCAGCATCACACTAGAAAATCAAATCCTGATAAAGGTCACTGATAATTATTCTCAAACACTTTGCACATGAATGACATCCAAGTTCAGCAAGCGCTGCCATAGACAAACAGTACTAGACAGTTTGCAGTAACAGGTTGCTACTACAAAAACTTCATGAAGGACTTAGCGTGAGCAGTGGGAAAACCAAAAGAGCATTTATTTATGATCCTAAAAATCTACTACAGTCATGTGTTTAAGCTATATCAAAGCAAGGGGATAATGCTGATGAAAACCTGATTAGTTCCCCCCCCAACCCTGCATGATCTCTACCAAATGAGCAAGCTGTGCAAGAAATCACAGTCCTAAAACACAGAAAAACCTCTAGCGTGCAAGTTAAGGTTGTTCCTATGGGTGTTGGAGTATCCTAAGTCACTCAAGCAGCACTTATGTGGCAAATAAACCAAGGTCTCACTGACCTTAGCAGCATTACAAGGCAATCTTCACACAAACGATTGATTGCTCCTAAACAATTTCCCAAATGCACCAGCCATACCTGCATAAAACTGAACTGTGGTGAATAAAGTCCAAACTTTTTTTTTTTTATCTCTGGCATGAAGCTGCTCTGTGGGCTTACTGCACCTTCCTTTAGCACACTAAGCCTAAGTACCTGGGTTGTTGATAGTCTCAAAATTATGTTCTTCGGCAACTGCAATCTGAAGCATTTTGAGAATGAAACAGTGACAGAGGTTTTTAACCAAGAAGAGAGGAAGGGCTTTCACAGCCTCAATCTCTTCCATGCAGTGGTCTGCAGAGGTAGAACACTGAAGGACTACCACTCCGTTAGTCACCAGCTTCAGTGACTGTGGAGTTATTGCCACTGCATCCAGCATTCTGCACTTAGAAACAACGCCACAGGACAGCAAACATTAATGTGTGAGACAAAAACAGTTCCAGAATGTGTGCCTATAACTATAACTGATAGGAAGTAGAAAATGGATTAAGAGAACAAATTAGTTTTCATGGATGTTACTACACAGTATATTGCTTTAAATGTGTCAGTGGTATCCATCCTCTACAGCTGAAATCTTTCTCTCACATATTCTAGTCCCAGCCTATTTACAGAGTATCAGGCACTTAGCAGTTCACTGTCCAGCTTACAGGGTGATGAAGAAAGAAAGACAACTATAAAAGTAGAGCTTTGTTTATTTGTGTTTGCTCACTTGCACATGCAATTTCATAGTCAAATTTTAGAAATAGCTACTAGAAAAGTGTATCACTTCGTAGCAATAAATGGTGATCTTCTGCAAAGAAAGTGCAGACTGCAATTCTTGAAGAACCTGTGGACAGCGAACTGATGACCTTATTCAGTCTGTAGGGTTGCTCTGTTGTAGCTTCTTCTACACAAAGAAAAGAATGGCAGCTGAACTGTAAATTGATTCTCATCTCTGAGGGTAAAAACAAACACGAATGACAATGGAATTAAAAAGCCTACAACACTTCCTCAATCAGAGAAGTCATGTGGAAATATTGATGAAAAATAATCCATAGAAAATGAATGACGGGATATTAAATCAAAATGCAAGAGAAGAAATTACAAATGAGAATGACAGTTTGGTGCTACAGGATCACTGCAGCCCTTCATTTCTAGCAGGCAATATATATAACATATATTAAGAGAGAAGTCAATGAAATCATCATAATTTTTTATTTTTCTCATTTTCCATCTAATAAAATTGCAGAAAGCTTCTGTAACTGATGTTGTCATGAAGTAATAGCATGGCACAAGAAATATATGTCAGTAAGGTGCTACATCCAACCAAGATGAAACCATTGTCTAAGCACCAAATAGAAAAAAAAATTCCTTTCCCCTTGAGAGAAACATCAGGATTAAGTCCAGCTCATGTCATCTTCTATCTTGAGAAAGAAGCTATGGAAAGAATGACAGGAAACGGCTGCAGCTTCTTGTCTTATCAATGGTCAAGTTGGCGGCACTGGCCAGGAAGGGAGAGCGACTCACACAAACATGCATCAGCAAGTCTCTAGTAAAGCCAATAATCAAGACTACTTCTGTCTTCCCCAGGCCAAAGCCCTCAAGGGATAGCCACAGCAGTGAAAGTTAAATCACCAAAGTTCAAGAATTTGCATACTACAGTTAATTTAGTTCAGTCCTCCCAGCCACATAATGTTCGTTCTACACAAAGAACTCCTTTAAGTAATTATTCACTGCGTTAACCAGCCTCTTTCTCAAGCCACTCAACCTAGCTACATTCCCGAATGTCGTATCAGTGTGAAGTGTGAGATTGAAGCAGCACTGCAATTGCAACACTCACAAGAAAAGGAAACAATTTCTTTTATACTTCTGTACATTAGGGTATAGCAAATCTTGTGTAACAGGAATAATGTTCATGACATTGACATATACTAACTAAACAGCTTTAGCAGTTGCTGAATACCTCCACTTCGCTTTAGCATTTAATCAACCACAAAAGCAGTTTATTGCACAGTATACTCTGCTACCATGAACATTATCAATTCAGCAAATATTAAAAAATATTATGCAGGTGTCACAGAAATGGGTAATTTAAAAATTATCTACAGCTTTACACTTTCTGTTGCACGAAAGCAAGCAAGCTAAATGTTATGGAGAGATATCGGTCCATTCTAATTAAAATTAAATGTTAAGGAACATATACACATAAGAAGTGTTTATGCCAAGAGTGACCTGCTGTGCTGATATTTTCCTCCTTGTAGAGTGAAAGCTTTGGTCTATGAAAATAACCTGTATACTCAAGTGTGTACTATCCAGGAGTACTTTGAATTCTTCACATCCTCAAATCATTTATATTGATTCTATAACTAAATAAATGAACCGAAATATGTTCCTCTTTTTTTGTAAATTCTCTCTGTTTTCAATAGAAGTAAATATTTGTGCTCATGGTTTAGGGATTGGTTGCACTGACAGCTGAAAGCCTCTATTGATTTGCAACCCTGGTTTGGTAAAGAGTCTCTTGTTAATATTTCTCACAGTGCCCTTCCAATACTTTCCATTCTAACCTGGGAGGAGAGCTCTCTCTCAGGCAAGAGGTAATTAAAATCTCCCTTGAAAAGAGATAGCTTATTTTCCATTCTCTGCTAAAGAGTTACCATTGTAGACACTGAATAAGATAAGAGGATGGTACAGCACAGATTCCACAAATGTGATTTAAACACTATGTAGGCGATACATGCACTCCAGATGTGGTGGGCTTGAAGTGCTCAGGAGGGAAAGCGTGTCTTTCTCGGACTCTCATGCAGCAAGCCTTGTCTATAATCTCTTCAGTTATGAAATGCAATGAGTTCTTCTGTACTCATAAATTTATTTATTTTTATAATGTAATACATAATAATAATAAATACTAATAAATAATAATAAAAGCTTTAAAAAGAAAATCTCTTGCTGTCCTATACAAGTAAGTTCAATATTTTTAAGACATCTAAGAACCTTAGAAATTAGAAGTGAAGAAGTAAGGTGTCAGCCATGAAATAGCCTTGCACAGAAACTGTACAAAGTATTCCAAACTCTCCCCTAGTTACGATAACTATCAAATCAAACAGCATTAAGTAAAATAAAATACGAAATAAATTAGAAGAATTTACGCCCATATCAGCTGAAAAACAGGTACACAGAAGAGAGTGTATTTGGAAAGGCATATACATAAGTAATTTTTCTCAATTAAAAGCTGCCACCTTTAATTATTTTGAACATTTTAACTTAAATACTTACAAATAAGAAAAATGAACAGTAAAACTCCATCATGGAAATAAAACCATCCAGGCTTCAGCATTTTTGACAGAAATCAGTCTGAACAGACCAAATAAATATGTGTCTCCAGGTGCAAAAAACAAGCCTGACAAGCCTGGGACCACAAGAGCAGCAGTGGCACAAAGTATGACCATCGCTCATACAGAAGGTCATACAACATAGACATTAAAAAGCTTTAAAGAGCTTTGAATGTTAATGATTGACTGGGGAAGACGAAAGAAATAAAAGCATTTAAACTCTTCAGCAAGAAAGGAAAAGAAATTTAAAAAGCATTGTTATACTGAAATTAAATTATTACAGAGTGAAGACTGTACTGCCTGATTTCAGGTTTCAGAAAAAATAAATTATCAAGCTGATTTTCAGTATTGGTAGATGACTTAATCTTGGAGCTTAGCAAAAGACAATAAAATTACAACTGAGCACACACCTCTGATCTCAATAAAAGACATCCAGTAAAGAATGACAAGACCTCTGATAACTCTCAGTCTTTTAAAATTAGGTTTGGGTGTTGACTGCACTTGGAGAAAGAAAAAAATATGGGTAAAATATAAAATTATTATGTCCTTATCACATTAACTCAAGCATTAAAGGTTGCAGTGACTTCTTTGTGCTCAGAGTCAAAGCCAATGTATAAAAGCTCATGCAATAAAATGTGGACATGTGTGTATGCATGCCATTGAACTAGGGCTAGTCAGCATTGCTGCTTCTGGTATACCTTTGAAAAATGCTTTACTATGAATTGTGGTTGATATTAGGATATATATACTGAAGCACAGAGGGCAGAATCCTGGAAGTAGATTGCCCAAATCTTCAATAAGCAGTCTGGCAATTTATCACAATTACTAGCGGTTGATCATTATTAATTCTTTCAGTAACCATTGCAATCATAGTGAACTCATTTTCTATTAACATTGCGGTAACATGCAATTCCTTAGACATTAAAACATAATTTGAAAAGCTCAGGATTTTTGGAAATGGTGAATAATTTTCTTCATAACATAAAATTATGTGTGAACAAAGCAAAAAAAAAAATCAGCATTGGTTTACTGCTTAAATTCATACTTTCAAACTATTTAGACTGCATTGGTAACGCTACTCTGTTTACCTTTTCAAAATACAATGTATACCAAAAATAATAAATCTAACAGATGAACTTCAATCTTATGCAAATGTCCTTTGTTTTGTGCTCTAGTAAGCAAGCTACTGTACCAATACTTTTGGCATTAGTACAAGACTGAATCCATGGAAGCATGTGTGTATTTACACAAAAGAGGCTTCTAAGCTACAAAAATCCCTCTTGTTTGGTTACACTAATTTCCCTTGAATGAAGTTTGTATGCAAGCCAAAACAATGGTAGTTATTCTGTCCTCTAGAGTTCATTCCCAACAGAACAATGTGAATAATTGAAAACTTCCTAGGTAGTCCTGTAAGACTCTTCTTTCGTAAATCAAGAGAATCACAATGCAATTTTTTCCTTCATTAGCTATTAAGAAACACCTAATAATTATATACAAGATTTAACTACATAAAAAAATCTTTTTACTTCTTAGCATTTCAATGAAGTCTTGAAATTTTGGAGAAGGTAGTAGATAATTTTCTGATCTGATTAGGGAGTTAAAAGTAAGCATTCGAGTTTAATATTCAAAATACCTCAGGTGTCTAAGGAAGAAGATGAACTGGAGTATAATGCCAGAGAGTGGCGTAATGGAAAAAAAAAAAAAAAGAAAAAGAAAAGAATCCAATGCTTTCCAGCCAAAGGACAGGCACTAATTATCCAACTGCCCCTGCAGTGACAAAATCTGTTGGCTCAGCCAGTAGATGTCTCTCTTAAATACACGGTTGCTAAACAGTGTACACATTAAAGCTGTGAGGCAATGAAAATTACTTCTACCTTAACTGAGTGTGGTCCCAACACTTCTGCATCAGGTGGTTGAACACCAGCAGGTCTTGATGGTCTAGTGGTAACTTCTGACCACGCACTGCTGTTCGTGCCTCCATGGAGAGTGCTCATCAGAATTCTGTACTCAAATTTCTGCCAAGGGCTCAGAGCAGTACTCTGGTCAATGTAGCTCATGGACTGATTGAGAGGGAGAGTCACCACAGTTGATATTTGTTCTGTTCCTTTCACCCTCCTTTCTATTGTAAGGTTTTCCACCAAACCATTTGGGTGAGCAGGTGGTTGCCAGGATATGACCACAGAAGTTGGAGTATCAGAGTAGAGCTCTGGAGGAGGAATATCCACAGGTGCATCTGGAAGAGTCTGTATTGCTGGGGTCTTGGGTGAAAGAGAGCATCCTTTCGAAGTGCATGCTTCTATCTGAAATACATAGACTGTATAAGGATGCAAGTCTTGTACAGTGCAATTAGATCTTGTTCCTAGCACTGTAGCCTGCAGTTCGCCATTTTGGTAAATATTATAATGAGTTATAATGCCATTTCGCTTTAAAGGATGCTGCCAGGTGATGCTTGCTGTCCTTGTTGTAACATTCAATAGAAGGGGTGGATCTAATGGTCCAGGTTCTGAAACACAAAAAAAAAATTAAAAAAGAAAGGAAAATTATTAACAGTCTGTGATTTGTAAAAATCAGCATTAGCAAGTACCCGTCAAATGAGTCTCAAAATGCAAAAAGAAGTTCAAATCTGCCAAACATTTTATTTCTGCAGAAACTGTAGGCCCAGCTATTCAAGGGGTGAACATGGCCCTCTCCTTAAAGGCCAGCTGTTCCGTAAGCACATCTTCCTCCTCTCAACCTTCTTTCCTCCTTTTCTACATTGTTTTTCTTTTTGGGTCTCAAAAGCGACTTATCAATGCCGTTAGCATGTGAAGAAAGTGTGTGCCTAAGAATGAACACCAAACTGCAGTTCTAGCTTTTGCTGATATTTTTCTAGAGCCCTAGGTATTAATTGCAACCAAAGCCACAGACATAACAAAGCTTCATATTTTACACCTCAATAAGCCTAAGTAATGCATCTCATTATATATTCAATAGTTTACTTAATTCTGTTTATAATTCTAATCCATTTTTTGCAATTTATCTACTCTCTGTTAATATTATAGGTGATTTTTTACTGCAACTGTGACAGAAGTTGCCGATTTAGCTCTTTCACCTACTGATAAATAAACAATGCACAGATCTGACCTTTAGGTTAACAGGTTTTATGCTTGCTCCACTCAGCACTCTAACTGATTCAATTATCATAAAGGTTCAGGAGCTTCCATGAATACTGAAAAAGACCGACCATATGCCTGCATAGGTGTTGTGGAACAGCAAATACTCTGCAGCCCTCCAGAGAAATTCCTTAATTGTAAATAATTTCACCATGCAACACAATCAAGTCACCTTGAATGCAAAACCCTCAGCCTGTGGAGGCAAAGTGTTATTTAAGCTTTACTGGGCTGCGTTAAATTCTGCAATTTGAAGGGCTGTTAAGTTTTTCAATTGAAATTTCATTTAAAATGCAGGTGCTTTTTATTATATTGAGGCTTTACTGCTCTCTAGGTACAAGCAAGAACATGGTGCAATAACACAAATCTGGCTCAATCACTGATCAGTAACAGCTGTAATTCCAGAACATTTAGCATTCTTATAAACCACGTCCTGAAATCTATAAATTGCTACAGCAGATCAAGAAAATGCTATATTCTACCCCCCTCAGTTCTGCCCATAGCAATTTTGACATTTATGAGATTTTTTGTGAACATTACATTTTACTGAAATCTTAAAAAAAGATATACTTGGGTTTAGTAATTGTTTAAAATAGCTTTTGGTCTGGGGATTTTAGGAGGTAAGTTTCAAATGTTAAGGGTTGAAAATTTAAAATTCATTAGTGATTGTGGGTGTGTTAAGACTCCAGGACACATGACATAGCATATGCTGAATTCCACAGTAGTTAACACCATAATCATTTAATTCCTAGTGAAGCAGTACATTGTCCAAACCACAAGGAACAGTATCTCTGTAGGAAGAATAATTTACTTCACTAGAAGTTAAATAATTTCTGATAATTTTTAAGTGAAAAGAGAAAGACAGGGGAAAGCAAATAAATCCAACACAATGAGTGGCTCCTTCCCTAGTTTAGAGTAACAGATGAAGCAGTCAGAAGTCTAGATTCTTTCCTTACATACAGAGACGTAAATCAGGACTATTTCACTGATCTCTGTGGAAACAGTGATGTAAAATTGGGATAGTAAGCTTTTATTTTCCATTTTTTTTTCCTTTTCTTTTAAATTTGAAAAAGTAACAGTGTTTTCTCTTTCATTATATGATGCATCACAAAGCAACTCCATAAAACTCATCCGTACCACAAATCCTGTTCTACTCACAGTGATAATAAGGATGGAGTTCTATATTTAATGGCTGTGCACTCTAGGATTAATTTAGATCTCTGAATTTACAAGTATAAAAGATGATCTGTTGTAAAGAGCAATCCAATTCTATTTGCATGTTCTCTTGGGCAAAATCAATTAGGTCATAAACTGGAACAAAATTTGGTCCATTATTTAGACTTCACTGAAAGATAGCGAGGTGGATGTGTAAACCTGAAGTAGATGTATATTCTTGCAAGTGAAAATTTAGTTGGGGTAGGGGGGAAGAGGAAAATTTGCTTTGGAATAGAATATCTTGAAAATAAATTGCTGAAAATCCTAGTTTAATGGGGAGGGTGGGGGTGTGAAAGATATAATATTAAACACTGAGCAAGAAACTAGCATTTTATTTAATTATACCTCAGAAATAAGCTATCATGCTGTGAACCTCTACAGCAGGAAAAAAAAGCAGAAAAAAACCAAAAAAAAATCCCTACAGCAATCAAGCAGTTTGTAGAGAGGGAACAGATAAGCCTTTTTATTCCTACTGAACAAGTTATGGGCATTACTGGTGAAACATTCATGGTAATTAGTTGAAACTGTGCTTCAACTCCTCCCCACCCCCCAAATTTAGACAATCCTTAAGGACAGTTGTAATGTACGGGAGTAGCTGTCAAATTTAAACTTTGGGTCCCCCTAGTCCCTCCCCTCAAAAAAGCGTAGTTTGGTAGCTAGCATACCTACCCACACATTCCCTACTGCCCTTTTAAAAGAGAGACTTTTAAGACTCTCTGAGTTCAAACAAGACATTTGAGAGATGCTTAATTGGCCCCACTGGATGGGAAAGCATTAAAACCTGGTCCCCAACACTCATTCGGTATAGCTTCTTTTTAAATGGCAAGGAGAATCATCTAATTCTATATACAAATCAACTAGCACAATACTGCTTGCTTGAAAGGGTCACCACAATTATGTAAAACATGAGTATTAACTATAATTGGGATAGTTTGCTAATACAATAAAAAGCTCTGAACATGAGAAAAGTTATGCTCACAGCAGTAGCTATCACTTTCTAAAGTAAGAATTCATGGATGAAATGACATGAAAAAGATGGTTATAAAATTTTAATGGAATGATAAAAGGCAAAAGTCAGCCTCTCAGCTGAATTCTTAAAATCCCTATATATCACAATCAGCTCCTTAACTGTAAAATCAATGTGGAGTATAACATGTTGTCAATGTGGTTGTCACTGGAGGGAAGACTGCAAAGTATGACAGCTACACGGCTCAGCCTGACAATGATGAAAATAAAATCATAAAGCTTTTTACATGGATGTAATTGTTTATAGAAGTAACTACTGAACATGAGAACAGTGGGCATCTTTTCCTTAAGATTCTTAGTTCATATTTCAAACCATTTCATTACAGTATTAATACTAGAAGGTAGTTTCATTTTGGCAAATGAAATTATCTTTTATGGCAGGCTATTTTGCTCATCTGCTTCAAAAGTTCAAACTCTACTTAAAACGAAGGCACCAAATTGCCATTAATCTTTCTTTAATTCCCTGGCTAGAACCATGCATTTGTTTACTTATTGTACAGACTGGGGGAACGAGGAACTGTAATCTCATGAACATATCTCAAGGGAATTCTATACTTTCATTAATATACTGAGACATGTACCTGGACTACTGCCCTTTAAATCTAATGAGGAATACCCAATTTTCTGGGAAACTCTCCCACTAACTAGAAGAGAAATTCTGCGTGCCTTTTTTTTCCTTGAATCATTTACTCTTTTCAGGTACACTGACAATGAAATTATATGTGTTAACAAAATCTGGTGTCTATTACATACTACTACCTGTATCCAGAAGAAAATCCACATTGTATGGGTCTGGACATAAGGATGTACAGGAATCTTTTATCACATCACACCCTTCAAAAGCCCTTAGGCTGTTCATGCAATGACAAGCAGTTCATATGAACTCCAAATAAAAGCCATCTTCAAAGTATTGAAACAATTTGCCCACTAATACCTTAAATGCACATTTGTTCCAGGACCTAAGCCTCAGTGGTTAAGAAACTTCTAATTCCTGATTTAAAGGCATGCACAGGCAGTTGGTACTGTTTATCATATGATTATCATATTGTATTTGCCACAATGCTACTTCAGCTTAATTTGTTTTTCTGTTTTTCTGTCCTTTGGCTATTCACCCTGTCATGTATTTCACATGACTCTTCTCTTTATCATGTCACCAGGTTTTGTCTTCTCTGGCTTCAGTTTCTTTTTATCTTTCTTGAGCACAGGTGATCACATTCACATCAACTAACTATGGATTAGCTTATATACCTAAATTACATGGAAGTAACTTACATAGCTAAAGTAGGAGACTTGTCTTCTCAGCCAATGGACACAACCAACAGAGAAAGCAAATGTTTCTAAAAGCTGGGAACTACGTTGCCTACCCTCTTGTCCTGCGTTGCCTCGCTCTATTGTCCACATAAGGAAGCTTTAAGAGAATAGGCCTCTTCATCCTGGAACCAAAGCTTTATGGTATGCATGCCAGGGGAGCACACCACAGTTTTCTAGCACTTGCTTGTTTTTTTAAGAAATAGCTCGGCTGATACATTACAAAAGCATGTGACTACGATGTACTTTTGACATTACTTATTGTGAATAAACATTGGACTTGCAAATAACTTCTTCATACATAAAGGACATGGACTTGCAGTCACTTATGTAAGAACTGAAGAAAAAAAAATTTGACTGCCTGATAGGCAACTTGCAAAACAATCTCTCTTAACTAGTGCAAGCCAGGCACGTATAAGAGGGTTTCAGTAAGAGCTCTCCATACTGGATTTGTACATTGACCCATGGGACTGAAATGTAGCCAATGTAGAGTATATGCCGGTGACTGAGATGCCCTGCTGTACACAGGTCATTGGACTGCAGCCACTTTCTAGGGTGTTCAAAAGAAAAGAAAGGAACAGGCTTTTCTCTAAAGTAGCAGTTTTCATAGCTTAAAACATGTCTAAATCAAGATGGATTTTCTCAAGCACTTGAAAAAGCACCTTTCTCATTTGGGAACTATCCTTCTGATCAAAGATTACACCGTGTGCATTGCTACCAGCCAATATAATTTTGCAAATCATAAAGCTGCACCATAAGAATTCAGCAGCTGCCATTTGGCTAGTTTCAGGTAGCTATACCCAATTCCTTTATAGCTTCATTCTCAGGTATCTCAAAGATTTGCCTTAACAAAATGGAAAACTTAAATGATATCTTCTTTTTTATATCTGGAAGATTTTGTTTTATTTCTGAATAGAATGTATGGAATTCTGCTACATACTGACATCTCAGTTCAGTGGTGATTACATTGATTGCAAGAGAGTTATCTTAAATTTACATTCAAGTTACTGAAAGCAAGATTTAATCCAGAAACTTCATCAACTGTTTCTATTTGTCTCGCAGAAAATAGTCTGAAGCAATACTGGCCAAGAGCACTGGAACAAACATCTTTTATTAGCACATGTTTAGCAGGTATTAAAATATTCGTAGGATATGTACATTATTGTTATCGGACATGGGCAGGTTAGACTTTAAAGAATGCATGGAATCGGTTACTTGTGCCACCCTCACATGGAAGCATTTGAAAATTATTTACAGCATTTTTTCTTGCATTAAAAAATACCCTAAACCTACCAGTCTGAATATTAAGACACTTGATCGTCAGATGCAACAGATTTCTATAACAGCAGTTTCCAATTTTTGCTTAACCATTACTAATATTCTACTAGTTTAATAAATTTTTATCAAAAATAAAATATAACATGCAGATATAGTGTGAAATTATCAGCTGGTGTTAGTAGATCTCTATTGACTTTAAAAGTGCACATGTTGATGGAAATCTATTGCTATCAGATGTCTGTGCACTCAAACACACACACATATATTTTATTCCTACAGATACTTTGTGCTTTGGTGAAACAAAAAAGACATATATTCACAACATAAAATTCAATAAGAACATGTGTACACACATATATTTCAACAGAGTAATGGGTATGGGAAATTTCTACTGTCATTTGTACTTTAAGAAGTTAAAATCTACTGGTTAGCAGGGCCAAGAATTAAGTGTATTTCTGCAACAAGCTGTCAGTATAGGCAGTTTCATAAGAAACATATTGAAACCTTGACAGAAATACTGCTTATACCCAATGACAATCATTCAGTCTTATGCAATTGAATTGAATATCCTCTCACAAATGGCAGACTTCCACAATGACACCAACACTAGAGTTCTTCGTTACCACTGAAAGTTGGTAGGTTTTTTTGCAAATCACAAGTGTTGTTGGATACTGGGGACACATCAGCATGGATTCTATAGCAGTATCAATGCAAACAGAGAGGATATTTTAAGGAAAATAATTTTCCCTTTGGAGATGTGATTTATAAATGAACTACAGAAGTTTGGTTTTAGCTAAGGAACAAGATCAAGCATCATAGCTTCATAGAGGCAAGTTGTTCGTTAAAGTCAAAATGTTTTAATTACATAAACACTGGTAAAGGCATTATATTTTTGTTTTCATGTTCTTAAGTCTACTTTGGCAACATCTATGTTCCATACTAACTTAAGGCATATTTGCAGATAAGTTTCCCAGAGAGTAGCATTTCATGCTAGTGCACAAAGACCATCGAAGTTCTATGCAGCAGATAACTTCTACATACATATTCAATAAGACTATTAAGGAATGGATGTCCAGTGTAGGCCTTCTGTCCCCATCTCTAGTTCCTAGTAAAACAATTTTAAAATTCTACACCTACTATGTTGCACAAAAAAGAATTTTTACGTATACTAACAAGTAATGTCTTTTACATGCATTTCTTCTATCTAAAATGAAACAACACTGCATGAATTATCTGACCAGAGCTAAAAAATCATTGCAATTTGAATGAAATGGTCATAGAAGTCTGGTTGCACTTAGACAATGAATGTAGACAAGTTTAATAATATTGTATGCACTTTTGGTAACAAAAAAAATTACAACAAAGGAATTGAATCTCAACGAAGTTCCTCATACGTAGATCACACATTGGCGGTATGTAAAGATCAAGTTCAGAACTTACTTTTATTAGGTAATTATCTAATGTGTTCATAGAAACATTTATACCTTTGGAACTTAAATGGGTTTATCAGATAAATTTACGTTGTGAATTATTTGCTTAGCTTCAAGGAAAATTGTTTTACAATTCTGGGAACACAATTCTGGATGTTTTCTTGAGTTATACAAAAATCCATATAGAGAAGGGACTAAAATGAAGCTGAGTCACCATCACTAAATATTTACTATCACAGCTGCATATGAACATTAGGTTAAATTTATGGTCTGAAAGTCAGATCTCCTATCAGTGTAAATTAGAATAAGACCACAAGGTACATTGGCGTGAAGGCAGAGAAATCCTACCCTGCCAACTATAAGGGTTGTAACCTATATGCTGATTCCTGTTTCTTAAACCAAGGGGCTGTTGAACAAATTATATAGCGTGAGTCTGGAGAATATAGAACTACTAATGGCAAAAGCGATGGAACTAGCAATGACAAACAATTTCAAACCAGCAGATCACCACTTTGAATTAACAAAGACCACTGGGAATGAAAAGTTCTGTTCAGCTGTGGTACAGCTTAGGTATTCTCAACAAAGAGATAAGACAACTGTCATATACTATTAACTTCAACTTATTTTCTCTGATATAACTAAAATGAGAATCAAGACCCTGAATGTAAAGGAATACCGTGTACAAAGCTGTACTTACTGATGCACCTAACCATGTATGAACACATATGCAGGGAGATATATGAAGAAATAAGATACTACTTCACAAAACATATATTTAAATATTCCTTTTTTATGAAAATCTAAGACAACAGATACTTGATCCCTTAGGATTTGTTGCTGCACGTTAATATCCAGGAAAGAAACAAATTATTGCTATTTAATTGCCAAACCTAGGTAACCAAAAGGAATGATGCACAACGGCAGCTAAGATGTTATTTATATTTTCTGCTAAAGGCAGTTAAATAAGATCAGACTGCTTACTGTCCTCTGCTGTAGTCATTGAAGTCCAGTTGCTATAAGCGTTGCCATAACCATTGGAGGCAATCACTCTCATCTCATACTCGGTGTATGGCTCAAGAGCTCCAACCCTGTGTTGTAAGGAAGCAGTAGGGCTGGAAAACAAACTGCAAAGGAAAGCAGCAACAGTGTCATCATTAAACATACCAGCACCTAAAGAAAGACTAAAATATTACATGTCTTGTAACAAAACAAGCCACCCTAAAGGTGAGCCATATTCAAGGTAACATGACTTTTGTTCAGCAGTTGATGGTAGACTTGCTGTAGTTTGCGTACTCTAAAATGTCACCAGCAGAATGCCTCCGCCGCATCTGGAGTCGGTAGCTGGGAGCGCCTGGGGCGTTGTTGCGAACTGGTGTAGACCAGACAACCTGAAGACTGGTCGGAGTGGCAGATGAAAGCCTTGGAGGCATCACGCCATCTGGAGCTGTCGAAAAACATGGATGAATTAGAGCAGAGAAAACCATGGAGAACATATGCCGGGCAGAAACAAAATGCTCTATATACTGGAAAAAAATGTTGCTCAGGATCAACAGCAATGTTAACATGGTCCATTTAGTTTAACATTTTCACTACTGAACAATGCCATTTCTTTATTTTCTTCTTCTCAATACAGTTACATGAATATCACTTTGCTAAAAGGAAGCCTCCAAACACCAGAAGTAATTCAGAAGCAACATATTCTCTACCACCTGTTCAAATGTTATCTACTACTCCTTGTGCCCAGCTCTGCCACCCTGAGAAGTTAAACAAATGCTCACAGAAATGTTACCCAGCAAAATTGTTTAGACTTTTTATCATTCAGACAATTTTCACCCGTGTAAATGAATACTAATTTTAGAAGAAAACACCAGAAATTTTGAGGGAAAAATGTCTTTAGGAAGAAATCAAAATAGATTTACTGAAGTTGCAGTCTCTAGCCCACTGTTTTGTTAAAATTAATTTTTATGAAGTCCAGGAGCTGCAGATCAAAATCTGCCAGTAATGATACCACCAGTGACCTTTAACTGCTGCAAATCTCACTGCAGTAAAAAGAACTATGCTAATTTGCACCCATGAGTTCACGGCTTTGTTTTTCCTTTAAGAAGAAAACAATCTGCTTAAGAAACTTTCTGTATATAAATACATCCAGAACTTTTATATATAATGAATGTCTGCAGTCGTAGCTCTGTAGCTCTTCTCTGAAGAGTTAAAACACTGGAAAGTTATTGCTTTTGTCATTTAAACTCTTGTATAATAGTTTTGCTTTTCAAGGTCCAGTAGTTACTGTTTGCTTCTTTCTTTGTTTTTTTCCTACAGAATTTTTTTGTTACTGTTACTTTCTTTCTTCTCTCTATTGGAAAAACAGTCTCTCAGATCTGTAACTTAAGGTCTAGTTGTAAGTCTCAGGGCACAAGTTGTAAGTTGTAAGATAAGCAAATAGCATTTTACAGTAAGTTTTATGATTTTCATTTACCACTTGGACATGAGGCGGTTACTAAGAGAAAAGTAACAGACTTCGTGATACACTGTCTGATTCATACTCTCCCTGAAACAGAAGGAAGGCAGACTTTGGCTCAGAACAAAAAGTAATCAGTCATATACAGTAGTTTTTATTTATACTGACATATACGGACATGTGTGAACTAGCACCTGGCTGATTTATTCTGATTATACATACTTATGACTTGGAACTTAAAAATTCTTCAGCTCCAGCTCCAAATTGTTTTATGAAGAAAGGCATAAGACGTGGTTTGTTCCAGTCTAGAGACTTGCCCCTTTTCCCTTAAGTTCAAGGTCTGCTGTTTTTTATAAGAAATTTTTACTAAAAGCTGGCTGATGGGGATACCTGAGTTATTATCAGGTATTTTACTTCTGAGAATTGGCCCCTAGCCCTGCAACACTCCCGGGTTTTTTTTTCAGGACAAAATGAAGTGGAAAAGGATCTCTAGCTTCCTTCACTCACTTCCCCTCCTCTCCGTTACCACAAAAAAGACAACATTAAGTTTTTGGACTTGAGACAGGTGGGCTGCCTTTGGATGCTCCCTTCTACTGCCGTTATCTAGACTCAGGCAACAAGGCTTTACTAAATCCCAAGTAAATTTGAAATCTTCCTATTTACAAATCCAGGAGAAGTCTGAGACAGAGTTAATTCATGGTCTCCAAATCCCTTGCCAACACCTTCAAGGCCGATCAAGAGCTGGTGACTACCTCAACTCAAAAGGAAGAAGATGGCTGATTTACATAGAACAACCGCCAAAACCCTCCAGCTGAGCCTTCAAAATCAAACGTCTGCACAGCAAATGTCTCTGTATGTGAATTAAATTTCACGCTTAGAGTAAAAGGGTAAATGTATATTTACCTCACTTAATATTGCTCCGTTTAGCAGCAACATAGCTAATGTTGGAGTTAAGTTGTGCAATAAGGAGGTTCTAGTCTTATGGATGTAAAGTACAGTACTTGCAAATAATCACTAGCTATTTTGGCATTCCTTTATGCAGTGATTCCTGAAGTTGTCAGCAGGCAAATTCATAATAAAGCATGAGAAAGATGAAAAGATGGCACTAATAACATAAAAACTTTTATCAGAGGGTTTTAAAGTGTTTTCAGGAGCTGATACTAAAGGTAAGACAATATTCCTTCAAAGTAGGGTACTATGTAATTTATAACTGGACTATCTCTAGGTTAAAAAGCACCAGTTGTTTAAGTGCACACAGAAATTCTATATATCAAAAAAAACTACATCTAAAAATGAATGTAATTAGCTGAGCTGTAATTTGGCCAGGAAGTCAAAGTTCACATCATTATTGAGCAGACATGCAAGCAACTCACTGAGGAGGCAAAAGTGTTAAATTCTTTTCCAGTTCTGTCAGGACATATCACTTCACCTCTGTCTTTAATTTCTCAATCTGTTAAATGGAGATAATAATACTTATCCTTCTTTGTAAAGCTCTCGGAGATCTACAAAGTAAAAGCTCTGATTAAGCTTTATGTATGTATAGTGGTGCTATTATAGCGATACAGGAATGTTCATCAAAAAACAAAGATGTAGCTGTCTAAATGTCAATAACAATTCACAGTGTGGATGTTATTTTAATGGCGTAGGTAATCTCAGCTAAATGTCCAAATCTCTTCTACCAACAAAAGCACAGCATAGGCAAGAGTAGTAAATTTAGACAAGTCTCTTCTGTGAAAGTCGACTGATGTGTAGAACAAGCCTAGCAGACTACTTTCAAACCAACATATTAGAATACAGAGCAAACGTTTTGAATCTGAAAGACTTCATGTAGCTCGCAGCAAATGTCCTCAGCTATGCACTTCCAAAGGAGCAGGCCAGGGTGGCAGGAGGATACAACAAAGAAATTGTCAAATCTCTGCTGAGTCATAATGAGAAAGGTGCTTTATTAAACTAATCACACTTTGATCATTAAAACTACAGAGCACTTCCCCCCAGTAACAGTAATTCTAACTGCACACAAAACACCCTTTGACTATTTGAAACACTCTTCATCACCAAGGTCTTCAGTGTAACATTTCCCTCAGCTTAACCCTTTTTATCCGATCCATATTCCCAAGAGACTCCTTACTACCCAAGTAACAACTGGCAACCAGCAGTAATTCTACTGGAAATTTCTCAACAGAAGAGCCATGTATCTATCTGCTTGATATATTGTCTTTAAGATGCAATGTTGCTCAAAAAGCTCCCCTCAAGCTTTAATATGACCCTCAGGGGGCAACCACTCCACTCGCAACCTACTGAATCAACACCTAGCCCAGTAAATCCTCACTTAGCAGGACAGAAAGTCACACTTTGTATATGAAAAGACTACAAAGGCAGAATAAAATATTTAATCAGATGTCAATTTTAATCAAATAATTAATAAACAGCCCTGTGAAAGAACAGAAACAGAAGACTGTTTCAAGCTGACAATTATATGTTTTCTTCCAGGTATTCAGTGCATGCAGATGAGTCAAGAATCCCTGCTTGGCCACAAATGTGCTATGCAGTCTTTGAAAAGTGTTTCAACTTCTTGCCTTAATTTCCTTATCTTAAACAACATATGCAGTAGTAATGAACTTTGTAAATATTTATTTTAAGAACAGCAAGCACTGTGTTAAATGATTGTGCTTAAATGTTTACTCCATGCTGAAAGCCGTTTTTTCTGAAAGGAATTCATTATATTTATCATAAGGATATATCTGAAAATTAAATTTTCTGAAAGTAGAAGACCAAGAAGGATTATTAAAAGTGAACTTTCATTAGGACAATAGACTATTATTTAGTTATAAAAATGCCTGCACTATTAATCTTTATTAAGAGGAAGACAAGCCAGGAGGGCTTGACTAGATATCTATCAAATTGGTTTAAACCCACACCAAATTTGAAATGAAGTGAAACCACTTTTAAAAGCGATCAGATACACTGGCCCTGCTGTATCACAATACCTGTAGATAGGCTGTTAGAACAGTTTGGAGCTATGTAAATTTAACTCTAAAATTCGACACATCTGCATGTGTAAAATATTTGCATGTTATTTAAGTATTTTTCATACAAATGTATGTAAATGATAACTGTGGGTATTTAGAGAGAATGAAAACAGGCTTTCCATAGTCTGTGCCATAACAGCAAGGAAAAGTTTCAGTCAGACTACCTTTAGATGAATGTCTCGCTCAGTCATGCCTACTCTCACTCTTTTCCAGGTTCAGTTCACAAACCCCATTTCTTTATCTCATTGAAGTGGTTGTTAAGATACTCCTGATTCATTTTCTGTTTTAGGCACCCATACTGAGATCACTTCGTTACAACACATTTGCAGCAATATGTTCTGCATGTTGACATTTGTTTCTCCTGATTTTCCCAGGTATGCCTGTTATCTGGTTGTTTGCTCAGTCCAAATAATTCTAGTCCCTGTATTCTTCATAATTCTCAACATGGCCATGTGTTTTTGTTTCATTTAACCGAAAGGCAGGCCATGATGCTGGGCCATATGTCATCACTAGAAGCGCATGCTACTTATAAACCCTTATCTATTGGCAAAGAGAAGATTGCTTTTTTTATTTCTTATCTTCACAGATTCATTGATGTTTACTCTGGTTTGGTTCTTAACCCTCTTTTCCCAGTTATCTTTCCTACTGTGTGTATAGCAAATACATACAGTTCTTGATTTTTCATTTAATATAGGTTCAACCATGTTGTTTTCTGCCTACACAATGTCTAAAGAATGAACAGAATACTTCTGGGTTTTCTTTATAATGTTGTAATTTCACTTATATATGGTTTTAGTTACAGATATATCTCTATCACGTAATACATAGACCAGGGACAACACACCCCTTATTCAACACTCATCCACACACTTTGGAACATCAATGTGAAAGGTCCATGTTGGCCTTATTGCTTGCTCCTCTCTAGAACATGGGGCTTGGGAGAAAAGGAAGCTGTGCAACGGAAAAAGCAAGCAGAGACACATAAAGGAGTAGCTTAAAGCCTCTGTAAACTTCTCAATAAACCTGAACTTGTTCATACCTCACATTCATGAAATTTTCTTTTCAGAAGTATGATGTAAACAGGGTACAGACATGTCTTGTTCTCTATTTATGATCTATCCTGTTTTATACATCTGATCTCTGCTATAATAGTAATTACATTCGAAAAGGAGTGTCTTTGTAAATCTTTTCAATTTTAGCATTGCTCTTTAGTGTTACCTGTACTTGTAAGGCACAATATGACTTGCAAAAATGAAAATAAGGTTGAAAAATCTAAAATTTATCTTCATCTGGAATGAATGTTCAAGCTCTAACTGCATTTTTTCCTTTACTGGCACTATTTGGTATTTCAAGGTACAGAGTACAATTTTAGTAGGGTCCTGCAAATGAAATAAGGCTTTATTCCATTCCCTGCAGACTGGAAGTTTCAGACAATTGTCTTTTGAAATCCCAAAGCAGTCTATTCCTCATTAATACAGCTCTAGCAAAAAACAGTTTCAGACCTCCTTTTAATGAACTTTTCTTCATGCACAACTCAACATCTGCAATCCAGATACGGGTCACAAGTAAAAATATGTGTAAGAGATTCCCCTTTTCTAAGTGTTCTATTTTACTGAGGTCAACACTATAAAAATGTCTTATGGATTTGTCACCTTTACCTTTATACAACAAGTAATCTGCCTCACGCTAGATAGAAGTTTATCCTTGTTACTCAGCAAGAACTTTGCTAAACTCTAAAAGCTACACAAGAATGCCAATAAGCAATTAGCTGAATGACTAATGATTTTAATACCTGTAATAAAGACATTGGATGGAATTTATAACTGCCCAGTAAAACTGATTACTCATCAGACTGTTTAAAAGGATGCCTAGCCAATAACTGTCATATCACAAAATTATTTTTTTAAAAAATACCATGAGGAAAAAACATATGGATTGGTATTACAAAATCAGGCAGAAACCAAAATTATATGAACAGCTTTCATGGGTTAATTGTGAGTTTAGCGAAAGAAAATCAGATACGCCTCTTTTTACTTAGGGGAACAGTTGTGACAAGAGCAGAAGGAACAAGAAGGTGAAAATTTATTTGACATGATCTTCAAAACCTTGCAGCTTCCCTTACAATTGATATCTGTAGGCAGAGAGCTATGACCAGAGGAAGGTATTCTACCTTCCACAGTGATGGAAACGTTTCTGGCAAGACCCTCATAGACAAGGAGACATTTGGCTAAATGGAAGATTCTTTCTCAATGTCGATCATACAATTTCAAAGAGCTGCAGGCTGGCTTTTAAGATTTTACTTCATGTTTGAAACTAAACAGTACTTTGATAGCTCTGGAAACAGGGGATTCCTGAATGCAACAAAAGAAACCCCCAAATTATATCACTGATGGTGGGGAAAAGACCAGGGAAGAAAGTTTAAACCTATGTAGCCTAAAGAATAATAACAAAGCAATCGGATAGACAAATAGGATACAGAAGCTTTGTAAATACAAAGAGAATCTGTGTCCTTAGAAACTGGACATACAGTAATGAGATTAAACTGCTGTAAGAAAGATTTCAAATCTCCATCAGACTAAACAAATGTTTTACCAGAAATGAGACAGCTTAAGGTTTTGAGGAAAGGAGATGCAGGATATGATTTCCTGATGAAGTCATTTGTAGTGTAACAATTCAATGAAGGGGACACTGATATCATAAATATGAAGAAGGAACGAAGGAGAAGGAATAGCAGAAGGAAAAGGAAAAGGAAGAGGAAATGGAAAAGGAAAAGGAAGAGGAAACAGAAAAGACACAGTGGTGGTGATGTTACAAGAAACATATGCTTCAGTCTGAAGCATAAGTTGTTGAAAATTAATTTCTAATTTTGTTTTATTCCATAAGTGGAAGCAAATATATAGCAGGACATTCAAAACCAGAAAGCAGCACTCTACTTGAACCAACAGATATGGCTTCTGTGAATGATTGTTGCTGCAACTCCACTCAATGTGGCAAAGCAAACTACTAGAAGATAGCAACTTAAGCGAATGTTTAAGAGAGTGAGATAGAAAAGATGTGAATGTTCTTGTTAAATAAGAAGTCTTATGGTTCAAATGCTAGCATTATGGGCACTCCTGCATCATCAATGTGCCAGCAGACCGTTACTCACAGAACAGTCTACCCTCCTCGCAGAAAACTGAAGCGTTACCAGTCGATGTGCATTTTGATTCTGTCAGTTTATATATGCCCAAATGTACAGACTGAAGAACAATGCTGGTTTGCAAATAACTTAGGTCTGCAATAAGATTATCTGTAGTTATTTTGAATCCATAAATTTCCCTGCAGTACATAGAGGATGGTGTGAAATACTACCATTTCTGACAGAACCCAAGCTTCAGAATTTCCATATGTAGAAAATAGATATGACAAGATGACAGATTAGCTGATGTTAGGGAGTCACTAGGCACAGTGGGTGGTGCAGTCTTGCCATATATTGAATGTCCTACAGGTATGTGAGAGATCCAGGTCACTGGACTACCTTTTGGCCATGAAACAACTGAAGCCTTAAGAGACATTTCCCTCTCAAATTCTTTCCTTATTTGCAGAAAGAGGAGGAAAAGAGGTTTCCTCAGATTTTCTGCTTCTAGTAGTCCAGGAAACACAGAGCTTGATTTGGCTTGCAGCTCCTAATTAACTTCTTTATGCCAGATGCAGTAATCACAAAACTCCTTGTCTCATCATCAATATTTCCTTACAGGGAAAATGGGAGGCAGGAATTGAGAAAAAAGAAAGTGATTTTTCCCACCTACAATTCCTGTCCCCATCCCTCTCTCATTTCCTCCACAGACAGTGTGAGCAGAAAGTCTAAGTCTCTGGCTTGCCTGGAGGGGGCCAGCTCTCTGTCACAGCTCTGCCAAACCACCTTCAATCTGCCACCTCTTCTCTTTCCCTTTCTGTAACAGAAAAATGAGTATTTACACTGCCACACTTCCAGTGGCATCTACATATTATTTTAAAATGAATACTATATTGTAGTATGATTTATAAATAGAACATTTAGAAAATCAGTACTGTTGAATAATAAAAGTGAAATCTTAGTTGTAAATGAAGAAAAGCAATCACTTTACTTATAACTAAAAATACCCATTGTCTATACCAATAAATAAATCATTTCTCACAGCAGACTTACATATTCAAGGATCAGATAACTTCATCATCACTGGAAATCGCAAGCCTGAAAAGACCAAGGCACTGCCTTCCTGGGTGTGAGTACACCGGAATATCTCAGCTGAGAATGTACTGTTGTTGATACATTTCATTACAGCTTTGGTTTTAGTTCTAGCATCGTGATGGTACTGATATAAAATACTAAAGCTACAAACATAGTTGGTCTCATTGTGTTTCAGATTTTGTTATAATAATATTCCAAATATTATTATAATATTCCAAATGATCACTGTTCACACACCACTGCTTTCCACAAAGAGCCTGCAGAGTTTCCAAAAGCTTTTGTATATTCTAACTTACTTAATCTTCTGAAATATATCTTTATGAAGTCTATGTATATGACATATGACAAAAGCAACTAGTGCTCCAATATTTTGTTCAAACATCAAAAAGTGTGATAGAAGTGCACTAGGGAATATGTTGACAAAGAAAACATGGAATTTTATCTTCTCATTTCCCGTTTTCTCTAAGGTGTAGGTGCTTATCACAACAATATCAAAGTGTCTTCTATGTCAATGCACTGAAATAAATATATTCCCACCGAAAGCTGTGAAGGAAATTCAGAAACTAGGAATTTAAAAAATCTCATAAACATTACAAACTCTAACTTTACAGACTAGGGGGCTTCTCTGCCTACAAGAAGAGTTCTTCACCTAAAGACAGTACAAGTCATGCCCTTAAAAGATGAGGATATAATTCTTCAAAACTTTAACTCTTACGGTTCAGTCAAGTGTCTTCTAAAATTTTGGCCCCTGGAAGCCTTTTCCAGTAGCAACCATACTCTCAGAAATGGAAGTTAAAAAGATACGTAATTTACTACTTCGCTCCAATCTTCAAGCTATTAAACAACATAATATCTTTTCCTATTCACGTGAGTTGGACAAGGGTGAAAACAAAAATATCAAAGCAGCAATACATACGCTAACTAGAAAACCTGATTTTTGTGTTATCTTAACCTGCTCCGCAATTTACTATAAGGCATTCAAAACCTTTGAAGTAATCTATACTTTCTAGCTCTCTTCTGTAAAGTACAGCATATATCAGGTTCAGACAAAATACCAGAAAAAACTGTATATTTTATTAAGAGCCTCTCTTTCCCTCCCTCTCTCTCTTTTTAACAAAAGTCTAATTTAGTTGTTGTTCCCTTAGGTACAAAGTACACAGTTCATAATTCATTTGATATAAAATGTCAGTTTAGATTTTTGCACTTCTTTGATAAATGAGAAAAAACACGTACATTTCAATTTCTTTCTATGAGGTTTTACTAGCAGAAGCCCCCCTCCCACTTTGCTGCTCAAAGACCTTTGTGTTAAATTAAACATCAAGATTCAGAAACTGTAGGGAATGATATTTCCAAGACATACAGTACAAATATATGAGACTGGGAAAAAAGGTAATGATTTTTCCTACCAGTAGAGTGATCTCTCCCAAAGAGCGTCTTTGATCCTTGAATTAGTTCTCAGTTATAATTTAAAATATCAAAACTGTCAGCAGCTTTCCTTACATTTAGACATAAAGTGATATAGTCAGCTCCACAAAGAGCAAAATACAACATTCAGGAGCTTGCTCTCCTCCCAACATGTGCTTGTGACTCTGAAGTACATCAATATTAATGGGGACAAACTATGTACATCAAAGGAGATGGCAGAGAACTAATTCAATTGTATCTGTCATTATTAACAGTGTGGAGTGCTTTTTCCCGTATAACCAAATCCTGCTACTGATCAACATGCAAAACTCTCAGGGCAGTAATCTGCACAACGGAAAACAACAGAATAAAAAATTTAGTTCTGGAAATAAAACTATCATAATTAGGAACATAGCAACAAAACACTGTATGTTATTCTCTTATGTAACATATGAGGCCGAGGCTGACAAATCTGAACTATCACATTTACAGAGTAAACAAGAATTCTTATCACTTCTCAAAATTGCCAACTGCAACGCTATGGCTGTCACTTCACATTACAGTCTAGTTCAACAGCTGCAGTATCAATAAATTAAGCTGTATTAGAAAAAAAAGTAATAGGATCACATTCTGATGCTCATACTGAGCATCAGCACAGATGAAAAACATATTTCAAGATTGTCAAGTGCCCAGAACTCAGGACCTGCTCCCCTTGCCCCTTTTGCTGCTGACATGCACACTGCCTCACTGTGACCAGAAAAGTGGTTTTGGCCCTGCGTAACAAAAGTAACTGCTTTGTCTTCCCCAGTAAATAAGACTTTGTTTTGTGCTTGCTTGTTTGTTTTCCGCAGTAGTAGAGTTTCAACAGGACAGGTGGACAGTATTCTGCCTTCCTTGCTAAGGACCTACAGATTAGTACATGACCCGGCAACTGGGAGATGGGAACATTAGTCCCTTTAGGATGAATAATCCAGACGTTATTTTTCTGGCCAGCGCTCTAACAGAGATAAGCTATGACAGAACATGAAATGTGACACCTCAGTTCCACCTAACTGTTGCAAAAATCCTAACTGTTTTTATGGAATAGCCCCCCACTAAAAATAGCATTTCAACTGACAGAAATATGATCCAGGTGTTATCGACTGACGCAAAATATTTAATATTTAAGGTGAATAAAAAGCAATCCAGACAAGCCTACTCACACATGGAAATAATCTGTCCAAAATATAGTTGACTTATCTGATGAATACGGTAAAAGGATTACAACATTTTATACCCAACCCATCCACATAGGAATGTTAGTACAGCATTAGTAAGTAGCTACTCAGCAGTTAATGTCCTATTTTAGATACTTTTAACAAATAAACCATTTATATGAATTAGCTCTTGGCTTAATTTCCTCAGATAATGTGAAAGAAGTAATAAATTCACTGGAATTGGTAGAAGTGTGTCAATATACAACAATGAATTATCTGTTCTCAAGTATTTTTACTGAAAAGACCTTGGCTACTGTCTTGTTCAAAATTGGGTAGCCTAATTGATTGAAAGCCTTAGTAACACCATCACGTTTTACTCAACCCTACGCTGGATGGACCATGTTTTACCTTATACGCCACAAGACATGTCACAGCATTTACTCCAAAGTGTGCACACAATGCACCATATATTGACATAAAGGAAATACCTTGGCAATAATTAGTCTCTACAATATAGATTTTCTTGTAATCTTTTGACAAAAAGTAAAGAGGCAAGGAAAACTTCCTCTCCTTTGTTCATTTTTAAAACATAGACTGAAAAGGCTAAATTCTCATCACAGAAAATTTACAGCTGCTTAATTCAGATTACAACCATCAGGAACATCCTCTTGAATTTTTTTGGACAGCGCTATCAATTTCTTACAAATAGCCCTCTCAAATAGACTTCTTAGTATGTAAGAGCACTCATAACTTCAATCGAAGGAAAAACAGAGAAAATGGAAGTATTCTCTCTTTATATAATGCCATCTCCTCACTCATGCAACTTCTTTTCTTTTTCTACTTGTTCTGTTAGAACTGTTTAGATAATCTAAAATCAGTCAACCTGAATTCACATATTTTCTATGTACACAGTGGCTGCGTTCAACTATGGTGACACTTTTCATGGAGAAGCAATCCCCCAGTCTAAGCTGATGGACAAGAAAAGAGTATTACAAACTTTCTAACATGTATATTATACTTCTCAGCACAGGGGTGAACATAAAAATCTCTTTTACCTTCCCTTGCTAACTAATGCCTGTCTTTCTATCTGTCTGTAAAACTGGAATCATTCTCAGTCTCTTCAGAAGCCTACTGGAAAGCTGAATTAGTAAATATTTGTAAATATCATAGAAGTACATAAGTCAGTATACAAACAGTAAGAATTAATATAATTCAATACTGGATGCATCCAACCATAACATGAAATACATGAATTCTCTTTCTCTCTTATTTCACTAAACTGGAATTAATCTAAAACCATAGTATTTCTTTGTCAGAATAATAAATAAGACCTGCATAAAGATCCAAAGGAAAAAAGACAACAATCCAGCATGAACATGCATGTACTAATATATCATATACATATTTCCTTGTGTGCATGCGCACGCAGACACAAAATTAAATGTTCAGAAAGAAAAAACACTTTCAGTGAGAAAAATCTTTCAAATGTCAGGAATCACTAAGGGCTGTAGACTCTTGCAGCGTTTGTTTTAAGAAAGAGGCTAGCGTATAACAACACTGATTTATACAGGAGAGGCACAAGAGGAAAAATGGTGAGTCTAGTGATTAATTCTCATCCAACTCCCCTTTTCTCTCCCTCTTTGTCTTTAAAAAGGAAGCTTATTTCTCCTTAGTTACACAGTCAACTAGCCTAAAGACACTGTTTAGATGTTACATAACGAGGAGCACTATATCATGAAAAAGTAGCTAAAAGGCAAATTTAAAAAACCACCAGAACCAATAATTATAATAACTATATGGTGAAAAAATATTTTAATTCTGCGAAGTGTTTTAAGAATTCAGACACATTTTTTTAAATTCAATTTCACATTTATTTCCAAACTACACAAAACCCCTCCCAAATTGGAGTTAATAGGAATTCTTTCTAACCTTAAAGGAAACTGGCAAAAAAGGCAAAAACCCTTCTGTTGCCATGATGTTTAACATCATCATCTCTGGTTTTGTCCCCAGCTAAAGAGAGGAAAAGAACAGTGATTTGATCCCTTCTACATTTCACCCTCAGCAGGATCTTAGGACCCTAAATTCCACACAACCCCCAAGCCTTTTCTTATTTTTTTAATTCTCTCTTTTTTTTTTTTAAATATGGAAATGTGACAAATATGTGACAGAGTGACAGAACTTTGCTGGAGGCTTACAGAGTTTGTTGCAAACAGAAAAACTTCAATGCTTCCTCAACTGTGCAAAGTAGCACAAAAAAAACCCTTGCCACTTTACTCAACATTTTATGATCAGTAGGCTACCTTCCACAATCTAGAAGTGCAGAAAATACAGAATTAAATGACAAAAAACTCAGACCAAAAAATAAACAAAACCCAAAACATCAAAAAACAACCCACAGACAAAAAAAAAACCAAAAACAAACAAACAAACAAAAAAGCCTTTGCAGACAGTTAATGAAAATGCAATTTTTTTCTGAAAATAGAGGGGCACGAGTTTTCAAAAAAAAAAAAGAAAAAAAAAGAATGTGAGCTTTTTAGATAAGCACTGCAAATCAAAGCAGCAATGTAACATAAAAAATTGATCCAATTCCTAACACTTGCATATATCTGCAAAAGGGCTGAAAAGACAAACTTCATGGTGTGATCTTTCAAATGTCTTCTGTATGTTTTCACTAGGAAACTCAATGTCATTTTCTTGTAAAATTCCTTCAACAGAAGAACTTAATTTATCACATAAAGAATGCTGAATTAATTAGATTAGAGAACAGTCTAGTTCAGATTTACACAAAACAAACAAACAAAAAACCCAGTCATGATTAAGCTTAAGATTACATAAAAATTCCGTACTTTATCTAAGTTGTGTCCTTTTTTTACGTACAATTGAAATTTGTAGGTAATCATTTTAAATAAAGATCTACTGCTAAATGCCACAGCAACCAATTTTCCCCACTTTTATATATTCTTCCATTTTTCAGAAGTACAACTAAGCTGTAGTTTTCCAGCATGAATTATGCTCTACTGCAGATTTCTTTAAAGAGATCTTAAGTACCACCTGGACCTCATGCTAAGGCTCAGGTTTTTGAAAGACTTGGATTGAAACCTCTACAATGAGGTTAATTGCCTGCTTATAGATGATCAATTGACTATTTCAAGCTGTTGCACAGTTTTCCCTCTCTCATCTGGCACTTCCCAAGCAACCAAAACCATCCATGTTCCATGAGGCAACTAAAATCACAGTTCTCATCTCCTTGTCCTGGCTGTTTCATGAAGCTCCAGAAGACAGAAAGCAACGTAAGTGTTGACAAATGACAAATACAGCTCAGATGTGCCATGTTTGGAACATGGAAACAGCATAGCTGTAACTATGGAAGATCTCCCTAGCTCCAAAAGAACAGTTTGCAGGTGCAAACAAAAGGAGACAACCAGAAGAAAAAAAGACATAGTTGTAATGTCATTGCCTTCTGGCACTCTCCAGTTTTATGAGTAAGGATTTGCACTAAGGTTCAATTTAGAGCAACCTTCAGGTGGTCCTTTATGATGTGTGGAGTTACGCTGTGCCCCAACTGGCTGCAATTTAGGAAAGTGAGCAGCAAAGTGAGCACCTCTGTGCTTCCCATCACTGGATTCTGAAGACACAATCTTTCAGGAATAAGACTTATCTCTCTCTTCTCTTGCTACCCAAAACATTCATGCAAACCCAAGAATAGACACAGTATGAGCTCACTGAAAGATGTGCTGAACAGACTGAGAGAGGGGAATAAAAGAACATATAACTAATGAAAATGACAATCAGTTCAATACTGCAGAGGTTACAGAATAATTATTGTTTCATTAGAACAACTCCCAGTTTTCCACACAAGCACTCTTGCAGTCCTACCCTTGTATCCTCATGAAATCATCATTTTGGACAAAAGGAACTGGAATAGGCAATTTACACAGCTTGCCACTGACACACTTTAATTAGCTAGGTCACTGACAAGAGATGTAGGAGATCCCTTTCCCTCTCCCTACTCCATCCTGCTCTCTCCTTAAACTACATCTACAAAAGCTATTGTAGCAAGTTTTCATTACAAACTTTCTGTTAACATTCCCTGAACTACTTCTGTCAACCTGTTTGCAAAAATTTTGTTTAAAACATTTCCTGCTTTTCATCAAAGTCTGAGATTATATTATTCTGAATTCTGATATCATGCAAATGTTTGAGAATTCAGATTTTTTTAAATGTCTTTTTTTTTTGCAAGGAATAAAATAGAACTATGCCAGAAAATTTTTTCTCAATTACCTTGCATTTATTTTTTTCCATTTTTAATTTTTTTTTTTTAGTACTCTACCTTTACAAGTAACATAAGAGAATGTAAGGCAAGAAAAATTAAAAACATCTACAGGAAAAAGGAAAAAAAAAAAGAAAGGAAGGGAGAGGAGAGGAGAGGAGAGGAGAGGAGAGGAGAGGAGAGGAGAGGAGAGGAGAGGAGAGGAGAGGAGAGGAGAGGAGAGGAGAGGAGAGGAGAGGAGAGGAGAGGAGAGGAGAGGAGAGGAGAGGAGAGGAGAGGAGAGGAACTAAGATCTCAGAAACGCTTGAAAGTTGAAATAAAGGAACTCCCAAGGTGATACTGAGCAACATGGGAAAACAAACCTGTCTCAGGGAAAATGCTAACATATTCAGATTTGATTTTGCTTCCTAGACAATTCTGGCCTAACAGCATCAGTTTGCTTCATTTACTGAATATTCATTCATTTAAGGAGGCCTGTTGGGTTCAGTGATCAACTTGCATGAACAAATGCTTTCAGATCTGAAGATAAATTAGTTGCATTTTGTGATTCTTATTTGTATGCATAATTAGATCACTGATTGTATAATGTGGCTCAATATCCAGTCTAGGAGATCCAGTCAGAGGACTCCGGAGTAAAATGCAGTACTCAACATGAGATCCCATGGGAGCAGAGTAGAGGAGACTTCCTAACACTGGTCCCTGGCTGCATGAACAATTTCTCTGTATTCCTCCCAGGTTACCTGCCCTTGCTTCTCCGTAAGCTATAGATAAATCAGCACCAAGTTAATCCCAAACCCAAGCAACCACACAGACACAAATCTGCAATGTGATAGAGAAGTACCATCCACAACAAGCTTCATACCTCTTTCCATTACTTCGGAATCCAGTCCTTTCCTGTACCTTGGAGGTGAAGACTGACCCTCCACCTTCCTGCTTCCCAACTGATCATTTCTGTTATCTCTCTTTGCACATTTTTCCCAAACATAACCTATCTTCTTCCTTTCTGCATACAGGATTTCACGTTTCTTTCCATACTGAGGCTTTTGTGGTCAAAGGCAGGGAGCAAATGGATTTAACTAGAGTATAAGCTATTACCACTAGTGACTGCAACTTTCTTTTCTGTTAGCTTACCATCACTTAATAGGTTCTCTATATGCCACTACATCAGAAATAGCACTCAGTAAGAAGAGAAATATATAACCAAGGACTCCATGCAGAGGTTTTTCCTCCCAGATTTTTGAAGTTTTACATCCTCTGTATAATTTCAATTCAAGTACCTAATTAAATTAAATCTAAACCTATTTGTTCTCCAGATTTTTTATTGGCTGGCATCCTTAAATTAATGTGAACTACTGGCTAGTATATTATTTTTTACAACTTCTACCAAAGCAGTTTAGCACAAGATAAATAGAACAAATTTATTCTTTTTGGAAAAAATATAAAACTCAAAAAAATTTGCTTCTACCTCTGTGGTATGAAATTTGTCACTAATCATTTTAAACTATGCCCTTTTATGCTTCTTCTATCTCTTTTAGCTTTCTATGCAGTTCTTTGATGTAACAAAGACAGTTTCAGACAAGATTTCAGTTCATCTGGATAAAAAAAAAGCTTTAAGTCTTGAGGCAAAAAGCAGTGTATTTAAAATTTATATACTCCATAATGCCTTTGTTCTGAACTTGAACATCCTGAAAAACTTTTCTGCTTTCTTTTGCCATCCGACTCCAAAGATCATTTGTTCTCATGGTTTCAGCTTCTTATTATGCAACAGTGACTTTAACTGGTGGTTCCAGCATTTAAGTACATGCACAGTCATGGATGACCCTTTCTGATCAATTGCCAATCCATACAGGTTTGACTGATAAAAGAGCCAATTAGATTTAAGCAAATTAAGGGACATCACCAATGTCAACCACTTATTAAACTGAATGCTGAATTCCATGCATACAAAACACTAATGCACCAAGTCCCATTAAGAGTTGAAATCCTAACCCCATTAGTAACTCCAGACCACTACAGGGTAAGGGTCAGAAAGAAAGTTTCATATTTATGGATTAACATTTGGATTCAGTTTTTATTTTTTTAATTTTTCCAAGAACTCTTGAACCTGCATTGCAATTCTAGTCAAGAGCTTAGATAAAATATGTTCCTTATTTCTAACGGTTCTTTTTAAGCGTTGACTTTAAGCATGGTAAATCAGCTCAATGAGAAATTAAGATATATTCAATCAGGTAACACTAAAGATTTTATGCACTTTATATTGAGTGCAATGCATTTTAAAGAAAAAAATGAAACAAAAGAAATGAATGTTGGAAGAAAATACTTATCATAATTGAAAAGCAGTGATCTACAGTAACTTCAAACCAGAATATTCCTTTGTCCTCTACCGCTCTCTCTCATGCACAATCTTCCATGAAGCTACAAGAACTACTCCTCACAATGCAAATTTTTTAAACAGCTTTTCTTGTTATCCTTTGAAGAGAATGTTATGTTTTGATACTCTTTAAAAGGTAGTGATTTTGTATATAATGAGACCTCTTTCATACTTGATCAAATAAAACTTCTGTCAAAGTGAAATCCTGCCAAATGAAGTAAAAAATAAAATTCCTTCTGATTTTAGAAGCATCTAGATTTTATTTTTATGATGTTGAAAGTGTTTATAAGAGAAAGCACTGAATATAACCCAGTGTAAAATTACCATTATACTCATAATTTAGCAAGCAATGGAATTGTATTGCATTCAATGACTCATTATAATAAACACTGTAGTAAAGTAAACTTATGATGTCCTAGATATGCATGTGTGTACACACAGAGTGAGAATATAGTGTGTGAGAGAGTACATTTCTCATATGCACTGCTTCATTTATTATTCATTTCACCACAGATCACAGTCCACTGGACAACAGTATGGAAGATTTCTTTAATAACTCTCACTGCTAATTTAATTCTACTTAAACACACATATCCTAGTGAATGCCACATGCTTTTCAGCATGATTTTATGTGTAAATCAGGATAATATGTTTTCAGATCATTAACCAAAAGGAAGCATGAACTAAAACCTATTTAATCAATGAGGTATTGCTTTTAAACTACCACAAGGTCATAAAAAAGATAATTTCAAAGCTATAAGTTTTCTAATTGTAATCAACAACAATCTAATGATGAAAGAAAGTGTACCTTAATGACTGTCATAAACTTGTGCACATCCTTGCCTTTCTTTAAAGATTCTTTACCTTGTTATTTGGTAAAATTTTCACTACCAAATTTTGTTATTTCTACACACAAAATTGCAGTGTGGCACTGGGATTAGAAATGTCAGTGTCTTACTACTCAGTCTTAAATTGGCAGTAAAACTCATGTGTGGTTTCATTATTATATGACAATATGTATTTGTTAGCATTAGGTGTAATTCGGCAATCAGGTTGGAAAAGTGTAAAATGTGTTGGCAATTTACCTTTTCCTTCTAGCTCAGTTTGTCTATTGTACAAACTCTGCATTTATTCACTTTTCAGAAGTCTTTCTGTTGGTTTGGCCTCAAAACCAATCCATCTGTTTGCAAGCAAACTGTTCCAAGCGTAATTGTATTTTTGAGCTGTAAGGTCTACAGAATTTTGTTTATTTTTTTTCTTTTCCTGTTTTACTTTCAAATCATATGTATGTCACTCTACATTATTCCTGCTCATCCGTTACAAAGATCATTGACACATCTCTCAAGACCCAGTTTTTCTGGGCTCTCACTTAAGAATTCAAAATCACCTGAAATTGATCGTTTACACCGATATTTATTCAACAAAATCAAATTCACTAGAATGACCCTGAAAAGAGAATGCTAAAGGAACACATACACATCAACTGTAAATTTAAGCTTTCATTAAAAAAAAAACCAAAACACATGCCGGGTATACAGGAAGTATTTCCTCAATTCATTTATTTCAAATTTTTAGAAAGATACCATCTGAACTGGCTTAGAACCTCATTCACTGTAAATCAGGACATTGTAATTGATTTTCTTATAGCCACACTAGGTGGTGTATTCTGGCTTAAAGTATGAACAATGATTTACATAACTATTATTAAACAAATTATCTAAGTCTATCCAGTAAGAGCTCTTAGTCATCACTCACACCTTTGATTCTAAAAGAGATTACAAAATGGGGGTACCTCTTTACCATCTTAGATTAGATTAGATTAGATTAGATTAGATTAGATTAGATTAGATTAGCCATGCATGGTAGAACACACCACCATTCATGGAAAAAGAAGTATGTAATGCACTTCTCAACTACATAAGTTATCCATACCTGTTTTCATTCTCTAGTTCTTAAACTGAACAATTTGACAAATTAGAAACTGAACAGAACAATTTTGTTAGTAAGAACTACTAATGCAAACACAGTCTTCTGAACTTCCAGTCCTGATTTGCAATAATAAATAATATTTGTTCAACAGAGTATTTTCGTAACTGGTTCACGCACAGAAAGAGCACTTCGTCATACTTACCTCCTGGAGGCATAACTATTGTTATAGCATCACTTATCAAACTGCCCTGGCTGTTGGAAGCATTCACGTGTACCGAGTAGTTAGAAAATGGAATCAATCCATTAATGGGTACCCATACATCGAATTTGTTGCTGTGGCATAACATCCGAGTTTCATTTACAACAGAATAATTAGCATTAGCTGTTACAAAAAAAGAAGGGGGAGAGAACAAATATTAGACTTTGCATCTGCTATAATTCACTGTATTTATGAAACAAATGAAAAGTTACCACTGATACCAATAACACCAAAAAATGACCTATTTGGAAGAAAAAAACATTATTCACCATTTTATTCTCCTGTTGCCAACAGTTTGTGGTACTTATAAATGAGCCAGCCATGCACTTGCAAAGCTGACTGCTGTATACCGCAAACAGAAACCATCTTTCAGAAATTATTCATGTTCTAGAACAGTTGTGTGATAACTGCAAATTCAAAATATTAAGGATAGTTTTTAAGCCTCTGAAATACTGGTAAAAATTCCTGAATTCACTAGAAAAACATTTACCTTAGGAGTTTATAAGTCAACTCGATTGCATACATAAGAATTAGTCATCTGCCGTAAGAAATACATGCTTTCCAGCATGGCCTGCAGTCTTCTCAAAGATGAAACAAGGATTTGAAACACTCAATTTATCAGTTGAAATCATCAGAGGACACCACAGCAACCTACATGTGCTTTACAACCCTTTTAAGATCTGAAACTTAAGATAAGACAATATTCTTCTGTACCAAAAAAATAAAATAAACCTTTTCAAAATACTTGATGAGAAAGACTGGAAAATAAAAAAAATTCTATGTCAAGTAACAAATTTTTTGACTCAATGAGGATTTCACTCAGATAACTGAGAGTAAAGCTGAGCTCATTTAAAGAATATCCAATATTTTGAACTTATAAAGTACTATATAAATGATTAATATTACTACTAATATCCATTATTGCAGGGAGAGCTCTCACATGGAAATTCTGCATTACACACAATAGCATAATCACACAAGTCTGTGACCACAGGTACGAGAATGAAATTAAACACAATATCACTATTAAAAATATCTTAAATTAATTAAGGCATTGTCACAGGCAGAAGATTGAATATTCACATCTGTGTTCTTTACAGAATTTAAATAAAATATAAAATTATCTTTATCTTTTTAATTAATTTGGTTTACTCATTTTTATGAAAGTTTGAAATGAAATGTTAAAATGGAAATGTTATAAAATCTGAAACAGTTTTTCAAATATTCCATATTTCTTTGATGTGCACTAACATGTGCATATGCAGTACATTTCAGTCATGCTCACAGTACCTTTTACCATGGATAAGTGATCTGGATTTTCCTCTAATTTGGGGATAAACAATCTGTGATGCATTACGGTACAAGTTCAAACCATTCCATTGTTTTGATCTTCACAGAGCTGCACAAAGGGTGTTTTCAACTATTCTGCTGGTATCATATGGCAAACTTACTTTTTGAGGACGGGGAGAGTTTTATAAAACTCTTTTTATAAATCTGCCTAGTATTCTAGATCCTCATTGCTCAAATTGTACCTGGATTACATCATGCTATAGGACCAGATTACCTGAACAGACTACAGTACTGTGAATGTAGAATAATTTCATGAAGTCTGATATATTTATTTTGGGTTTTGCTTAATTTTACATTACTCTGAAAGACATCATTTTACAAATAACAATGGAGGCAAAGCTTCTCATCATGCAAGAACAACCGCATTTTACACATTCCACATACAGACATATGAATTCTGCAGGAGCAGTTATTTTTTCTGAGATAATTCTTATGTACCCAGTCTACTCAATCAGCACTAGAAAAATGCATGTGCGCTTTTTGATGTCAGCTCTTAAATTGTATATCAAATGCTCCTTCAGCACCTTTGTGAAGCTCTATGTGATTTGGGAGTAGAGACAATCCAACAAAGCGCATCTCTCCCACGATCGCAGGTTTTCTGTGCAGCACCATGCAGTCTGTGAGTTATTTGCTACACCCACCCAACAGCATGTGACTCTTATAGGCACCTACTGTTTTATTAATAACAATAAAGCCATTAGAATTGGCCAACTGACATATACATTCTTAAGGTCCTAGTGATGCGAAACACTTAAGGACTCAGCTGGCTGTGAAGAGAGATGCATTTTTAAAATGTTTCACCTACAATGTGTAGGAAAATTTAAAAATCCAGAGTTGACAGATCAAAGAACATAGGATAGATTCAAACCTCAAGCATAAAAGTAGGTTCCTTACAGCAATTTATGTGCCCGGTTCCTTAGAAAATGAAACTTTTTCTACCTACAGTACAGTTTAAACATGTCAATATTTTTATTCTCATCTGTCTGAGCCCAGAATGAAAGCATGTACTTTGTCTACTGCTATTTTTATTCCACTATAAATCTTTCTTCCATGGCTAACTATACTGTATTCTTAAAAACAGAGTTTTGAGTAACAGAAAAGGAATTAAAAGGATAACACTCTATTCCAAGTTGCCTGGATAACAACATTAATATACAGTAATTATACAATTAGTTGTAACATTAAATTCTAGTTATAGCAGAGTGATTACTCGGCAATTATAAGAAGTATATAATTACTCAATAATTAGGAGAAGTATGTAATTACATAATCGTTTTATTCAGCTCAAAAATGAACTTGCAAATCGACAATGAGATAGACAACACAGGAATTCAAATTTTTTCTTTGCTTCTAACAAAAATCTGAGGAGTACTTGCAAGTTTCCTAACCTGAATTTTATGTAGGCAAAAGGCTTTTTGTCCCAGTTCCCCGCCAAGCAATGTACTGGTACTGGCACGTAAAACATTAGAAGAACATTTTTAAAATGCAGGTCTTGCTGGGGATGACTAACAATGTGCAGTTTTGCCACTTCTCACTGCTTAAACTTTGCTTTCAGTGGGCTGGAAAATGCAGGCACATGGGTTCAGCCTGACAGAAAGCAATACAGTGATAACCCTGTCATATCATTTCGTGCCATTCCTGCCTAGACTGCTGCAGTGTGGACCCTATTTGTGAGTATAAGTGAATGAGGCCTCTCTTTTTCCATTTCTGATGTGAGTTTTTCTCTCCAACCTGCTCACAGGTCACACTATAGCCCACCAGCAACTCTACCACAGATCTAAACTGCTACTGTTTCAGACAGCAGTAAAGTCCTAAGTCATTGTTTTACTTCAGACAAGTGGTTTCTACCTGAATATCTCTTAATTCCTGCACATTTCTGCCTTGTAACTCCAGCCTTGAACAGTCACTAGCACTTCAACAATCAAAATCCATCCCTTCAAGACACAGCTAACACAAACAACCTAACTAAGTTGGCAGAAAACAAACTCCTAGAACTGGCCTACTGTGTCCTTCAAGACTTAGACACACACGTACCTGTACCGAAAGATGGATTCAGATAGTAGGGGGCTCTGAGCCACCACCTCCTATAAGCTGTCAAAAAAGACTAAACACTTAACAGATATGAAAGGCTTCCCCATGCTTCTTAATCTTCCATTTTTTTGCCTCATGATAGTTTTGTTCCTTTAGCAGCCTTCCTGCCCATAATGCTCTCCATATTTCTTCCAATATTTCTGAGGGATTTCTTTGGCTAAGCTTGGTATTTAAGAAAAAACTGAGCCGCTCCCAGTTTATTCCTAGTCGATACCATATCAAAGTACCACAGTTTTTCAGGAATACCTTATCCAAAGGAAGAAATTATGGCTACAGAATATCCACATGCGTACTTAAAAACTATATATACTTGAAACTAAGCCAAGTAATAAAACATGCTTACATTAAAAAGAAGCACAACTACATATTCTATTCAAAATCACTTTTTAAAAGTGCTAAGTTTCATACAGTACTCTAGCTATTGAGGATTTGTGTTTGAAGGTTCCCTATTTTTGGATGGATGTTCTGAAGTGGGCTTCCAAGAAGACATGCATTCCTGCTACTGAAAAATCCTGTAAATAGGTGAATAAAACTCCTATGGGTCAGTAGTGCGTAAATTACTGCTGTCCTGGGTCCATCATCCTATGGGGTTCACTAGATTGAAATAACATAAATGGGTATCCTTTTCCATTCTTGTTATAATCATTGTCACAAGAATTTTAATGCCTCATATATTCCGTAATTTTTTTCTCTGTGCTGTACTGCTCTGACCTTTTCAATATTCTGTAATTTGACTGGCTGGCCATTTCAAGTTCTCTCCTTTTTACAGCCTTATTAACTCGTGGGGAAGAGGTGAAATGGACAGCCAATCAGAATACATAATATTGCAAAGGTCACAGTAGTACAGTATAGTATCAGCAGACATAGAATACTGTACATTAGTCATTAGTGTTCTGATATCTTATTCATGTGATAAAGGTTGTAAGGAGTGCAGGAAATGGTACAACATGAAAACATTCTCATGACAAAGACTGCAGTGGAAAAAAAGAAATAATATAAACTCAATGCATTCATCTCACATTTTAAAACAGTTTTTTTTCATGGAATTTCCACATTTAAAGATACTCTTTCCATCTGAAACAAAATTAATTTTTAAAGATAATAAATTGACATGTATCCTTTTTATATATTAAACAGAAAAAAACTCATGTTTCATATGTATGGACAAACACCAAATACTTCCACTATTACCACTGCATTTGTGATTATTAAATTAATAATTTTAAACAGAGCCAGTCTAATGCATCAATATCACAAACACACTGGCACAGCTATGCTGCTGACTTCAGAAAGCAAGGAGGCCATGCTAGAGAAAAATATTACTGGGTGTTCATCAGCTTTTATTTCCTTAATCTTCAAGAGCTAGCTAGTTCTTTATACAGAAGACATTGGTCAAAAAATCAGCTTCCATATACTTCTGTGTGTATCCTTATTGGACTTCAAGAAATGAGCTCCCTTTCTAAAATAGATTTCTTCCTCTTCTTATATCCAGTGTTATAGAAATTTGCTGACTGTTCATCTTAACATTAGATTTGCCTGAACATAAATAATATTAGCAGGTCCACTGTTTGTGAAATGCAGAGATTTTCTCCTAAAAGGTACTTAAACCTGAAACATTGTCTTACCATGACAAATGTTAATAAGCTCTTATTTTCTTTCAACATCACTATTTCAAGACAATGTGATCACAAAAGTACACTACCTACTGTGTGTTACTCCATGGCAAAAGTTATTTTTTGAGTGAGTTTAAGGCAGGCTCTGAAAAATTATTACCAATGTATCCTGTTTCATTTATGTACATACAGATCCTGATAACCTCTTACATTTGAGAGCATGTTGATCCACAACATTCAAACAGATAGAAGCAGAACTATTAACACTGTAGAAGACTACTCAAAGAATAAAGATATCAAAAATCCAGGTCAAGGAACAGTTCATATGAGATTCTAAAGAATTACACAAAGATTACTTAGTTAACTAGCAAAAACAGTTATTGTTATGCCTGTTTTATATGTATGTGAGCATTCAGAGGTTATGCATTTTACTTTGGGCCACAGGAAAAAAATAACATTAGAATAGCAAAATAAAAATTAAACAAGCACTCACTGTTTCACTCCTTTTCCCCATCCTTCCCCATACCTTGTCTTTATTGTTCACCAGTTTCTGTTCCTGTGTGCATTTCTGGCTCTTTGACACCATATCTGGGAGACATTCTGTGAATATGTGCACTTCCTCCTCTGTAAGCTCATTCTTTTGTCGATTAGTTTTGCCTATTCTTCAGCCTCATTAACTTCCATACAAGCTACTCCTTTCCTGCACATTTCTTCTCTTCCTCACTCTTTTTCTAACTATTTCTAGCACAGTATTCAGAATTTTAAAAAGCGACTTTCCATTAGTTCAATTAGCCTAATAAAAAAAACAGCTAAAAATCTCTCCTCACCATTATTGGTGAGTCTTTTTCCCACGAGCTGTAATAATGAACTTTTCTCCAACTGTCATCTCAATTGTTATACCGATCTTATAAACTGTTTTATGTGCCTTTACACCACACCCCTCTTTGCAACAAAGTTTTGGGGTTTACTGTGTGTTTTGTGGTGAGGTTTTTTTTGTTTTCAGGGTTTGGATTTGTTTTTTTGTTTTTGTTTTTTTTTTTTTTTTTTTTTAGATGAGTACACTGCTGATTTCGCACCTCGATCTCCTGAACTGCTATTTGTTCTTCTACTCCTGAGTTGACAGAAATATTGTTCCTAAAGACATATCATGGTCTCAGTCCATCAAACTGAATCCAAAATTTAAAGTCTGTCTTATCACAGGAAACTTTCATTCTCATGGGTTAGGGAAAGTAGCTGGATAATGCAAGATGGGTAATTTAAAAGCGCTGTGGCAAACTGGGAAAACTCTCAATCCAAAATATTCATCTTCCTGTAAATAATAAACAGTTCACATTATCTGCATTGGAAAACTTTACCTTTTTCCTTGGTATTATAGAAGCCTTTAGTTTTAAGAGTGAAAAATAGAAAATATTTAAAGAACAAGATGCAAGTCCTTATGGCTACATACAGCAGAAATCTGAAAACTCAAAAATCCAGATGTAGCTTCTGACTGCATTAAGTTGTTTATTTCACAGTTCAGTTTCCCTCACTTTAAAATAGGCAAAGTCAACTTCTGTGACTTTTTACAGAGCTAAACTTGGTGTATATATCTTAGACTATCTTGAGACGTACAGAATGCTTATGAAGAATATTCTGCCCGTCAGTATGATCCAGTCTCCAGTACAGGCTGGGGGCTGACACTGTAAAGTTCCTTTTCTGGTTTGAAAAAGACATAGAGGTCCTGGTGGGCAACAAGTTGAACACGAGCCAGTGAAGGCCATGGGGTGCATTAAGAATAGTACTGCCAGCAAGTTAAGGGAAGAGAACCCTCCTCTCCATTCAACCTTAGTGAGACACATCTGGAGTGCTCGTCCAGTTTTGGGCTCTCTGGTTAAAGACAGATGTGGGCTGGAGTTCAGTCCGTGCAAAGATGATTAAGGACTTGAAGCATGTGTCATACAAAGAGAGTTCAAGGGAACTGAAGTAATTCAGTTTCATGAATAGAAGGCCTAGAGGATCTTATCAATGTTCAGAAATATCTGATGTGAGCACACAAAGAAGCAAGACACTTCTTAGCAGTATATAACAACAGAACAAGAGTCTATAGGTACACGCAGAAAATACAAGAAATTCTGTCTAAACCTAAGAAAAAACTTCTTTACTTTGAGGTTAATCAAATACTGGAACAAGTTGTCCAGGGATGTTGTGGAGTCTCCACCCTTGGAGATATTAAAAATGCAACTGGACACTGCCCTGGGCAATGTGGTCTACCTGACTTTCCTTGGAGAAGGGAACTTGGAGTAGATCATCTCTAGATACATGCTCCACTCTCAGTTGTTCTATGATCCTATGAAAACATGCAGAATACTTGAAGAATTCTAAGGCAAAGCAGGGGCAATCATTACAATGAAAGCATGTTCCTGTCAGCAGAAATAAGTGATCATTAGTGTTACAAACACAAAGGAGACTGCATTTATATGCTCATTAATTCTATGGACTGAAATATGAATAAAGCTCACAGCTTGATGGGGGAGCTCATGTAAGAAAGTTAGCACAGACCCCATGGACAGCTAATGACCGCAGCCAAGATTAGTCTCTCTTATGATGGCAGGCAGAAAAGAATCTTTGGTGTGTGGCCTCATCAACCCTTCTGAGCTTCCAGTTCCATGCCATGAGGCTTTCAACTTAAAATCACCATAACTGAAGGTGAAACCGTGAAGAAGAAACTTGAAATGTGAACTACTGATTTAGGTTTTCTCATTAATCTTTCACAAACAGAGAAATGTCCAATGAGTCTTGCCATTGAGTCTATCGAGTCTATCTCATCTAGGCCTTTCAGTTATTACAATGCATTCAGTATAGTGTTAAATGTCTTCTGGTAAGTATATTCATCTGTATTGTAACTCACTTCACTGCAACAGCACCAAGGGGCATCAGTCCATTATCCAACCCCACACACTGTACTAGAGTGTTGTAGGGATGCATTGTAAGAACTCTGTCCATAACTTAAAGAAATCATAACACAGGGTGAGGGGTGAGGCCACCCAGCCGTGGAAAGGATTCTATAAGTAGAATCAACCTCTATGGATTTCACACCAGCTTCCAGTGTCCCAGTGCTCTTATCCCAACATGAAGAGGAGAAAGTGTCCCAGCACATTTTAGTAACCCAGGTGGCATTGCCTACTAATGACCAGGTGGCACCAAATAGCAAAACGTTTGGTGTATTTATGATATTAAGCTGATGATAGAATAGATAATTGTTGATTTTATCCATTTTGATTAAGGGGTCTTATAGGCAAATTATAATACTCTACAAAGTTTATCTCACAAGAGATTTTACACACTAAAATAAATTCAGGAACAGTTAACTTTAAAATCTTCAGGTTTGTTTTTCCACGGTTAGAACATCCTTTCTTTAGCTGCAGCAGTACGTAAATGGAGATTATCACAGTATCTGGTTTCTAAATCTATGGCTATAATTCATGGATGCCAATAAGAATTTTCCATTCTCCAGGGACACTATCAGAAGGAGACTAGCTAAACACACAAAGCAGAACCGGGAGTCTCAAATCCATAATCAAATATCTAGATTGATTGTGTCACTTGCACTTGTATTGATTTCAATTGGAGCAGCTGACCCAAGGGAATAATAAAAATGTGGAATAAAACTGATTTATGAGAACAAAATAAATCCTTTTGTGAGTGATAATGAATTGGTTCTATTTAACCCTTTCAATCACAAAAGGAGAAAACTATTTATTTTTTCAGAGTGCTGAGTTGGCTGAAAGAAGTCATATAAAAAATGTCAATACTGTCAAATGCCATTACACTTAGTTGTGATACTCTGGAAGGAATGAAGCTCTAAACTTGATCTAGGATTTTTATTTGACATAAGACATTCTTTTCGCTTTTCCAGACACCTTACACGAGGCATCATAAATGATGCACTTGTAGATTTAAAGAACCACAGAATCAGTCAGGTGAGCATTTGTTGTACTTACTTATAGAGTAGCTCCCTCTAGCCTACTTAGGGCAAAAACATGTAGACTGACGTTAAAAGCCTTATTACCTGCAAACGAACACTTCTATAAAAAGACTTATCGTAGTATCTGATCTTTCTGGTATAACACTAGTAAGTTACATAGTTAAAACCTAATTTGGTCCTATCCTTACACAGTTCAAATAAAATCTTCACCAAAGCTTGTCAAATACCAGTTTTCATCATGCTTTTTCTACCTGAGAAAACAGGTGGTTTTTACATTAGTCTTAAAAGACAAGTGGTTTTTTTTTTGAAACCAATACATACAAGTAGCCAAATAAAATTTCTTCAGCTGCATAAGCTCTGGTCAGATTATATCTATTATGTTTGGGTCATGCATTTACATTTTCAGCACCGATCACTTTGTGTCCAATGCCATAAACGTGCTTTCTTGCCTCTAGGATTTACCACAGATACCTTAGCTCTGTCAATGTAGCCTCCTCAGCCTTCATGTGGGTTAAAAACTCTGAAAGACATTCATTAACTAAACGACTGTTTTCATAGGAGAACTGATTGGCAAATTCCCTCTTACTCAATAATGTTTACCTGTGCCATCGCCAGAAGATTGCTCTTATTCCCTAGACTATTCCAAGGGAACAGGGATGGTCTCAGAGACTATTCTGCTATTGGCAGTCACTAGGAATTTCAGTCTTATAAGAACTGATAATAACTTCCTCACAGAAGTGAGGTTCAGCCTTATAGATCTGCTTTGTAAAATGAAAACCAATAAATTATGCAGTACAATATAGAAACAAACCAGCGTCCATGTGACAAAATTGTAACAATATGAATAGAGAGATACAGAAGAACAATTAAAACACTATCTGCAGTATGATGATAGAGTCTTCATCAGAGAAACAGTCCAATGTAGAAAATAGAAAGAGTCCGCTTTCATTTTACTTTTCTCTGAGGAACCTGTACCAAGGAATAGAAAAGAAAAGCATATCTGGTGCTAAAGAAAAGAATTCTAGTAGATGGTGTATTGTGAAGCTGTTCAAAATCTGCTGAAGCTTGACTAAACTCAACATGAGCAGGCAATGTGTGTTCTCAGCACAGAAAGTAAAATGTCTCCAAATAAGGAGGTGACTGGTGACAGTAAACATGGTTTCCCTAAGGGCAAATCTTGCCTGATGAATTTGGTGGCCTTCACAATGGGGCTACAGAATTAGTGGATGAAGAAAGAATAACTGACATGATTTACCCAGACTTCTGCAAAACATTCAACACTGCCCTGCACAACATTCTTGTCTCTAAATTGGACAGACATGGATTTGACAGGTGGACCACTCAGTGGATAAGGAATTGTCTGGATGGTCGCACTCAGAGAATTGTGGTTAACCACTCAATGTCCAAGTGGAGACAGGTGACAAGTAGCATTCCACAGGGGTTGGTATTGGGATCGGTGTTGTTTAGCATCTTTGTTGGAGACATGGACAGTGGAATGGAGTGCACCCTTAGCAAGTCTGCTGATGATACCAAGCTGTGTGATATGGTCGACATGCTGGCGGGAAAGGATGCCATCCAGAGGGAACTGGACAGGCTTGAGAGGTTGGCCTGGGCAAACCTCATGAAACTCAACAAGGCCAAGTGCAATGTCCTGTGCCTGGGTTGGGGCAATCCCAAGCACAGCTACAAGCTGAGTGGGAGATGGATTGAGGGTAGCTGTGAAGAGAAAGACTTGGGAGTGTTGGTGGATGAGAAGCTGAGCATGAGGTGGCAACGTGTGCTTGCAGCCCAGAAAGCCAACCATATCCTGGGCTGCACCCAAAGAAGTGTGATCAGCAGGTTGAGGGAGGTGATTCTCCTCCTCTACTCTGCTCTCATGAGATCTCACATTGAGTACTGCATTCGACTCTGGAGTCCTCGGCACAGTAAGCACATGGATCTGATAGAGTGATCCCAGAGAAGGGCCATGAAGATGACCAGAAGGCTGGAGCGCTTCCCATATGAGGACAGGCTAAGAGAGTTGGGCTTGTTCAGCCTGGAGAAGCAAAGGCTTTGAGAACACCTTATATCAGCCTTCCAGTACTTAAAGTGGGCCTACAGGAAAGATGAGAACAGAGTCTGTTTCAGGGACTGTAATGACAGGATGAGGGGTAACAGTTTTAAGCTGAAAAATGGTAATTTATATTAGGTATCAGGAAGAAATTTTTAACTGTGAGGGTGGTGATGCATGGGAACAGGTTGCCCAGAGAAATTGTGGACGCCTCATCCCGGGACGCGTTAAAGGCCAGGCTGTATGGTGCTTTGAGCAACCTGATCTAGTAGAAGGTATCCCTGCCCATGGCAGGGATGGACCTAGATGATAAAAATTTTTAAGTTCAATTCCACAGATCATTTCCTGAAAGGCTGTTGAGGATCTGATTGATATTACCACAGTTTCTCAGATTCACATTCCTTTTGAAAACTTAAGCATTACTTTAAAGTCAAGGATCGTCACCCTCCGCAGCTCATCTTCATGAAGAAAGGATTATTTTTCTTATTAGCTATGTCAAAATTAGTGTGCCTATAGTATTAAAAAAAATATCATCAACGATTACTACTAGAGAATTTAGGATGCAGAATGCACAGCATTACATTTTCAAGTTATCAGATCTAAATGTAAAATATGTACCTCCTTCTGCATTTTTGAAAATAAAAACCAACAGATTTTTCATTCTCCACTCTCAAGCCTTCTACCGAAGACAGACTAGTAACTTTAATGGGCTTCAGAATTCCTCTCTGCACTTCTGCTGCATCTCAGGTGGCATTTCTTACCCCAGCAGACATTGCTTTTTACGTGCTAGCTCTGATTGGAGAGTGTACTGAAAGCACTGTGCCCAGTCAAAATTATCAGAGGAACCTTCTAACAGATGCCAGATTGATAAATGGTCTGGGCTTCCTTCTATTTATTGATTTATATAGCAAATATTAAACCAAAAAGATTAGATGAACAAATTCTAATATATATGCAGAAGTGTACTTGTTTATAGTTGTAGGGTTTTTTTTTTCCTTTTTACCAGAAAATGCTGTATTCCATTGTCAAAATTCTACAGTTTGTCAACAGAATTAGTAAAGCCGTAAGGAAGCTTTCTTGTACAGTATCTCCAAATAAGCAGAGTTGCCAGATGAATAACTTTCCCTTTACAAAAATACCAGAACAACTACATTGCTGAAAAGTAAGAACCTTGGATGACGTGTCAACAACTGAATTTATAAAAAGTGAAAATATAACAAAACCAAAAAACTACCAAACTGAAAATAACATACGTTGATTTCTACACTCATGAGCAACAAAGACTTCTGATTATAAGCCTGCAACTTTGTCTTGTGAAACTCCCTAAGGACATATAGTTCATTAAGGATTCTCTTTATGTCAAAGTTGCATTCAAATGCATCACAACATCCAGGGGAGCACAGATTTGGATTCATTTTGTGCTAATGCAGTCATCTGACACAGGTAGGAAGATAAGAATTTCCTCCAATTCTCTCCTCTGGAAAAGAAGTAATACCTGATTCTTCCTATACTAGAACTTAATTTCAGATATCCGGATGCAATTAAAAATGACCCTGTACTTAATCTAAACAACCCTAAGGGTAAATAGGGCTGAATGAGGAAACTACTTGAGGGAAATAAACCTGACTGTCACCTTTTTTTCCTCCACAAGCCCTCTGAGAATTGGAAGTGTACAGAAAATAACAA